>NC_052318.1:22242215-22891590 GCF_016432855.1 Salvelinus namaycush
GTGCTACCCAACTGTTCTTCACAGTGCGGAATATATTCCAGCTATTCTATGATGTTGTGCCTACATACCATAAGTGAGTATATTCAGTTTTCTTCTTCTTTTTTAATGCTGTTTATGTATAATCAATTTCAGAATGAGCATTTCCTCCTCTCTGTCTCACTGACTTCTCTCTGTCTCTCTGCTCTCCAGAGAGAACCTGCTCAAGTTCCCACATCTGGCGGCCATCCAGCACAACAACTGCATGTACATCGCCCACCACCTGCTCACCCTGGGCCACCAGTTCAGTCCACGCCTGCCTGACCCCCTCAGTGAGGGTGCTGCCACCTTTGTGGACCTGGTGCCCGGCTTCAGGAAACTGGGTAAGGGAAGGAGCGTGTCCCATGGCTCGCCCAGCATTAGCATGGCTACACACTTGATGGGCTTTTGTGGAGGTTGAGCTGTTTTTTTTATTTCCAAAAAGGATAATGAGACCAGGGAGATATGAGTCAATCATGTTCTAGCGACATCTCAACGCCAAAGTAGATGAAAAGCGAATGTACACTTCTAGCTCTGACTAGCAATATTCCCCAGGCGCTCATTGCTTCCTGGCCCATCTGAACGTCCAGAGAACAGAGATGCTGGAGCGTCTCTCCACCGCACGCAACTTCTCCAACCTGGATGACGAGGACAATTACTCTGCAGCCAGCAAGGCCGTCAGGCAGGTCAGTGTTCAAGTAAACCGGCAATATCGCTGGAAGAGATCTACAATTGTGAGTATGATAACTGTAGCCACAAATATGGAATTATATCTGCAGTATTTTAAAATAAGTTGTCTCAAAGGGCAACTATCAGCCAGACATTCTAAAATGGTGAGTTAAGCATCAGTTAAAGGCATTGTTCAACGAATTTTTTTAAGTAAGCATGATTAGCATAGCAGGAGGCCATTAATTTTTGGGACAATGCTAATTATGCTAACTCCTGGCTGTGGCAAAAGTAAACGAAAGATTATTGTGGATGCTGTCACTACTGGCCTACAGACACAACCCAAGGTAAGAGGAATTTGACAAAAACATAAATGTTGGCTGAACTATCCCTTTACGATTCAGATCAAAAGTTAGCAATGCTTGGCTTGTATCAAATGCACTAACAATTCTTATAGGAGGGGGTCACTGTTCCATTACTGAAAATTGATTGTTTCATTTGCAGGTCATCCATCAGCTGAAAAGGCTGGGCACCGTCTGGCAAGACGTTCTACCAGTCAACATATACTGTAAAGCCATGGGGATTCTCCTCAACACTGCCATCTCAGAGCTGATTGCCAAAATCATGATGCTGGAGGTGAGAGCAGGCTCTTATTTGACAATGTAGCTTGTGTTACTGCAATGATTTTACAGGGAGCAAATATAATTCATCTTGGTTGAATGAGTGGGCTTCCTCATCCCATGGTTTCTATCCTATTTGGCTCTTTAGGATATCTCCACTGAAGATGGGGAGCACCTACAAATCCTCTGTCAGACCATTATCGAGGAAGGACCCCTGGTGTTCATTCCACTGCCTGAGGAGAACAAGAACAAGAAGTACCAGGAGGAGGTACCCATTTACGTGAAGAAGTGGATCACCTTCAAGGAGCTGGTCATAGTGCTGCGAGCTAACCTGCAGGAGATAGTCGACAGGTACAAAAATGAACTTCTCAACTTGTCAAATCACCATTAAAGCTATTCATTTTCATAACAACAAATTATGACAACCACAATTCCAAAAGTGAACGCGGCTAATCTATATAATTTACTGTTTCTTATTTGGATTACTTGTGTGTACACTTTTAGAATTGTGGTTGATGTTTGATTGGTATACCACTGAGTCCTCTAATTGGTTGATTTGTCCTTGTTTCCTGTCTGAAGGTGGGCGGAGGGGAAAGGGCCACTGGCGCTGGAGTTCTCTAGTTCCGATATGAAGAGCCTAATCCGAGTTTTGTTCCAGAACACTGAGAGGCGGGCGGTGGCTCTCACCAAAATCAAATAGACTCCTTTGCTCTCTTGCAACAAACGACCCCAATAAGCTGTACCACTTTCCTTCACTGCTGTAGAAAACAGTGTTCATTAATGTCTTTGTTCAAGCCTAGTTGTGAATTTAAATGCAATATATGCCATTGTATATGATAAAACAGCATTTCAAATACAATGTTGTGTCCAGCTTCTTTTCAAAAATATTTTAAGGTGCAATATGCAGAAATCACTGCCATTCCTGGTTGCTAAAATTCTAATAGTTAACCTAATTTCAGTTTGAGACAAAAATATCAAGTATACTGTAAAGAATCATTGTACCATCTTACCCGCTGTGAAATATATCAACACCGTTATCCCAGAAACCCTAGACCCACTAATTTGCATACCACCCTAACAGATCCACATTTGCACTCCACACTGCCATTACACACCTGGACAAAAGGAACACCTTTGAGAGAATGCTATTTATTGACTACAGACCCTGGGACTAAACACCTCCCTCTGCTACTGGATGCTGGACTTCCTGATGGGCTGCCCCCAGGCAGTGAGGGTATGTAACAACATCCGCCACGCTGATCCTCAACACGGAGGCACCTCGGGTGCGTGTTCAGTCCCACCCTGTACTCCCTGTTCACTCATGACTGCACGGCCAGGCACGACTCCAATACCATCATTAAGTTTGCCAATGTCACAACAGTGGTAGGCCTGATCACTGACGAGACAGCCTATAGGGAGGTCAGAGACCTGGCCGTGTGGTGCCAGGACAACAACCTCTCCCTCAATGTGATCAAGACAAAGGAGATGATTGTGGACTACAGGAAAAGGAGGACTGAGCATGCCCCCATTCTCATTGATGGGGCTGTAGTGGAGCAGGTTGAGAGCTTCAAGTTCCTTGGTGTCCACATCACCAACAAACTAACATGGTCCAAGCACACCAAGACAGTCATGAAGAGGGCACAACAAAACCTATTCCCCCTCAGGTGACTGAAAAGATTTGGCATGGGTCCTCAGATCCTCAAAAGGTTCTACAGCTGCACCATAGAGAACATCCTGACTGGTTACATCACTGCCCTGTACATCACTGGGGCCAAGCTTCCTGGCATCCAGGTCCTCTATACTAGTCGGTGTCAGAGGAAGGCCCTAAAAATTGTCAGACTCCAGCCACCCTGGTCATAGACTGTTCTCTCTGCTATCGCACGATAAGCGGTACCGGACCGCCAAGTCTAGGTCCAAGAGGCTTCTAAATAGATTTTACCTCCAAGCCATAAGACTCCTGAACATTTAATCAAATGGCTACCCAGACTATTTGCATTGACTTTAATTACCTACATGTACATATTACCTCAACTAACCGGTGCCTCTGCGCATTGACTCTGTACTGGTTCCCCCAGTATATAGCCTCGCATTTGTTATCTACTGCTGCTCTTTAATTATTTGTTACAATTAATATTTTGGGGGGTATTTTTCTGAACAGCATTGCTGGTTAAGGTTAAGGGCTTGTAAGTAAGTGTTTCACTGTTGTATTCGGCTCATGTGACAAATAAAATGTGTTTTGATTTGATATATTTTTAATAAGCAAAAATGTTGTATTTTCAGCTGTTTGAAGTTGGTGTACAAAACCGAAAGTAAAAGATACAAAAAATGAAGCTTAAAAATGGGAAACATAAAAATAGCATTCAGAACAGATCTACCAACGGCTTCTTGACTTGCTTTCAATGAGAATAACCGATCAATTACTTGATCAAGTTGCCCAAAAATATATATATTGCAGCTTTAATACAATTATTTGTATCTGAAACTGCTTTCTGAATGAGCACTATGGTTGTGTTTACACAGGCAGCCCAACTATGATATTTTGCCTAATTATTGGCAAAAGAGCTGATCTGAAAAGTTCAGATGGGACATTTATACACCTTTCTTCAAGCATGATCCATATGGTGCGTTCAAGACAACTTAATTTTGGTTAACCCAAAACTAAAGTCTTGCATAATTGGTCAGCTGCTCCATTAAGTTCTGGGTCCATAGATGGACGAAGAGATGCAACACGTTTTCGTTGCAAAAAGCTTTGCAACAGACCGAACGTTTTGCAATGAATCTGACTAATGAATCTGACTAATGACCTACATCTCCCATATCCCTCTTGCGGTTTCATTAACGTCAGATTTATGCGTCTACGTGCATGTCTGCTTCAGCGTTTTTATGCCATATGGCTGAATTACCAAACATTTATTTTTCAAACATTGAATTCTCCTCCCAAAAATGTTTACCATGGAGAAGGGCAGACGACCAAACCTGTCCCCTAAGAAAAAGATGGGGAAGAAAAACCCAACCGACACCACTGACCCTGTGAAGAACTTCGAGCGATGGAAGAAGAAATACAATATGACAAAAACAAGAGTCAAACAGGAGAAAATACAGAAAAGGAAACCTGAATGGCAGGTGGAGAAAGAAGGTATTCAACGGCTTGTCAACAAATATAACGAGGTTAACAACGTGTTTGTTTTTATCCTACGAGGTAGGGCGAGGCTAGCTAGCTAACGTTAGCTGGCGTAGATGGCTAGGGCCGCATTCTGCAGAATTGAGATCAAACACCTCTCATGTAGAATAAGGAATCACATCGGCTCTATTTATGGCATGTCTACCTGCAACGTTGGAGAACGTCTGGCAACTGAACATGTCCTAGGACTGTAAATGAGATATCTAGCTAGCTATCACATCTTCAGTCTTATCAAAGCAATCTCCTGTCCCATAAGTCATTTTAGGAAGTCCTAGGTTGCTTAACGATAGCTAAAGTATTGCTGTTGACAATGATTTGTATCATATCATTACTTCTGGGGCAGTGTAGATACACTTGAACACTTTTGTCTTCTAGATAAATGCCAAGGATGCTGAGAGGTTTTCAGATTTCCCCATCTCCAAGAATACTCTGTGAGGTAAACGTAAATTGGTTATGAAATGGCATTGACTGCTTTTGCCATTAATGCAATGTGAACCAACGGCAAACATATTATACCATTGACAGTATCTTGTTTGGGATTGACAGTTTTGTTGTTTACCCCAGGTCTAATGGAAGCACAGTATCGTCAGCCCACAGAAATACAGAGACAGACAATTAGCTTTGCATTGCAAGGTAAAGATGTTCTGGGTGCTGCAAAGACTGGTTCTGGAAAAACACTGGCCTTTCTCATTCCTGTGAGTAGCCAATTGTGTTCTATATCAATGCAATATTGCAAGCTGATATGAATGCAGATGCAATGTGCATCCATTATTTCAAGCTATTGATGGCATGTCATTGCCTTTCACACGTCTTGGTTTCATTTCCAGGTATTGGAATGTTTGTATCATCAGCAGTGGACAGCAATGGATGGCCTGGGGGCCCTCATCATCTCCCCCACACGAGAGCTGGCCTGTCAGACTTTCTAGGTGCTTCGTAAAGTGGGCAAGAACCATGAGTTATCTGCCGGCCTCATCATTGGCGGAAAGGTACACTATTTACTTTCAAGTACCTGTATTTGTTGATCATTTCATGTTGGTTTTGACACCACTGTTGGTGGTGTTTGAAAGGAAACGTTTTGTGCCCTGTTATTCCGTTGGATTCTGCAACCGATCATTGATTAATTTAGGCAAGGTAAAAGGACCCCCCCAGACGAAATTGCCGCCACTATTTTGACATTTCTTTTCCTAGAGAGGAAATGAGAGGACATGCACATTTAGGTTACTTAGGCTACTTATATATACTTAGGCTACTTACTTATACATACACTGCTCAAAAAAATAAAGGGAACACTTAAACAACACAATGTAACTCCAAGTCAATCACACTTCTGTGAAATCAAACTGTCCACTTAGGAAGCAACACTGATTGACAATAAATTTCACATGCTGTTGTGCAAATGGAATAGACAAAAGGTGGAAATTATAGGCAATTAGCACAGCACCCCCAATAAAGGAATGGTTCTGCAGGTGGTGACCACAGACCACTTTTCAGTTCCTATGCTTCCTGGCTGATGTTTTGGTCACTTTTGAATGCTGGCGGTGCTTTCACTCTAGTGGTAGCATGAGACGGAGTCTACAACCCACACAAGTGGCTCAGGTAGTGCAGTTCATCCAGGATGGCACATCAATGCGAGCTGTGGCAAAAAGGTTTGCTGTGTCTGTCAGCGTAGTGTCCAGAGCATGGAGGCGCTACCAAGAGACAGGCCAGTACATCAGGAGACGTGGAGGAGGCCGTAGGAGGGCAACAACCCAGCAGCAGGACCGCTACCTCCGCCTTTGTGCAAGGAGGTGCACTGCCAGAGCCCTGCAAAATGACCTCCAGCAGGCCACAAATGTGCATGTGTCAGCATATTGTCTCACAAGGGGTCTGAGGATCTCATCTCGGTACCTAATGGCAGTCAGGCTACCTCTGGCGAGCACATGGAGGGCTGTGCGGCCCCACAAAGAAATGCCACCCCACACCATGACTGACCCACCGCCAAACCGGTCATGCTGGAGGATGTTGCAGGCAGCAGAACGTTCTCCACGGCGTCTCCAGACTCTGTCACGTCTGTCACATGTGCTCATGTGCTCAGTGTGAACCTGCTTTCATCTGTGAAGAGCACAGGGCGCCAGTGGCGAATTTGCCAATCTTGGTGTTCTCTGGCAAATGCCAAACGTCCTGCACGGTGTTGGGCTGTAAGCACAACCCCCACCTGTGGACGTCGGGCCCTCATACCACCCTCATGGAGTCTGTTTCTGACCGTTTGAGCAGACACATGCACATTTGTGGCCTGCTGGAGGTCATTTTGCAGGGCTCTGGCAGTGCACCTCCTTGCACAAAGGCGGAGGTAGCGGTCCTGCTGCTGGGTTGTTGCCCTCCTACGGCCTCCTCCACGTCTCCTGATGTACTGGCCTGTCTCCTGGTAGCGCCTCCATGCTCTGGACACTACGCTGACAGACACAGCAAACCTTTTTGCCACAGCTCGCATTGATGTGCCATCCTGGATGAACTGCACTACCTGAGCCACTTGTGTGGGTTGTAGACTCCGTCTCATGCTACCACTAGAGTGAGAGCACCGCCAGCATTCAAAATTGACCAAAACATCAGCCAGGAAGCATAGGAACTGAGAAGTGGTCTGTGGTCACCACCTGCAGAATCACTCCTTTTTTGGGGGTGTCTTGCTAATTGCCTATAATTTCCACCTTTTGTCTATTCCATTTGCACAACAGCATGTGAAATTTATTGTCAATCAGTGTTGCTTCCTAAGTGGACAGTTTGATTTCACAGAAGTGTGATTGACTTGGAGTTACATTGTGTTGTTTAAGTGTTCCCTTTATTTTTTTGAGCAGTGTACTTAGGCTACCTATACATATAAGGAATTTCCACATGGAGTTGATAAAAATCAACAAATAGGGCACTGATCACCGTCAGTCTAGCTAGCTAGCTACAGTATCTTGCTAACCTTATCAAGTTTTATTCGCCGTATGTACAGGGTACGCATGGTATACTTTGTCCAACAAAATGCTTAATTGCAGGTTCCTTCTTGACAATGCAACAACAAGAAGTAATGAAAGATAATACCAACATAAAGTAAATGGCAGTATAATAGAATAAACATTTTAGCATAAGAATGGTACAGGAAGGCACAATTTATAGTCCAATATTTATACATGTATTGGGGGGGAAAGTGTATAAATTTAGCAGTATAATAAGAGTCTGGTAGGAGCAGTTGTGATTGTGTGTGTGTAGCATAAATGTATATACTGAACAAAAATATACATGGAACATGTAAAGTGTCGGTCCTATGTTTTTCATGAGCTGAAATAAAAGATCCCAGAATTTTCCCATATGCACAAAAAGCTTATTTCTCTCATCCACCTGACAGGCTTGGTATATCAAGAAGCTGATTAAACAGCATGATCATTACACAGGTGCACCTACTGCTGGGGACAATAAACGGCTACTCTAAAATGTGCAGTTCTGTCACACAACACAATGACACAGATGTCTACATTTTGGGGATTGTGCAATTGGCATGCTGACTGCAGGAATGTCCACCAGAGCTGCTGTTTTGGAATTTAATGTTCATTTCTCTACCATATGCCTCCAACGTCATTTTAGAGAATTTGGCAGTACTTCCAACTGGCCTCACAACTGCAGACCGTGTGTAACCATGCCAGCTTAGGACCTCCGACTTCTTCACCTGCGGGATCGTCTGAGACCAGCAGGCCGGACAGCTGATGAAACTGAGCGGTATTTCTGTGTGTAATAAAGCCATTTTGTGGGGAAAAACTCATTCTGATTGACTGTCAGGCTCCCCACTGAGCCATGCCCTTGCCCAGTCATGTCAAATCTGTAGATTAGGGCCTAATTATTTTATTTCAATTAACTAATCTCCTTATATGAACTGTAAATCAGTAAAAATGTTGCATGTTGTGTTTTTATATTTTTGTTCAGTATATGTCTGTGCATGCCTGAGTGCATGTGTGGTAAGGTGAGGAGAATCAGAGCAGGTGGTCAGTCCAGTTCAAGTGTTCAGGAGTCTGATGGGTTTCAGATACCAACTGGCTCAGAGACCATCTGCCCGACAGTTAGGGAGAAAACGGCTCGTCTGTGGGGTCCTTTGATGCTGTGTGCCTTAATCAGGCACCATTTTGAGTAGATTACCTGGATGGGTCTGACCTATCTTTGACTTCGCCATCTATTGTTATCTCAAGTTTTGGCATCTTCCATAAATTGCAGCCGACAATCTGCCATAGAAATAGTTAGAATAAGAGGAAGCTCCGGTAATATGGATAACTATTGAAAGCAATGTTCCCTCTGGGTTTTTTTCGGCACTGAGCAAATTTCAGGTCTGCTGAGTGCAAGCTTCAACGTTGTGAAAATTCTGTGGAACTTCTGGCACCCGTTTATTGTGAACACTGAGGCTGTACCCGCTTTAAGTTACCGTTATAACAGTGGCCAAGTAGGGCACTGACTATTTTGATCATAATGTATCGCTATTAGTGGTCTACCATCTCAAAAAATGGAGAGAATGCATCCTGTAACATTTAACATGGAAATAGCTGTTCTATCATTCAGCCTACAGTAGCAGCCAATGTGTGGTGTTCAATGTAGGCCTACATTCCGTGAGACTTTTGGGAAAAAATATGCAAGGCTTGACATTAACCTGTTTACCCACTTTTCCTTCAAATAAGGAGGTTACTGAAGATGTTTGATTCAAGAAACCACTTTACAAAATAAATGTAATTATTATTCCAATACCATATTACAGAGAATCAGACAAATTATGCTACCCTCTGCCTATTGTCTACTTAGCTTATTCAAACCTCTCCCAAAATACAACACTGTCCCTTTAAGACATAAAAAAATTAACTCTTTACCTGACTTGCTTTTCAAAGATGGCTAGAAATGTACACGTTTTATGCTTTTGTAGGAAGCAACCCCTCCCTCATAGCTGACTAGAATTTAGCTATAACTGGTCTAATAACTCACTAGCAAAGAATATGAACAAATATGCACACGTGGCTACATGCAGCTCTCGCTTTGATCTCAAAACAAGCACATCTACTCGCAACCACTGGTGCGCCTAAATAAAAATTGCAGGTTGCACAGCAAAATATTTGGGTGCATATGTGAGTAAAATGGTCACACTGTAGAGCCCTGCAATGACTTTGTTATAAACTCAGCAAATGAAAAACAGTCTGAATTGAAAATACTTGTGGAAGGTGATGTTTGAATTCAGTCGGGATTTCAATGAGTCTCCGGAGCTACTCGTAGATCATGTGAATGTTATTACTCGGCGATTGCAGGGTGCTTACATTGATTGCTTATATCGGGACAAACTGACATCCAGTATTTGGTATGAATACGGGAAAGGCAAAAGTGGTCCGGTACATGCAACAAATACGAGTGTTGTCATGGATGCTCTGTGAAGTGCCTAGCCCTTCTAAAGAATGACGTGTCACTGTGCAGCCAGGTGCTGATTGATAGTGGGAAAGAAACCACACTAACATAGAATGTTTTATCGGAATGTCAGCAAATTCAATCCAGTCTTACACTTTGATCATACAGCGCTTGCTTTATGCTCTTCTGTAGCTTTTTCGATGAGCCTTTGCTGATAAGCTGGTTTAGTGTTTATGCTGCTGTAATGGCTTTGTCCTCGATGTTGAAGCTCATTTTAAGGAAGGACAGGCTACTGCAGCAGAGGAAGAGATGAAAGAGGACTCTGTCAGCCTTGTCAGGGCTCCTCGGGCAGTGCACGTCAGTGTTTAAACTGCATTTTACCTGAGACCTGTTAGGAGTGAAGCTGGTATGGCTTCAAATAGCCTACTATTTGAAAAATTTGTAAAATCACTAAAGTTTTGAAAATTATTTCAAATTGTTGCTTTTTTTAACCCAGGTCTGCTGCACAATGAAATGCAACCCCAGCTTTAAATGTTAAGGCACACACCACCTTAGTTCTTTATCCTCTGTAGCAACAAGACAAACACAAACATAAACGACCTGAAAGAGGCCAATCTAAAAATGTCATGTTTGTGTGTCCATGTAGCACGCCGGCCACACTGGAGCAGAACTACGTGGTGTGTGAGCTGCACCAGAAGGTCAACATGCTCTTCTCCTTCATCAGGAGCCACCTGCAGAAGAAAGTAATAGTCTTCTTTGCCTGCTGCAAAGAGGTGAGGCACTGCTAGTTCGTGTAAACGCTCCTCCATTTGGCTTATTTTGGCTTCATGGTCTAGTTGTAGTCTGAGCTGCAAACATGAAGTCTCTTTCTCTCGCTATCCATAGGTGCAATACCTGTTCCGGGTCTTCTGCCGGCTGCGTCCGGGCATGCCCATCCTGGCCCTGCATGGGAGGCAACAGCAGATGAAGAGGGTGGAGTTCTACAACGACTTCATCAAGAAGAAGAACGCTGTGCTTTTCGCCTACAGACATTGCAGCCAGAGGCCTAGGTAGCAGTCTAGTCTACAGACTGGCTCAATGTCTTTAGTCAGTAGGTACAGAGATACCGTTTTGGGGCACAGCTCAAACGCTGCCCCTAAAATGAAAAATATTTACTGTTCTGATACGAGGCAGCAGGTTCTTCACGGCTGGTGGTGAATAATTGTTACGTCCCCCCCACTTTGCAGACTTCCCTGCTGTGAACTGAGTGTTGCAGTTTGACTGTCCAGAGGACGCCAACACATACATCCACAGAGTGGGACAAACCGCCAGGTAATAACCCCTCTCTAGCCTTACCTGGAATAAAAGGAAAGACATTGACTGTGCAGTCTATGCACCATCTCCTTGAAGGGCATGTTTTCATTGTATATGGAGAATGAATGAAAATGTACATACTAGGGATTAACATGGGTAACTGGGGTCCTGGGCAGACTCTTTACATTTTCTGAAAAATGTTTGACAAGACCTGTGAAATTACAACATTTTACCACAATGTCGGCACTAATGCAATTCTATAAAATGCACATGTGCAGCATCAGATTAGCAAATAAAAATATTCTGCCACATTATCTAATCAGGTTGTTGCATAGAAGCCTTTAGCCTAAAGTATTTACTTCACACAAAGTAAAAGCACACGCACAATTGACACTTCTGTACTGCACACGCAACACAAATGCAGTTCAGAAACCCTACAGGAAACTCCTACAGTATAGCCGATAAAAGATGTGCCTCTTTGACCTGTAATTGACTCTTCAAACAGTCACATTTGATAGGCCTATAAATTGTGCCTTCCTGTATTGTACATCTGCTAAAATATGTATTCTGTTCTACTGTCATTGACTTTATGTTCATATTATTTTTTTACTATTTCTTATTGTTGCATTGTCGAGAAGGAACCTGCAAGTAAGTATTTCATTGGATGATGTACAGTGCATTCGGAAAGTTTTCAGACCCCTTGACTTTTTCCACATGTTGCGTTACAGCCTTATTCTAAAATTGTTTTTTTCCCCCTCCTTACTTCGGCGCTCAGATACAATCCTGTGAGAAGAACCTGATCACGTGAAGGGCATTGGCTAGTTTTTGGCTAATAAGAATTGAGATATCTGAGATTAATCTTGGTTTCATCAGACCACAGAATCTTGTTTCTCTTTGTTTCTCAGAGTCCTTTAGGTGCCATTTGGCAAACTCCAAGCGGGCTTACATGTGCCTTTTATTGAGGAATAGGTTTTGTCTGGCCACTACCATAAAGGCTTGATTGGTGGAGTGCTACAGAGATGGTTTTCCTTCTGGAAGGTTCTTCCATCTCCACAGAGGAACTCTAGATCTCTGTCAGAGTGACAATCGGGTTGTTGGTCACCTCCCTGACCAAGGCCCTTCTCCCCCGATTGCTCAGTTTGGCCGGGCGGCCAATCTTGGTGGTTCCAAACTTCTTCCATTTAAGAACAATGGAGGCCACTGTGTTCTTGGGGACCTTCAATGCTGCAGAAATGTTTTTGTACCCTTCACCAGATCTGTGCCTCGACACAATCCTGTCATGGAGCTCTAAGGACAATTCCTTTGAACTCGTGGCTTGGTTTTTGCCCCGACATGCACTGTCAACTGTGGGACCTTTATATAGACAGGTGTGTGCCTTTCCAAGTCATGTCCAATCAATTGAATTTACCACAGGTAGACTCTAATCAAGTTGTAGAAACATCTCAAGAATGATCAATGTAAACAAGATGCACTTGAGTTCAATATTGGGTCTCATAGCAAAGGGTCTGAATACATTTTTTTCTACAGTTGCAAAAATGTCTAAACACCTGTTTATGCTTTTTCATTATGGGGTATTAATGAGGAAATAAAATAATTTCATCCATTTTAGAATAAGGCTGTAACGCAACAAAATGTGGAAAAGGGGAAGGGGTCCATATACTTCCCGAATGCACTGAATATGCGTATACCGTACATACGACTAAAACTTGAAACGATGCACAATTCACTACATAGGCATCTCTGTCACAGACATGAAGGTCATTTACAATTCAGTGGCATAATGGAAAATTCTATCTTCTCCTCTACTAGAGCCTCGGCTATTTTCCTATCCAGTCCCAATCCCACTGAAACCCAAAATGACTCCTGTCTCGCATTCAAATTGCTAAGTTTATTCTGTACTTCATAGGTTGCATAATCAAAGCAGGTCTCTTGCTTTGCATGTCAAAATACTGCTATAACATTTCCCCTGCTTCTCTGTGCTGTCTTGTTCTTGCTGCCCAAACGAGAGCTTCGGTAGAGAATGTGACATCAACAAACTGTGTGAGAGTAGATATGCATATATTTTTTAAATGTTGGTCCCGTTAAGAGGCCTTTTATTTAAACTATATCTCCCAGTCATCTATGAGCTGATCTGCCATCTGTATAATCATAAACTCGAATTTGCCAAATATAGGACATAACCTAGAACTAATGACAGAATATCTAACAAGCTTAGCATATTTGGTTATTTGACTTTTGTGTTTGACCACCGTTACAAAGTTTGCTGTTTTCAGGTTGCGTTCTTAGCTCTCTGTGTTGAGAGCCTACTGGTGAATTGAGGAACATAACACTCAGAATTTATGAACGGCCTGTTTCGCAGTTCACAACAACATCATTGGCGATCAAAGATAGTTACTCTTATCATTACTAAATATCAGTTTCATTTGCTCTGAAATCTTTACATAGTTGCGCAGCACCCATCTTATTTGCGGAGAACCCTGGCATCGTGACCCTATCTTGGTTTAAAATGCTTTAAATTGGCACTTCCGATTTCTATTTCCTGATATTTCCTGGGAGTCTCGTGATAAATAAATTTTTCCTCTTTTGAAACTTGGTAGACTTTCGGAAAAATATTAATCCAACAAATTTTGTTTTTCCAACAGTAGTTTTAAAGTAAAGTTATCACAGTGAAATGCTGATTCTTACAGGGACACTGCCATTTGCACAATGTACCCACAAGACACCATTACAATTATTGTATAGAGTGCAACAGTTAAGTTCCTTCTTATAGACAATCCATTATCCTATCATCACATATCACAATAGTTGACCTACTCACTAGATGGCAGTGTTGTATGGTCCACCTCTCACACCACCTATCCCTGTGGCCTACAGTTTGCACATTTATAACCTCGAGTGTTAACACTGACTGGCTTTCAAATATGTTCCAAAGCTCCAAAATCCAGCAGTACCTACTTTACTGTAGGTGACACATGATGCTGTTCTGGTTTTGTATTGTTCTCTGTTAGTACAATGGTGAGTTGGTACCATAGCAGTTTGCCCAGCTGCAGTGCTGACTCATGGGGGTGTGTGTGTAATCACACTCCAATAGCACCTGGGAGTTGCAGCAGTATGTGTGTGAAAAAGAGTGAGTATTGGTGTAAGAGTGAGTGTGTGTCTAAGACAGACGTTACTTATTCGGAGCTCTGTGCAGCTGTGTCAGACGCACACTTAATGACAGCAACAATGTACGCACGTCTTAAACAGTCAGGATGTGCTTTGAGCCACTGCGCTGCTACAGTGTGTATTGCAGTTAGTTCAGCAGTCTGTTTAGTGAGCTGCTTAAACCTCTGGGCTCCTAATGTCACAATTTGAAGCTTCTGAGTTGCCATACCTCTTGATAAAACTCTTGCTTGTCGGTTATTTTGTGTGAACTAACAGGACTGAAGGGGAATACTTTCTAGGCTTACTGCGATCAGGCATCTGTTTGGGGTCTTTGCAGCATGCTGCTGCTGTTGGAGTAGGTGTCAGCATGATTCAGTTCGACTGGCACCTCCCTTAAAAGACCTTCACTTTTAAAACTAGAAAAAAGCGGTAATAGTACTGTTTGTCCATTTTGAGGCGCTATAGCCAGTGTACTCTTCTTCAAAATATTAAGAATTAATCTAAGATGACTCAATAAATGTCATTCATTTTGAGGTTTTTGCACAGGAGATCTTGGGCGTCCAATTTTACATCGAACTAATATGTTTGGTATAGTATTTCTCAAGTTAACAAATGTGCATGAAAAAAAAATTCTCTCGTAGAATGACAAACACTTAATTGAATCTTTACTGTTGACCAATCACCCACAAAGGGGCATAAACTTCGGACACGGACTAGAGAATGGTGCACTTGTGATCCACATTTTAGGGTGTTCCTGCATGTGGCCATTCCTGCATCTGCAGGAAGCCCTCTTTAAACTTCTAGTTGTCCTAACTTAAAAATTGACCAATAGAATTATAAACCGGGGTTCTTGCATATGCAGGAATGCCCACATCCAGGTAACCTAGTGGTTAGAGCGTTAGGCCAGGAACCGAAAGGTTTCTGGATCGAATTTCTGAACTGACAAGGTAAAAATCTGTCGTTCTGCCCCTGAACAAGGCAGTTAACCCACTGTTCCCTGGTAAGCCATCATTGTAAATAAGAATTTGTTCTTAACTGACTTGCCTAGTTAAATAGGCGGGAGCGAAGGACACTGTGTGCTAGCTTAGCCACCTACTTCTAAGGAGGACTCCGGTACACAGGAGGCTGGGACGACAGTGTGTGCTAGCTAGATAACTATCAAGCGCGCACAGTGTCCTTCGCCCCCACCTGTCTGGCACGATTTTCTCCGGTACACAGCAAGCATGAGGCGGGGGCAACGTGAGCTAGCACGTGGGAGGCGGGTACGACCGGTAGACAGTGTCCTTCGCCTTAAATGGTGGGGAACGCCTCAAATTGCGGGAACGCCTCATATTGGGGACTTCCGTTGCACACTTGACCGACTTGAGAACACCCTTGCCTAAGACCAAAATGTCATCATAATATATGCATAGACTGTTTGAGCTGGGAACACCCCACTAGCTGCCTGGTATTTTGGAGTAATGTGTACTATTGCAAATAGAGTTGTAGCAGCTGCCAATGTAGCATCAGCTCAGCCTCTACAGCTTTGTTTCAGTCTGTCTGTTTATCTCTCTTTCTGTCCTCAAAGTCTGACTCTGCATGTATTTCACAGCTCTTCTTGGTGAGCTGAAGAATGTAGCTCTCTCCCCGCCACCTTTCTGTCTTGCAACCGATCTCTCTCCCTCTGCGTCTCTGACTCTGAAACCATGACCCTCCTATAATCATAAAGGACTTCTTTATGAAAACCATGATGAAAACAAGTCCATTATGATCATAAGAGGTGTACCATTAACTGTGCAAATGTAGCAGATTGCAGAAGTTATGTATGCATTTGTGGTTGAGCAATATCCTTTTACAGCTGAAATAAAAAATCTCTCAAATATTGTGCACACATTTCCGTACAGCCTTATTAGTGAGCATTTCTTCTTTGGCAAAATAATCCATCCACCTGACAGGTGTGGCATATCAAGAAGCTGATTTAAACAGCATGATCATTACACAGGTGTAATGGGGACAGTAAAAGGCCACTTTAAAATGTGCAGTTTTGTCACACAACACAATGCTACAGATGTCTCAAGTTTTGAGGGAGTGTGCAATTGGCATGCTGACTGCAGAAATGTCCACCAGAGCTGTTACCAGAGAATATAAGTTTTATTTCTCTACCATAAGCTGCGTTGTTTTAGAGAATTTGGCAGTAAGTCTAACCGGCCTCAACCGCAGACCATGTGTAACCACGCTAGCCCAGGACCTCCACATCCGGCTTCTTCACCTGCGGGATCGTCTGAGGGGGAGGGTGGGGTGCTGAGGATTATTTCTGTCTGTAATAAAGTCCTTTTGTGGGGAAAAAATGTGTTCTGTTTGGCTGGGCCTGGCTCCCCAGTTGGTGGACCTATGGCTGCACCCCTGCCCAGTCATGTGAAATCCATGTCCAATCCTACTGAATTTATATCAATTGACTGATTTCCTTATATGAGCTGTAACTCTGTAAAATCTTGAAATTGTTCCATGTTGTGTTTATATTTTTGTTCATCATATGCTATTACACCCACTCCTCTGAGCTATTGACCAATTAACTTATTTATAAATTTAGGACATACAATTAAAAAAAGAAAATCTACTGTTTTTCGCCTTACAGATATAAGGAGGGAGGAGAGGCTCTGCTCTTCCTGCTGCCCTCAGAGGAGGAGAGCATGCTATCCCAACTCCAGGAGAAAAAAGTCCCCATCAACAGAATCCAGTGAGTTCACTTACAACCTCCTCACATATGCTTGTGCTTGCACGCGCGCACACACACACACTTGTATTTCACTGGGACTGGGCAGGCTGTTGGTTGTGGAGATCTACTGTAGGTGAGAAATTAAAACAAAACAGGTGGTGGACTGTGGTTTAGTTTTTACTGTTTTTAAGCTTTATTCTGTGTCTCCACTAGGGCAGTGACGGTACAAGTGGCGTAATATATTTTCCATGGCAACTCTTTGGTCTTTTTTAAAAAGCTGTTGTTTGTGAAATATGGTGTGCTATAGCTTAGAAAATAAATGCATGCGACTGGATGACAATGATATTTGTTTCCAACATTTGGGTCATTTTCCTAAATAAGTTAAACCCGCTCGTGTTTTGTTTCCATGCCACGATACTAACGAGTGACGCGTTACTGGTATTGTCCCGGCTCTAGTCTCCGTCTTCCCAACTGCCCTTTCACGCCCTCCCTCCAAGCAAAAAACTGAGGCCTTATGAGAATGTTTACATGATACCATATGATTCCAAAGACTATTTTCCCTCACGGAGATGCATTGGACAGATGGGGGAGACTTCACAAAGCAGGCAGAGTCAACAAGTGAGCCAGCTGACTTTCCTAAATATTCTGATTCTGAAACATCCTCATTGTGTCTAGTAGTTCAAACATGCATTTCAAATGGACATGCTATGAATGATGTGTAATATTCTGAATGACCCATATTCAACCTGTGCCCTTGTCCCTGTTGTGTGCCTGATACCACCAGTTTCATGTTGTCACAGTACGTTTTAATATTGACTTAAGGTTCTATGTGGACCTGTTTGTGAGATGGGGAGATGTAGATTTAGCTGAGGGGCTTTGAGCAGTGCAGTAAGTAGGCCAACCGTGTGAGGGAGAGAGTGAGACTGGCTCTGCCGTCACAGAGGAGGCCAGGCCTGAGCCCCTCTGGCTAAATCCTGATAGGCACAGTGTCCAGCATGATGCCCTCACAGTACAGTGTTTTCCGTACATGGAGTGGCCCGTACTGTATAATACTACTACTTTATAATTCATTTAAATAACTGAAAATGTATGAATTTAGTGTGGTGGTGGTTTTGGATATCTTCTAGGCCTATATAATCAGAACTATTTTATGTAAGAACCTTTATTTAAAATTAAACTTGTCATCTCTTGAGATTATAGTTTACTGCAAGATATGAATTGCCACAATGTTTGTTTTTCAAATTATGTATTTTATTGGCTCTGCTATGACACTTAGGGTAAGGAAATAATGTCATTTCGGTGAACTATCTTTTTAAAAGTTTGGCCTGTCAGCCAATCACTGTGGGTGGGACTTTGAGGGAAGGCGGTATATTAGACTAGTTTTTCTGACTAGATTACTAATCTACTCTTTCAATTTCATTTATTGTGGCAAACTATATCTAGTCTACTCAATTTAGTTTGTTGCAAAAACTTAAGAAAAAAGGTTGTGTTCTGTCAAGTAAACTTGGATTCTCTGTTGGGAAACAATATAGAATTGCAGGAAAATGTTTTTTAAATGCAAACATTTTCAGAGGGAGGATACCCAGTCCCCCGCCAGATTGTGCACCCCCACATTTTATACGAAGTCAGGTGCCAATGAATAGACCTAGAAGTATGATTTAAGAATGAAGCAGGTTGATCTATCTGTTAACATGGGCTTTGCAACACAGAATGCAGCAGTTGACTACTCCATTGTCAATACTTTAATCAAATCAGTAGGCATATATCCATTTCTTTAAGAATACCATATAAGTATCATGACATTAGCTTTTATAACCTTCAATCTGTTATCATATTTTGGACCAGAATGAGGCTCTCTATCCACTACCTATTGTGCCTGCAGTGAGGATTCAACATATTCATAGAATGTTTTCATAATTTGTCTGCATATAATTGTCAAAAAGCAAACAAGATCTTTGGTTTACATGTTCCGATGTGATACCATTGACATAACTACGTTGTATGACTTATGAATAGCAAAGGAATATAGGAGATTGACTTTATTCAGTCAGATGGACACCTTTTATAAACTAGTCAGCACAAGCTCTTCGGTCATCAAAACACAGTAAATAGCCTCCGTGGCTGTGTAGGCCTATGAAACACGCCAAATTAAATAATAAATTAATGTGCCACAAAACAGTAAGTGGATTTCAACTAATCGTTACCACTCGCATTACACGGGACGTGTAAATTAATTCACTGGAGACCACAGCGTACAGCAATAACACAGGTACCGAGAGGAGGGACAGTCGGCAGACTGACAAACCAGCAGTTTTCCTGTCATCGCTCACTTTGTGATTGACATGCGCCTGTCCTCTAAATAGATCACTAGGAGATGCATATTAAAGACTTTTTATAACTAACTCACTCATTGATCTGTCTGTGTGCATATCGTTCATTCTAGCGGGAGAAGGCTATATGGACTTTATTTGACTAGAGAATTACACATTTTAAATGAAAAGAAGCCTAGTTAATTTTAAAAAGTAGCTGGCTTACAATGAGTTATCGGCTATTTAGCCGACGGACGGTGCTTATGGGAAACAGTGAGCACATACACACACTGCACACACAAACTCGCGCCTCTCTCTCTTCCACATCCACAAATACATATACACAAACATCACTCTTTTTCACACATAAACAGAAATACTTAGATTTACATTTTGGCAGTGTTTATCATGCATGGGGTGCAATCTAACATCGTTCAATATTACTCACACACACAGTGAGTGTAAAAAAAACAAGACAAAGAAATATCATATTTTAGGGATTTTCACAATATAATACAAAGAATATTCCTTGGGAGTTAGGATTGTTGACCTAAAGAAATGTCCTCTCACTGTCAACTGCGTTTATTTTCAGCAAACTTAACATGTGTAAATATTTGTATGAACATAAGATTCAACAACTGAGACATAAACTGATCAAGTTTCACAGACATGTGACTAACAGAAATGGAATAATGTGTACCTGAACAAAGGGGGGGTCAAAATCAAAAGTAACAGTAACAGTCAGTATCTGGTGTGGCCACAAGCTTCATTAAGTACTGCAGTGGACTGTACCAGATTGGCTACCACTTACCAGATTGGCTACCACTTTAGCCCGAACAGGACTCACTTCACCCTGCCCAACCACCTTACCAAGGTATGTAATGGTTGTGAGGCGACCCGAAGCTAGTCGGTCGAACAAGGCTTGAGTACGGGACAGATGTTCTTCCCAAGTATCTGCATATAT
Organism: Salvelinus namaycush; assembly: GCF_016432855.1. NCBI lineage: Eukaryota > Metazoa > Chordata > Actinopteri > Salmoniformes > Salmonidae > Salvelinus > Salvelinus namaycush. The sequence goes on from NC_052318.1 coordinate 22,262,491, forward strand.
CACTACATCGTCCAGATAAGCAGCGCACCCGGCCAGACTGGAGACAACCCTATTCATAAGTCACTGAAAGTGGCAGGTGCATTACACAGGCCGAAACTCATAACCGAATACAAGTACAGACCAGAGGGTGTAATAAAGGCAGAGATTTCACGTGCCCTACTCATCAGTGGCACCTGCCAATAGCCCTTTAACAGGTCAAATTTGCTCACAAACTTAGCTGCGCCGACTTGATCAACGCAGTCCTCCATCCGAGGAAGAGGAAATTAATCTGGCTTAGTGACACTGTTTACCTTACGGTAGTCCGTACAAAATCTGTTTGTCCCATCCAGTTTACTGACCAGGATACAGGGAGAGAAGCCCAACTGGAGAAAGAAGGCTGTTATCTTACTCTCCAGCATGTACCCGACCTCAGCATCCAGACAACGCAGTTTCTCTGAATTTTTCAATCGAATATCCTCCTCCTCATGCACGGACCTAGCATGACAAGAACCCAGGGAAATAACGGTATTGGCCAAAAGAACAGGTTTTACCGTCCTCTGTGGACTCCCACTGTTCAGTCTCAGGAACGTGCATAATAGGGTTTTAACAAATATACATGGCACAGTTGATGTGCTTTTCTCCATTCTGGAATGGCAACTAGATGGTTTTTCTCAGTGTACTGGTGCACCACCGTATATGGACCTTGAAACTTGGCTTGAAAAGGAGAACCAACAATTGGCAGCAGAGCAAGAACCTGGTCACCTGGACTAAAGTGACGAGGCTCAGTTCGGCAATCAAATATGCCCTTCATCCTCTCCTGTGAAGATGATAGCTTCTCTTTAGCCATTTCACCAGCGGCATACAGGCGTCGCCGGAAATCACACACATAAGATAACAGGGACTGAGGGGGCTCGGGAGACTTCCAGTCATCCTGGAGAACAGATAGAAGTCCATGCAACCTATGTCCAAACACAAGGTCATTTGGACTGAAAACCGTTCTCTCCTGTGAAACCTCCCCCAGAAAAGAACTACCATGATACACCCACTTTCTCATCAGGACATCCTCTTGGAGAAAATAGCCATGGGAGACATCTCCCAACTGTTCCACAGGCACAATTTGGTCACCCAACTCTTCTAATGTGGGATCAGTCCGTTGCGCATTGATTAGATCGAAGCGGGATACAGATAACGGGATAACAGGGGAAGCAGTGACAGACTTCTTTGTGGTATTCTCGTTAGCCGGCGCAGTGACACACGCAGAGAACACCCATGGGAAACTCTGCGCGCGCTCATCAGGATTCCCTACAAATGACGGCATAGTGGAAACCACTAGAGATGGAAACACAACAGGCCACACACGCTCACCAGCCAAGTTATTCCCAAGGATAACGTCGATACCCTCAATAGGCAACGAAGGACGCACCCCCACAACAACCTCACCTTTCACCAGTCCACAATCCAACATTAGTTTATGCAATGGAACTGACAGTGTTCAAACCTATTCCCCTAATTAGAACACTATTCCCCGAACCCTTCTCTGGTGAGACTGATGACACAGACTCCAACACACATTATTCAGAGGCACCTGTGTCTCAGGATCTTCACTGGCACTAGGTCCTTACTTCCTAACATAGACACAAAACCCTCCGTAATGAAAGGTCAATAGTCTGGGTCAATATGGACTTTCACATGGCCCTAGGCATGAGACAATGTGTCAGGAGTGAACTGATGTGGAACAGGCGCAGCTAACGCCGTAGGCTTAGATTTAACGTAAGCACACGTACTGAATTTACCCCTAGCCCTGAGAACCGGACATTCGTTTTTCCAATGACCTGAACCTTGACAGTAGTGACACTCTTGACCAAAGTCAGCTTTACCACGGGAGTCGGGCTCAACCCTAGTTGAATGAAACTCTGCCCGTGAACCAAAGTATCTCGGTGAGCGAGGCCCAAATCTCTCTGAATGCCCCCACTCACTCCGAATACGGGGGTCTGTAAAGACACTTTTGTGAGTCAAAACATACTCGTCCGCCAAAACCGCAGCTTCAGCGACAGTCTACTTTTCGTTCGTTAATGTACGTGGCTATACGATCAGGGATTGTGTCCTTAAATTGCTCTAACATAATCAGATCACACAGCCCATGGAAAGTCATAACTGCGGAGGCGGAACACCAGCGATTAAACTGAAGATAATTCTAGCGCAAACTCAACATGAGTCTGTTTATCATCCCATTTTAATGTTCTAAATCGTTGGCGGTAAGCCTTAGGAACCAATTCGTAAATCTGTAACATCCGTATTTATCCTTATCATAACTGACACTGTCGGCTACACTAAGAGCTGAATATGCTTCCTGCGCTTTTACAGTCCTCACCCACTGCAACATTAAAGTGCGGTCAGAATCAGGCCAACTCCTAGCGTCAGCAACACGCTCAAACAACGAAAAGAATGTCTCAGGGTCCTTTTCATTAAATTTAGGCAACAACATCAAATATGTCCGGTGCACGACCAAAAGAGGAGCGACCCCTAGGTACATCTTGGTCACCTTCCCAGAGCAAACTCTCCCCTGAGAGCTTCCCTCCCTAGCCAGCTCTAGCCGCTCTTGTTGCAGCTTGATTTTAGCACGCTCCAAATCCTGTTTAAATATCAATTCTTTTTCATGCTTTAGCCGATCAGCACGCGCCGAATCCTGTTTAAATGCCAATTATTTTTCATATTTTACACGGTCATGCTCTAGCTTCTCATGATCATGCTCTAGCTTCTCACGATCATAACAGAAGCTGTTCTTTCTGCTGTTCAAAAAGAAGACTACTAGGACTAACAGATGGAGCGGCCATTGTAACGTTACAGGGAGACGGCGAGTCCTCAGCAGAGGCTGCCCCAGTGGGAACTTCAAGAATACCACTCTCCATCAGATTGGCCTTCAATATCAACCTAATATAATTGTTTTGACGTTTATCACTAATTTCATCCTTGTGGTGTTCAGCAACATTCAACAGCTGTTCTTTAGTACATAATTCTAACAGTTCCTCTGATGGAAAGCGAATGAACTCGTCTATGTAAGACGCCATAGTCACAAAAAAATAAAAAATAAAAATATATATATATATCTCGCTCTTCCCCTCTGCTGAGCACACCAGATCACAACCAGAGAAATGACAATCACACTGGGCACCACAGAAGAGAGATGAGAGGGATATATGGAGCTTCCCCAAAACCTACAGTAACTCAACCCTAGTCTTTGTGCGGATTTGCAGTGGGTAATTACGCACTGTAGCCCGCTGGCAAGGAAATACACCACCCAGCACGCTGGCAGATTCCCCCAAGCCACGGATGTGCCCCCAAAACAACTGCTCAGTCCACAGACACCACACAAAAATAACAAACAAAATAACCATGCCCAACGTATTCCAAAGGGAAACACGTCGCTAAGCCTAACAGAGGAAAAGGCTATAGCTCCGGGTAGCTAGTGTCAGTACCCTACCCAAATCTCCCACTGAGGTACACAGCCAATTGTACTCACCTCCTCGGACCAATGTCCCAACAGCGAGTAGAGCAAGAGTCTCCAGCCTGGGCAGGGGCCTAGAAACGAACCAATGTACTTTCTCCAACGCAGCACACAACAAACTATCCACCGCAGTGACAAGTTTACCGAACAAACAAAGGCAACCAGTACTGGGCACCAAACATTAGAACTCAAACAAGCTGTAACAAACAAAGCACCTACAGAGTGCAAACAAGTGCAAACAAAGCACCTACAGAGTTTAACATTAACTCCATGTTTTCTCCCAAACACAACACACATACTAGTAAGCCAAACGAGACTAGTATTAGTCCTTCATAATGCAAGAAAGTGCTCTACGCCAAAATGTCTAGGAACCAACCTTATTATCTCGGATGAGCCCCCACTTGTCACGAACCGGCTCAAAGTGCGTAACAAAAAAGGAGACAACGTGGAGGTAAGGAATAACAAAATATATTTATTTAACTAAAGTAAACTAAATATAATTAACAACGGTGTGTGTAGTCAGTAATCAGTAGTGTAAGTGAGTGGTTGCGTGCATAAATGTGATAATGAGGGGTGTTGAAAGGTGCCAGCGCAAACAACCACATACAGCCACAAAAATGCCACAACCAAAATCTGTGTCTGCATGGAGAGAGTCTCCTCAATGAATGGGGAAGAGGTGCATTTATCCTGGGACACACCCAAGCCCAGGTGTGTCCCATTTCGCCACCGACATCCTATTAAGGAAAACAAGAGCAAAGAGAGAGGATTCGGCAGACGGAGTGGGAGGGTCGTCACATGGGTTTGTGCCCATAGGCGACGTTGTGCCGGTGATGTCTGGTGAGGACCTGCCTTACAACAGGCCTACAAGCCCTCAGTCCAGACTCTCTCAGCCTATTGCGGACAGTCTGAGCACTGATAGAGGGATTGTGCGTTCCTGGCAAGACAGCGCTAAGACAGCGCTACAGGACGGACAGACGATCGTCCTCGCAGTGGCAGACCACCTGTAACACCTGCACAGGATCGGTACATCCGAACATCACACCCGTGGGACAGGTACAGGATGGCAACAACTCGGGCAGTTCCCCCCCCCCCCACATTCCACTGAAAAGGCAGCGCGGGAAATTCAAAAATATTTTTTAGAAATATTTCACTTTCACACATTAACAAGTCCAATACAGCAAATGAAAGATAAACATCTTGTGAATCCAGCCAACATTTCCGATTTTTTTAATGTTTTACAGCGAAAACACAACATATATTTATGTTAGCTCACCACCAAATCCAAAAAAGCACAGACATTTTTCACAGCCAACATAGCTTTCACAAAACCCACAAATAGAGATAAAATGAATCACTAACCTTTTGAAGATCTTCATCAGATGAGTCATATAACATCATGTTACACAATACATTTATGTTTTGTTCGATAATGTGCATATATATATATATAAAAAATCTGTTTACATTGGCGCGTTACGTGCAGTAATGTTTTGATTCCAAAACATCCGGTGATTTTGCATAAACTTATCCTCTATGCAACCGCTGTGTCAGATTTCAAAATAAACTTTACGGAAAAAGAATAATCTGAGAACGGCACTCAGAGCACAATCCAGCCAAAGAAATAGTCGCCATGTTGGCGTCAACAAAAGCTACAAAAACACTATAAATATGCACTTACCTTCGAATAACTTCATCAGAAGGCACTCCCAGGATTCCCAGATCGACAATAAATGACTGAAAAGTTCCATAAAGCCCATCATTTAGCCACTTGTTGTTAGCATGTTCAGCCCAAGAATCCATTTTCATGACGCACGAGCAATCCCTCCAGACAAAAACTCAAAAAGTTCCGTTACAGGTCGTAGAAACAAGTCAAATGATGTATGCAATCCATATTTAGTATGTGTTTTACATTAATCATCAATAAGGATCCAACCGGAGAATTTCATTGTCTGAAGAAGAGCATTGGAACGAGAGCACTCTCTCTCGTGAGCGCGCCAAAAGAGACTGAGAATTTCTGAAGACCACTCACTAAAATAGCTCCTATGAGCCCCTCCTTTATAGTAGAATCATATAACTAAAATCTAAAGACGGTGACATCTAGTGGAAGCCCTAGGAAGTGTTTGCTCATCCATAACTTTAAGGGGTATCATTTGGCACTGTTTTGAAAATCAAGTTCTCACTTTCTGTTTGGACTTCTTCTCAGGTTTTTGTCTGCCAAATGAGTTCTGTTATACTTACAGACATAATTAAAACAGTTTTAGAAACTTCAGAGTGTTTTCTATACAATAGTAATAATAATATGCATGTATTACCTTCTGGGGCAGAGTAGGAGGAAATTCCGTTTGGGCACGCAATTTGTTCAAAGTGGAAACGCTGCCCCCTGTCCCGATGAAGTTAAATAAAGGACGAACCGTGGCTGCCTTTCAAACAATGGGAACCTCCCCAGAAAGGAGAGACATGCTTGGCGATGATAGGGACAGAAACCTTAAGGGTCTAAACCATCTGACTCAGATGGTTTTTTGGGGTCAAGTTTAAGGATCTTTTTTAGCACCTCGGACTCAGTGACTAGCTGCAGGGAGAAACTTTGTAGTGGGGCAGGGGGAAAATAGGGAGAAGCATCGGGGATAGTCGCATTAGAAGTGGTGGAAAATGAGGAAATGTTGGACGGGCAAGGAGGCATGGCTGAGTCAAATAGGAATCCTGACTTGATGAAGTGGTGATTAAAGTGCTCAGCCATGTGCTTCTTGTCAGTAACAACCACATCATCAACATTAAGGGACATGGGCAGCTGTGAGGAGGAGGGTTTATTCTCCAGGTCTTTAACTGTTTTCCAGAACTTCTTGGGGTTAGACTGACATAGAGAGAACTGCTCCTTAAAGTAACTAACTTTGGCCTTCCGGATAGCCTGAGTGCACTTATTTCTCATTTGCCTGAACGATTGCCGGTCAGCTTGAGTATGCGTGTGCCGAGCCTTTTGCCAAATGCAATTCTTGAGGTGGAGTAACTCTGCAAGATCACTGTCGCACCAGGGACTGAACCCGTTTTTAATTCTCATTTTCTTTATGGGGGCGTGTTTATTAACAATACCACTGAAAATATCAAAAAAAGAAGGTCCAAACGTCTTCAACAGAGGGGATCAAGCTGATTCTATACCATTTTACAGAGGCCAGTTCATGAAGGAAGGCTTGCTCATTAAAGTTTTTTAGCAAGCGTCTATGACAAAATCAGGACAGGTCGTTTCACTGAGCAGCCATTACGAACACAGGCTGTAAAACAGTGATCACTAAGGTCATTACAGAAAACACTAGACTGATACCTATCAGGATTATTTGTGAGGATAACATCAAGGAGAGTAGCCTTTTCTGGGTGTTTGGAGGCATACCTTGTGGGATTGGTGATAATCTGAGAAAGATTTAGGGAGTCCCTTTGCTTTAGGACTTGGTCAGGTGGTTTAAGCATGTCCCAGTTTAGGTCACCAAGCAGGACAAATTCAGACTTGTTGTAAGGGGCCAGGAGAGAGCTCGGGGCAGGTAGAGTACAGGCCGGTGCTGATGTAGGACGATAGCACCCAGCAACAGTCAACAAAGAGCTATTTGAACGTTTAATGCTTAAAACCAGCAAATCAATTTGTTTGGGGATAGACTTGGGGGAGACAACCGAGCAGTGAAGGTGTTCCTTGTTGAAGATTGCCACTCCCCCACCTCTGGAAGATCTGTCTTGCCGAATATGGTTCTAACCAGAAAGGTTAACATCAGAATTGAAAACACTCTTCCTAAACCATGTCTCAGTAATGACCAACACATCTGTATTGGAGCTGTGAACCCACACTTTCAATTGATACATTTTATGTAATAAGATTCTAGTGTTAACGTGCAGAAAACCCAGGCTTTTACAAGAGCAGAAATCAGTGAAGCAGATATCAGAGCACAAGTCAGAATTGGGTCTAACAACAGTAGTTGGGCCAGGGTGTACATGCACATTTCAAGATATCATCAACAGTAACACAATCAAGGCATGGCATAGGACAGGGAGAGCTCTGCAGTGCTGATTTATGACATCTATGTGCATCAGATGGCAGCGATCATATTGTACAGCAATTTCATCAGGTAACATGAATACAAAGCCGGCGAGAGGTGGTTAGAATAAGATGGGAGGCCAAAAGTCTGTGTAACCAATATAGAGTCAGAGCCCCGAGTGTGGGAACAAACAGTTTGTCCCACGGTTGGGTAAAGGAAGTTTGTAGTCAACAAAGTATGCAGAGAGTCATGAGGCAAAATGCACAAGAAAGGGAAAAAAATATATATATACACTGCTCAAAAAAATAAAGGGAACACTTAAACAACACAATGTAACTCCAAGTCAAACACACTTCTGTGAAATCAAACTGTCCACTTAGGAAGCAACACTGATTGACAATAAATTTCACATGCTGTTGTGCAAATGGAATAGACAACAGGTGGAAATTATAGGCAATTAGCAAGACACCCCCAATAAAGGAGTGGTTCTGCAGGTGGTGACCACAGACCACTTCTCAGTTCCTATGCTTCCTGGCTGATGTTTTGGTCACTTTTGAATGCTGGCGGTGCTTTCACTCTAGTGGTAGCATGAGACGGAGTCTACAACCCACACAAGTGGCTCAGGTAGTGCAGCTCATCCAGGATGGCACATCAATGCGAGCTGTGGCAAGAAGGTTTGCTGTGTCTGTCAGCGTAGTGTCCAGAGCATGGAGGCGCTACCAGGAGACAGGCCAGTACATCAGGAGACGTGGAGGAGGACGTAGGAGGGCAACAACCCAGCAGCAGGACCGCTACCTCCGCCTTTGTGCAAGGAGGAGCAGGCGGAGCACTGCCAGAGCCCTGCAAAATGACCTCCAGCAGGCCACAAATGTGCATGTGTCTGCTCAAACGGTCAGAAACAGACTCCATGAAGGTGGTATGAGGGCCCGACGTCCACATGTGGGGGTTGTGCTTACAGCCCAACACCGTGCAGGACGTTTGGCATTTGCCAGAGAACACCAAGATTGGCAAATTCGCCACTGGCGCCCTGTGCTCTTCACAGATGAAAGCAGGTTCACACTGAGCACGTGACAGACGTGACAGAGTCTGGAGACGCCGTGGAGAACGTTTTGCTGCCTGCAACATCCTCCAGCATGACCGGTTTGGCGGTGGGTCAGTCATGGTGTGGGGTGGCATTTCTTTGGGGGGCCGCACAGCCCTCCATGTGCTCGCCAGAGGTAGCCTGACTGCCATTAGGTACCGAGATGAGATCCTCAGACCCCTTGTGAGACCATATGCTGGTGCTGTTGGCCCTGGGTTCCTCCTAATGCAAGACAATGCTAGACCTCATGTGGCTGGAGTGTGTCAGCAGTTCCTGCAAGAGGAAGGCATTGATGCTATGGACTGGCCCGCCCGTTCCCCAGACCTGAATCCAATTGAGCACATCTGGGACATCATGTCTCGCTCCATCCACCAACGCCACGTTGCACCACAGACTGTCCAGGAGTTGGCGGATGCTTTAGTCCAGGTCTGGGAGGAGATCCCTCAGGAGACCATCCGCCACCTCATCAGGAGCATGCCCAGGCGTTGTAGGGAGGTCATACAGGCACGTGGAGGCCACACACACTACTGAGCCTCATTTTAACTTGTTTTAAGGACATTACATCAAAGTTGGATCAGCCTGTAGTGTGGTTTTCCACTTTAATTTTGAGTGTGACTCCAAATCCAGACCCATGGGTTGATAAATTTGATTTCCATTGATAATTTTTGTGTGATTTTGTTGTCAGCACATTCAACTATGTAAAGAAAAAAGTATTTAATAAGAATATTTCATTCATTCAGATCTAGGATGTGTTATTTTAGTGTTCCCTTTATTTTTTTGAGCAGTGTATATGTATCTATCTCAAATCAAGTTTATTTTTATATAGCCCTTCGTACATCAGCTAATATCTCGAAGTGCTGTATAGAAACCCAGCCTAAAACCCCAAACAGCAAGCAATGCAGGTGTAGAAGCACGGTGGCTAGGAAAAACTCCCTAGAAAGGCCAAAACCTAGGAAGAAACCTAGAGTGGAACCAGGCTATGAGGGGTGGCCAGTCCTCTTCTGGCTGTGCCGGGTGGAGATTATAACAGAACATGGCCAAGATGTTCAAATGTTCATAAATGACCAGCATGGTCAAATAATAATAATCACAGTAGTTATCGAGGGTGTAGCAAGTCAGCACCTCAGGAGTAAATGTCAGTTGGCTTTTCATAGCCGATCATTAAGAGTATCTCTACCGCTCCTGCGGTCTATAGAGAGTTGAAAACAGCAGGTCTGGGACAGGTAGCACGTCCGGTGGACAGGTCAGGGTTCCATAGCCGCAGGCAGAACAGTTGAAACTGGAACAGCAGCAAGGCCAGGTGGACTGGGGACAGCAAGGAGTCATCATGCCCGGGAGTCCTGACGCATGGTCCTAGGGCTCAGGTCCTCCGAGAGAGAGAAAGAAAGAGAGAAGGAGAGAATTAGAGAGAGCATACTTAAATTCACACAGGACACCGGATAAGACAGGAGAAGTACTCCAGATATAACCAACTGACCCTAGCCCCCCGACACATAAACTACTGCAGCATAAATACTGGAGGCTGAGACAGGAGGGGTCAGGAGACACTGTGGCCCCATCCGATGATACCCCCGGACAGGGCCAAACAGGAAGGATATAACCCCACCCACTTTGCCAAAGCACAGCCCCCGCACCACTAGAGGGATATCTTCAACCACCAACTTACAATCCTGAGACAAGGCCGAGTATAGCCCACAAAGATCTCCACCACAGCACAAACCAAGGGGGGCGCCAACCCAGACAGGAAGATCACGTCAGTAACTCAACCCACTCAAGTGACGCACCCCTCCTAGGGACGGAATGAAAGAGCACCAGTACACCAGTGACTCAGCCCCTGTAATAGGGTTAGAGGCAGAGAATCCCAGTGGAGAGAGGGAAACCGGCCAGGCAGAGACAGCAAGGGCGGTTCGTTGCTCCAGAGCCTTTCCGTTCACCTTCACACTCCTGGGCCAGACTACACTCAATCATATGACCTACTGAAGAGATAAGTCTTCAGTAAAGACTTAAAGGTTGAGACCGAGTCTGCGTCTCTCACATGGGTAGGCAGTCCATTCCATAAAAATGGAGATCTTTTGGAGAAAGCCCTGCCTCCAGCTGTTTGCTTAGAAATTCTAGGGACAATTAAGAGGCCTGCGTCTTGTGACCGTAGCGTACGTGTAGGTATGTACGGCAGGACCAACTCGGAAAGATAGGTAGGAGCAAGCCCATGTAACGGTTTATAGGTTAACAGTAAAACCTTGAAATCAGCCCTTGCCTTAACAGGAACCCAGTGTAGGGAAGCTAGCACTGGAGTAATATGATCAAATTTCTTGGTTCTAGTCAGGATTCTAGCATCCGTATTTAGCACTAACTGAAGTTTATTTAGTGCTTTATCCGGTTAGCCGGAAAGTAAAGTATTGCAGTAGTCTAACCTAGAAGTAACAAAAGCATGGATTAATTTTTCTGCATCATTTTTGGACAGAAAATTTCTGATTTTTGCAATGTTACGTAGATGGAAAAAAGCTGTCCTTGAAACAGTCTTGATATGTTCGTCAAAAGAGAGATCAGGGTCCAGAGTAACGCCGAGGTCCTTCACAGTTTTATTTGAGACGACTTTACAACCATCAAGATTAATTGTCAGATTTAACAGAAGATCTCTTTGTTTCTTGGGACCTAGAACAAGCATCTCTGTTTTGTCCGAGTTTAAAAGTAGAACGTTTTCAGCCATCCACTTCCTTATGTCTGAAACACAGGCTTCTAGCGAGGGCAATTTTGGGGCTTCACCATGTTTCATTGAAATGTACAGCTGTGTGACATCTGCATAGCAGTGAAAGTTAACATTATGTTTTCGAATGACATCCCCAAGAGGTAAAATATATAGTGAAAACAATAGTGGTCCTAAAACGGAACCTTGAGGAACACCGAAATGTACAGTTGATTTGTCAGAGGACAAACCATTCACAGAGACAAACTGATATCTTTTCCGACAGATAAGATCTAAACCAGGCCAGAACTTGTCCGTGTAGACCAATTTGGGTTTCCAGTCTCTCCAAAAGAATGTGGTGATCGATGGTGTCAAAGGCAGCACTAAGGTCTAGTAGCACGAGGACAGATGCAGAGCCTCGGTCTGACGCCATTAAAAGGTAATTTACCACCTTCACAAGTGCAGTCTCAGCGCTATGATGGGGTCTAAAACCAGACTGAAGCATTTCGTATACATTGTTTGTCTTCAGGAAGGCAGTGAGTTGCTGCGCAACAGCTTTTTCTAAAATTTTTGAGAGGAATGGAAGATTCGATATAGGCCGATAGTTTTTTATATTTTCTGGGTCAAGGTTTGGCTTTTTCAAGAGAGGCTTTATTACTGCCACTTTTAGTGAGTTTGGTACACATCCGGTGGATAGAGAGCCGTTTATTATGTTCAACATAGGAGGGCCAAGCACATGAAGCAGCTCTTTCAGTAGTTTAGTTGGAATAGGATCCAGTATGCAGCTTGAAGGTTTAGAGGCCATGGTTATTTTCATCATTGTGTCAAGAGATATAGTACTAAAACACTTAAGTGTCTCTCTTGATCCTAGGTCCTGGCAGAGTTGTGCAGACTCAGGACAGCTAAGCTTTGGAGGAATACGCAGATTTAAAGAGGAGTCTGTAATTTTCTTTCTAATGATCATGATCTTTTCCTCAAAGAAGTTCATGAATTTATTACTGCTGTAGTGAAAGCCATCTTCACTTGGGGAATGCTGCTTTTTAGTTAGCTTTGCAACAGTATCAAAAATAAATTTTGGATTGTTCTTATTTTCCTCAATTAAGTTGGAAAAGTAGGATGATCGAGCAGCAGTGAGGGCTCTTCGATACTGCACGGTACTGTCTTTCCAAGCTAGTCGGAAGACCTCCAGTTTGGTGTGGCGCCATTTCCGTTCCAATTTTCTGGAAGCTTGCTTCAGAGCTCGGGTATTTTCTGTATACCAGGGAGCTAGTTTCTTATGACAAATGTTTTTCGTTTTTAGGGGTGCAACTGCATCTAGGGTATTGCGCAAGGTTAAATTGAGTTCCTCAGTTAGGTGGTTAACTGATTTTTGTCCTCTGACGTCCTTGGGTAGGCAGAAGGAGTCTGGAAGGGCATCAAGGAATCTTTGTGTTGTCTGAGAATTTATAACACGACTTTTGATGCTCCTTGGTTGGGGTCTGAGCAGATTATTTGTTGCGATTGCAAACGTAATAAAATGGTGGTCCGATACTCCAGGATTATGAGGAAAAACATTAAGCTCTACAACATTTATTCCATGGGACAAAACTAGGTCCAGAGTATGACTGTGGCAGTGAGTAGGTCCAGAGACATGTTGGACAAAACCCACTGAGTCGATGATGGCTCCAAAAGCCTTTTGGAGTGGGTCTGTGGACTTTTCCATATGAATGTTAAAATCACCAAAAATTAGAATATTATCTGCTATGACTACAAGGTCCGATAGGAATTCAGGGAACTCAGTGAGGAACGCTGTATATGGCCCAGGAGGCCTGTAAACAGTAGCTATAAAAAGTGATTGAGTAGGCTGCATAGATTTCATGACTAGAAGCTCAAAAGACGAAAACGTCATTTTTTTTTTGTAAATTGAAATTTGCTATCGTAAATGTTAGCAACACCTCCGCCTTTGCGGGATGCACGGGGGATATGGTCACTAGTGTAACCAGGAGGTGAGGCCTCATTTAACATAGTAAATTCATCAGGCTTAAGCCATGTTTCAGTCAGGCCAATCACATCAAGATTATGATCAGTGATTAGATATTATATAATATCTATTATATAACGACTTGGGGATAGCCATTGTAAGTTCAGAGTCACTCGTCCCAACAGTGCGTGAGAGAAAGGGATGAGTGTGGTGGGGGTACCTGTACCAGACGGGGAGACAGGCCAGGGCAGTTGGTGAATGATCGCCAGGTGGAATCCAAGCAGCAGTGCAACAGGAGTAGGTGTCACACCCACTTGGGATAAGCTTTTATTTCTGGAGGCAGATTTCTTGTAGAAAATGCCAGTGAATAATTTTTGAACAGCAGGAGGGTGCTTCAGAGGACGCTTCAAAGACTCCTGCCACTTGTTGGGCCTAAAGGCCTCGACACCTTTCACTTCACACCTTGGTGCTAATTGAATTTGTATCTGGTCTGACCTTGTCTTAAGTCTTAACTCAGTGTTCAGTCCCCATTAAAATATATCATTTATTTTTCATTTTTTTCATTTTCTTCTTGGCTTTCAAAATAGCATCAGACCAAACACTACTCACTCAGTTCCAGATTGGATGGTGTCCTCAGGTCTCTGCTGTTTGTTTGCTAGAGCACCCTCCGTATTGCTTGGGGAAAAAACCTTGGAAGCAGTAATCTCTCCGGTTTATTTTGGTCAAAATTAGGGTGTAGGTTAGGAGTTTTGATCTAGAGTGAAGGCCATGCTGTGGAGGGTAGCATCTTGCATATGTACCTACTGAAAAATCCAAGTTTATCTAACTCCAAATCTATCATTTTGTAAAAAACATGTTGAAAAATGTGAGAGTTCACATGTAGCTGTGTGTGTCTCTCTCTCTCTCTCTCTCTCTAAGGGGGGCGTGTTCAATATATTTTTTTTTTAATGTGCCAAATCAAAATGCTGTATTTTCAATGTTCATGTCTGTCTTTCAATATTCATAAATGAATGTAAAACAAATATATGTATCAAAATACTACTCATGTTACAGAGCAAGCCGTAAAGCTTCATATGACACAATTTTTGCTTTGTAGCACCTGTAGATGAAATATTATGGAGCCTTAAAGGAGGCCTGGGTAAGGCCAAAATGTCATAAATATGCCTACTTTTATTATTTCTCAATTATGCTGTTAGATACAAAATGTCAAATATGTCAACATTCCTTCCTCCAAATGAACATTCTATAGATTACATTTTGTGAAATTCCCCCCAAATCATGGTGTTTTTTTTGTCCTGGTTTCCTGAGGATTCACTCGTATACAGTCTTGCATGCTTTGCACGTGTTTTACTGACATTTTGGCTGGGGATTTAATCCATTAATATTAATGCCAATATTAAACCAGACAGATGTTTTCACACGATGAAAATGTATTATTCGCGGGAAATGAAGTCTATAATGGTTATCAAAAGAAGTTCTTCATGATGATCTCTTTCTTCCTCTTGATTGTGAAGTTGGCCTGAGGGAAGCCGCGAGCTAATACGCTGCTTGTCTAACTGAAAATCAACAGGACACAATTTCATTATAGAGAAGAGGGGTAGACCAAGAGAGTGGGAGAGTAAGATGGGGGAGGACGGGGAGTTTGGGGTTCTGGATGGAGGAGTAGGTTAGCCTGCAGCAACGTATGTTAGGGGATCTGTTTTGACTAAAAATAAGAAATGTACAGTTGACCTCACTTTGACACGCATACCTCCAGTCCTCTTGTGGTGAGAATTTTGTGTGCTGTTTTCGAGTGTGTTTGAGTGATCCGGTGTGAATTCATGCATGTTGTAGAGGTGACTGGTGGTCTTGCCTGCGTAAGATGTTTGTTGGTGCTGGTGTGTGTGAGAGCTGGGCCGACTCGGTTTTATCAGTAAGCTGCAAGGTCGTCGGCTTCTCTCTACCTGGCAGAGTGACTGCGTGAGGAGAATGGGAATTACACTGGGGGACGTTCAGGATGGATGGTGGTTAATGCGGCTTTACCCTCTCCTGTGTGTGTGTTTAGATGCATAGTGAGAGTCGTTCAGTGGAAAATCATCCCATTTCATCTCTCACTAATCTTATTTGTCCTGGCTAGTGTTGCAAAGTTTTGATCTCCCAACATCCGTAACATGCTGCTCAGTCATTCTTTCTGTTAAATCAACAACTGATTTTAGAATGAGGCGATTACTCTCTTGCTTAGGGACTTGATTTGTGCTCCTACATTACCAGTCAAAAGTTTGGACACACCTACTCATTCAAAGGTTTTTCTTTATTTTTACTATTTTCTACATTGTAGAATAATAGTGAAGACACCAACTATGAAATAACACATGGAATCATGTTGTAACCACAAAAGTGTAAAACAAATCAAAATATATTTTGTATTTGAGATTCTTCAAAGTAGCCACCCTTTGATTTGATGACAGCTTCAAGTCAGTATTTTTTCTTTTTTTGTGAACTCGTTCTGACTTGACAGCTAATATGCTGCACCATAAGGGCTCATTTCCTTTTCCCCAAAGTGCACACTCATTCACTCCCCCCTCAAAATGAATGGACTGGTGGAAGAAATATGGTGGAAACTTACTCTGGCCCTTGCTAAACCCCATCTAGGGCTGTTTTGGTGACTGTTGCCTCCCCACCGGCAGTCCTCAGTCATGACTCGGGCAGTGGTGGTCACGAAATTTTGTCAGCCGGTGATTGTCAAGCAAATAACTGTCGGTCTCACTGTAATTGACCGTTAATTAACATAAACACATTTAGCATCTGCTGGCTTCCACACATTTTAGCAAGTACAATAAATCCATGTAATATAGCCTACACCTTCACAATAAATCCATGATTTAATTTAGATGGGTCTTAAGAAGCATGATTTTAAAAACATGTCTTTCAGAAGAAAATAATAGCATACTCATAGTTGTCTTTATGTTAGGCCCTGATGTGGCTATGCCAAATGGCTGTGGGCTACACTAGTTCATTTAGCAGACAAGATTCGCCTAGAATTTCGTAGCATTATTTTATAGTATGAAGAATACAATTGAACAAAGCTGAATAAAATATAAATATTTTATCCAAGCGATTTGAGGGAGTGTGCACACTATTCTGTGTTGAGCGGTTAACTCAGAAATAGGTATTCCTATATGCTTAATTTAGAGTTATTAATGTAACTTTAGTTCTACAAACGTTGGCTATATGTTTTGATTTTTAGTATATTGTAAGGCTGCATGATGAGATTCTAATGATTTGAAAAAAGTAGTTTGAAAGGCATGAGCTCTGCTTTGTTTTTGCGCAGGCTGTACACACTACAATAGTCTGTCATTCACAATTTGACAAGCACTTGATAATGCCTCGAATTTCACGGCAGCATCCCCTTTGTGGCCGTAATGCACCCTAAAAAATCCATGCCTTTGCGGCCTGGAGTGCTGCGTTGTGTCCTTCTCCCTGAGTGCTGTGCAATCCAAAGCGCCTTCAACTAACATGGCTCTCCATCACGTGATCGGGTCTTTCTCACAGGCTACAAGTGAAGACCGACACATCGGGTACGCAACTGTGTGCGTCCTTATCCAATTCCGAGGTGCATATTGGAAGAACTGTTCACATTTACTTTTTGTCAGTCAACAAGATGAGTAGGCTTAACGAACAGCAAAAGCACTAGCATATCCTCCATAGTTCAAAAGTCGACCTATTCTGTGCAATAAATACATATTCCCAACATAGTCTGGGACACTTGTAGGGTGCAGTAGATCCCAAATTAATACTATCACTAGCATTAAAAAAAAGTTTTTACGAATTGTGGCTGACTCTACTGATCAGAACGTTTTAGCTTAAAATGTTGATAAACTATTAGGCTATTTCTTCACATAAGAGCAGCAATGTGCACATGGCAGTAGGCTATACGCGCGAATGTACCATTAGCATTATCAAAAGTGACCTTAAATGCAATTATGCATTTATGGTGAAACTTTAAACTTTAACCGTTTCACACGTACCATCACACTGGTGTGATCATTCTACAGTGGTCCCTGTAGCTACGATCACACCGGTGTGATTAGAACGCTTATTTAGAACGGCCAGTTTCGAATGAGGCAACAATCAGCATTTGAGCTTGCTACACTGTTTTTTCAGAAACATTTTGCCCAAACACAGTCCTTACAAAGTTATGTCCAGAATGTGAGCAGTTTATTTTTGGATGCAATGTACAGACATTCACAGAAGTATCTACAACATAACACAATCGTCCAAACCGGAAAAATTTAGGCTACTTTTGTCCTAGCGCTAACTGAGGAAAGATTGACGTAACACAAGCGGTCATATTTGTATAACTCAGCTGACATAAACTACAAAATAAATTAGCTATTATAAATAACTATTTATAGTTAATCACATCACGGGTGAGCTCAAACACACTAGAAATCGAAAGTAATCAGACGATGGGTAGTTTCTGCGGGCTGCCATGCTTTTCTTTTCTCACAGAAACCAAAGATAATAAGAGAAGACAAGATGAGTTTGGTCTGTTTATAGTATGCGTGTTGAAGGGGGTGTGTCATCTACCATCGTTCCCATCCCATTTCCGTAAGTTCTCAAAGAATGAGTGAACCCTTACTCACCAAATTTTGTTATAACATATTTGGTCCGACCCAGAATGCATTGTATGTCAACAAACATGGCTCCACACACAGCTGGAATTAGCACATCATAATCAGTACAACCTTCAATAAAGTATTTTACACACATAATATGTGCCCATTACAATCTATGCAAGAATCGGAATGTATGATTTGTCACCAGTAATTGAAAACAGTAAATGTATAAATAATTACTACACAAAACATTTTCTGATAGGGATTTATTGATACAAGTGGCGTGTGTCGGCAGTCAATTACGTAACCTCTCACTCCCACTCTGAGCCATTCAGTGTTGTTGTTTATGTATGTAGCTAGTGAGCTAAGCTGTAGCATTAGAAATGTCTTTCAAAGGAGACAACTCACAAATGCGGAAATTCTGGAGATTAAAAAAAAAAGATTCTGACAATGAGTCTGAAAGTCAGGAATCAGATTCGGACAGTAAGGAGCTGCCCCCCAACATTGTAGCAATTGAGAACCCTGAATCTGAGGACTCCTTGTCCATTGACGAAGTCCCAGGTCCCTTTTGAAGATGCTGGTGGTGATGGAGGCAGACCGACAGTGGATGAAGTACAGGATTTCTGTGGTAGCTGGAAGGCCGCCAGTCATTTCACCCCTCCTGCCCTGCTGTTTGCTTTGAGTCCCAGTCTGGAGTGCAACGCCCATTTCCATCTGAGGCAGAGTGCTTTAAGTTGTTTCTGACAGAGGAGCTGATGGGAGACGTAGTAGAGGAGACCAATCGCTATGCCTTAGAGCAACAAGAGAAGAGGGAGCCAGGAGTGAGGGGGAAACTTGCTAAATGAGTGACAACCACAATTAGTGAAATGTATACCTTCCTGGTGACGACAGTCTTTCTCATGGGGATAGTAAAGAAAAACTCCCTAAGAGAATACTGAAGCACAGATCCTATGTTTGCAACTCTCTTCTTTGCCACCCTCTTTTCTCAAGACCGCTTCCTAGGTCATTTTGCAGGGCTCTGGCAGTTCTCCTCCTTGCACAAAGGCGGAGGTAGCGGTCCTGCTGCTGGGTTGTTGCCCTCCTACGGCCTCCTCCACGTCTCCTGATGTACTGGCCTGTCTCCTGGTAGCGCCTCCATGCTCTGGACACTACGCTGACAGACACAGCAAACCTTCTTGCCACAGCTCGCATTGATGTGCCATCCTGGATGAGCTGCACTACCTGAGCCACTTGTGTAGGTTGTAGACTCCGTCTCATGCTACCACTAGAGTGAAAGCACCGCCAGCATTCAAAAGTGACCAAAACATCAGCCAGGAAGCATAGGAACTGAGAAGTGGTCTGTGGTCACCACCTGCAGAACCACTCCTTTATTGGGGGTGTCTTGCTAATTGCCTATAATTTCCACCTTTTGTCTATTCCATTTGCACAACAGCATGTGAAATTTATTGTCAATCAGTGTTGCTTCCTAAGTGGACAGTTTGATTTCACACTAGTGTGATTGACTTGGAGTTACATTGTGTTGTTTAAGTGTTCCCTTTATTTTTTTGAGCAGTGTATATGCCTATGGGCTACATGAGGTGTGCGACTGATTCAAGAAGACACAAAAAAATGGCAGTTTCTTATGCTGGGTATAATTCACAAGTGATAGGCTAATATTGTCACCCATCAGACTATTCTTGAATTAATCTTGTCTTTACATATACTAAATAATATATGTGTGAATTTTGTTTTGATTTAGAATGTACAATTCTCATCCACCTGTCTAGAAATAGGGGCAGCAGGAAAAAATACATGTCATCTATGCACTTAAATAGTGAATAGAGGACACTTTTCCTGTGGTTTATTTTCATGCCAGCCAGGTAGGCTATACTCCTGTTGTAAAGATAAACAATGTGCTTAATATTAGGAAAGTTGAGAAATAAATAAATATAGTATGCCTAGCCTCTAGAAAGCTGATGGGATCCTATTTTTATTCGTGGCCATCACTCTGTTTTCTTATGCAATTGCATAACCTAGAAATGTAGCACAACATGAGCAATATGAGCTCTCATGAAGTGTTTGATTAGATTTTCGTATACATTTGCATTGATGTCAGAGTGATTAGAGTGCCGAGTAGCAGGCAGTTAGCAAGTTTGGTAGGCTACTAATGACCATCAGCAACATCAGAGCTTGGAGAAGCTTAATTGCTGTGACTAAATGGTCATGTGGAATTTGACTGCCTTCATGACTCGTGACCGCCGGTGTGGCAGTAATCCGGTCACCACAACAGCCCTAGTCATGACAGCAGTACATTTCTATGTGACTGCTGAGTCATGGTTATCTCCTCCTATGCACCATGGACATTCATTAGTAGTACCCAACTCGCTAACGATCATTAGGTCGCTAATGACCTGGTACTCGGGGCTTTATTGTCTCTCTAACCACTCTGAAATCAATGCAAATGCTATCGAAAATCACAAACACTTATCGAAACAGTATGTGCTTTTAACTCACCTCAATGTGATTGATTAATCAATTTGAAGAAAGAAGTTCAACAACCGTTTGAAACTGAATGGAAAACATGGTTGTGGATGTTGTTTCAAAGCCTAACGCAATGAAATGGACAGTGCTTTCAAAGGTGATTAATTCAAAACATCTATTTGCATATTAGAACTTATGCATAAGCTTAGGCCTATATATGATCCTAAGCCTCCCCCAAAATAGAAATATTAACTGAATTAAAATGATTGTGCCGTTGTACAATACATAGCCTACTACATTACACATGGCAGAAAAACATTTAAAAACATACTGGTTTAAGATATCTTTGGTACATAGCCTAAATTAAACAAATTGAGTTAGCCTACAATTATAGTGAATTTGTATTTGATGTTGAATAGCGTAGTAGTAGGGAATATTTAGTATTTTCATAATTGGGCTGACACATTACCTTTTAGCTACATAGTATCTCACCACTGCGTTTCCATCTCCTCCCCTCTCTCCTTCATTCCTTTCTCCTTCGCGCATTGAGATGGGCTCTCAGCAGTTTATATTAAAGGTATCTTTGTGGAAACACGTTACTGTCAATGTTCCTGAACAGATTCCACTTGGTTTCCCAAATTAAGCACTGGGTAGCTGCAGGAACAGGGTTGGAGAGTCCATAGCATACAGGGTTTGGCCAGAATATCACCTGTCGCGCGGTGAAGTAACCGCCGACATGAGCGAAAAACGAACCGCGTGTAAGTCGCCTCCATTCGCTATTCAAGTGCATATAGATGATATTTTCTCTTGTTCCTGCTCATTTGATAATGGGCCATTCTAAATCAAAAGAAATGTTGCATATTAGTAAAGACCAGATTATATTTAGAATAGTCTAATGGATGGACACTCGATAAGAAAACAGCGTGTGCAGCCAGAGGCATGGAACAGAGCACAAGCTTTTTTGCGACTTTCTCAAATCATCAGTAGTAGGGATGCACGATTTATCGGTGAACATATTGGAATCAGCCGATTATTAGCTAAAAATGCCAACATCGGTATCGGCCGATGTCTAGGTTAACGCCGATGTCAAAGCTGACATACCTACAGTGGGGCAAAAAAGTATTTAGTCAGCCACCAATTGTGCAAGTTCTCCCACTTAAAAAGATGAGAGAGGCCTGTAATTTTCATCATAGGTACACTTCAACTATGACAG
Source organism: Salvelinus namaycush (assembly GCF_016432855.1). Taxonomy (NCBI): domain Eukaryota; kingdom Metazoa; phylum Chordata; class Actinopteri; order Salmoniformes; family Salmonidae; genus Salvelinus; species Salvelinus namaycush. Next base: position 22,283,986 of record NC_052318.1, read on the forward strand.
ACAAAATGAGAAAAAAAAATCCAGAAAATAACATTGTAGGATTTTTTATGAATTTATTTGCAAATTATGGTGGAAAATAAGTATTTGGTCAATAACAAAAGTTTATCTCAATACTTTGTTATATACCCTTTGTTGGCAATGACAGAGGTCAAACGTTTTCTGTAAGTCTTCACAAGGTTTTCACACACTGTTGCTGGTATTTTGGCCCATTCCTCCATCCTCTAGAGCAGTGATGTTTTGGGGCTGTTGCTGGGCAACACGGACTTTCAACTCCCTCCAAAGATTTTCTATGGGGTTGAGATCTGGAGACTGGCTAGGCCACTCCAGGACCTTGAAATGCTTCTTACGAAGCCACTCCTTCGTTGCCCGGGCGGTGTGTTTGGGATCATTGTCATGCTGAAAGACCCAGCCACGTTTCATCTTCAATGCCCTTGCTGATGGTAGGCTTTGTTACTTTGGTCCCAGCTCTTTGCAGGTCATTCACTAGGTCCCCCCGTGTGGTTCTGGGATTTTTGCTCACCGTTCTTGTGATCATTTTGACCCCACGGGGTGAGATCTTGCATGGAGCCCCAGATCGAGGGAGATTATCAGTGGTCTTGTATGTCTTCCATTTCCTAATAATTGCTCCCACAGTTGATTTCTTCAAACCACGCTGCTTAACTATTGCAGATTCAGTCTTCCCAGCCTGGTGCAGGTCTACAATTTTGTTTCTGGTGTCCTTTGACAGCTCTTTGGTCTTGGCCATAGTGGAGTTTGGAGTGTGACTGTTTGAGGTTGTGGACAGGTGTCTTATACTGATAACAAGTTCAAACAGGTGCCATTAATACAGGTAACGAGTGGAGGACAGAGGAGCCTCTTAAAGAAGAAGTTACAGGTCTGTGAGAGCCAGAAATCTTGCTTGTTTGTAGGTGACCAAATACTTATTTTCCACCATAATTTGCAAATAAATTAATTAAAAATCCTACAATGTGATTTTCTGGGGGAAAAAATCTGATTTTGTCTGTCATAGTTGAAGTGTACCTATGATGAAAATTACAGGCCTCTCTCATATTTTTAAGTGGGAGAACTTGCACAATTGGTGGCTGACTAAATACTTTTTTGCCCCACTGTATATAACATAGGTACGTGAGGTGACGCACGTAAAATTTTGCGCTATACGTGCTACACAGCATTCCTAAACTAGCCCACAATGTCTGCTGTGTGGATTGAGCAATCAACAAGTAGAGCAGTCATTTGAAACAGTAACAAAATTTCAGCCAGACAACTCAAAGGCGAAATCCATTAACGCCAAGATAATGGAATTCATTGCACTTGACAATCAACCGTTCTCTGTCGTGGGTGATGTTGGCTTTCGCCGACTGGTCGAGCACCGGTGCACACTATGAAGTGCGCTATATTTCAGATGTTGCCCTGCTGGAGTTACACAATAAGTAATAGTGTCACTGCTATTAGCTTCATGACATGCCTACTATGGAATGCCGTTTGGGTCTTTGCGTGTCAAAAAAGATAGTCGCACTGCCAAAGCTGTACAAAAAAGTCTGCAAACACCGGCCACAAACGATGTGTTTACAATACCAATACCGCAACTTCTGGGGTAGCAAGCTTTAGCTTAAGTCATATTCAGGTCCTGATTTGTCAACAAGCTTATTTGACACGTGTTAAATAGTATATTTTTTGACACGCAAAGACCCTAACGGCATTCCATAGAAATCCTGGTTGAGAATGAAACGACTGAACAAATGAACAATGAAACAGCACAGCAAGTAAGTGAAAGAAATAGGTTTTGATTATGTTACTGGTAATGGGGACATACGTAAATGCTAACAAAATAACTTTTTGGTCAGTGTGGTGTGTGTGTAACCTTTATTTAACTAGGCAAGTAAGTTAACTTCTTATGGTTGCATCCCGCTACCGGGATCGATATGACAGCAGCCAGATAAAGTGCAGGGCGCCAAGTTCAAAAAACAAATCTCATAATTAAAATTCCTCAAACATACATGTGTCTTATATCATTTTAAAGGTAATCTTGTTGTTAATCCCACCAAAGTGTCCGATTTCAAATATGCTTTTCAGCGAAAGCACTACAAACGATTATGTTAGGTCACCATCAAACCACAATAAGCACAGCCATTTTTCCAGCGAAAGATAGCAGTCAGAAAAAGCAGAAATAGATATAAAATGAATCACTAACCTTTGATTATCTTCATCAGATGACACTCATAGGACTTCATGTTACACAATACATGCATGTTTTGTTTGATAAAGTTCATATTTATAACAAAAAATCTGAGTTTACATTGGCGCGTTAGATTCACTAGTTCCAAAAACATCCAGTGATAGTGCATAGCCTCATCGTTTCAACAGAAATACTCATCATAAATGTAGATGATAATACAAGTTATACACATGGAATTATAGATATACCTCTCCTTAATGCAACCGCTGTGTCAGATTTCAAAAAAACTTTACGGAAAAAGCAAGTCATGCAATAATCTGAGACGGAGCTCAGAACAATAGCCAAATTAGCCGCCATGTTGGACTCAACAGAAACCAGAAAATACATGATAAATGTTTCCTTACCTTTGATGAACTTCATCAGAATGCAGTCCTAGGAATCCCAGGTCCACAATAAATGCTTGATTTGTTCGATAATGTCCGTTATTTATGTCCAATTAGCTACTTTGGTTCACGCCTTCGGTAAATAATTCCGAAGTCAGAAAGCGCCTCCACTATAACGTGACGAAATGTCCAAAAGTTCCGTAACAGTCAGTAGAAACATGTCAAACGATGTACTGAATCAATCTTTAGAATGTTGTTAACATACATCTTGAATAACGTTCCAACCGGAAAATTTAATTGACTTCAGAAGAGCGATGGAACGGACGTCCTACTCATGTGAAGGCGCATGGTGAATGCGTGATCAGCCCGTGGAAGTGATTACTCATTCCTGTCACCTTCAGCCCCCCTTCACAGTAGAGTCATCAGACAAAGTTCTGTTGACTGTTGACATCTAGTGGAAGCCGTAGGAAGTGAAAACGCATCTCTCTGTCATTTCAATTAAGAGCATGGTTGAAAATCTGACACCTCAGAAACAATTCAAACAGGAAGTGGAACTTCTCAGGTTTTTGCCTGCCATATGAGTTCTGTTATACTCACAGACATAATTCAAACAGTTTTAGAAACTTCAGAGTGTTTTCTATCCAATATGAATGATAATATGCATTTATTAGCAACTGGGACTAAGGAGCAGGCCGTTTAATATGGGCACCTCTGTGCACCTTTCATCCAAGCTACTCAATACTGCCCCTGCAGCCATAAGAAGTTATTCATTTAACCATATCTTGTCTAAGTCATTCGCCATTATTTTATATTATTTTCTAGAAAGAATATAATTTTACTTAGCTGAATAAAATAAAGGATATTTTCACATTCCTGATCACATATGAAGTGGCTATGTTGAGCATAAAAGAGATAATTTGAAACCGGTCCTATATGCTAGATTGAGATATTTGACAACTTTAGTTATGAATGATACAAACCTTACATGCTGACCACACCGCGTGCGCCATCGCGCTCATGTTGATTTTGTCCACCCACACCAGACGCGAGTAGAACATGCAGGTTGAAATATCAAAACGAACTCTGAACCAACTATATTAATTTGGGGACAGGTCGAAAAGCACTAAACATTTATGGCAATTTATCTAGCTAGCTTGATGTTGCCAGCTACTTTGTCCTGGGATATAAACATTGGGTTGTTATTTTACCTGAAATGCACAAGGTCCTCTACGCCGACAATTAATTCACTGATAAAAGGGTAAACCGAGTTTGTTTCCAGTAATCTCTCCTCCTTCAGGCTTCTTCGGACTTGATATGGCGGTTGGCAAAGAACTTTAAGGTGCATTACCACCACCAACTGGACTGGAGTGTGGACCTCAGTTCAAGCAATCACTCACGTGGGTATATGTTCCTAAAAACCAAATGAGGAGATGGGAGAGGCGGGACTTGCATCGTGTCAAGCATCACAAATAAAACCAAGTTCTATTTTAGCTGCTGGCTACGCAGACGCTCGTTGATGTACGCAAACAGTTTGGATGAAATGGTTGAATAACATGTGTAAATGTATTTTGCAACGCGAGTGGTGTGGTCAGCATGTTAGAATGCCTTAGAAATCAAAAGATATATGGGCTGCATGATGTGACTATAGGCTACTGATTAGTGATGCACCGATATGACATTTTTGGCCCATACCGATATCCGATATTTTCCTTGCCAAATAAAACGATACCGATAACTGATATTTACAATTTTAGCGGCCTTTTAATCATTCTAGTACAGTTAAATAGATAACACACACACACATATGGACACAGCGGACTAAGGCACTGCATCTCAATGCAAAAGGAGTCACTACATCCCTGGTTCGAATCCAGGCTGTATCACATCCGGCCGTGATTGGGAGTTCCATAGGGCGGCGCACAACTGGCCCAGCATCGTCCGGGTTAGGCCGGGGTAGGCAGTCATTGTAAATAAGAACTTGTTCATAAGCCTATGGCCATGGCGCATAGCCAGATAACATTCAGTTGGCCAACTCGTTTTCTGTTCTTCTGAAATACATTTTCTTCATATCATGTTTCTTTAGACCTGCCTAAAAAACCTGAGCTGGCGCACACCCAGAATTTTTTTTTGTGTGGAGGTGCTGCCTAACGGCGAATAAACTATCAAAATAAAGAGTCGCACAATCCATATATAATCTCCCAGTAATTTATTGGTTATTTACCAACATTTCGGCATCACTGTGCCTTCTTCAGGCACCCTGAAGACCTTAGACCTGCCTAAAATAAATAATGGATTTATTGTGACGGTGTATATTCAATTGATTTATTCAACTTTTTAAAATGATGTTCCAAAGGCACACATCAGTGGCCTGTATGCGTGGAGGCCTGGAGATGCTAAACATGTTTAATTAATGATCAATTACCGTGAGACCGACAGTCTTTTGCTTGACAATAACCGGCTGACAATTTTAATGACTGCCACGCCCTACACCCATGCAGTGGCTTTTATATCCATTTGCGGAGGGAGCAAGTTCACTGAGCGGAGGGGTAGGGAATTGGAATGCAGCCCTTGTACCTACTTCAAAACAAACACCTTGGCTGGTGGTTGTTAATGTTGTCATTGGACAGATAGAGGGGACAGTTACTAATTTCCGTCATCCCCACTATATTATCCCCCTTCAGTCTCCTTTGGCGTCTGTGACACTGAGGCGGGCAATGGAGAGGAAAGTTGACCTTTTGATGTTCCCACTCTCTCCTGCGGAGTTGCAAGGCACAGAGAGCTGTGTTGCCAGTCAGAGGTGCTCACTAGACCCTTGGAGAAGTCCATCCATTACAGTGCTATAAATGGACTTAGCGGGATAGCTTTTTCAAAGAAGATTATAGTGCTAAGTCTATGTTTTCGATATAATGACATGCTGTGACTTAAATAGCATTGACTTTGGGGTTTGTTGCTGAATTAATTTTTTGTCCAATGTGATAATAATAATGATGATGATAAACCATTATGGGATAAGTTTTGTTACCGACCATGTCCACTCTAATAACCTTTGTGTCAGTGTGTTTCCATCCATGAAGGTGTCCATGCATCTGTGACCTTTTCACTGTTTTAATACATTTTACAAATGTAATGCTATGTCGATTCACAAAATATTTAAATGTTTTATTTTCTTATTTTGTCAGGGTGAACCCAGAGAAGCTGACAAGCGTGCAGCAGAAGCTGGAGGCCTTCCTGGCCCAAGAGAAGGAACAGAAGGAGCGAGCGCAGAGGGTCAGTGTCCTAGAGGGGGCGGTGAGGGCAGGGGGTTGAGATGAATTAGCGGACAAGTCAGTTCCAGGACAGAAGTTGTTAATTTCACCTATAGTGCTTACACCCATAAAATTGAGATTTGGCACCTGCATTTACATTCTCCATTATTTACATTTTTGACTAAATGACTAAAATGCGATGGAAAATCGAAATTGCCTCTTATGCACCAACAGTGTGTTTTTGGCTTTGTCACTAACAACCTCGCCTTCTAGATGGTACGATTTGTTATTCCCATTTCTTTTGAACTCAAAACAATGTGATTTTACACCATTTTGTGAGGCATCAGGTTGTTTCATCTTCAGCCTCTAATCATAATTTGAGACTGGCTTCACATTTCTCCTGAGGAGAGAGCCCACTCAAAGAGAAAAGAGGGGCCCTTATCACCATCTTGCACCATCCAGTGTGATTCATCGCCTCCCTCGGCTGGCTGTTATTGTTAGAGAAGATGGCTGGCGTCAATATATCGCTCACCTTTCCATCTCCCTCTCTCTCGCTTTCTTTCTCTGTGTAATGTTTTGTCTCCTACCTGCGCTCCGTCTACCTCATGACGAACAAAGAAGTCTTTGATGTGTTCCAGCTCAAGCTCCAGGAGTACGCAGCGTGAGTAAAATGGAGACAGGCCATTTTGAGCTCTTAGCTGTCGACCGGTGCAGGAGCATTTTCTTCATATGTTGTAATTGTTCACGTCTTCCCAGTTCCCAATACTGACAGACTGTAAGCCAGGCCACAATATGCCTGTTATTTGTGCATGTGATGGTACTCAGACAGTACATCATTATGTAGGATGTCCGCTAGGGCTGTGGCGGTCATGAAATTTCGTCAGCTGGTGATTGTCAAGCAAATACAGTGGGGCAAAAAAGAGAGAGAGGCCTGTAATTTTCATCATAGGTACACTTCAACTATGACAGACAAAATGAGAAAAAAAATCCAGAAAATCACATTGTAGGATTTTTTATGAATTTATTTGCAAATTATGGTGGAAAATAAGTATTTGGTCAATAACAAAAGTTTATCTCAATACTTTGTTATATACCCTTTGTTGGCAATGACAGAGGTCAAACGTTTTCTGTAAGTCTTCACAAGGTTTTCACACACTGTTGCTGGTATTTTGGCCCATTCCTCCATGCAGATCTCCTCTAGAGCAGTGATGTTTTGGGGCTGTTGCTGGGCAACACGGACTTTCAACTCCCTCCAAAGGTTTTCTATGGGGTTGAGATCTGGAGACTGGCTAGGCCACTCCAGGACCTTGAAATGCTTCTTACGAAGCCACTCCTTCGTTGCCCGGGCGGTGTGTTTGGGATCATTGTCATGCTGAAAGACCCAGCCACGTTTCATCTTCAATGCCCTTGCTGATGGAAGGAGGTTTTCACTCAAAATCTCACGATACATGGCCCCATTCGTTCTTTCCTTTACACGGATCAGTCGTCCTGGTCCCTTTGCAGAAAAACAGCCCCAAAGCATGATGTTTCCACCCCCATGCTTCACAGTAGGTATGGTGTTCTTTGGATGCAACTCAGCATTCTTTGTCCTCCAAACACGACGAGTTGAGTTTTTACCAAAAAGTTATATTTTGGTTTCATCTGACCATATGACATTCTCCCAATCTTCTTCTGGATCATCCAAATGCTCTCTAGCAAACTTCAGACGGGCCTGGACATGTACTGTCTTAAGCAAGGGGACACGTCTGGCACTGCAGGATTTGAGTCCCTGGCGGCGTAGTGTGTTACTGATGGTAGGCTTTGTTACTTTGGTCCCAGCTCTCTGCAGGTCATTCACTAGATCCCCCCGTATGGTTCTGGGATTTTTGCTCACCGTTCTTGTGATCATTTTGACCCCACGGGGTGAGATCTTGTGTGGAGCCCCAGATCGAGGGAGATTATCAGTGGTCTTGTATGTCTTCCATTTCCTAATAATTGCTCCCACAGTTGATTTCTTCAAACCAAGCTGCTTACCTATTGCAGATTCAGTCTTCCCAGCCTGGTGCAGGTCTACAATTTTGTTTCTGGTGTCCTTTGACAGCTCTTTGGTCTTGGCCATAGTGGAGTTTGGAGTGTGACTGTTTGAGGTTGTGGACAGGTGTCTTTTATACTGATAACAAGTTCAAACAGGTGCCATTAATACAGGTAACGAGTGGAGGACAGAGGACCCTCTTAAAGAAAAAGTTACAGGTCTGTGAGAGCCAGAAATCTTGCTTGTTTGTAGGTGACCAAATACTTATTTTCCACCATAATTTGCAAATAAATTCATTAAAAATCCTACAATGTGATTTTCTGGATTTTTTTTTCTCATTTTGTCTGTCATAGTTGAAGTGTACCTATGATGAAAATTACAGGCCTCTCTCATCTTTTTAAGTGGGAGAACTTGCACAATTGGTGGCTGACTAAATACTTTTTTGCCCCACTGTAACTGCCAGTCTCACGTTAATTGACCGTTAAATAATATAAACACATTTATCTCTTGGCTTCCACGCGTAGCCTACGAGCCACTGATGCAGACCTTTGGGACATCTACATTTTAATAAGTCTAGTAAATCCGTTTAATATAACCAACACCATCATAATAAATCAATTAATTATTTTAGACCGATCTAAAGAAACATGATATGAAGAAAATGTAGTATATTTCAGACAAACACAATAGCATACTCTGAGTTGCCCTGATCTGGCTATGCCATATGGCTGTGGGCTACATTAGTTCATTTAGCAGACATGATTTGCTTAGAATTCTGTGGCATTATTTTATAGTATGAAGAATACAATTGAACAAAGCTGAATAAAATAGAAAGGATGTTTTCTCCAAATGATTTCTGAGGGAGTGCGCACATGCGGCTATTCTGTGTTCAGCGGTTAATTTCTTGCCGCACGGATCCCTTTAGCAGGATCATTTTTGTAAACAACCACTGAATTGCAGAGCGCCAAATTCAAAAATAATACTAAAAATATTTATAATCATGGAATCACAAGTGAAATATACCAAAACACAGCTTAGCTTGTTGTTAATCCACCTATCGTGTCAGACTTTGAAAATATGCTTACAGCGAAAGCAATCCAAGCGTTTGTGAGTTTATCAATCACTAGACAAAACAGTAAGAACAGCTAGCCTTAAATTAGCTTAGTCACGAAAGTCAGAAAAGCAATAAAATTAATCGCTTACCTTTTGATAATCTTCGGATGTTTGCACTCACGAGACTCCCAGTTACACAATAAATGTTATTTTTGTTCGATAAAGATTAGTTTTATAACCAAAAACTGCCATTTGGTTTGCGCGTTATGTTCAGAAAACCACAGGCTCGTTCCGGTCCTGAAGGGCAGACGAAAATTCCAAAAAGTATCCGTAATGTTCGTAGAAACATGTCAAAGGTTTTTTATAATCAATCCTCAGGTTGTTTTTAACATACATAATCGATCATATTTCAACCGGACGGTAAACTGTTCAATACTACAGAGAAAGAAAATGTCTAGCTACATCTCTCCTGCGCAGGAACCAATCAAAGGACACCTGGTCATTCACTGACGCGTTTTGATAAATCTCGCTCATTTTTCAAAATAGAAGCCTGAAACTATGTCTAAAGCCTGGTCACAGCCTGAGGAAGTCATTGGAAAAGGAAAAAGGAATCTGGTTGATACCCCTTTAAATGGAGGAGGGGCAGTCAATGGAACAGGGATTTTTCCAAATAAAAGGCACTTCCGGGTTGGAGTTCCTCAGGTTTTCGCCTGCAAAATCAGTTCTGTTATACTCACAGACAATATTTTGACCGTTTTGGAAACTTTAGAGTGTTTTCTATCCTAATCTGTCAATTATATGCATATTCTAATATCTGGGCCTGAGAAATAGTCCGTTTACCTTGGGAACGTTATTTTTTCTAACATAAAAATTCTGCCCCCTAGCTGAAAGAGGTTAACAAAGAAACAGGTCCTCCTATATGCTTTATTTAGTTATTTATGCAACTTTAGTTGTGATACAAATGTTGGGCTATACAGTGCATTCGGAAAGTATTTAGACCCCTTGACTTTTTCCACATTTTGTTACTTTACAGCCTTATTCTAAAATTGTATTTTTAAATTGTTTATCAATCTACACACAATACCCCATAATGACAAAGTGAAACAGGTTTTTAGAAATGTTGGTAAATTTATTAACAATAAATACGTAAGTATTCAGACAGTAAGTATTCAGACCCTTTGCTTTGAGACTCAAAGTTGAGCTCTGGTGCGTCCTGTTTCCATTGATCATCCTTGAGATGTTTCTACAACTTGATTGGAGTCCACCTGTTGTAAATTCAATTGATTGGACATGATTTGGAAAGGCACACACCTGTCTGTATAAGGTCACACAGTTGACAGTGCATGTCAGAGCAAAAACCAAGCCATGAGGTTGAAGGAATTGTCCGTAGTGCTCCGAGACAGGATTGTGTCGAGGCACAGATCTGGGGAAGGGTACCAAAACATTTCTGCAGCATTGAAGGTCCCCAAGAACACCATGGTCTCCATCATTCTTAAATGGAGGAAGTTTGGAACCACCGAGACTCTTCCTAGAGCTGGCCGCCCAGCCAAACTGAGCAATTGGCGGAGATGGGCCTTGTTGGTCAGGGAGGTGACCAAGAACCTGATGGTCACTCTGACAGAGCTCTAGAGTTCCTCTGTGGAGATGGGAGAACCTTTGTCAGAACAGAAATTACAAGATTATGTTCTAATACTGGTATGGCGTCAAATGGTGGAACAGAATAGGGGGTTCTTAGAACACTTTCATCTGTGTGTGTTCTACTGAGGATGGGCCTCAGATTTAATGCTGACAGAAGCTTTACTCTGTCTTTGGGTGATAAGCCTAACAAGACCGCATTCCATAGCATGAGTTAATGTTTCTGTACTGGGGTACAAGGGGGAGATGGCTCCAGTATTGAGTTGGGGGCCAGACTCTGGTTTCTACAAAATTAGATCCGTTTTTACAGCAGATACTGTTTGCTGTGAATTATTACTATCTTTCATGCGAATCTTAACCTTGTGACCCATTCTATACATCTGTTTGTCATGAACATCCAGGAGGATGGACTTTGCTATAAACTGCTGTGGCTTAGTCCTTCTGGTTGGGCTCTCAACAAATCACCTACGAGGGGCTTGTTGACAAGCTCCATTACTGCAGTAATTAAATAATAAAGTTTACTTGTTTTGAAGAAATGTAATCTCTCCTTTTGATTAGAATAATTCCATGACATCTTCCAGAAGGACAACCATCTCTGCAGCACTCCACCAATCAGGCCTTTTATGGTAGTGGCCAGAATGAAGCCACTTCTCAGTAAAAGGCACATGACAGCCCACTTGGACTTTGCCAAAAGCTACCTAAAGAAACAAGATTCTCTGGTCTGATAAAGCCAAGAATGAACTCTTTTGCCTGAATGCCAAGCGTCAAATCTGGAGGAAACCTTGCACCATCCCTATGGTGGCAGCATCATGCTGTTGGGGATGTTTCTCAGTGGCAGGGACTGATAAACTAGTCAGGATTGAGTGAAAGATGAACGGCGCAAAGTACAGTGAGATCGTTGATTAAAATCTGCTCCAGAGCGCTCAGGACCTCTGACTGGGGTGAAGGTTCACCTTCCAACAGGACAATGACCCTAAGCACACAGCCAAGACAACACAGGAGTGGCTTTGGGATAAGTCTCTGAATGTCCTTGAGTGGCCCAGCCAGAGCTAGACTTGAACCCGATCGAGCATCCCTGGAGAGACCTGAAAGTAGCTGTGCAACAATGCTCCCCATCCAGCCTGACAGAGCTTGAGAGGATCTGCAGAGAAGAATGGGAGAAACTCCCCAAATACAGGTGTGGCAAGCTGGTAGCGTCATACCCAAGAAGACTCAAGGCTGTAATCACTGCCAAAGGTGCTTCAAAGTACTGAGTAAAGGGTCTGAATACTTATGTAAATGTGATTGTATTTTTTGTGCAAATGTATTTTTAAAAAACGGGGTATTGTGGGTAGATTGAGGAAGAAAAACAATTAATCCATTTTAGAACAAAATTTGGACAATGTCAAGAGGTCTGAATACTTTCTGAATGCCATGTATGTTTGGATTTTTTTTATACATTCGCATAATGCGACTCTAATGATTTGAACAAGTTGCATGAAAGGCATGAGCTCTGCTTTGTTTCTTGCACAGAATGCACACACTTCATCAGTCTCTCAATCACAACTTGACAAGCCCTTAGTGTGGCCTCTGCTCCCTAAAAAAATCCATGCCTTTTGCTACCATTGGCTGCAATGATAATAATTATAAATCCCTTCTCTGTACTGCGTGTTCCAAAGCACCTCTCACTTACATGGCTCTCTCAGATATCTAATTTCTTATTAGCCAATGCCCATCACGTGATCGGGTTTTCTCACAGGCTTCTATCTCAGCGCTGGAGTAGGCTACAAGTGAAGACCCAATTGCCCGTGTCCTTTTCGAATTCGGATGCGCATATTACAGATTTTAGAACTGTCTACGTTTACTTTTCGTTAGCCAACAAGATGAGTAGGCCTGACGAACAGCAAAAGCACTAGCTTATGTCAATCTACTTTCCCCTATAGTACAAAAGTTGACCTATTCTATTGTCCTTCTGTGTGAGGAAATAAATAAATATTCCAAACAGTCTGGGACAGTTGTGGGATGTGATAGATCCCAAATGTAATACAACAACTCGCATCATAAAACATTTTAAAAGCAATGAGGCTGATGCAGCAGATCAGAAAGTTTAGCTTACAATATTTATAAACTATTCAGCCATTTCCTCACATTATAACCGCAGCAATGCACACACTGCATGCAGTAGGCTATATTACACTTCCTTGTCTTACAAAATACATTTTACCAAGACAAATTTTATTCTTCATGTTCTGAATCATACATGTGGTGGAGGTCTTAAAAGTTGTTTCGCGGGTTACATAAAGCTAAATTAGCATGACACAAGCTGAATTAAATGCTTTGAAAATAAGACGCTCGCAGTACGCCCAGTGCTCTGTTGACATGTCAAAGAGACGCTTGTTTTCCTGAGAAATCTTTTAAAAAGAACAGGAATTTCGTATTAATATGAAAAACATGTACTAAAATATGTAAATACTACATGTTATGTCTAAAAATCACTGTCTTGCCTCTATTGTTTTATGTCCTCCGGATTCAAGAAGATGACGATTTTAAACGGTGCGCCTGTCAGGTAGCCTTAATTCTTGCACAGCATCCAGCCTAGCTGACGCTATGCTACAGACGAGTTAAAGTAGTAGCACTAATATTTCATTGGTGATATAAACTTAGTCACCTATAGGTGTAGTACATTTAATTGCTATTAATGATTTAAGAAACATGGGCTGGATTCAATTTTAAACGTTTTTCATGGTCTGCCCTAAAATATATGCAGTAGGTTACTTCATACAGTAGATATTTCTATGTCCTGCTACTGTGATATTCTATAAAACGTTCCATTAATATTTTTTCTCTGACCTCTATTGATTTAGTCACCCAAATAATTGTTATGAGGGTAAAAACTCTTCTGAAAAGATTATGATAGAGACATGATGTTTGGACCATTGGTTTTCTTAGAGGATTAACTACACAATTATCATATTATTTTACCCATTGGTCAAAATATGCATTTATGATTGGAAACCCTACATTATGCACACTGTTGTTTACAGATCATACATAAAACAAAAATGATATGATCTGGGGCATCATTAGAAGAAGCTGTGTCATCCCCCTCATACTAGCTTAGCTTGAGCTGAATTGGCCATCGCTAGCTATTTTAAGCCTTTTTGGACCATGACATGCTGAAATCATCGTCAATCATTATCACCTATCAATAGCAATTATGACTAAATCCCTAAATTAACCAAACATTTCAGAAAATATGTCTCTTGTCATCGTCCTTCCCTTGTGGCACTCTTGATAGTTCTCTGGGCCTCGCTGTTGCTCCAAGGGTGCGTTTCCTCAACAAAGCCCAAAAGCAGAGAGCAGACCCTGGGCAGAACAGCGGGCAGGGAAAGGTGGCTGAGTCTGAGGAGGAGGACGAGAAAGAACTGAAGAGCTTCGAGGCTCAGCTCAGAGGAGATGGGCCCAGTGCTGAAGTTCGTGAGTCCCAAAGCTCGGAGGAGGAGGAGGTTGCGGGTGGGGAAAAGTTACAGCTTGGGCCTAAGGGTCTGATCTTTGGTCCAGATGAAGAGGAGGATGAAGATCTGAGGGACTTGGACCTGCTGACAGTGAAGAGAAAAGATGTCTTCAGTCTGGAGGAGGTAGACCAGGATGATGAGGTGAGGTGGTCTGGGCTGTTGTGGTGCCAGTTTTTTGTACACCAGTGTTTCTTAATCCTGGGGCCGCAAAGGGGTGCACCTTTTTGCCTTAGCACTATGCACCTGATTCCACTAATCAACTCATCAAACTTTTAGTTTGTGGAATCAGGTGTGTAGTGAGTGCTAAGGCAAAAACTAAAATGTGCATCCCTTTGGATCCCCAGAACCATGATTAAGGAAAAAAAATACTCACGTTGCATTTAAGTTACTGAACATGTTATACTTGACACAATTACTTCATGTTATTCTCCACAGCAACATGTAATAGTTTACAGTAAGAAAAAACTAAAAGTTTATTAGGAAAATGGTACGAAAGGTAAGAAAATAGTTCAGAAAAATGTTGCTAAAATGACCAGGTTGTGGAAACTCAAATGGCTATAGTATATGCAGTACATTTCCTTCAAAAAGTATACACACTACTTGGCTTTTTCCCTTATTTTGCTGTTTTACATAGTGGGATTAAAATGTATATAATAAATAACTACTGTTTACACAAAATGGAAGAAACAGTCGAACCTTTGTTTAAAAAAATATATATGAAAAGTAAAACACTATCTTGATTTATACAAGTATTCAACCCCCTGAGTCAGTACATTTGAAGTCGGAAGTTTACATACACTTAGGTTGGAGTCATTAAAACTCGTTTTTCAACCACTCCACAAATTTCTTGGCAAGTCGGTTAGGACATCTACTTTGTGCATGACACAAGTAATTTTTCCAACAATTGTTTACAGACAGATTATTTCACTTATAATTCACTGTATCATAATTACAGTGGGTCAGAAGTGTACATACACTTGACTGTGCCTTTAAACAGCTGGGAGAATTCCAGAAAATTATGTCATGGCTTTAGAAGCTTCTGATAGGCTAATTGACATAATTTGAGTCAATTGGAGGTGTGCATGTGGATGTATTTCAAGGCCTACCTTCTAACTCAGTGCCTCTTTGCTTGACATCATGGGAAAATCAAAAGAAATCAGCCAAGACCTCAGAAGTAAAATTGTAGACCTCCATAAGTCTGGTTCATCCTTGCGAGCAATTTTCAAACGCCTGAAGGTATCACGTTCATCTGTACAAACAATAGTACGCAAGTATAAACACCCTGGGACAACGCAGCCGTCATACCGCTCAGGAAGGAGATGCGTTCTGTCTCCTAGAGATGAGCGTACTTCGGTGCTAAAAGTGCAAATCAATCCCAGAACAACATCAAAGGACCTTGTGAAGATGCTGGAGGAAACGGGTACAAAAGTATCTATATCCACAGTAAAACGAGTCCTATATCGACATAACCTGAAAAGCTGCTCAGCAGGGAATAAGCTACTGCTCCAAAACCGCCATATAAAAAGCCAGACTACGGTTTGCAACTGCACATGGGGACAAAGATCGAACTTTTTGGAGAAATGTCCTCTGGTCTGATGAAACAAAAATAGAACAGTTTGGCCATAATGACCATTGTTATGTTTGGAGGATAAAGGGGGAGGCTTGCAAGCCAAAGAACACCATCCCAATCGTGAAGCACGGGGGTGGCAGCATCATGTTGTGGGGGTGCTTTGCTGCAGGAGGGACCGGTGCACTTCACAAAATAGATGGCATTGTGAGGAAGGAAAATTATGTGGGTATAATGAAGCAACATCTCAAGATATATTGACCCACTGGGAATGTGATGAAAGAAAAAAAAGATGAAATGAATCATTCTCTATTATTATTCTGACATTTCACATTCTTAAAATAAAGTGGTGATCCTAACTGACCTAAAACAGATAATTTTTTACTAGGATTAAATTTCAGGAATTGTGAAATACTGAGTTTAAATGTATTTGGCTAAGGTGTATGTAAACTTCCGACTTCAACTGTACATGTTTAAATCATCTTTGGCAAAGATTACAGCTGTGAGTCTTTCTGGGTAAATCAATTAGATGATTGTGAAACACCTGGATTGTGCAACAATCAAAAGTCAAAACTGTAACTAGGCCACTCATGAACATTCACAGTCTTCTTGGTAAGCATCTCCAGTGTAGATTTGGCCTTGTGTTTTTAGGTTATTGTCCTTCTGAAAGATTAATCTCCCAGTGTCTGGTGGAAAGCAGACTGAACCATGTTTTCCTCTAGGATTTTTGTCTGCGCTTAGCTCTGTTCTGTTTATTTTTTTTTATTCTGAAAAACTCCCCAATCCTTAATGATTACAAGCATACCCATAACATGATGCAGACACCACCATGCTTGAAAATATGGAGAGTGGTACTCAGTAATGTGTTTTATTGGATTTTCCCCAACATAACACTTTGTATTCAGTACAAAAAATGTATTGCTTTGCCAAATGTTTTGCAGTATTACTTTAGTGCCTTGTTGCAAACAGGATGCATGTATTTTATTCTGTGCAGGCTTCCTCCTTTTCACTCTGTCAATTTAGGTTAATATTGTGAAATATCTACATTGTTGTTGATCCATCCTCAGTTTTCTCCCATCTCAGCTATTAAACTCTGTTTTAAAGTCACCATTGGCCTCCTGGCGAAATCTCTGCGCTGTTGCCTTTCTCTCCAGCAACTGATTTAGGAAGGACGCCTGTATATTTGTAGTGACTGAGTGTATCGATACACCTTCCAAAGTGTAATTAATAACTTCAGCAATCTCAGAGGGATATTCAATGTCTGCTTTTTATTTTTACCGATCTACCAATAGGTGCCCTTCTTTACGAGCCATTGTAAAACCTCTCTGGTCTTTGTGGTTGAATCTGTTTGAAATTCACTGCTCAACTGAGGGACCTTACACATAATTATATGTTATAATTATGTGTGTGGTGCAAAGATGAGCAAGTCATTCAAAAATCATGTTAATTATTATTGTACAGCATCCCGAGTGGCACAGCGGTCCTAAGGCACTGCATCGCAGTGTTGCGGCATCACTTCAGCCTGGGGTTCGATCCCCTCCCGGCCATGACCGGGAATCCCATAGGGCGCGACACAATTGACCCAGCGTCGTCCGGGTTAGGGGAGGGTTTGGCCGGGGGGCTTTACTTGGCTTATCGCCGTCAGTTGAACGGTGTTTCCTCCGACACATTGGTGCGGCTGGCTTCTGGGTTAAACGAGCAGGTGTTTAGAAGCATGGCTTGGTGGGTCATGTTTTGTAAGACGCATGACTCGACCTTGGGGGGAAAAAAGGTAAACATTTATTTATTTATTTGTATTATTATTTTTTCAACAACATTATTGACGAGTGAGTTCATGCGACTTATGTGACTTGTTAAGCACATTTTTACTCCTGAACTTTTTTATTCTGGCCATAGCAAAGGTGTTGAATACTTATTGACTCAAGACATTTTTAGCTTTACATTTTTAATTAATTTGTAAAAAATAAATTAAAAAAATGTAAAAATGTAATCACACTTTGACATTTTGGGGTATTGTGTGTAGATCAGTCAAAAAAAATCTAAATGTCATCCATTTTAAATACAGACTGTAACAACAAAATGTGGAAAAAGTCAAGGGGTGTGAATACTTTTTGAAGGCACTGTTATGTGCCAGATGAAAGTCTAAACACCCCTTGCACAGAATATAATATATTTTTTGATAGGGGGGTGGTAATTTTCCCAACTTTGAAAAATAAAACTCTACCGCAGGGTTAGGTATTAAAGACTGGGCTTCCTCTAACTTCTCATCTGGGCTTTGGTCCTTTGATGTTTCTTTTGACCCTGACAAACTCCCCAGTCCCTGCCGGTGACAAGCATACCAATAACATGATGCTGCCACCACAATACTTGAAAATGCAGATGGTCAACAACATTGCAGTCCCTCCACATTACTGGCCTGTATGACAAAGTGAAAAGAGTTAAGCCTATGTTTAAAAAAATCCACTCCAAATGATCCATTCTGTTTGCAAACGAGGCCGTTAAATAATACTGCAAGACGACATGGCAAAGAAATTAACTTTTTGGTCTAAATTAAAAACTCCAGGCTTGGGTCAAATCCAATACTACACGTGAAACCTAATGTATTTTGGAGTATTGTTGTGGAGGCATCATGTTATGGGTTTGCTTGTCACCGGCAGGGACTGGTTGGAGTTTGTCAGGATCAAAATAAATATGAAAGGAGCAAATCCCAGGTAACAAGTTAGAGGAAACCCTAACCCTGGGTTATAGTTATATTTTTCAAAGTTGTAATGGCTGCCAAAGGTGCTTCCACCAAGTATTAACTCTGAGCTGTGAAGACATACACAATCAAGACATCTTAGTTAGAAAACCTTAAATCTATATATTTTTTATCATTTTTCTTAGACTTGTGGACTAGTTTGTGTAGATTGGTACGAAATAAATACAATGTATTTCCTTTTGAGGTAAAAATTTAATGCAGCAAAATGTGAACTTGGCTAGGGATTGTGGACTTTCACTTGCGACTAGCTAGGTGCGCTTTTTTTTGTTGCATGCGTCTGTATTCTCCAGTTTGACAAGCGGTTCAATTTTTGCCCATCTCCAACCATCTGTTTTCTACGGAGTTGCCAACTTGCAATGTCGTTGTCTCATATGCGATGCCCTGAGTCATTGGCGCTTGGTGTGCTTCAGCCTGGCTTTGCCTTGCATTTCTGTAGAGTTCCGTTGTTTATTAAACTTCCATCAAAGTTAGGTACAACATGTTCCAGAAGGCTTAATGACTCCACTCTACACACACCTGGCAGTGGATGGATACTAGTTAATGTCAGATTTAATTTTGGCCAGATGGTTCCTCTCTGCTAGAGAACCGGTAAATCACTGTTTGCGCTGAGTGCCCACCTAGCAGGGGATGTAGATGCTGAAGTGGTGACCTCATCACAGTAATCACTCTGGTTTAGGTGATGAACTTATAACATAATTCAATGTCTGAGACTAAACTGTTAAGTGAGGTGTAGGTAGCTATAGCTCTTAAACCCCTACACAAGTGCACACTTGTGTAACTCATCTTATTACCTTTTTGCCCTTTTTTCAGGAATTGGAGTGGGCTGATTGAAATGCTCAGTTTTTCCTGGAGAAAAATGGGTTGTTCCAAGCTATTTGTTGCTTAAATTTAGAGTTGCTGTGCACCTTGAGGCAAACAATTTGGGCTAGCTCCCATGTGAAGTTAGGAATATAACATCCTGGTTTTCCCGCAAAAAAATGACAGCCGTACGATAGAAACGGTTTGGAGAAGAAGAGTGTTTGAATAGAGGTCAGGGTGAGATTAGCCATCTCCGGCTATCTCTTTCATTGACTCCTCTGCAGTGGGATAATAATATGTTGTAGGTGGCAGGGTCACAGCTGCTGTAGTGTGCCTTCAGCTAGAGTGTGGGAGGCTGCGGAGTGGTGGTTTTCTTGTCAGACATGATTCACTGTCTTCAAATGGGGGAAGAAGATTTTATTTTTTGCTCTTCATCACTATAGATTCAGTGAAATAATCTAGATAAATGTGGCTATCTACAGTCTCATGAGAGGCTTATGAGAGGCCGTGGGTCAGTTAAGGGTCTTTTGGGGCCATTGTATATGAAATCATTAAAAAAGAACATGTCTTTGTTTGCCTAGGGGAGAAATGGTTTATAATATGGAGGAATTTCTTGACCTGAATAAGTTAACTGTCCACATGAGTTATAATGAGTATCCCAAAAAAACTTGCCAACTGTCAGTTTACACAGACTCCTAGAGAAGCTTTTTCTCCCTGAAATACCTGTCGACTCTTCAGACCATATACTTCACCTCCAGCATGTGACAATAATTAGGCTGATTTGTGCCACTGTCACTATCGCGGTCTGGACGCTATGGCTGGGGATGCTTTCATCTCCTCTATCGAGATCCGGGTGACTTCACACCTGTCACCCCATCTTTTCAATACAGCTGGCAGGGTCTGTTCAGCTCAATTACCTCTGAAAGTGTCATTGTACCAGGAGAAACAGAAAGCCCCCAAAAGTTCTACTGTCGCTGGCCTTATCCTGCCCTAGAGGGGCTTAGAAGCTCCTTCAGATAGTGTTTCAAGAATTATGGGTGGTATTGACGTTGTGGGTGGTATTGATGTTTTAAAATATCAATCATGTCAATGACTGCTATCTTCTGGTACAAGGTATCGAGCATATTCATACCATTCTACTAATTTCATGGTTTAACCAAAAACGTTAGGGTCAATCAGGGTTTTTGTATACTCCATCATTGGATAACGTAAAATAAACTAATTATTTTCTTCACACGTGGATGCCATCATTCATTTTTGGTCTTTGAGGTGGTGATAGCCTAACATAATAACACATCCTTCATTGTGTCCTTTTAAATGTAGCTTTGTGAGTATGAGATTGATTGAGGCAATCTTGTGAGAGCAGCCCCCTCAGCCTGCAATAACAATCTCAGGGAAGGACATAAGTCCGTTGACAGTCCTTTTTGTCAAATGACACCTTTCATTGGGAACGAACCGCATGGCAATTCCATTATGCTAATTGCATCCTTGTCGTCCTCTCACACCCTTACTTTGAGAAGAAACCGTCTCCTGCCAAACCCAAATCCCCTTGGGCATCGCGTTGTAGGTCTCTCCCAAATTGAGAAGGTTTAGGCCTAGCCTTATCGTAGAGATGGTATTCTATAGGCTTATATAGTATTTTTATTTTATTTATTTATTAAACAAAATGTTAAAGTAAAAAATCTTTCAAAATGAACTGGTATTCACAAACAAACACAATGCAAGACAAAAAAAGAAACATCAATCATACAACACATACAGGCCTCCCGAGCGGCACAGCGGTCTAAATCTTGCAATTTCCACGACATGTTTCTATCCACATTCATTTTCTCTGGTTCACTTACTATTGGTAAAATGGCCTTAGGAAATTGTCTCTATCCTCCTTTGAACTTTTGTTTTCCGATTGATACCGTTTGTGATCAAATGTTTTAAAGACTGAGGTAATTCCAGAAGGGTACATTGTTATGCTACCATCTGGGGTTCTCTCTGCTCTGTTTTCAGTCTATTGGTGTTTTTTCAGAAGTTATAGAGTTTTTGATGTAACTTAATAACTACCTGCCTTAACTGCCTGGTGTATGGTCTGTTTTGTTTCCCAAACAAGTACTTTAGAGAACTATTACTGTCAATCTGGCATTTAGCTAATGTGATGAAACAGTTTGACACTGAGCCTCAGGACTTTTCTTCTCAGTCGTGTTAGTTAATTTCTCTCTTCCTCTCCTTTACTTTATAATTACTAAGAGCGAAAAGAAAGAATGCTCAAACTCTGACTATAAAGACTCACCTATTGCATAATGCTAAGTCCTCTGAGGATGTGTTGACTCCCCCATTCCCCCCTATTGACAGTGGTGTTTGGTCTGGCCCATTTATTGAAGGATTGATTGTTTCACTGATTGACTGAGCATCTGATTCTCACTCTAATCCATTAATTGGCCCTCAGCCATTCATATCAGGACCGGCATGAATGTCAGCACCGGTGTTGAGGAATGCTTTACTTACCCTCTACTATGATGTGTCTAAGCATCACATTTCATTATGAGTACATTCTGGTCTTAACCTGAATCCATATTGAAGTTTGTTTGCTGTCCTTGCCTAACTAAAAGTGCTAAATACATTTTTAAAAGGCTTATAATGATATCTTAACTATAAGAATTTGTTCAATGTCCCTCCCATTCAAAAAGCCAACCCGCCAGGTACCAAACCTTGAGAACATTTGAACTCGCAAGAAAAGAGCAACATGCATTGGAATACTGGGCTTTTGCTTATTCCGAAGGTGAGGTAGAGCACGTGCTCTTAAATCGGGATCAAACATTTCTCACAGTCCTTTTTTTCCTAAGCTGATGAAATAAAGAAGGGGGTTAAGATTTGACTTTGTGGCTCCTATCTCCTTATCTTTTCAAATGCATACAGAAAGCCATGCCCCTTTGTGGAAACTGCTGATATTGGATTTCTAATCAAGTTGTTTTTTCCTCTTTTCGACGGGGCCCATAATTTTGCCATAGAAATGCAGTGCAATAACTTCACACCCAAAGAGATTGAATTGACTCATTCAGAATAGCGGCGAGACTCTGCGCCTCCAGTGGGAAAGCGCTTATTAAAACTGGGAGGGCTAGGTAAGTCCTAACTCCAACTCCCAATTTAGATTCTCAGTGGAGAGATAGAAACTGCGGCAGGAGGGGGAGTAACATTTACTGATTCGTTTTGACAAGGGAGCTGGGACAGAGCGGAGCTGTTGTTGTCATTTATCACTAATTATGTGCTCACCTCACTAGGTTTATGAAGTGACTTTTGCCACAGGTTGTTTCATTTGCTGGCGGAATTAATCAAATGCCCCCCCCCCCCACACACACAGACGTCCTTGCCTCTGCCTCACATTCTTGTATTGCTCCGGTAGCCTGCTAGTGTCCATTGTTGTGCAGAGCAGTTAATTTTGTTCCTTAATGTATTCCGACTGGTTGTTGTGGCTTTGAATAGGGCTCTCGAAATGGATGGCACTACCTTCTGTTGGCTGAGTCTATGTTTGTCAGCAGAACAAACTGTATAGAAATGCAATGGAAGTTTTCTGAGATTACCTTCAATACATGTATGGTGAGAGAATTAACAATTATTTCTTGGTTTGGGGGAAGTTGAATATCTTTCAGTATGACAACATTCCCAGCATGATGGCCATTATTTCATATTTATGCCACATCCTTTTGAATCACATTTTTCTCTCTAGCAAAAGCTCACATCGGTTATTTCTAATTGAATATGGTGATCAATGTCCCCAAGGGAGGGATGACGTCAGTTATTAAACCATAAAATGCACAACCTCGCCAATTGAGACCAAATACGTCAATATATGGTTGAGCGAGCACACCGACATAAATTGTGTAGTGGGTCATTCTGATGTGAAAAACATAATCAGGCATGCAGTATTTATTAGGGCTGGGAATTGCCAAGTACCCCACGATACAATATTATCAAGATAGTTAAGTGCCGATAATGTGATTTTATTCGATTCGATGTTCCGAACATATTGTTCACCATATGTCTGCTGCAGGGGGAAAAGAGAGTCATGAGAAAACAATGAGCTGAAAACAAATTTGCTCCCTATTTAAAAAGATGGAGAACAAAAAAAATACTGCCCTTTTGGTGCAGGTAACTAGCCAACTAGCGCAAAAATATAGAGATATTGTCGATCTGATAAATCGTCAAGAACAATATCCCCATATGTAACTATATATATTTTTTGTCTCGTCACTAATATTATGCCTCCTTCCAAGTGCCGACTCAGCAGAGTCTACTGCTCGTTAAACTTAAGTCATATTCCAAGGGCTTGTTTTATTAACACCCTAGGCAAGAGCGCTCTCTCTATCACTCTGGATACGAGAGAATATATGCTGGAATGTGCCAAGGAAAGTTGATTTACCCTCTGCTTTGACTACAACAACAAAATGGGTTTGTTTATGTTATGTCTAGTGTCCTTGTCAACTGCTTAACCAGAGATGATCTGTTATCTGGGCAAACATTGGAATGTTGTTTGATGTTGCAGCACTGTAAAGCCTGCAGGTTGGATTAGGCCCTGATCCTAATTAGAGGAGCAATGGAAAATTCATACATTTCTTGAATCAATGTTCCAGAATGCAGAGTTCTTATTATAACTATAGTGTACCACTGACCTTAGTCTTGATTTTTACCTCAGAGGACAGGCCAGCTGCCCTGTAAGTAAATAGTTTTGACACAATTTGATAATTCTATTCTTTACTACCAAAATAGATGGCTAAACTACCCTCTGTCAGGGGCTGGGAATTTCATTTTGTTGCACAGTTAATTTGCTGAAGCAATCAATGAGTGGACAGTACTGTTCGTTCTCTGTGAACTTGTCTTTGTCAGCATTCCTGAGTCTCCAGTCTTTACCTGCTGACCTACTAGCAGAATTGTCTAGCTACCTCTAGCCGAGATCAGCAGGGACAGACCGTTTCAACATGATCAATGTTATGAGGTGTTACATTAGCAGTGAAATTGTGTTAGGTTGATATGTACATATATGCAGTGTTCTGATCATTTCCCCTCTCATCACAGGAAAGTGACAGCAACACCATGAAGAAGACTGAAAAAGAGATGGGCCAAGTATTCCCAAGTTCAAAGAGGCCAAGAAAGTCCTGAAGAGAAACTTCCAAGTCAACACCAAATTAGTCTTCACGGAAGAGGGACAGGTCTGTACAAACATTTTTCTTCCTGACGACAAATTTTTCTTTTGAGTCAGATCCAATAATAACCAGTTTTGGTGGCTTCAGGCTCAGCTAAATGAGAAGACCACTTATTGTCAAAACCAGTTTGTTTACCTCACTAACAGCCTTTTCACTCAGAGAAAATGAGATGGCACGTGATGTTTTGTAAATTGATGCTCAGCCAGCTGAAAATTAAATTAAGGACACTAAATTGTGTGTGTGTGTGTGTGTGTGTGTGTGTGTGTGTGTGTGTGTGTGTGTGTGTGTGTGTGTGTGTGTGTGTGTGTGTGTGTGTGTGTGTGTGTGTGTGTGTGTGTGTGTGTGTACTCGCATTTGTGTGTGGGTAAACGTGTTTGTGTGTGTGCATGTGTTGATTCCCATCCAGCTGAAAAATTAGATGGCAAAGTTGCAGTGTTGTAATTTAACTGTGTGTTGATCAATGCCCCTCTCTCCAGATGGTGCAGCAGCGGCCACCGCTCCAGAGGACGGCTGTGCCAGCCACAGAAGGGGAGGAGGATGATGGCACAACTGGCATCAATGTGGAGGAGGCCAGAGAGAGGCTGCGCCGAGAGGACCTGGAGTTTGACAAGCTGGAGTACAGACGTAAAGTCAAAGAGAAACACAGGGTAAGACTGTAGTACATCCGTCAAGTTAAACAAACTCACAGGTTAAGACTGCAGCACAGCTGTAAAGATCAGTCAAAAACACATAACGTTGAGCAGAAAAAGCAGGCCGCAAAAACCCAGGGTAAGACAGTACAGGGCACTACACTGCGACCAGAAACAAATCACTCGGATAATAATAGTTGTAATTATGACTTCGCTGTGCCATAGAGAATAAGCTGATTAGTGACCATTATGCTTGCATCATTACTACAGAGAAAACATCTTATTTCTAGCCCAAACCAAGCAAATGTTTTTCTATCGCAGATTTGCAATACCGCATTTTACATTCATGAACCATGTTGCGGGTCGTTCTAAAACTATTCGCAAGCTAACAACCTGGTAACCACAGATGATGGTAACTTATCGAGTTACCATCATTAATACCTTGAATATTTTTTTTCTTCCATTGGGCTCTTCCATTTCTTTGTGTGCTCCTTATAAAAAATGGCAGTGTAGAGCCCTGCTGTAGTGCAGTCACATCGTAAAACAGTTGCTCCACTAGCCCATACAGCAGCTTCAGGGTGCAGAGAGAGCATTTTATACTAATGGTTATCTGCAGATACGTACAGGAGATACATGCTGCTAACAGACTGCGTAAATAAATAAATACAAGTATTGAAAATGAAGTACGAACTGCATAATAATAACATCCATGACTTAATGTATTCCTGAATTGTAACTGCTGCAAGGTCCCTTAAGGTACCTCAACCTGGTTGGATGTTTCGATGTATCACTGTCAATGGAGCCAGTTAAAGGCTTTAACTTAATCTCCCCACTCTGCAACCAGCAGGTATGAAAAATAAATGTCACAGCTGTGACACGTGCACACACGTGCACACATACGCACAGATACACAGACACAAATACACACACATTCACAGATACACATTCAAAGACGCATACAAACTCATAGACGCACACATTCTCACACACGCCCGCCTGCCAGCCCGGAGGTTATTACCTCAGTGATTGAGGGGAGAGGCATGGGCCAGATGGGGCTCTGGAATGACTTGAAGCAGCTGTTGTAGCTGTACGATATCAATGGAAACCAGATGAAAGCGATAGCAAGGCCAAGCGTTCAATAAGCTTCAAAATGGGCTCTGCACATTAAATTCAATAACCCGTCAGACAGGGGGACTTAATAGTTATCAGCCTCTAGGTGGTCTTTATGGGCCTTGTATTGGGCTTATACAGTGGGGTCCGAAATGATTGACACCCTTGATAAAAAATGAGCAAAAATGACTGTATAAAATAAATAACAAAAATACTAAGCTATATTGTATGGTTGTTTTTTTTAAAGTAGGAAATGATTTTATACTAATACAATTGCTCAGAAAAATAGATATTGTTGAAAGGTGCAATGTGCAGATATTGCTCCCTAATTTCCTGCTTGCTAAAATTGTAATAGTTTGCCTAATTTCAGATTGTGACACCGTAGGGATGGTGCCAGGTTTCTTCCAGACGTGACGCTTGGCATTTAGGCCAACGAGTTCAATCTCGGTTTCATCAGACCACAGAATCTTGTTTCTCATGGTCACGGTCTTTAGGTGCCTTTTTGGCAAACTCCAAGCGGGCACTCGTGCCTTTTACTGAGGAGTGGCTTCTGTCTGGCCACTAGTATAAAGGCCTGATTGGTGGAGCGCTGCAGAGATGGTTATCCTTCTGGAAGGTTCTCCCATCGCCACAGAGGAACTCTAGAGCTCTGTCAGAGTGACCATTAGGTTCTTGGTCATCTCCCTGACCAAGGCCCTTCTCCGATTGCTCAGTTTGGCCGGGTGGCCAGCTCTAGGAAAAGTCTTGGTGTTTCCAAGCATCTTCCATTAAAGAATGATGGAGGCCACTGTGTTCTTGGGGACCTTGAATGCTGCAGACATTTTTTGGTACCCTGATCTACGGACAATTTCTTCACCTCATGGCTTGGTTTTTGCTCTGACATGCACTGTCAACTGTGGGACCTTATATAGACAGGTGTGTTCCTTTCCAAGTCATGTCCAATCAATTGAATTTACCACCGGTGGAAGTTGTAGAAACATCTCAAGGATGATCAATGCACCTGAGCTCAATTTCGAGTCTCATAGCAAAGGGGCTGAATACTTATGTAAATAAGGTATTTTTGTTTTTTTAATACATTTGCTAAAATTTCAAAACCTGTTTTTGCTTTGTCATTATGTGGTATTGTGTATAGATTGCTGAGTAAAAAAAATATTTAAATAATTTTAGAATAAGGCTGTAAAGTAACAAAATGTGGAAAAAGTCAAGGGCTCTGAATACTTTCTGAAGGCACTGTATTTTTGTCTGTGCTTATGGACTGCCCTCTTAAATTCACATCACATGTTTTCAATGGGTTTGAAGTCTGGAGACTGAGATGGCTATTGTGAAATTTAGATTTTGTGGCAAATATAACTATTTCTTTGTGGATTTTGATGTGTGCTTGGGGTCATTGTCTTGCTGGAGGATCCACTCAGCCTCCAAGCAGAGGCAACCAGATTTTTGGCTAAAATATCCTGGCACTGGGTAAAGTTTATGATGCTGTAGACCTTAACTAGGGCCTCAGGAGTAGTGGAACAAAATAGCCCCATAACATCAAAGATCCAGCACCATATTTTATGGAGTAATTTTCTGTTCATGGATTCTCATTTTGATGCGTAACGCTCTATTTTCATGTCATCCAACAAATGTAAACGCCTGGAGTTGGCTAAACAGCATTGCCACTTGGATTGGAACTGGTGCTTTGGTCAGATGACATGAAAATAGAGCTCTTTGTCCACACACCGGTGGTGGGTTTGGCATTAAAATGATAATGCATGAGCAGAAAAGAAAATAACCCCATACCTACTGTAAAATATCGTGGTGGATATCAAGGATATGGAAGAATTCTGTATGGAGGAATGGTCTAAGATCCCTCCCAATGTTGTTCTCCAACTCGTATAACATTTTAGAAAAAGGCTCAGTGCTGTTATCCTTGCTAGGTGAGGTATTGAAAAGAGGTTTGTCAATCATTTTTTATATTTTTATCTGAGAAATTGTATTAGTATAAAACAATATATTTTTTTGAGCATACAATATAGCTCAGTATTTTAATTGATTTGATAGTCATATTTCCCCATCTTTGTCAAAGTAGTCAATAATTTCGGAGTTCACTGTATATGCCAAAAACATGAAGGATCGATAATTGATATCGATTTGCCCATTTTAGCCATTATGAATAACGTAGTCAAAATGTAAGTGATTTCTAAACAGTTTTCAATGTGTCTAAACACAAAAGTGTTGTTTCAAAAGGCTCAGTGGTACTGCAGTATAAGCTGTAACATTTGCGCTAGTATAGTACTGGGGCACAAACTCTATTTGGATACGAGTGTTCTAGATTTGCCCAGAGGAGAAGTCAAAGCCTGTCCTGCTGCACCCGTCCCTCCCACTCACTCCAGGTTATATTTATAAGCCGAGATATATCGCAGGTTGGAACCCAAATGAAAATAACTGACATAGCTGAGTCTGGCACACAGCTTGGGAGCCCGCAGGCAGACGTCGGGAGATTGGGCTGGGGAGTTCAGTTAATATTTTCAAGTGTGAGCTTCGTTTCTCTCCACTAAAAGTCCTAAAATAACTTCAGAAAGTTTGCTCAGCTTATCTAACTGCTGGATTCTATTTTCTCCCCATGCTCGTTGCTACCTTATTTAGCTTTTATGAAGGGATTATCTTATGACTTGGAGGCAGTAACGACTAGCCTTTGGAAGACAGGTGTGTTGTGGTGAATATTGATGAGGGTAAACATTGCACAATGTGTAGAAAACTTGTATAGAATGGAATGGAGTCAATTTAGCAGAGTAGTCTATGTCATTGTTTTGGGGGGGACTCTATGCTATACAATTACCTTTTAACTCAAGATTACCGCAACGCTAAATACCCTACTAGTGTTTCACTTTAGTGGTATAGGTTACAGTACATCAAAATCTAGATCTGTTCTTTAGACCTAGGAAATGCTTTTAAGTTGCCATTGTCTCATTGTTTAGAAAATTAAGTTATGCCTCAGGTACTCCCCCGCACGTCTATTAGGCTTACCTGTTGTGTTTAACATCTTGTCCCGCTCATTTGTCATGCTTGCCGAGCATTGCCAAGAAGGGGTGTTGTGATGACGGCTGATGTGTAAAGGAGAAAACATGCTTTAAAATTCCATTTTCATTTCTGTGCAGCGAGCTGCCACTGACAATCTGAGACCCGGGCCCAGAAATCAATTAGCAACATGCTCCAGCACATGAATCATTCTTGCCTGGCTTGCTGGCTGGCGTTCTAAATATCCCCCCTCATGTAGCTACCACTCTGTTTCTGGCTGTTCCGCTAGGGCCCCACTCAAACGCTGTTGTCATCATTTGACTTCAGTGACAAGGGGATCATTCTAATTCCAAGCTCTAACTTAACTTTTTTGGCCCATACTTCTACAGTAGAGAGCCAACTCACCTCTCTGGACCACTGTAGCTACTGTAACTGCACACAGCATGCTGACAGTGACTGGAGGCATACTGACAACTAGATGGGCAGGCAGTTACTAGTATGGTGGCCGTGGCCCATGTTAATGGAGGGCAGCTCAGTGGGGAAATGGTATTACTCTCCCCAGACCGTCTTAATGGATCCCTAACTTATTGGTTTGTCACGACTCCCTCTGGTGTTCTCTCTCCCACTCCCTTTCTTATGCACTTGCTATCTCTCACCCTCTCCCGCTCTCTCTTCCCCTCAACCCTTTTCTGCACCGTTTGGAGGCCGGGCCAGGGTAGAAATCCATATTTTGATTCGGTCACGGCTAGGGTTGCACATTTTGTGGAATATTCAGAGGTGGAACTTTCCATGGGAATTAACGGAAATATATGAAAATTAATATTAATACCATTTAAATGTTGATGATTTTTGCATTGAATATATTTACCATATCATATGGAGACCTTTTACCTTATCATAAGAAGACATAATTGCAAATTATTAAATCCTTCCAATAGACATAAAAAAAACAATTGTTAGGAATTGAACTTTAATTAAATGAGTTGACTCTTCACATGGGATGATTTCACTGAACAACAAAAGAAAGGGAATATTGAATTATCCCCAATGATCCATCGCATCTCCCAAAAACATTTTCAACATACATCTGTAAAATGATAGTCTAGAAACGAAAGCTTTGGTTGTCTTCCTCTCAGGCTTCCATGTCTTCTCCCTGGACCTCCTCAATGTCCACCTCTTGAACATCAGACTCTGGGGCCTCATCTTCACTGTCACTTTCCAACCTTGTTGAGGATGGCTCATTGTCAGGCTCAAAAAGCCTTAAATGGCCACCAATTTTTCAACCATTGTATTGGCCAGCCTGTTGCGTGCTTTGGTGTGTGTGTTCCCAAACAAGGACCAGTTGCGCTCTGAAGCGGCTGATGTTGGTAGGATTTTGAGGATGATTGAGGCAACCGGGGAAAGAGCCTCAGATCCACAAAGTCCCTTCCACCAGGTGGCTGATGAGATATGTAGGCACGACTGCCATATTGCATCTCCATCCCAAAGCCCTTGCTTCGAAGTGTACTTCGCCAGACTGCCAAGAATCTTGCCCTCATCCAGGCCAAGGTGGCGAGACACGGTAGTGATGACACCATAGGCCTTGTTGATCTGTGCACCAGACAGGATGCTCTTGCCAGCATACTTGGGGTCCAACACGCTGCGGCGTGTATTTGCTTCAGGCAGAAGTCTTCACACTTTTTTGTTGTATTTCAGAACTGCAGTTTCCTCTGCTTGGAGCAACAGTGAAGTGGGCAGGACAGTACGGATTTCTTCTCTTACATCTGCAAGCAGAGTCTGAACATCAGACAGGATGGCATTGTCTCCCTCAATCTGTGCAATGGCTACTGCTATAGGTTAAAGGAGTTTCAGGCTGCTTACCACTCTCTCCCAAAATACAGTTGGAAGTTTACATACACTTAGGTTGGAGTCATTAAAACTAGTTTTTCAACCACTCCACAAATTTCTTGTTAACAAACTATAGTTTTGGCAAGAGACAGATTATTTCACTTATAATTCACTGTATCACAATTCCAGTAGGTCAGAAGTTTACATACACTAAGTTAACTGTGCCTTTAAACAGCTTGAAAAATTCCAGAAAATTATGTCATGGCTTTAGAAGCTTCTGATAGGCTAATTGCAATAATTTGAATCAATTGGAGGTGTACCTGTGGATGTATTTCAAGGCCTACCTTCAAACTCAGTGCCTCTTTGCTTGACATCATGGGAAAGTCATAAGAAATCAGCCAAGACCTCAGAAAAAAAATTGTACTTGGGAGCAATTTCTAAATACCTGAAGGTACCACGTTCATCTGTACAAACAATAATACGCAAGTATAAACACCATGGGACCACGCAGCCATCATACCGCTCAGGAAGGAGACGCGTTCTGTCTCCTAGAGATGAACATACTTTGGTGTGAAAACTGCAAATCAATCCCAGAACAACAGCAAATGACTTTGTGAAGATGCTGGAGGAAACAGGTACAAAAGTATCAATATCCACAGTAAAATGAGTCCTATATCGACATAACCTGAAAGGCCGCTCAGCAAGGAAGAAGCCACTGCTCCAAAACCGCCATATAAAAAGCCAGACTACGGTTTGCAACTGCACATGGGGACAAAGATTGTACTTTTTGGAGAAATGTCCTCTGGTCTGATGAAACAAAAATAGAACTGTTTGACCATAATGACCATCGTTATGTTTGGAGGAAAAAGGGGGACGCTTGCAAGCCGAAGAACACCAACCCAACCGTGAAGCACGTGGGTGGCAGCATCATGTTGTGGGGGTGCTTTGCTGCAGGAGGGACTGGGGCACTTCACAAAATAGATGGCATCATGAGGGAGGAAAATTATGTAAATATATTGAAGAAACTCAAGACATCAGTCAGGAAGTTGAAGCTTGGTCACAAATGGGTCTTCCAAATGGACAATGGACCCCAGGCATACTTCCAAAGTTGTCAAAATTGCTTAAGGACAACAAAGTCAAGGTATTGGAGTGGCCATCACAAAGCCTGACCTCAATCCTATAGAAAATGTGTGGGCAGAACTGAAGGTGTGTCCGAGCAAGGATGCCTACAAACCTGACTCAGTTGCACCAGCTCTGTCAGGAGGAATGGGCCAAAATTCACCCAACTTATTGTGGGAAGCTTGTGGAAGGCTACCCAAAAAGTTTGACCCAAGTTAAACAATTTCAAGGCAATGCTACCAAATACTAATTGAGTGGATGTAAACTTCTGACCCACTGGGAATGTGATGAAAGAAATAAAAGCTGAAATAAATCATTCACTCTACTATTATTCTGGCATTTCACATTCTTAAAATAAAGTGGTGATCCTAACTGACCTAAGACAGGGAATTTTTACTAGGATTAAATGTCAGGAATTGTGAAAAACTGAGTTTAAATGTATTTGGCTAAGGTGTATGTAAACTTCCGACTTCAATTGTACATCATCCAGGAGGATCCTCTTGATGGGCCTGTCCATATTGGCAGACTGTGATATGGCCATTTCTTGTAGAGACTCCTCTTCCAGGAGACTGTCAAACATGATGACAACACTACCCCAACGGGTGTTGCTGGGCAGCTTCAATGTGGCGCTCTTATTCTTCTCACTTTGCTTGGTGAGGTAGATTGCTGCTATAACTTGATGACACTTCACATACCTAACCTTTTCCTTGGCTCTCTTGTAGATCCATTGTTTTCATTGCCATGGTGTCCTTTAGGAGCAGATTCAATGCATGAACAGCACAGCCAATGGGTGTGATGTGAGGGTAGGACTCCTCCACTTTAGACCAAGAAGACGTCATGTTTGCAGCATTGTCTGTCACCAGTGCAAATACATTCTGTGGTACAAGGTCATTGATGACTGCCTTCAGCTCATCTGCAATGTAGAGACCGGTGTGTCTGTTGTCCCTTCTGTCTGTGCTCTTGTAGAATAATGGTTGAGGGGTGGAGATGTAGTTAATTATTTTTTGCCCATAAACATTTGGCCACTGATCAGGGATGATGATTCTCTATGATTTGCTTGACTTTCACTTGAACTCTGTTGAACTCTGCATCCCGCAAATTAGTAGATAAAGCATGTCTGGTTGGAGGGGTGTATGCTGGGCGAAGAACTTTCAGAAATCTCTTCCAATACACATTGCCTGTGAGCATCAGAGGTGAACCAGTTGCATCCACAGCTCCAGCAAGATATTCATCAGCATTTCTCTGACTATCTTCCTCCATTGAGTCAAAAACACTTCTGATTCCAGGAGGACCATGAGCTGTTGCTATCGATAAGGTGTCTGATTCATAATTTTCACCTCGAATAGAAGTAGAGGGACTTTTGTCAAAGGTTGCTTGATGTGAGCTCTGAGGGAACTTTATGCACTTGGCCAGAGGATTCTGCATCTTTGTTTTATTAACATTTTATTTCACCTTTATTTAACCAGGTAGGCTAGTTGAGAACAAGTTCTCATTTACAACTGCGACCTGGCCAAGATAAAGCAAAGCAGTTTGACACATACATCAACACAGAATTACACATGGAATAAACAAACATACAGTCAATAATACAGTAGAAAAAGTATATTAACAGTGTGTGCAAATGAGGTAGGATAAGGGAGGTAAGGCAATAAATAGGCCATGGTGGCAAAGTAATTGCAATATAGCAATTAAACACTGGAATGATAGATGTGCAGAATATTAATATGCAAGTAAAGATACTGGGGTGCAAAGGAGCAAGATAAATAAATAAATACAGGATGAGGATGAGGTAGTTGGGTGGGCTATTTACACATGGGCTATGTACAGGTCCAGTGATCTGTGAGCTGCTCTGACAGCTGGTGCTTAAAGCTAGTGAGCGATACAGTGGGGCAAAAAAGTATTTAGTCAGCCACCAATTGTGCAAGTTCTCCCACTTAAAAAGATGAGAGAGGCCTGTAATTTTCATCATAGGTACACTTCAACTATGACAGACAAAATGAGAAAAAAAAATCCAGAAAATCACATTGTAGGATTTTTTATGAATTTATTTGCAAATTATGGTGGAAAATAAGTATTTATTCCAACCTTAGAATTCCATTGTGTGTAGAAAAGCAATGGAACGAGAGCTACCTCTTATGTGAAATGCGCATGACTGAGAACGAGGCTGCTGGCAGACCCCTTAGTCAAACAGCTCCCATCCGGCCCCCCTTCACATGAGAAGCATGAAACAACGTTCTAAAGACGGTTGACATCTAGTGGAAGCCTTAGGAAGTGCAACATAACCCATATCCCACTGTGAATTCGATAGGGGCTGAGTTCAAAAACTACAAATGTCAGATTTCCCAGTTCCTGTTTGGATTTTTTCTCAGGTTTTTGCCTGCCATATGAGTTCTGTTATACTCACAGACATCATTCAAATAGTTTTAGAAACTTCAGAGTGTTTTCTATCCAATATTAATAATACTATGCATATATTAGCATCTGGGACTGAGTAGGAGGCAGTTCACTCTGGGCACGCTATTCATCCAAAACTGAAAATGCTGCCCCCTATCACAAAGAAGAGCCAGAAGTATACAGAATGGTGTCGTCTGCGTAGAGGTGGATCAGAGAATCACCAGCAGCAAGAGCGACATCATTGATGTATACACAGAAGAGAGTCGGCCCGATAATTGAACCCTGTGGCACCCCCATAGAGACTGCCAGAGGTCCGGACAACAGGCCCTCCGATTTGACACACTGAACTCTATCAGAGAAGTAGTTGGTGAACTAGGCGAGGCAATCATTTGAGAAAACAAGGCTGTTTAGTCTGCCAATAAGAATGTGGTGATTGACAGTCGAAAGCCTTGGCCAGGTCGATGAATACGGCTGCACAGTAATGTCTCTTATCGATGGTGGTTATGATGTCGTTTAGGACCTTGAGCGTGGCTGAGGTGCACCCATGACCAGCTCTGAAACCAGATTGCATAGCGGAGAAGGTACGGTGGGATTCGAAATGGTCGGTAATCTGTTTGTTAACTTGGCTTTCGAAGACCTTAGAAAGGCAGGGTAGGATAGATATAGGTCTATATCAGTTTGGGTCTAGAGTGTCTCCCCCTTTGAAGAGGGGGATGACCGCGGCAGCTTTCCAGTCTTTGGGAATCTCAGACGATACGAAAGAGAGGTTGAACAGGCTAGTAATAGGGGTTGCAACAATTTCGGCAGATCATTTTAGAGAGGGTCCAGATTGTCTAACCCGGCTGATTTGTAGGGGTCCAGATTTAGCAGGTCTTTCAGAACATCAGCTATCTGGATTTGGGTGAAGGAGAAATGGGGGAGGCTTGGGCGAGTTGCTGAGGGGGGTGCAGGGCTGTTGATCAGAGTTGGGGTAGCCAGGTGGAAAGCATGGCCAGCTGTAGAAAAATGCTTATTGAAATTCTCAATTATAGTGGATTTATCGGTGGTGACAATGTTTCCTAGCCTCGGTGCAGTGGGCAGCTGGGAGGAGGTGCTCTTATTCTCCATGGACTTTACACTGTCCCAGAACTTTTTTGAGTTTGTGCTACAGGATGCAAATTTCTGTTTGAAAAAGCTAGCCTTAGCTTTCCTAACTGCCTGTGTATATTGGTTCCTAACTTCCCTGAAAAGTTGCATATCGCGGGGGCTATTCGATGCTAATGCAGTACGCCACAGGATGTTTTTGTGCTGGTCAAGGGCAGTCAGGTCTGGAGTGAACCAAGGGCTATATCTGTTCCTGGTTCTACATTTTTTGAATGGAGCATGCTTATTTAAGATGGTGAGGAAGGCACTTTTAAAGAATAACCAGGCATCCTCTACTGACGGGATGAGGTCAATATCCTTCCAGGATACACGGGCCAGGTCGATTAGAATGGCCTGCTCGCTTAAGTGTTTTAGGGAGCGTTTGACAGTGATGAGGGGTGGTCGTTTGAGCGCAGACCCATTACGGATGCAGGCAATGAGGCAGTGATTCCTGAGATCTTGGTTGAAAACAGCGGAGGTGTATTTGGAGGGCAAGTTGGTTAGGATGATATCTATGAGGGTGCCCATGTTTACGGATTTGGGGTTGTACCTGGTGGGTTCATTGATAATTTGTGTGAGATTGAGGGCATCAAGCTTAGATTGTAGGATGGCTGGGGTGTTAAGCATGTCCCAGTTTAGGTCACCTAGCAGCACGAGCTCAGAAGATAGATGGGGGGCAATCAATTCACATATGGTGTCCAGGGCACAGCTGGGGGCAGAGGGTGGTCTATAGCAAGCGGCAACGGTGAGAGACTTGTTTCTGGAAAGGTGGATTTTTAAAAGTAGAAGCTCAAATTGTTTGGGTACAGACCTGGATAGTAAGACAGAACTCTGCAGGCTATCTCTCTGTAGATTGCAACACCGCCCCCTTTGGCAGTTCTATCTTGTCAGAAAATGTTGTAGTTAGGGATGGAAATTTCAGGGTTGTTGCATTCTTCACATATGATTTGGCACAGTATTTGCAAATGTACACAGCTTTTCCTTCTACATTAGCTGCAGTGAAATGTCTCCACACATCAGATGGTGCCCTTGGCATTATCCTATAAAGATTAGAAAATAAATAGTAAAAAAACAACAAATACAATTCAATGTACAGATAAATAGTTAAGCAGTTAGATTAAACAACTCCTTTGTAAGATAAATGTTTTAAAATGAAACATGTATGGAAACAGGTGAATTAACACTCCTCAGATAGCAGGCTCAAGCAAGCTAAAACCCACATGGTAGCAAAAACTAACTAGCAGAAATTGTTAACAAGTTAGAAATGATTTAAAACACACTTTGCTGTCGGCTACTATTTACTAGTTAACAAAAAATCTTCTATGTCATATAAAATATATTCACCCCACCCAGTATTGTAATCAAAACCAGAAACCATGTAGTCCTTGGCTCAGACAGTGTGGTAGTGTGGGCTCAATAGTATCTCATTAGTGTGCAAGATCTTGAGAATCAGCTGTACGTTTGATGGAAGAATGTACTGTACATGCAGAGGGTTGCAATTCCATTGAATTGGGGATAGTTTAACCAAAATATGCCACAAGACCTAGAATTGCCTTATGTGTATCCCACAAAAAATGTTCACTGTTATAAGCTTTCTTTTTTTAATGAATTTAAGCAAAATTCCCCAAATTCCTATGGAAAATTTCCAGAAAATGTTGGTTAATTTACCGGAAAGTTTACGAACCTTTGCAACCCTAGTCATGGCCTAGTGCTCCTCGCTAGCTCTGTAAAATGCTTTAGACACCCACAAGACACCTTTCCCCCACCGCTCATATCTAGTGGGCCTGAAAACCAATGAGAGCCAGGAGCTAGCTCTCCTCCCATATTGTCGGGGCCTATATAAAATCTGCGTGTGCGGAGAACGCAGACGGCATAACGGAATTCAGCAATATTAAAACATTTTGGGAATCAACTAAATGTATTAAACTTGGGCAAATGAATACATTTTCATCAAAAGACATTAACAAAATGCATCAGTGACTTGTATTTCCTGCAACTTTCTGAAGAGGCAATGGCACGAGAATTTAGCTTCTGTGTGTGTGTGCGCTGTACGCGTGTCTTCCAATTTGTGTAGCCGTTAGTGAGGATTCTAATGAAAACAGTCTTCTGGTAGATGGAAAGGATTTCCCCAAAAAACTCAATTAGTTAATTACAAAGTAACCCATGCTTACCTTGCAGAATGATATGATTATTTGCGTCAATCGAGGATATTTGTTTAGAAAAATCTACCATCACGTGCTCTACAGAAGCACAGCTAAATAACAGCCTCCTGCTAGATGTGTACTTAGCTACACACCAAAATCAATATTTTCATACATTTTTTTCAGACCTCAAATGGTCTCCTGATGTAGTTTAAGCATTGAACATCATTTAGTTTTTGTTATAAAAAAAAAAAGTGTCAGAGAGCAAAAACCTGAAAAAATTGACATTTCAGAAGTCTGGAAAAAACAGAATTTAGGGGGAAAACTAAACGTAATAAGACGAAAAATGTAACATATTTTATAGGGCCCTATATCAGGGACAAATGAAGAGGGATGGCTGGAGGACATCGGCTGTCCTCCCCATTCCACCACACACACATAATGCAAACTGTGGTTTTCACAGGGTGACATTTGGAGCAGAAATGAAAAACACATGAATCAGCTTCTGAATTTCCTAAAGCAGTCTCCCCACGCATCTAATTAGGCTTCTGTTTTAACACACTATCCTTATTTCCCCCTCCAGTGGGGGGTTTCACTCCAGTGTCAAGTTGTTCACTGTGATCAGTTGTTCTCCCTGAAAAGTGCCGTTTTGGCCTAATGATGGCAGAGGTTTGCTTTATTTTGAACTGTGTTTTGCATGTCAGCTTGTTTAGTGTTTGGTTTCCCACCTGAAGGACGTGACTACCTCTCGATACTCTGATTGCGACCTGTCTAACCACTCCTCTGTCGCTCTGCTCTCTTTCCATCCTCTCGCTCACTCTCTCTCCTCTGACCCATGGCCAATTTATCAGAGAATGTAACTCATCATAAAATGAAAAGCTACATGGAACATAAAAGTTAAAGCATATCCTCTCATGGAATCTCTGACAATCAAATGAATTACATCCATTTCACCAAAAAACAACTTGCCCTGAAAGGCATGGATTAAACTGCTCTATACGACACCAAAGTCTGGTAAGATTGACATTGCTCTTAACTCATTCTCTCCTTTCTCACAGGAGAAGAGACTGAAGGAGAAGGCTGCCAGAAGAGAAGCCAGCAAGCAGCACACTGAGGTAAGTCTCCCCCTCCTCCATTTTACAGCACAATTTCTTCTCTCCCACCCTGAAAAGCATATCCATCACAACGTGAATGGTTTTGATTCCAGGCACTAGCTCCTCTTCACTCACGCTACATTCAACCTTGGCTGTTTAGTTATATATCTGTCAGGAGGGTGCAATTGAACTCCAGTCTAGCTCCAACAGGGGAGGCAGTCTTTAAAGGTCTTTGTAACAAAGGCAGAAGAACATTCTCTCCTCTTCACCCTACTGTATGTCAGACATGGAATGCTGAGTCCCCTGTCGCCGATGTAGCACTTAGCTTTCAGATTGGAACAGAATACATTGAGAGAATGGGTTGAGCACAATGGTACAGTACTTTACATTGTCTTCAATGTCAGCCCCTCTAGTGAGTTATGTGAATTGTTATATCTTCACAAAAGGGGACATGTTTTTCTGCAGACAAATGCCAAACGCTTTAGAGAGTATCTCCAGCTGAGTCACAGCTCCACTTATGCCACCTACAAGGGAGGATGAGAGAGAAGTGCCTTGTCTTATGTAAAACCCCTGTCACAAAGCATCCGGGGTGTCTTCAGCAGAGAAGAGTGCCCCTCTTCCTCTCAGTGTAATATTAAATCCCCCTCTTCTCAGCCTGTCAGTCTGCTCGCCTGCTGGATTCGTATTGCGTAATGTGAAATTAAAACTGTGTTCATCCTCAGCAGGATTACCAAGCTCTCTTCATTTCTCTCCTTCTCGCTTTCTCTCCCTCTGTGTCAATCAACACACCCGATGCCATTGCATTAATGTTGGTTTACGGCGATAGATACTCTGTAGGTGTTAGGGCAGCATTTCTCTAATCCTGCTTCCGGTAGCTCAAGTCTTCTGTTGCCTCCTGTTACTCTGGTGTATAGCCTACCTCACGTCTCTTGCTCTTTTTAGCCCTCCTATTTGGCCTTGCCAGAGACGTGGGAGACAAATCCACCAGATAACTGGACAGGAGGAATATGCAACATCTGAATGCGGCATGATGTATGGGACTATTTTTCGACTCAGTGGAGTCTCCCCCACATAAAAACCTCCTATTGGTTAAATCAGACATTTATTGACATTTTCCAGTTATCCTCCCTTTCATTGGGTTCAGAAGCCACATTTCCCATCTTTCTTTAAATCAGGCAATTTTTTAAAAGTAGCTTTCTTCTCCATTCCAAGTCTGATCTCATGTTTTACCAGCTGTACGTTAAACCAGGCCGGTTCTTCCTGGTATAAATGGGGGCTGTGTGTATTGACCCATGCTCCGCCATGCCGAACACTTCTCCCGCTGCCGTCCTCCCACTCGCACACAGAGACAATTTGAGTATTACAGGCTGTCTCCACTGGGCAAAGGGCCTTCAACTCTCCACCGTCCTCTAATTTATCATCCCTAACACTGTTCCTGAAGCCTGCGAGCGCAACAATGGTGGCCTCAATAAGGCAGCAGGCCAGACTTATCCAGGCTAAAGCAGATCAAATTGTTGGCGGCGTTATTGCTTTATAGGTTTGTTAAGGATTTGGAGGGAATTGGGAATATCTTGGGTCAGATATAGAATGTTAACAACAATTAGTGCCTTCTACCATGCCGTTGAGGGAGTTAAAAAAAATGTAATTTGAAGTTTTATGTAGTTGTGTGGTCCCTTAGTTTTTTCAGTTCTTACATATTTCATTTAAGATGTTCTCTGGGCAGGATTTAAAAAACATATAAGATACACCATCTTGTTTCTAAGGGTGCTATTATTGATTATTTAGGCACAATGCTCAGTAGTTGGATAACTTAAGGATATTATACACATTTTTATGTAAGATCTGACTCTGACAAATGACTGGGCTCATGTTTTCTCACAGGAATATGTTGAATCCAGAGGATTGATGCAGAATGAATCGTGTTTGGTATCAGCTACCTGTGCCATCCAGTCTGTCACTGAGGCCCAACCAGACACAGAGAAGCTCTGCTGCATTCATATCTGCAGCTTGTTTGCCTGTGTCCAAACAATAATTAATCTCACTGTTAACTGAAAGTAAATGAAGGACTTGTCACAGCTTGAGGTGGAAGCCATTAACTCATTTATTTACCCAACTGAAAGTGAAGCAATTAATTTTTTCTGGTTCCCATTAATTCCAGAAGCACAAAAGTAAAATCTTGTGTAATTGCTTCAGATGTTTAAGTTCTAGGGGGAGACATGTTAGTAAAGATCCTAAAAAGAGGAGCGGAAGCAGGAGGTAGTTCTACCTGTCCTCTTTTTGCAAGTTACGAGCAAGTCTATGGGCCAAATGTCCCCTTCCGAAATTCGAAAGATGCGAACACCTGCAAAGTCGTGTTTTGTCCAAATGATCAGTGACAAGAAATCTGTGCACCGGAACAAAGTTAATTGTTAGTTGTCGCATCCCGCAGTCTGACAGATTCAAAGATACCGGTTATGTTAAATGGGTTTGTCCACGAGAGATTACGTTCCAAGTGACACCTATCTGATTTTATTTTCGTAACATATTTAATTTATAGGCTCTATGTTGGTAAAAGTCCTGATGAGTTCTCACTCAAACCCTACTGTCTCTAGTCGTGTCTACACTTGACAATTACATGCGACTTCTGCTATCAGAATACGAAGCTCGCATTGAAAAGATGAGTCTCAACGCACAAATGTTGCTTTGTGGTCTGATTGTGTTCATATCTGTCTGACCACTTCAGGAGGTGGCCAGGGATGCGTTGTGTGCAGATTTCTCCTCAGTCTGTACGCAATCAGGCTACCGAAAGCACATACAGTGGGCGACATCATCAGCACTCCTCCCACAAGTCTCCAAAAATAGTGTGTTTTTGGACAGAGGGGCACCTTTTCATTATAATGTTGGATGAAATACATTCCTAGAGTGTGGGGAACGCGTTTGCTGCCCTCATAAATGCTAGTTAATGTTTAGAAGGGGGGAAAATTATGTTTGGCAAGAGTTATAGGGCGTCGCACAATTTTCCCAGCGTCGTCCTGGTTAGGGTTTTGCCGGGGTAGGCCGTCATTGTAAATAAGACGTTATTAACTGACTTGCCTAGTTAAATAAAGCTTTTTAAAAAATGCTCGTTTGCAATCCCTTTAGCGTTGCTTGTTACCTTGCTGGCTAGCAACAGAGGTTAGCTGGCTACTTAGCTACAGTAGTTAGCTACTGCCATCAGCTGTTGTTATTATTGTTATTATCAATAGATACTGGCATTTGAATATAGCGCGGGAACGGACACCATGTGGACGAATGACATGTTCGGAATTCTATGATCAGAACTCCGTTATCAGAATACAAAAGCTGCATGTACTGTCAAGTCTAGAAACGGCCTCTGACATTGTCATAACTACAATCAGAATCTTTAATGTCCACAATAGCATTGGGAGTCAACTCCATTTAAATTTAGTCAATTGAAGGGAGTTTAAATTCCACTTTAAGAGTTAAAAATAAATGTCACACTCACCAGGTTTCCAGCCAACCTTTTTATGGGAGTAAGGTACATGTCAGATGAATATAAATCACAACAGGCCTAATAGAAAGAGCTAATTTGTCGGTAAACTTAAATGTTGACAAAACAAAATACACTAGACAAAGTGATCTTTTTTTGTTTGTAAAATTAATTATGCGATAAATGGCGGTGGAAACGCAGTTTATTAGGCTACACATGAGTTATGATCATCTTCACAGGGTGGTGAAAGTGCATGGTGATGAGCCTGATGTTCCTTTCCAATAAATATTGAGGGTCTTATTCTGGTGAGATGATGATCCACACTTGACTGCTGTTTGACAAATAATAATTATCTCATATACAGTTGAAGTCGGAAGTTTACATACACCTTGGCCAAATACATTAAAACTCAGTTTTTCACATTTCCTGACATTTAATCCCAGTAAAAATTCCCTGTTTTAGGTCAGTTAGGATCACCACTTTATTTTAAGAATGTGAAATGTCAGAATAATAGTAGAGAGAATGATTTATTTCAGCTTTTATTTCCTTCATCACATTCCCAGTGGGTCAGAAGTTTACATCCACTCAATTAGTATTTGGTAGCATTGCCTTTAAATTGTTTAACCTGGGTCAAACGTTTTGGGTAGCCTTCCACAAGCTTCCTACAATAAGTTGGGTGAATTTTGGCC
Organism: Salvelinus namaycush; assembly: GCF_016432855.1. Classification (NCBI taxonomy): domain Eukaryota; kingdom Metazoa; phylum Chordata; class Actinopteri; order Salmoniformes; family Salmonidae; genus Salvelinus; species Salvelinus namaycush. The sequence goes on from NC_052318.1 coordinate 22,326,886, forward strand.
CATTCCTCCTGACAGAGCTGGTGAACTGAGTCAGGTTTGTAGGGCTCCATGCTCGAACACGCTTTTTCAGTTCTGCCCACAAATTTTCTATAGGATTAAGGTCAGGGCTTTGTGATGGCCACTCCAATACCTTGACTTTGTTGTTCTTAAGCCATTTTGCCACAACTTTGCTTGGTGTCATTGTCCATTTGGAAGACCCATTTGCGACCAAGCTTTAACTTCCTGACTGATGTCTTGAGATGTTGCTTCAACATATCCACATAATTGTCCTTCCTCATGATTCTATCAATTTTGTGAAGTGCATCAGTCCCTCCTGCAGCAAAGCACCCCACAACATGATGCTGCCACCCCGTGCTTCACGGTTGGGATGGTGTTCTTTGGCTTGCAAGCATACCCCTTTTTCCTCCAAACATAACGATCTTCATTATGACCAAACAGTTCTATTTTTGTTTCATCCGCCCAGAGGACATTACTCCAAAAAGTACGATCTTTGTCCCCATGTGCAATTGCAAACCGTAGTCTGGCTTTTTTATGGCGGTTTTGGAGCAGTGGCTTCTTCCTTGCTGAGCAGCCTTTCAGGTTATGTCGATATAGGACTTGTTTTACTGTGGATATAGATACTTTTGTACCTGTTTCCTCTAGCATCTTCACAAGGTCCTTTGCTGTTCTGGGATTGATTTGCACTTTTCTTACCAAAGTACGTTCATCTCTAGGAGACAGAACGCGTCTCCTTCCTGAGTGGTATTATGGCAGCGTGGTCCCATGGTGTTTATACTTGCGTATTATTGTTTGTACAGATGAATGCGGTACCTTCAGGCATTTGGAAATTGCTCCCAAGGATGAACCAGACTTGTGGAGGTCTACAATTCTTTTTTCTGAGGTCTTGGCTGATTTCTTTTGATTTTCCCATGATGTCAAGCAAAGAGGCACTGAGTTTGAAGGTAGGCCTTGAAATACATCCACAGGTACACCTCCAATTGACTCAAATTATGTCAATTAGCCTATCAGAAGCTTCTAAAGCCATGACATTTTCTGTAATTTCCCAAGATGTTTAAAGGTACAGTCAACTTAGTGTATGTAAACTTCTGACCCACTGGAATTGTGATACAGTTTATTATAAGTGAAATACTCTGTCTGTAAACAATTGTTGGAAAAATTACTTGTCATGCACCAAGTAGATGTCCTAACCGACTTGCCAAAACTATAGTTTGTTAACAAGAAATTTGTGGAGTGGTTGAAAAACTAGTTTTAATGACTCCATCCTAAGTGTATGTAAACTTCCGACTTCAACTGTAGGTAGCCTACTCGCACTGTACTGTGAGCTGTTGGCTGGTGCATGCGTGCCAAGACCAGTGTGGGCACATTTTGTTATTTAACTGCCCAATTGGGATGAAACCCATTTAATAGGGCTGGGAATTCCCAGGGACCTTATGATACGTTATCGCAATACTTAGGTGCTGATATATGTATTGCGATTCTCACAATTTAAAATCCTTCTTTAAACTGTCTACTCCCCTTCTTCTACTCTGATTGAAGTGTATTTATAAGGGATCATAGCTTTCATCTGGTCAGTCTGTCATGTTTTGTACACTCAGTGTATGTCTGCTGCAGAGCAACAAGAGCGTTTGAAAATTAGATTTGATCAGTCAGGGAAATAAGTTCTGAAAACACGTTGGCTCACTATTTAAAAAGAAGTTGGAGGACAAGCACAGCCGACTAGCGCTACCTACAGTAGTGTTATTTTTATTTTAACACATCGATATCTGGAGTCAAATATCAATATAATATCATCCAAAGATTATATCGCTAACTAGATGTTTGTTTTTCATGAAAATCTGTCACCAATTGGTTGGAAACCTATCTACCAACACACTTTTGAATTGTCATTTTAGTTCACCTCCAAAAACTGATTTAATTTCAAATTAAATTGAGCTCAGTCTTGGTCCACAAAATGAATTATAAATCTGTTCCTTCCATGTAGAATGACCCGTCGTCATCCATTGAGGATTGTTTCTTTGACAAGTCACATTGCTAGTCTCTTTTCCCTAGCGCTGTTGGGTCATTCCATGAGAAAAGTGCCATATAATGGACAAAGGTTTCATAGGTTTCAAAATCTTTCATATATATGAGTAGTGAGTCACAAACAAAATGTTTTTTTGTGAATATGCCCATAGTTTTTCAAACCTACAATGCATTCGGAAAGAATTCAGTCCCCTTGACTTTTTCCATGTTTTGTTACGTTAAAGCATTTTCCTACATTTGATTAAATGATTTTTTCCCCTCATCAATCTACACACAATACCATATAATGACAAAACGAAAACAGGTTTAAAAATACAAAACTGAAATACCTTATTCACATAAGTATTCAGACCCTTTGCTATGAGACTCAAAATTGAGCTCCGGTGCATCCTGTTTCCATTGATCATCCTTGAGATGTTTCTACAACTTGATTGTAGTCCAACTGTGGTACATTCAATTGATAGACATGATTTGGAAAGGCACACACCTGTCTATATAAGGTCCCACAGTTGGCAGTGCACGTTAAAGCAAAAACCAAGCCATGAGATTGACGGAATTGACAGAAAAATCTCTGCAGCATTGAAGGTCCCCAAGAACACAGTGGCCTTCATTCTTAAATGGAAGAAGTTTGGAACCACCAAGACTCTTCTTAGAGCTGGCCGCCTGGCCAAACTGAGCAATCGGGGGATATTTGCGTTGGTCAGGGAGGTGACCAAGAACTCGATGGTCACTCTGACAGAGCTCTAGAGTTCCTCTGTGGAGATGGAAGAACCTATCAGAAGGAAAACCATCTCTGCAGCACTCCACCTATCAGGCCTTTATGGTAGAGTGGCCAGACGGAAGCCACTCCTCAGTAAAAGGCACATGACAGCCCGCTTGGAGTTTGCCAAAAGGCACTTAAAGGACTATCGGACCATGAGAAACAAGATTCTCTGGTCTGATGAAACCAAGATTGAACGCTTTGGCCTGAATGCCAAGCTTCATGTCGGGAGGAAACCTGGCACCATCCCTACCATGAAGCATGGTGGTGGCAGCATCATGCTGTGGGGATGTTTTTCAGCTCAAGGACTGGGAGACTAGTCAGGGTCAAGGGAAAGATGAACGGAGCAAAGTACGAGAGATCCTTGATGTAAACCTGCTCCAGAGCGCTCAGGACCTCTGACTGGGGTGAAGGTTCACGTTCCAACAGGACAACGACCCTAAGCACACAGCCAAGACAACACAGGAGTGGCTTCGGGACAAGTCTCTGAATGTCCTTGAGTGGCCCAGCCAGAGCCTGGACTTGAACCCGATCGACCATCTCTGGAGAGATGAAAATAGCTGTGCAACATTGCTCCCCATCCACCCTGACAGAGCTTGAGAGGATCTGCAGAGAAGAATGGGAGAAACTCCCCAAATACAGGTGTGGCAAGCTTGTAACATCATAAGCAAGAAAACTTGATGCTGCCAAAAGTGGTTCAACAAAGTACTGAGATAAGGGTCTGAATACTTACGTAAATCTGATATTTCATTTTTTTTAAATAAATGAGCAAAAAAAATTAAAAACCTGTTTTAATCTTAATCAATTTTAGAATAAGGCTGTAGCATACCAACATGTGGAAAAAGTCAAGGGGTTTGTATACTTTCCAAACGCACTGCATGTCATGATCCGAAAACAAATCAGTCATTGTTAACAAAACCAAATGATTAGCAAATTAATGCAAGACAGGTTTTTTCAGATTAACACAGAACATTTTACAAACAGATTTGTTGCTTTGCAAGCACAAGTGGTCACATATGTTTTTGTGAGTGTGACAACATTTGTGACACTACGGATTACATTTGTGACCTGCATTTTACACATCTGTGACTTGTCTTACGTAAGTTGCTCCACATATTTGTGTGGCCTCATATACTTATGAGTTGTGTTTTAATGGTCATTTTGTGCAGATATAAAATACAGGACATCCTAAAGTGTCATTAGATAAAATGTTATATATCACAATTACTTTTAGAAATTCATGCTTTTGGTATGCTTGCTTCCTTTTCTCATTTCCTATATTAATTTCCTCCTATCCTAGCTTCCTTTCCTTGATCCCTTTCCTTTTTTCCCCTCTTTTGCTTTCCTAGCTCTTTAATCCCAACTCCTTTCCTTATATTTTATCCTAGCTTCTTTCCTCCATACCTTGCTCCCTTTCCTTACATGGTTTCCTCCCCTCCTTTCCTAGTTCTGTTTCTTCCTTTCCTAGCGTACTTTCCTTGCCCCCTTCCCATTCTCCCCTCCTTTGTTTTCCTATTTCCCTTTCCTCCTATCCTTTCCATCTCCCTTTCTTTTCCTCCTTTCCTATCTTAATTTCCTTGATCTGTTCCTTCCTTTCCTCACCTCTTTAGCTTTCCTAGATCTTTCTTCTTATCCTTTCCTTATTACTTTTCTTTCCCAAGCTTCCTTTACCAGCCCTTTCTTAGATCCCTTTACTGCTTTCCAAGCTTCCTTTCCTTGCTCTCTTTCCTGTGAGTTATGAATGGAAAGAAGTAAAGGGAGCTCCCATCTGGCTCAGTTGGTAGAGCGTGGCGCTTGCAACGCCAGGGTTGTGGGTTTTGATTCCCACAGGGGACCAGTATGAAAATGTATGCACACACTACTTACTGTAAGTCGCTCTGGATAAGATCATCTGCTAAATGACATAAATGTAAATGAGCGAGGGAAGGAGGAAAGGATAGGAGGATAGGGTCTAGGAAAGGGAGTTGTTTGCAAATGTGCAGTGTTAATCTGGAAAAAAGTAGCATTCTGTATTTTCAAAACACATCTTTTGTTTGTGACTTACTGCTCATATATATTAAACATTTTGAAAGAAATCTCCATACACAATTTCTACTTAAGCATTTTGATATTTAACCAATATTGAATTTTAAAAGCCTGTTATATTAAATTAAGTTGCCTTTAATTTAGTCCACACGGAGAATTCAATAAATGCATTTTTTTGTATGAATAAAGACTTCAGCACCCTCTGACTTCTAGGAAGGTTTTTACCGCAAAATGTCTCCCAAGTTTTCACTATTGTAAAGCGCTAATTATTTCTGAAGATTATTATTTATTTCATATGATTAGTGAATCATGTAATGTGAACTGAACTTTCGTTTTAATATGATATTCCTTTAAAAATGTTTTCAAAAGAAACATTGAACATCATAGTATAAAAGCAGATGAGCTAGTTCTACTATTTTTCAAATCAAATTTAATTTGTCACGTGCCGCATACAACAGGTGTAGATCTTACAGTGAAATGCTTACTTATAAGCCCTAAACCAACAATACAGTTTTAAGAAAATCCCCAAAAAAGTAAGAGATAATAATAAATAATTAAAGAGCAGCAGTAAATGACAGTAGCGAGGCTATATATAGGGGGTACCGGTAGAGTCAATGTGCGGGGGCACCGGTGTCGAGGTAATTATGTACATGTCGGTAGAGTTAACGTGACTATGCATAGATAATAACAGAGTAGCAGCAGCGTAGAAGAGGGTGGGGGGGAAATGCAAATAGTCTGGGTAACCATTTGATTAGCTGTTCAGGAGTAAGCTGTTTAGAAGCCTCTTGGACGTAGACTTGGTGCTCCGATACTGCTTGCCATGCGGTAGCAGAGAGAACAGTCTATGACAAGGGTGGCTGGAGTGTTTGACAATTTTTAGGGCCTTCCTCTGACACCGCCTGGTATATAGGTTCTGGATGGCAGGAAGCTTGACCCCGGTGATATACTAGGCCATACGCACTACCCTCTTTAGTGACTTGCAGTTGCCATACCAGGCAGGGATGCAACCCGTCAGGATGCTCTCGATGGTGCAGTTGTAGAACCTTTTGAGGATCTGAGGACCCATGCCAAATCTTTTCAGTCTCCTGAGGGGAATAGGTTTTGTCATGCCCTCTTCACAACTGTCTTGGTGTGTTTGGACCATTCTAGTTTGTTGGTGATGTGGACACCAAGGAACTTGAAGCTCTCAACCTGCTCCACTACAGCCCCATCGATGAGAATGGGGGCGTGCTCGGTCCTCCTTTTCCTGTACTCCACAATCATCTCCTTTTGTCTTAATCATGTTGAGGGAGAGGTTGTTGTCCTTGCACCACACAGTCAGGTCTCTGACCTCCCTATAGGCTGTCTCATCGTTGTTGGTGATCAGGCCTACCACTATTTTTGTCAATTTTCTGGTGTTTTGAGGTGGGGAAACTGAGCGGGTTGAGCATAACATGTCAACCCTATTACCCATAGACAGGCTAGAATTGTTTTAACAAGAGAAAAACATTTGAAGCTTGCATTCAATTGCCACTCTCTGTTGCACACAAACTTCCATTCCCCGGTCACGAGGGGATTTATGGCTGATTTAAGAAATCGTCAACCTTTTTACTTTATTTGGCACTTAATAGGCACATACTATAGTCATTTTTGTATTTAACCTCTTGATGAGAACCTGTTTTTCATAAATGTCAATGTGCTCTTAGACAGAATATTAAAATTAGGTGAAATCAAATGTTTTTTTGACGGAGTTGCACTTCTCAAAAGGCACCAAATTGATGGAACAACCCTGTTATTTTTTGTTAGTAGCGGGAGACTGCTTAAATTCTTCTCACCCCTCCAGCCCCCTTAAACTATCTTCAAGGGGATAAGACTCTTATGAACTCCACTGCTGCAGACTCTGCTGGTCTTCAGAAGCAAGGGATTTGAAAGATTTCTTACAAAAGAGCTTTGGTGTCTTGAAAGGAGGAGGTTGACTTTCAAAGCAATAGATTGTAACAGTTCATTTAACGGCCTCTCTCATGTAGGCTTTGTCCCAGTGATAACATTGCCATTGAATCCTGTCATGGACATAATCTATGTGCTTCTGTCAACTGAGGTGACTTCAAACAAACTAAAATGCTAATGCTTACCATGGAGTTATTTCAGTAGCCATGTGTTTGAAGTTGGTTGATGATTTTATACATATACTTTGTTGATTTTATGTACTTCACGTGAAGTGCTTCCCAATATGTTGCACGGTGCAGTCGTGTAAAGAATATTTCATATACAAATCTGTTAGGCTTTGGAGACCCTTATCATCGTCACACAGACCAGTGCACAAACATGAACATTTTGATACTGGCCCTACTGAGGCCAGTTAGCTCACTTAGCTCACTGACATTTGAGTAAATCTGATTAAAACACCAATGGGAGCAGATGGACCCCCACTCCCATGCTTTTAAATAGAGATCTCTTAAGACCAAGATTTATCAAACAAAGCCCTCACTTCGGACAGATGACATTTTGCTCGATTCACTTCCACCCAAGAGAAGTGTATTACTGTGATGTCATGCCAAGAAAGCCACAATGCCCGGACTCTACATCAGAAGTTGAAGTTGGAAGGGATAACCGCTCTTTGTTGCCATTTTAAAAGTCAGCTTTGCAGAGAATTTGGCAGCAGCCCAGTGATGGCCAATCCAAAGTGTTTCTCTGCTCCCCTTGGAATGGTTATATCCGACTGAGTCAGAGATGCCTGGAAAGCAGCTGTTGTCATCCATTTCAGGAGGCTGTCCACAGGTTCAGGATGGCAGCTGTCATGTCCATTCTTTTCTCAGTCTCACTTGGGGATACCTCGCATAGCAAGCATATGCAAATGCAGGTGTGTGGATGCAGCGATTAATCATCCAATCGATGCCTCGGCACTGGTGTAGGGAAGAGGTATCCATCCCACCCCTTGACAGCCTGTTTTCAATGGACCTGGTGGTGCTTTATGTGCTCAGTTATCACATCTATTTGGTACCTGAACCGAAGCTACTATTTAATGTCGTCTCATGACTGTCTTTCAATAGATACCCAAAAGCCCATCTCTTAAGTTTTTTTTAAGCACAGTAAATGAAGTATTGTTTATTACTTTGCTTGTCCGACCAAGGAACAGATTCTCGTTTTGTATATTGTTTTGCTGTCCAGATGGATACGAATTTTATCTAATGAGCTGTATCAATGTAAACTCAATGATTTTCAGATGTGTTCACTATCTAGTCTCATAACCTTCACAATATTATCTATAAACCCTCTTATATTTAGCTTTAAAAAAATAAATAATAATAATTCCCGGAAAGTCTTTTTAGGTCTTTCTTTCTTTGATTATAATACCAATTACAAATGCAGGGGGGAGATCTGCATGCACCAATGATTGCAGACAGCCTAATGTCTGACAGGTTAGTAATAAATGTTCCCTCCCTGCTGCCTGAGACTGCTTTACAGATTTTCCGGAGTTAGACTTTCAGAGATGAAGCTCTAAATGAGAATCCTTCACCCAGGGGCCTGAAGAGATTTGATAAAAGTCCATCAGGGAGTGAGCTGTGGTGTCATGCCAGAGTGTCTCCTAAAATACTAACTTGCTCTCGTCTCATCAATCTGTCCACCGGTCTCTCTTATTACTCCCACATTGGGATTTAAATCTGATGTGGCCACACTTAGGTTTGTGTTTTGTGCATACGTTGTTGGCCCAATGTTGATACAGAGTCCATACATTAATCAGCAAATTCCTTCATTGATTGGAATATGGTCCTACCTCAACCCTGTGTAGCTCTGAACTACCCATGAACAGATTTTTAATCAATATTTTTTTCTTTCAACACAATCAGACCCTGTTCCACCTTCAATAATAATTCCTTGTCCTACGTCTTTAAAGGGTAGAAAGCATCATATCAAATGTATTTATAAAGCCCATTTTACAGATGCAGATGTCTCACCAAGTGTTTATTCAGAAACCCAGCCTAAAACCCCAGACAGCAAGCAATGCAGATGTAGAAGCATGAGTTTTTACTTACCAATGTAACAACACAGTGTGGTCAAAGACGTAATGTAGTTGTAGTCCCGATGTGGTAACCTTTTCTTCTTTTTTTTTCACCTTTATTTAACCAGGTAGGCTAGTTTAGAACAAGTTCTCAATTACAACTGCGACCTGGCCAAAATAAAGCAAAGCTGTTTTGACACATACAACAACACAGTTAAACATGGAATAAACAAACATACAGTCAATAATACAGAAGAAAAAAAGTCTATATACAGTGTGTGCAAATGAGGCAAGATAAGGGAGGTAAGGCAATAAATAGGCCATGGTGGTGAAGTAATTACAATATACCAATTAAACACTGGAGTGATAGATGTGCAGAAGATGAATGTGCAAGTAGAGATACTTGGGTGCAAAGGAGCAAGATAAATAAATACAGTATGGGGATGAGGTAGTTGGATGGGCTATTTACAGATGGGCTATGTACAGGTGCAGTGATCTGTGAGCTGCTCTGACAGCTGGTGCTTAAAGCTAGTGAGGGAGATATGAGTCTCCAGCTTCAGTGATTTTTGGAGTTCATTCCAGTCATTGGCAGCAGAGGACAGGAAGGAAAGGAGGAATTGGCTTTGGGGGTGAACAGTGAGATATACCTGCTGGAGCACGTGCTACGGGTGGGTGCTGCTATGGTGACCAGTGAGCTGAGATAAGGCAGGGCTTTACCTAGCCGAGACTTGTAGATGACCTGGAGCCAGTGGGTTTGGCGACGAGTATGAAGCGAGGGCCAGCCAACGAGAGCATACAGGTCGCAGTGGTAGGTAGTATATGGGAGTTTTGTGACAAAACAGATGGCACTGTGATAGACTGCATCCAATTTGTTGAGTAGAGTGTTGAAGGCTATTTTGTAGATGACATCGCCGAAGTCGAGGATCGGTAGGATGGTCAGTTTTACAAGGGTATGTTTGGCAGCATGAGTGAAGGATGCTTTGTTTGCGAAATAGGAAGCTGATTCTAATTTTGGATTCGAGATGCTTAATGTGAGTCTGGAAGGAGAGTTTACAGTCTAGCCAGACACCTAGGTATTTGTAGTTGTCCACATATTCTAAGTCAGAACCGTCCAGAGTAGTGATGCTGGATGGGCGGGCAGGTGCAGGCAGCGATCGGTTGAAGAGCATGCATTTAGTTTTACTTGCATTTAAGAGCAGTTGGAGGCAACGGAAGGAGAGTTGTATGGCATTGAAGCTCATCTGGAAGAGGGGGATGATCGCGGCAGCTTTCCAGTCTTTGGGAATCTCAGACGATACGAAAGAGAGGTTGAACAGGCTAGTAATAGGGGTTGCAACAATTTCGGCAGATAATTTTAGAGAGGGTCCAGATTGTCTAACCCGGCTGATTTGTAGGGGTCCAGATTTAGCAGGTCTTTCAGAACATCAGCTACCTGGTTTGGGTGAAGGAGAAATGGGGGAGGCTTGGGCGAGTTGCAGTGGGGGGTGTAGGGCAGTTGACTGGGGGAGCCAGGGGGAAAGCATGGCCAGCTGTAGAAAAATGCTTATTGAAATTCTCAATTATAGTGGATTTATCGGTGGTGACAATGTTTCCTAGCCTCAGTGCAGTGGGCAGCTGGGAGGAAGTGCTCTTATTCTCCATGGACTTTACAGTGTCCCAGAACTGTTTTGAGTTTGTGCTACAGGATGCAAATTTCTGTTTGAAAAAGCTAGCCTTAGCTTTCCTAACTGCCTGTGTATATTGGTTCCTAACTTCCCTGAAAAGTTACATATCACGGGGGCTATTCGATGCTAATGCAGTACGCCACAGGATGTTTTTGTCCTGGTCAAGGGCAGTCAGGTCTCGAGTGAACCAAGGGCTATATCTGTTCCTGGTTCAATTTTTGAATAGGGCATTCTTATTTAAGATGGTGTGGAAGGCACTTTTTAAAGAATAACCAGGCATCCTCTACTGACGGGATGAGGTCAATATCCTTCCAGGATACCCGGGCCAGGTCGATTAGAAAGGCCTGCTCGCTTAAGTGTTTTAGGGAGCGTTTGACAGTGATGAGGGGTGGTCGTTTGAGCGCAGACCCATTACGGATGCAGGCAATGAGGCAGTGATTGCTGAGATCTTGGTTGAAAACAGCAGAGGTGTATTTGGTCAGAAGTTTACATACACTAAGTTGACTGTGCCTTTAAACAGCTTGGGAAATTCCAGAAAATGTCATGGCTTTAGAAGCTTCTGATAGGCTAATTGACATCATTTGAGTCAATTGGAGGTGTACCTGTGGATGTATTTCAAGGCCTACCTTCAAACTCAGTGCCTCTTTGCTTGACATCATAGGAAAATCATAAGAAATCAGCCAAGACCTCAGAAAAAAAATCCTTGGGAGCAATTTCCAAACGCCTGAAGGTATCACGTTCATCTGTACAAACAATAGTACGCAAGTATAAACACCATGGGACCACGCAGTCGCCATACCGCTCAGGAAGGAGACTCGTTCTGTCTCTTTGAGATGAACGTACTTTGGTGCGAAAAGTGCAAATCAATCGCAGAACAACAGCAAAGGACCTTGTGAAGATGCTGGAGGGAACAGGTATAAAAGTATCTATATTCATAGTGAAACGAGTCCTATATCGACATAACCTGAAAGGCCGCTCAGCAAGGAAGAAGCCACTGCTCCAAAACAGCCATGAAAAAGCCGGTTATCTAGATCTCTGGCGCCCTCTTGAGGCATCAAACATAAGCTTAACGCATCAGACAAGCTCAATGCATATAGTTGATTTTACTAAAACACGTAGTGTGTGTGTATATATATGGAAAAATGCATGTAAAAAAAAAAAAAAAAAATCTAATTTGGGCAATCGATTGGTTGAAAGAACAGACAACTTTCGGGCAACCAATATTTTTGGGGGTCGGGGACAGTCCTAGTTTTGTTATTTGTGTTCTAGCTGGGGTCCAGTAGTTGGGGTCCAGTAGTTGGGCTCTAGCTTAGCGACCATAACCGTGGTGGTTGGCTAGGCTAATAACTAGTTCGCTAACGTTACCTGGTTGACTAGCTTGCTGGAAAGAAGTAGAAGGTGCTCAACCAACGTGAGTAGAGGTGGAAACTAAAAATGTGTAGACATCATTGGACAGGAAGAGGCGCAATGCTCGCTCACTATATGTGTTTCCAAAACGTTGATTTACTTTAATGTAGTTGTAAGCTACTGTAGGTGTTGATAGCAACTGGCTGACTCGTCGTGCTAACGTAACGTTAGCAGACTGGTAGGGCTGACGTTAGCAGGCTAGTTGGCTAGCAACCTTGCAAGTTGATTTGTAACAATACATTTGTAAGTATTTACTTTTAAGTTGGCTGGAAATTAAATTGAAACCAATAGACATGGGTGCAAGTGATTTGTTTTAATTTGAAGTTGTACATTTTGAAGTTATTTCTGTTGGAGTTTACATTTATAAGGAACAGGCTGGCTTGCCGGGTTCTCCATATTACATTACACCACCCCTCCCCCATTGAAAAGTAAGGGAACTTTGCATTGGGACTTTTAATGTGTATTCTAATGCAAATCCATGTGTTACATGTGGTTACGTTTATGTTACCTACCCTTTAATAAAGGTTGACATAACGTGCTCCAGCAGCGTAGCCGTAACGGACTATACTATGAAAAATTGATACACTGAAATTAGGATCCCTGGATGATGAACTGACTGTAGGTTAGCGTGCCTTTAATGTATGCCCAGTTCACCTGCATTTTAAAGCGTCACATACATTTGATGGTCTCCTTAATGTTAAGTGATTGCAGCATTTATTTAAATATTTATAGGCAATAGCTCTTGCTGGAGCCATTCTAAACTGGCACCATGCATGGATTCTGCGCGTGCGTGCGTACACTGTCAGACATTTTCAACGATCGTGACATCCCAGGGGGTGCCTCTGAAGATGAGTGTGTGTGTGTGTAATAAAACAGCAGACGCAGTAAAGGCTTGTACAAGAAGGCTGAGTGCACACACTTTCACACAAACACTTGGGAAATAAACATTGCATGATGTTGAATGTCAGCTTTTTACTTTGACCTTAACCAGTTAAATGTAATCTACGTAGTTTCCAACGTAATTATTTATCATGAGGTTCATAAACAATAGCTAGTAATATTATGTATTTCCTATTCAACAAAACTGTATAAGGCTTGAAATGACTGGTTTCTAAATATTGTATAATCAAATTATAAAATGACTATGATTTCACCTTATAACTGTAAAATACATATTTGTGGGTTTAGTGTTGGAAAAAATGTGCATATTTTCTAATGGTCTCTCTCGATCAAACATCTGCCACCACCACTGTGAACGTCAAACAGAGCTCTAGCTTCGCTTCCTGAACTCGTTAGGAACTCTCCTTTCATCTCATACTAATATTGTCAGTCTGAGTGTTTTTTTGTTTCAAATCTCTGAATTATTTTAGGTAATATTATAGTGTTGTCTAAATGTGCTAGATTGACGAAACCACACTCTCCTGCTTTGCTACGATGTCAGGATTGCAGGCATGTGCTTTGTTAGGGGGTAACGTAGGGTTCACCCAGGAGTTGGACGGTCAGAGAGTGAAGGAAATGGTAGGAGAGACATCCCATATTCAAGTGGTGTCAGATTTCACATCCTACATCACACAGGCGGGGCTACTGCTCAATGCAAGCTATCTAAGACCGATAGCTAAGCGCAAAATGTCAGTCGGAACGGAGTTAGTTGAAGTCGGAAGTTTACATACACCTTAGCCAAATACATTTAAACTCAGTTTTTCACAATTCCTGACATTTAATCCTTGTAAAAATTCCCTGTCTTAGGTCAGTTAGGATCACCACTTTATTTTAAGAATGTGAAATGTCAGAAAAATAGTAGAGTGATTTATTTCAGCTTTTATTTCTTTCATCATATTCGCATTGGGTCAGAAGTTTACATACACTCAATTAGTATTTGGTAGCATTGCCTTTTAAATTGTTTAACTTGGGTAAAATGTTTTGGGTAGCCTTCCACAAGCTTTCCACAATAAGTTGGGTGAATTTTGGCCCATTCCTCCTGACAGAGCTGGTGTAACTGAGTCAGGTTTGTAGGCCTCCTTGCTCGCACACACTTTTTGCGACCAAGCTTTAACTTCCTGACTGATGTCTTCAGATGTTGCTTCAATATATCCACATCATTTTCCTTCCTCATAATGCAATCTATTTTGTGAAGTACACCAGTCCCTCCTGCAGCAAAGCACCCCCACAACATGATGCTGCCACCCCCGTGCTTCACGGTTGGGATGGTGTTCTTTGGCTTGCAAGCATCCCCCTTTTTCCTCCAAACATAACAATGGTCATTATGGCCAAACAGTTCTATTTTTGTTTCATCAGACCAGAGGACATTTCTCCAAAAGTACGATCTTTGTCCCCATGTGCAGTTGCAAACCGTAGTCTGGCTTTTTTTAGGGAAGGTTTGGAGCAGTAGCTTCTTCCTTGCTGAGCAGCCTTTCAGGTTATGTCGATACAGGACTTGTTTTACTGTGGATATAGATACTTTTGTACCTGTTTCCTCCAGCATCTTCACACGGTCCTTTGCTGCTGTTCTGGGATCTGGGATTGATTTGCACTTTTTGCACCAAAGTACGTTCATCTCAAGGAGACAGAACGAGTCTCCTTCCTGAGCGGTATGGCGACTGCGTGGTCCCATGGTGTTTATACTTGCGTACTATTGTTTGTACAGATGAACGTGGTACCTTCAGGCGTTTGGAAATTGCTCCCACGGATGAACCAGACTCGTGGAGGTCTACAACCTTTTTTTCTGAGGTCTTGGCTGATTTCTTTTGATTTTCCTATGATGTCAAGCAAAGAGGCACTTAATTTGAAGGTAGGCCTTGAAATACATCCACAGGTACACCTCCAATTGACTCAAATGATGTCAATTAGCCTATCAGAAGCTTCTAACGCCATGAGATAATTTTCTGGAATTTTCCAAGCTGTTTAAAGGCACAGTCAACTTAGTGTATGTAAACTTCTGACCCACTGGAATTGTGATACAGTGAAATAATCTGTCTGTAAACAATTGTTGGAAAAATGACTTGTGTCATGCACAAAGTAGATGTCCTAACTGACTTGCCAAAACTATAGTTTGTTAACAATACATTTTTTAAGTGGTTGAAAACTAGTTTTAATGGCTCCAACCTAATTGTATGTAAACTTCCGACTTCAACTGTAAGTATTCAGGCCCTTTGCTTTGAGACTCAAAATTGAGGTCAGGTGCATCCTGTTTCCATTGATCATCCTGGATTGGAGTCCACCTGTGTTAAATTCTATTTATTGGACATGATTTAGAAAGGCACACACCTGTCTATATAAGGTCCCACAGTTGACAGTGCATGTCAGAGCGAAAACCAAGCCATGAGGTCGAAGGAATTGTCAGATAGCTCCGTGACAGGATTGTGTCGAGGCACAGATCTGGGGAAGGGTTCCAAAAAATGTCTGCAGCATTAAAGGTCCCCAAGAACACGGTTGCCTCCATCATTCTTAAATGGCAGAAGTTTGGAACCACAGAGACTCTTCCTAGAGCTTTCCACCCGGCCAAACTGAGCAATCGGGGGAAAAGGGCCTTGGTCAGGGAGGTGACCAAGAACCCAATGGTCATGCTGACAGAGCTCCAATTCCTCTGTGGAGATGGTTGTCCTTCTGGAAGGTTCTCCCATCTCTGCAGCACTCTACCAATCAGGCCTTTATGGTAGAGTGGCCAGACGGAAGCCACTCCTCAGTAAAAGGCACATGACAGCCCACTTGGAGTTTGCCAAAAGGCACATAAAGGACTCTCAGACCATGAGAAACAAGATTCTCTGGTCTGATGAAACCAAGATTGATCTCTTTGGCCTGAATGCCAAGTGTCACATCTGGAGGAAACCTGGCAACATCCCTACGGTGAAGCAAGGTGGTGGCAGCATCATGCTGTGGGGATGTTTTGCAGGGACTGGGAGACTAGTCAGGATCGAGCGAAAGATGAATGGAGCAAGTACAGAGAGAGATCCTTGATGAAAACCTGCTCCAGAGCGTTCAGGACCTCAGACTGAGGCGAAGGATCACCTTCCAACAGGACAATGACCCTAAGCACACAGCCAAGAGAAAGCAGGAGTGGCTACGGGACAAGTCTCTAAATGTCCTTGTGGCCCAGCCAAAGTCCGGACTTGAACCCGATCGAGCATCTCTGGAGAGACCTGAAAGTAGCTGTGCAGCAACGCTCCCCATCCAACCTGACAGAGCTTGAAAGGATCTGCAGAGAAGAATGGGAGAAACTCCCCAGATACAGGTGTGCCAAGCTTGTAGCGTCCTACCCAAGACGACTCGAGGCTGTAATTGCTGCCAAAGGTGCTTCAACAAAGTACTGAGTAAAGGGTCTGAATACTTATGGAAATGTGATATTTCAGTGTTTAGATATTTTTGCAAATTTATTAAACTGTTTTTATATAAATCTTTATTTTAACAGGGAAAACAGACTGAGACCTAGATCTCTTTTACGGCTGTGCCCTGTGTAAACATGTTGACATGTACAGTTTTAGACATACAGACATTTTTGCATTTTTGCATTGTCATTATGGGGTATTGTGTGTAGATTGATGAGGGGGGGGAAACAATTTAATCAACTTTAGAATAACGCTGTAGCGTAACAAAATGTGGAAAACATCAAGAGGTCTGAATACTTTCCAAATGCACTCTATAATATTATATATCCTGTTTCCATCCATATGCATGGCATGCCATATACTGTCGAATGTTAACACATTTCCAAGTAAAGGTGCTCTAAGTATTTCATTGAACATATTGTCAGTTGTTTTCCACACAGTGGAATATGCCTAAAAGGGTTTTCAGTTTCTAAGGAAACACTGACTCCTCGCTCAGCTAAATAAGGCATTCTTGTTATGATGAGTCCAGAAGTCTCCCTAGCGGGGGCTGAGATTGCACTGTGGCTGTATTGAACATCTGAGACTATACTGAAGATAATGATATGAAACCACGCGCAGGCCTGCTTGGTGGTGTGGCGTTATGCTGCCAGTTCATCAGTAGATTTAGTTTATGATACTGTCAGCTTTGTTTTTTTGTAATTACTTATCTATTGAGCAAAGTGAATGAAACGATGCGTGTTTGCTGTTAATCTGTATATTCTGATCAGGTTAGGAAAAAAATACAGTACTCACCTGATTTCAAGAACTAGTGTTGGGACACAGTGTGAGTCTCATTGAGTTCTCCCTGCTTTCTGTCAGGGGTTGGATTTCTTTCAGTCTCCCTGTCGTCAGCATGAGGCAGGGCCAACTCTTGTTTTTATTCTGTTCACATGGACAGGACTGTTCTTACCGCAAGTCTCTGTCAGCAGAATTTCAAATGAATCGCACGAAGCCAGGTTTCCAGACAGGATTGGTTTACAGCACATACAGACATTGAATCTGTCTCCCTGCCCAGCAAGACTTGTGGCGGGAAACAGCAGCTAATTCTAACGTATTCTAATATTAGATAAAGCAAAGATTAGATTTCCTCCCTAGATTCAAGAATTACTACAATAAAGTACCCGCCTCTTCCATTACCTCCCCCATTTTGTCGTCTCTGGGTAGAAAATGGGTTTAGGAGTCGATAGGATATAGGAGTAGATAGTAGAACAAGTAAGCTAAAATGAAAATGATCGACACCAGTCACTTATCGCAGGCAGTTTGATATCGTTCATAACGATAAGTAGCCTATACTAGAGAAATTTGCCATTTTTAAATGAAATAAGTTTGCTTATATGGGTGACTGTTAATGAGACAATTGATGGCTACAACCATCAAACTAGTAGTAGAAGTTTAAAGGATAAAAATAAAAATGCAATGTTATAAACTTCTATTTATCGTTATCGCATCAATTCAGGCACGTTATCGCAATATGGATTTTGGTCCATATCGCCCAAATCTGTAGGAAGAGTGAAATACTATGGCATAATGTGTCTGTCTAAGCCTACATATGCGGTATGGCTATTGCTTCAATGTCATCCACTAAGCTTAGAACTCTGGCTTTCATTCTACTTCATGTGAATATCACTTGATTAAATCAGCGAAGTACATTGAACTATTTACTTAGCTGCGCATACCTTCCTAATATTGAGTTTTTACCAGCCTCATGTTGACCCAGCAGCATTGCTGTTCTTGACACAAACCGATGTGCTTGGCACCTACTACCATACCCTGTTCAAAGGCACTTAAATCTTATGTCTTGCCCATTCACACTCTGGCACATATACACAATCCTTGTCTAAATTGTATCAAGGCTTAAAAATCTTTCTTTAACCAGTCTCCTCTAGAGGTCGACCGATTAATCGGAATGGCCGATTAATCGGGGCCGATTTCAAGTTTTCATAACAATCGGAAATCGGTATTTTTGGGCGCCGATTTTGTATTTTTATTATTATTATTTTTTTTTATTTTATTTTTTTTTACACCTTTATTTAATCTTTATTTAACTAGGCAAGTCAGTTAAGAACACATTCTTATTTTCAATGACGGCCTAGGAACGAGGCAGAACGACAGATTTTTAACCTTGTCAGCTCGGGGGATTCAATCTTGCAACCTTACAGTTAACTAGTCCAATGCTCTAACACTGATTACATTGCACTCCACGAGGAGCCTGCCTGTGCCGCGAATGCAGTAAGCTAAGGTAAATTGCTAGCTAGCATTAAACTTATCTTATAAAAAACAATCAATCAATGACTGTCATTGCTCCAATGTGTACTTAACCATAAACATCAATGCCTTTCTTAAAATCAATACACAAGTATATATTTTTAAACCTGCATATTTAGCTAAAAGAAATCCAGGTTAGCAGGCAATATTAACCAGGTGGAATTGTGTCATTTCTCTTGCGTTCATTGCACGCAGTGTCAGGGTATATGCAACAGTTTGGGCCGCCTGGCTCTTTGCGAACTAATTTGCCAGAAATTTACGTAATTATGACATAACATTGAAGGTTGTGCAATGTAACAGGAATATTTAGACTCATGGATGCCACCCGTTAGATAAAATACGGAACGGAATAAACGTTTTGTTTTCGAGGTGATAGTTTCCGGATTAGTCAAAGGTATATGGTTTAGAGAGAAATAGTCGACGCGTTATAATTCCTGTAATAACTTGCGGCTGAACTTGAAAGGGGTTCCTTCGTTATTTTACCGTTCATGTCTTCCATAGAGAATGTCTTGATCTACTTCAAATAAGGTCTGTGTTTCGTGCAGGCTTAAACCGCCTCGACGTTTTGATACCCGTGTAAATCTCACTAGGATAAGGTAACGTTTGTCAACATATTTTCATAAATCCACTCTACAAAAAAAATGATCTTCGCTTATATTTAGCCAATATTGATCAGAGTTACCTTGTCCTATGGATATCAACACAGTTATAACATTGGCACGGTGGTGTAAGCCTACACGAAACACAGACCTTATTTTAAGTGAATCTAAAAATATCCTATGGAATAAATGAAGGAACCGCTTTTCAGATTTTGCTAGAAGGTGTCATGGGAATTATGACTCGCACTTTGGTCGTCAATTCTTACCATGCCCATTATTAAAATAGGATTTGCTGCATATAGAAATGACAGTTTTTGTTTTCAACATTCATCACAGGTAACTTAAACTCTATTTTTATTCAAACAGTTGAGAGTATTTGTCTCCTAAGCAGACTCTTCAGTATCATTGTCACTTCAGAGCTGTGTGTGTGTGTGTGTGTGTATTTATGTATTATATTAAGTTAAAATAAAAGTGTTCATTGTTCATTCAGTATTGTTGCAATTGTCATTATTACAAAAATGTGTGTGTGTATGATATATATATATATATAAAACATTATTTTAATTTTTTTATAAATCGGCCGTTTAATCGGTATCGGCTTTTTTTTCCCTCCAATAATCGGTATCGGTATCGGCGTTGAAAAATCATAATCGGTCGACCTCTAGTCTCCTCCCCTTCATCTACACTGATTTGAAGTGGATTTAACAAGTGATATCAAAAGGGATCATAGCTTTCACCTGGTCAGTCTGTCATGGAAAGAACAGGTGTCCTTGTTTTGTACATTGTGTATAACCACCAGAATGTAGGAAAATCCATACTGCAGGTTCTGTTTGGAAAGCTACAGCAATGCACTCCAGCCCTAACTCTTTCATCTGAAACGTTTCGTGCTCATGACCCTCTGTTTTCTGCGGTAGCCTCTGGAGTGACGCCGTTTACCCGATTTGAAGTAACAGTCATGATACCTTTGACCTTTTTCATTTTCAAACATTTTGTGGGTCGGTCTCATTCTCACATCACACGGTTTGAGAAAGTCCATCGACTTTTGTTAAAAACAGCAATGTTCTCCTCTCTTTCTTCATGGTTTTCTGGAAGCCATTAAGTCTGACTTGTCCGTGTGGGGCGAATAAGGCTCGTTGAACACTGAGATTAGAGACATGGACTCAGATATGTGGAACAAACAGCACCCTCTCATTATAACTGTCCATAGAGAAATCTACCACAGCCGTGTTTGTCGCAGATTCTTTCATAAGATGGGGGCTCTGTGTGTCTGAGAACCCGAGCTCATTAACAAGTGCGTTCCACTGGGCAGTTTCATCCATTTTAAGTAGATCAATTATTTCTCTCTCTGTACCTCCCCTCTCATTCCCCACTTGCATTAAAGAGCACACAGTAAAATTCCCTAGAACTTCCACTTGTTTTATTTGTAGCTTTTATCGTCCTCCATTTATGCATATACAATGGGGCAAAAAAGTATTTAGTCAGCCACCAATTGTGCAAGTTCTCCCACTTAAAAAGATGAGAGAGGCCTGTAATTTTCATCATAGGTACACTTCAACTATGACAGACAAAATGAGAAAGAAAAATCCAGAAAATCACATTGTAGGATCTTTTATGAATTTATTTGCAAATTATGGTGGAAAATAAGTATTGATTACAGGCCTCTCTCATCTTTTTAAGTGGGAGAACTTGCACAATTGGTGGCTGACTAAATACTTTTTTGCCCCACTGTAGGTTACATTGTGTGAGGGAGATCCACAGGTTATTAGTGACACACACACGAGCAGAGTTGTTTGGTGCTCCCGATTCGGTCTTTACGATGCTCACATTACTAGGGTTACCTTTCTGCCGGTCTCTGTAAACCTCTATCGAGCTGCGTTTATCTTTCTCCATCTTCTTTTAACCTACTCCTGCACCAGGCAGTTGGAGTTTATTATCTTATACTGCTTTATATCCCTCTGGCTTTCGCTGTGAATACATTTTCATGCTATTATTTCTGTCCGCCCTGCAGTATTGCTACTTGCCAGCTTCAGACTTAGTATTATTGCTGAGTTCATATAGGGGTGTGATTTTAGTGTGGTTTGGCAAGCTTTCACCTTGTGAAAGATAGCTTCCAGTAATTGGGTACACTGACATCGGTACCAATACATTACTCTGTATGGGGAATTTGTTTCTCCTCCTTGCCATGTTAATTCATCTATTCATTGATTGTATTGCCAATGCCAAGTGAAGCTGTTGACATCGCATGCGACTTGTGATTTTCCCACTCACCATTTACATCAGTACCTTTTGATGTGTAAATTATTCGGTCAGTAAGAGCTTTTTCAAGACATCTGGCGCAACATTCATCGGGTTTCATATAGTCTTAGCACAATTGGTTGATTTCCTTATTGAATCCAACAACTGAGGTATTTGAAGTAACTGTATTTTGTCCCGTTTGTCCCAGGAGCAGAAGTCCGGTGAGGAAGATGAAGAGGAGGTGGTAGCGTACCTGGACGGTGCCGATGGAGAGGAGTTTGACCCCAGCACGCTTCCCGACCCGGACAAACTATGCTCTGACTCAGAGGAAGATGATGACCAGAGCAGGTAAAAACTATAGGCTACTGCTACTACCGGCTAGTTTTTAGGCTGAAACTGAATGTATGATAGACTAAAATCTCCAGCCCGGGCATTTAAAATCACTTGACAATGCAGCCCCTACCCATAAGGATTTTGTGACTAGAAGATCTGAAAGAGCAGGCATCAATTCGACCAAGCCTAGATGTTTGGATATCACTGTTACATGTCCAATCCTTTAAAAACTACCAGACAGACTCGAGAAGCCATGGGCTTGTGATCCAGCAATGGTCTGACATTTCTCAAGAAATCCATATTGGAAAACAATGAGCTGCTCAGCATTATTGGACCAGCAGTGTGTTGTAGCGAGGGTTGTTTCCTTCGAGCATTCCTAGAATCATTAGATTTTCAATGTTGTATCACTGCTCGTCTGCCTAGGGTTATTAGGATTTGGGGTGTAATTCTCTCAGGAGCAGAACTATACCCTTTCCGGGAGGGAGGACTCCCTTGTAGCCCGCTGGCCGAGGCATTGATCGCGGGGCGTGCGGCAGCTAGGCTATAAAGTGTGTAATTAGAGACAGATTAAAAGTGGCAGCCGAGGGTGAAGGGCAACGCGGCCTCTCGCTACAGGGCAATGCACCAAGGATTTAAAGGCAGAGATGCAGGCAGTACGAGGCTTCTGGTTTTCTGCTCCACGTCTTCCTCTCTTTTCTCAGTGTCTTAGGTATCTATTCCGGTGTATTGTCTTTGTGCTCTCGCTCTCTGACTTGATTCTACTTAGCTTTCTCTGGCCCTTTTCCGTTGGCTTCCTCACATACACTTCTTTCTCTCTCTGCCTCTCTCCCCTGTGTGTGGAGGAGTGTGGAGGAGCAGGTGATGTTCATTCCATCTCCTCCTCCTCCGTAAGCCCACTAGTCCATAGGGCTGGGGGCGAGAACAGATTTATGCTCCCCCGGCGTTCACTGCATGACTACGCTTGCCCGTTACCACGGAGATCTACCACTAGCCTGCCTGCCTCTCTCACCGGGATGCTGGTTTATACCAAGGAGGGGTGTCTCAGAACACCACCACTTATTTATCACCCTCACATTGACACCTTCTACTACACCCCCCTCCTCTCTCTCCCCCTCCCTCCGTCTCTTTCCTCCAGTGTATATTAACACCACCTCCTAGTGCCTTCCCCTGGCAGATTTCCACACACCACTACTATCTGTAAGAGTACCCCCCCGTGCTGCTGGTTTATGGCCTGACCATTGTTACAGCGCACCAAGGATGTACTGTATCCATTCCATATCCCTGCTCAGTCCATCCATTCCTGTATTGGCCTATTCCTCTGACTCACTCCACTGATCATATCCTGTGGTGATGATGAATGACAGTGTAATTGACAGTCTCCCTGGCTGACGTAATCACTGAGTCATTTGATCGTGATCTCCAGGGCAACAGCCGGTGACATGAGTAGCAGCACCGTCAAGTATTTGGATGGATGGATGTCCCCAGGACAGCTCTAAGGCCAATTGGCTGTACCTGGATATAGACGATCATTAGCATGCTGCTCGCTAACCATAGGGGTGCAATTGATTGATGCTCAGCCTTTAGCAGCACATATTACCCTCGTTTCTGACACTGTGTTAACTATGTATCACCACCACCAAAATCAGAATCACGTTATTCGCCAAGTATAAAAATCAACTGTACTAGTTTCAGACTCTGGTCTTGTCCGGTCTTGATTACAGTCTGGTAATATGGTAAAGTGCAGAAAAGAAAGACCTATCAAAGCTGCAGCTAGCTCAAAACAGAGCAGCACGTCTAGCTCTTAACTGCACATACAGAACTAACATCAACAACATGCATGCCAGTTTCTCCTGGTTGAGGGTTGATGAGAGTAACTGCTTCTCTCCTACAGTAGTTTTTATGAGAAATATTACTGAAGAAAATTAATTGTTTGCATAATCAAATAACATTCAGCTCAGACACCCATACATACCCCATAAGACATGCACCAGGGGTCTCTTCACAGTCCCCAAGTCCAAAACGAATTCAAGGCACATTTTTATACAGAGTCATGATGACATGGACCTCCCTTCCATCTCCATTTACTCAAGCAAACAGCTAAATTACCTTTAAAAAACTGATTAAACAACATCTCATGGAACGGTGGGAACTGTGAAATGACAAAAACACACACACAGGCACTCTAACACACACAATCTACACCCACATTATTCTTTAGATGTATTATTTGTACAGTGCCCTCCTGATTTATTGGCACCCTAGGTAAATACTGTATGAACAAAGAAGGCTGTGAGGTTATTTATCAACTTGATTTACTCAAAATATCATATGAATCTAACCTTTTAATTGAGTTAAAATTGTTAAAAGAAAAACCTTCGTCATCAATAAATCATTATTTTATTCAAAAACATACATGTCACTATTATTGGCACCACAGCATTTAGTATTTTGTGCACCCACCCTTTGCCAAGATAACAGATCTGAGTCATCTGCTATAATGTTTGATGAGGTTGGAGGACACAAAGGAAGGGATTTTTCACATCCTGACCATAGAGAGCCCTTATTTTCTATGGTAGAGTAGGTCAGGGCGTGACTGGGGGTAAGTCTAGTTTATTATTTCTATGTGTGGTTCTAGTTTTGTTTTTCTATGTTGGTGATTTTGTATGATTCCCAATTAGAGGCAGCTGGTAATCGTTGTCTCTAATTGGGGATCATATTTAGGTAGCCTTTTTTCCACCTGTGGTTTGTGGGATATTGTTTATGTGAGGTTGCATGTTAGCACTCCGTTGTCGTCACGTTTCGTTTAGTCTTTATTGTTTTGTTGTGTGGTTCATTTATTTCTAATAAAAGATGTGGAACCGAGATCACGCTGCACGTTGGTCCGAGTACGCTTCCAACGATCGTGACAGGATTTGAGATCATTCCTCCATACCGAAACTAGGGCTAGGCGGTATACTGTATTTTGCGATATACCGGTATTGATACACGGACCGGTTTGGGTTTTTACTTGACCTTCTGTAACGGTATTTGAATGTTTAGTTTGTTAAATGTGATATGCCGTGTGTAACATCCATTTTTATAGTTTACTTCGCTACTTGAGTCATCTCTTCTCTCTCCATGCTGCTTTCCACACAGACCTAGCCGCCCCCTGTCACTCAAGGAGCGCATTTGTTGTTCCTCGACCAGGAGACACTTGCGTTCAGTCTGCATGGTAAATGCCGCACATGCAACAATGTTGATGACAATGGTGTTGTTTTCACTTCACTTCTTAATAAATCCACTAGCATTCTATAATTACGCTTAGTTTGTAAGAAACACTTCTGCAGACAGCTAGTTTGTCTTTTCTTAGCAAGTTGAGCCTAAATCTTGTTAGCTGCTAATGATATTAGCTAGTTAGTTAGCTATACATGTCAGAGCAAACGTAATTAGCTATACAGCCTGATAAAACCATTGATGGTGTAGACCTAAATCAGCATGTTGTTTGTGTAACAGTATTTAATACATCAAACAGGAATATGCAAAGCATGAATAGGTTAGCTACATGAAGTAGTTAAGAGAGAGAAGAACTTTCAATGTAGCCAAAGATTATAGGGTCCCCTAGGAAACACTTATTAACACTGTGGTTCCTAAAAAAAGAGAAAAAAAATAACACTTTGGTTCCTACCCTGTCACAATAACTCCTCCCTGGCATTTTCATTCGTTGTCATGTCAAACAACACTGTATTCTAACTATTTAATTAGAATAATCATCCTATTTCCATGATTCCAACTAGTGATGCACCGATATTACATTTTTGGCCGATACTGATATCCGATGTTTTCCTTGCCAAAAAAAATGTATACCGATAACTGATATTTACAATTTTAGCGGCCTTTTAAGCATTCTAGTGCAGTTAAATAGTTAGACGACTGCGTCCATGTGTGTGTGTGTTAAGGCACTGCATCTCAGTGCAAGAGGCGTCACTACAGTTCCTGATTCGAATCCAGGCTGTATCACATCCGGCTGTGATTGGGAGTACCATAGGGCGGTGCACAATTGGCCCAGTGTCGTCCGGGTTTGGCCAGGGTAGGCCGTCATTGTAAATAAGAATCTGTTCTTAACTGACTTGCCTAGTTAAATAAAGGTTACACACACCACGCTGACCAAAAAGGGATTTTGTTGGCATTTACATATGTCCCCATTACCAGTAAAACGTAATCAAAACGTATTTATTTCACTTACTTGCTGTGCTGTTTCGTTGTTCATTTGTTCAGTCGTTTCATTCTCAACCAGGATTTCTATGGAACGTCGTTTGGGTCTTTCCGTGTCAAAAAATATACATTTAACGTGTTACTTAATTTTTTGCGTAGTTATTACACATTGATTACACTATCACTCGTATTTCATGTCACAATGATTCATCGATACGTATGCTATGATGCTGGTAAAGTTGTCTCGAGCACCTACAGTGCTGGTCATAAAAAAAGCTAGCTAGGTCATGGATGCAAACAATGTTCTTCCCCAAAAACATAGCAAAACAACATAATATGTTTCAGTAGCTATAGTTAGCTACCTAACTATATAGCTAGGTGTCATAATGTAAAATAACCTTAATTTATAAGACAGTTATTTGATTTAATGGTGGTCGGAACCATTTATGTGAAGCTAGCCACAATAAGGATTAGCAACAATAGTGGACTTTGCGGTTAGCCTTCAGAATACAAGTATGTCATTGACAGTAACGCAAATGAATACAAATAGTATAATTATTCCATAATTGAATAGATCATGCTAAACGAGGTTGGAATGTTATATAAAATCAACAAAAGACAATATTTTGTTAATTTGACAAAAATCTGTTGAAATCACACTGGATGTATTATACTTTAGAATTGTATTGGGGGCATACTTACTTCACTGTACAGCCTTACCTATGGATTTTGTATCAATGACATGGGGTATCAGTCTACTCAGTGACACCCAGATAACATTAGCATTGTAGCTCTTATTGCGGGACTGTGAATTGAGCCACATTTATTGTCAACCTATGTGTATTGAACACTATTCCCGAGGAAAAACAATACTGAGTGGATGTTTTGGAGTCTGATAACTCTGAGGATGACTTTGGGGGGAAAATATCTAGGGTATTGAGTAGACTGATACCCCATTTCATTGATACCCAATCTGTAGGTAAAGCTGTACAGTGAAATATGAATGTCAATACACACAACAGGCTGACTGGGGAGGTGATTTCACACACTGTCACAGTCCTACGATAAGCTCTACAACACTAATATTTGCGTAAACTCTTCACAGTTGTGTTCTGTGGGTGTCATTGATACCCCCATTTCATTGCTTCACATTATCTAGTCTAAATATGGCATGATTCCACCAATTGTAACCTTCTGCATCACTTTCAGGGGTACTTTTATTTTGAAGGCAAACCGCAAATTCCACTATTGTGCCTAATCCTTATTGTGGCTAGCTTCACAACATAACACGGTCAGGTTGAGCTTCACTAGCCAGATGAAGCTTGCTGGCTGCTTATAACGTTAGCTTTGGGCAACAGGGTTAAGTAGCTGGATAGCTATTTATCTTCATGAACTGAAGTTAAATTTCAATAGGTGAACAACAAGTGGCTACCTAGCTAATACTTACAAGGATTCCTAAATCATTGCTAA
Organism: Salvelinus namaycush; assembly: GCF_016432855.1. Taxonomy (NCBI): domain Eukaryota; kingdom Metazoa; phylum Chordata; class Actinopteri; order Salmoniformes; family Salmonidae; genus Salvelinus; species Salvelinus namaycush. Next base: position 22,354,197 of record NC_052318.1, read on the forward strand.
GAATAGTGAAAATGACTGCAGTTTCTACTGGTCATTGTTTTCAGGCTGGTTGTATTTGTGCTTGCTAGGTACCAAGCTAAAGCTAGCTAGCTACCCAGAAGTTGCAGACAAACAAATAATGCTTTATTACCAACGCAGTATTGTAAATACATTGTTCGTGGCTGGTGTTTGATTGTTTACAGACTTTTTTGTACAGCTTTAACAGTGCTACTGGTAGTGGTGGTGGTGCTTGGCTTGCACGTGCAAATTCAGAACACACAATATTCTATAATAAAACGGTGTTATTTAACGCGTCAAGTCGTGTTATTGTCAAATAGTTATTTGACGTGTATCTTTTTTGACACGCAAAGACCCAAGCAGCGTTCCATAGTATGTCATGAAGCTAATAGCAGTGACGCTGTTACTGTGTAACTCCGGTACGGCAACATCTGAACAATAGCGCACTTGGTAAAGTCAGTGTGTACCGGTGCTCGACCAGTCGCGAAAGCCAACATCACCCACAACAGAGAACAGTTGATTGTTAAGGGCAATGAATTCCATTATCTTGGCTTTAATGGATTTCGCCTTTTGAGTTGTCTCGCTGAAATGTTCTTACTCTTTCAAATGACTGTTCGACATGTTGACTGCTCGATCCACACAGCAGACATTGTGGGCTAGAAATGCTGTGTTGCGCAACATTTTACGTGGCGTCATTGCGTCATGTACCTACCTTTATATAGGTATGCACGTCAGCTTTGACATCGGTATTAAACTAGACATCGGGCCGTTACCCATGTTGGCATTTTTAGCTAATATCGTCCGATTCCAGTATGTTCACCGATATATCGTGCATCCCTAATTCCAACAGTTCACCCAAGTGTTTTGCTCTAAATCACATGTCAAATCGCAATTGCAACATTTGGTTAAAAATAAGGCCTAGATTGTTTCCCCATATTGTGCAGCCCTACGTGGCAGTGTGGAAATTCTCAAATGAGTGCAGGAAATGCAGAAATTTATAAAATTGATAAATTATTTTTGGTTGAATTGAACAGCTGCTGCTTTGGCAAAAGCTACTGGGGATCCGAATAAACCAACCAATACACATACCCGGAATTTGACTTGGTGAATAGTTGCTACCATCGATAGACAATGTACAAACAGAATACAGAAACTTAATCAACATACGGAATATACAATATAAATACAGAAAACATACAACTCTGGAGTATAAGCTGATAAGCTGTGAGGATATAAGGTGAGGCGAGTTACTTTTAACAGTAACCTTGCCAACCACAAACATATAGACAAGTGAACTCTCTTGACAGTCTTTCTGCACTCTCTTGACAGTCTTTCTGCTAACAAGAAAGAGGAGTAATTTCACCCAAAGTAAAAAAGGAAGGGGAAAACCAGTGGTACATTTGTCTTGCTTTGCTGTTTGTTAGTGCTGACAGGGTGGTTCTCTCTAACCTTAGCCCATGGTGAACACAACCTGAGCCCAAATTAAGAACTTAGTTTGTAGAAAATCTGTTTGGTGCAGATAGTAAGAACATTAGATGTTGGGGAATCGTCCCACCTGATCGGAATAAATTATGTTTGCAACCCAACTTAAGCCATGACTGACGTGAGGGCCATAACATATGAAACATTCCCTCTAATCAGTTGTTAACCCCATTCCAGTCTATACATTATATACCACCATATACAGTTATGTGTGCATCCACTGGAGAAAAGCCTTAAATGATTCAACAGACTTAAGCCTTGTTCACACTGCAAGACAAATCTGTTTTGGAGTACTGACAGTCCAAACAGCAAGTTACAAGTGACCAAATCAAATTTGTGTGTGTTCAGACAGCAGTTCAGACAGCATTTGTTGACATGGCTATGCTAGTTGTCATAGTAACGACGGGTGTGTGCACAATGGTGTAGGCTGATTGGTGGTGGTGTGCTCGTGCTTCCCATCACTCAGAAGTTTATGTAGCAAACGAAGGTGACGACAACGCCTGCATGAACATTTCTCAATGTTCAAAATCATAGTGTAAAAACACTTTTTTTTAAACCTCAAAGGATATGATTATCCAACCTTCAAAACAAGTCCTTTTTGGCTAGCCAAGGCAGTCAACTAGCTAGCCAAGGCAGTCAACTAGCTAGCCAAGGCAGTCAACTAGCTAGCCAAGGCAGTCAACTAGCTAGCCAAGGCAGTCAACTAGCTAGCTGGGTAGCTGTTTAGCTTTCTAGCACATCCACTCATTTGTTTGTAAACAATTAACTAGCTAATTAGCTACCACATGTTCTTGTCAAACTGTCAACAGAATAGCTACGAAGGTGGTGTGAAATGTGTGTTGAAATATCTGATTCCATGTGATTTTTGGCTGTTCAGACTGCAGGACAAATAAGATAGACATTATTTTAAATACATGGGAACTGGTTAATAATATCCTTTTATGTTCCGAGGCCATCAAAGTGCCTATGTAAGGCACTGTCACTCAAACTTCTCCTTCCAGTGTCGTCCTGCCATCTAGTTTTCTAGGGTTGTTAAGGATGCTATAGTTATTATTGTATGTTTCACATTGGATTTATTAATAACAAAAAGTTAAGACATGTTTTGAAGTCTGGTGCCACTCCACACACAAGCTTGTTAGCAAGCTCTGGTCCAGGGTGTTGAGCTAGCCTCGGCGTTGAGCCAACTCTCGGATGTTTAAAGTTACTCTATATTAGCCGCTCCTCCGTAGCTACACTGAACAAAAATATAAACGCAACATGAAAAGTGTTGGTCACATGTTTCATGAGCTCAAATGAAAGATTCCCAAAATGTACCTTCCTCTCAAATCTTTTTTCTCTAAAATGTTGTTCTCAAATTTGTTTACATCCCTGTTAGTGAGCATTACTTTACTTCTTTCGAGATTACTTCTTTCGAGATAATCCAGCCACCTGACAGGTGTGGCATATCAACAAGCTTATTAAACAGCATGATCATTACACAGGCGCACCTCGTGCTGGAAACAAAAGGTGGTAGATGGCAGACGCGTGTATGGCATTGTGTGGTCGAGCAGTTTGCTCATGTCAACGTTGTGAACAGAGTGCCTCATGGGGAGGTGGGGTTATGGTATGGGCAGGCATAAGCTGCGGACAATGAACACAATTACATTTTATGGATGGCAATTTGAATGCACAGAGATACCGTGACGAGATCCTAAGGCCCATTATTGTGCCATTCATTCGCCGCTATCACCTCATGTTCCAGCATGATAACGTACCCCCATGTCGGAAGGATCTGTACATAATTCCTGGAAGCTGAAAATGTTCCAGGTCTTCCATGGCCTGCATACTCATTAGACATATCACTCATTGATCATATTTGGGATGCTCTGGATCGACGTGTACAATGGCGTGTTCCGGTTCCCGACAATATCCAGGAACTAAGCACAGCCATTGAAGAAGAGTTGGACAACATTCCACAGGCCACAATCAATAGCCTGATCAACTCAATGCAAAGGAGATGTCTAGCTGCATGAGGCAAATGGTGGTCACACCAAATAGTGACTGGTTTTCTGATCCACGCCCCTATTTGTTTTTTTGAAGTTATCTATGACCAACAGATGCACATCTGTATTCCCAGTCACGTGAAATCCATAGATTAGAGCCTGATGAATTTATTTCAATTGACTGATTTCCTGATATGAACTGTAACTCAGTAAGATCTTTGAAATTGTTTCATGTTGCGTTTATATTTTTGTTCAGTGTAGTTATCTAGCTAGCATATAATTATGCAATTCAGTAAAGTAATTATACGCCTACTAATATCCTAAGCACTTTATAATGCATGTCATATCATGATGTTCAGAGCTTTAAGCCAAGCCTCCATGTCCACCCCCATCTCGCACTCACCCCGCAAAATTTCAATCGCATCTCACACCCTACACTTGTCCATCAAGCATGTAAACAAATAGCTTGCCTGGTCCATAGAAAGCTGCTCAATCTGCGTTGACTGGTGGAATCATTTAATAAGCTAAATGAGCTAATTGTAAAAACTGTTGACTTAACAAGTTAAAAAAGGAATAGAAAGGAACAATATAAACCAGTACTTTTTCTGGTTTTAACCGGTTCACAACTTTATTATACAGGTCAGAACAGTGGAATGGAATGAAAATAAGGATGAGGAATATTTCTGTCTCTAAAGCCCTTTTGTGGGGGAAAACTCATTCTTATTGGCTGGGCATATGCCCTCCCAGGCCCTGCCCAGTCATGTGAAATCCATAGATTAGGGCCTAATGAATTGATTTAAATTGACTGATTTCCTTATATGAACTGTAACTCAGCAAAGTCGAAGAAATGTTTTATGTTGCGTTTTATATTTTTGTTCAGTATAGATTAAAATTGCAAACAATTTACTCTGATCAGGTGGGACCATTCCCCAAATTCTCATGTTTTCACTATGTGCACCAAAAAGATTTTCTACAAACTAAGTTCTTAATTTGGGCTCAGGTTGTGTTCACCATGGGCTAAGGTTAGAGAGAACCACCCTGTTAGCACTAACAAACAGCAAAGCAAGACAAATGTACCACTGGTTTTCCCCTTTTTACTTTGGGTGAAATTACTCCTCTTTATGGCTAGCGGAAAGACTGTGTCAAGAAAATGCACTTGCCTGCATGTTTGTGGTTGGCAAGGTTACTTTAAAAGTAACGCATTATATATTAATTGGAAGAAACAGGCGGTACCATCCAACAAAAGAATGCTTGTTTTATATTTCCGTTGCGAACCGTTTTCCTACAGTGTGCCCTAATGAATTGACCCCCAATGGGGTTCTGCATGCATGGTAGCCATTTTGTATTCCTAGTGCTCACCACCCAGCCCCTGAGCTGTGGAGTGTCAAGAATCAGAGGTGCAGATAATAGGAGAGACAGCTCTATCAGCAATAACTGTGTTTCACTCTGCTTCCTGTTCACATGATAAATCATTCCCCACTCCCTTGATCCACACCAATTGACTTAATCAAAGTTAAGTTGTGTTCCCCAAGTTTTAGACTTTTTTTTTTCGGCTTATTTTTTCAATTAATCCAATTACGCCATTGCTGGTGTCTGATCATCCCGACACTGAGAGTCCTGGAGATTTCTTTAGAACTGCTTATTTCCAAGCCATCTCACAACTTTGAATAAAGAGAGCCAGCTATCTCCCCTATCAGATGAATATGAGACGGGTGCCTCTTTCCATCCCTCTCAATTACAAAGAATCTTGAGCAGCCTCATGCAATCAAATAGCTAGCAACATTGGAAGAATTTTAACCAAGGTACCTCCCAGGGTTGCAATCCTCTACCTCTGTCTTACACAGATCCCCATGAACCATGGTATGTCTCATAACACCTTTCTTTCAAAGCCATCTCCATAGACCGACCCTCAATATAAACTGCACTCCCATTGATGTGAGCTAAACTGATTGTTGAAACCTTTCTCCTCTCTTTGTTTAAAGCCCTGCTGCTGGGATGAGGAAGCGCAGCCTCAGTGACTGCAGCGATGACTCTGGTGAGGAAGAGACCAAGGCAACAGGCAGCTGCCAAGCCCCTGGACACTGGCCTCTCTCTGGCTGAGGACGAAGAGCTGGTCCTGCATCTGCTAGGGAACCGGCGCTAGGGCTCGCGAAAGAGAGGACATTTACCGAACACTCTGTGTTATGGAGGATCCTCTTCAATGTCTTGTCGTCATTATTTGGATGTTCCCCACTATTTTGGGAAGATTAGAGATTTCCCAAACTGTCAAATAAAACATACAATTTACTGTTACATGTGATTGTTTTACTGTAGTTACCTGTGCTTGTTTGGTAAAAAAAAAAAAAAGCTATTTAACATGGAAAAAAATTGACAAGTGCTTTAGTTAGTACCTATCCACATACTGTTTTACTTTTCTGCTCAAGTGTTTCTCTTTGTTCTAAAATAACCTTTCAAGTACCCATCCATTTTATGACAAAGTAATATCACACAACCATTTCCTTGGCGTACGTGTTTCTCTGCATCTCGTTCCAAGTGATGTCTATTGTAATATAATGGCATGGAACATACTGCACCTTGTCTGGAATGATTTGATTCTAGCTCGATGCAGGGGCCACCATTCACTTGGTTAAAGCCTGAAGCCCACTTTTATGTTTTTTTTTTCACAGATGTAAATGACTTTGACACATTCTAGAAGGAAATTAATGTATAATTCCTTCTAGCCCCTGTGGTCTCACCAGAGACATGCTCCACACACTACGGGGGGGGACTGGCAGGCTGACAGATGTACAGTACAAGTCAGAAGTTTGAACACACCTACTCATTCCAGAGTTTTTCTTTATTTGTGCTATTTTCTACATTGTAGAATAATAGTGAAGACATCAAAACTATGAAATAACACATGGAATGATGTAGTAACCAAAAACGTGTTAAACAAATCAAAATATATTTGAGATTCTTCAAAGTAGCCACCCTTTGTCTTGACAGCTTTGCACACTTGGCATTCTCTCAACCAGCTTCATAAGGTAGTCACCTGGAATGCATTTCAATTAACAGGTGTGCCATGTTAATTAGTGGAATTTATTTCGTTAATGCGTTTGAGCTAATCAGTTGTGTTGTGACAAGGTAGGGGTGGTATACAGAAGATAGCCATATTTGGTAAAAGACCAAGTCCATATTATGGCAGAACAGCTCAAATAAGCAGAGAGAAATGACAGTCCATCATTACTTTAAGATATGAAGGTCAGTCAATCCGAAAAATTAAGAACTTTGACATTTTCTTCAAGTGCAGTGCAAAAACCATCAAGCGCTATGATGAAACTGTCTCTCATGAGGACCGCTACAGGAAAGGAAGACCCAGAGTTACCTCTGCTGCAGAGGATAAGTTCATTAGAGTTACCAGCCTTAGAAATTGCAGCCCAAATAAATGCTTCACAGAGTTCAATTAACAGACACATAACATCAACTGTTCAGAAGAGACTGTGTGAATCAGGCTTTCATGGTCGAATTGCTGCAAAGAAACCAATACTAAAGGACACCAATAAGAAAAAGAGACATGCTTGGGCCAAGAGACCCGAGCAATGGACATTAGACCGGTCGGAAATCTGTCCTTTGCTCTAATGAGTCCAAATTTGAGATTTTTGGTTCCAACCGCCATGTCTTTGTGAGACGCAGAATAGGTGAACAGATGATCTCCGCATGTGTGGTTCCCACCATGAAGCATGGAGGAGGAGGTGTGGGGGTGCTTTGCTGGTGACACTGTTGGGGATTTATTTACAATTCAAGGCACACTTAACCATCATGGCTACCACAGCAGCGATACGCCATCCCATCTGGTTTGCGCTTAGTGGTACTATCATTTGTTTTTCAACAGGACAATGACCCAACACACCTCCAGGCTGTGTAAGGGCTATTTGGCCAAGAAGGAAAGTGATGGTGTGCTGCATCAGATGACCTGGCCTCCACAATCACCCGACCTCAACCCAATTGAGATGGTTTGGGATGAGTTGGACCGCAGAGTGAAGTAAAAGCAGTCAACGAGTGCTCAGAGTATATGGGAACTCATTCAAAACTGTTGGTAAAGCTTTCCAGGTGAAGCTGGTTGAGAGAATGCCAAGAGTGTGCAAAGCTGTCATCAGGGCAAAGGGTTGATACTTTGAAGAATCTGAAATCTAAAATATATTTTGATTTGTTTAACACTTTTTTGGTTACAACGTGATTCCGTATGTGTTGTTTCATAGTTTTGATGTTTTCACTGTTATTCTACAATGTAGAAAATAGTAAAAAGAAAAACCCTGGAATGAGTAGGTGTGTCCAAAGTTTTGACTGGCAGTGTACATTATGCAGACATGCTTGTCCCAGATCACAAAACCACTCTCTATTTTCTGACCCTTTAACTTTTTGTGTTAAATGTTCTCTTGCTGTCCCGTTGGTACTCTTTTTCACTCTTGTTGCTCTCCATCACACTGTTTCCCCCCATTACATCTTACTCCTCTCTCGGTTTTGTTCTCTAGCTCTCACTGGCTTTTTCATTATGTTTTTTTTTTCTGTCTCCACTTGTCCTATTCCCCCTTTCCCCTCACTGCAGTTCCAGCTTTGAAAGCTGCCCTTTCTCTGGCTTTAAGCCAATGCAGGGTCAGATTACTTCAAACCACTGCCTTCTCTGTGTGAAGCATAAATTGCTGCATCACTGGACCAAAAGAAACAACAGTAATGTAATACCTTCAAGTCCCAGTCACCATCTGTGTCCCATTACCGGTTATTGCTTTATCCCACTTTTTTGGGGGGCTTATTCGTTAATTTTTTTATGCTCGGCTGTAGCGCCACTTGACTTGATAGAAATGAAAGATCCATGTCATTGACGGTAATATCAAAATAGGTGTGACTAGAGTTGCAAAATTCCCTTAACTTTCTGGTAAGATTCTTAGGTTTTCCAGAAGTTCTGGATGAAGGATTCCCAGATGTCCTGCTTATTCTTGATGACAGGAATATTCTAACCAGGATTTCTGGACATTTTTTGGTAAAGTTACGGTCATTTTGTAATCCTAGGTATGACAAAACCCAATGCAAATTGTGGGACATCACAAAATTAGACTTCTGTGTGACATGTCATAATAGTATAGTGCACTTAGTCCCAATATCTCTAGAGATACCCCAGGCGTTTGCTCAGAATAATGGGGCACAGTTGGTGACAGGGACTTCAAGGTATTCCATTACTTTTATTGGCATCGGTGGTGCAGCTTGTTATGCCTTTCACAGAGAAGAAAGTGCTTTCATGTCTGAGGCTCGCCTGGGGCAGCTTTCAGACCTCCAGCTCCCAGCACATGTTCATGTTCAAAGATTACATGGGCGTAGGCCTTGCCTATGACTCCCTTGTGATTGACATAACTTACGCTGGGGAAAAAAATAGAAAAGCAACATGCAACAATATTCAAAGACTTGACTGAGTTACAGTTCATATAAGGAAATCAGTCCTAATCTATGGATTTCACATGACTGAGAATACAGATATGCATTTGTTGGTCACAGATACCTTAAAGAAAGAGGCGTGGATCAGAGAACTAGTCAGTATCTGGTATGACTACCACTTGCCTCATGCAGCGTGTGACATCTCCTTCGTATAGAGTTGATCAGACTGTTGATTTGTGTCCTGTGGAATGTTGTCCCACACCTCTTCAATGGCTGTGCAAAGTTTCTGGAACTGGAACACGCTGTCGTTCACGTTGATCTAGAGCATCCCAAGCTGCTCAATGGGTGACATGTTTGGTGAGTGTGCAGGCCATGGAAGAACTGGGACATTTTCAGCTTCCAGGAATTGTGTACAGATCCTTGCGATATGGGGCTGTGCATTATGCTGAAACGTGATGCCGGTTACACGTAGTCTGCGGTTGTGAGACCAGTTGGACGTACTGCCAAATTCTCTAATATTACGGAGGCAGCTTATGATAAATAAACATCCAATTCTCTGGCAACAGCTCTGATGGACATTCCTGTAGTCAGCATGCCAATGGCACACTCCCTCAACTTGAGACATCTGTGGCATTGTGTTGTGTGACACAAATGCATATTTTAGAGTGGCCTTTTATTGTCCACAGCACAAGGTGCACCTGTGTAATGATCAAGTTAGTCTTTTGTGCATATGGAACATTTTTGGGATCTTTTATTTCATCTCATGAAACATGGGACCAACACTTTACATGTTGCATTTTTATTTTTGTTCAGTGTAATTTAGCAGATCCCGAATGCTGTAGAATGCCAGGATGGGCTTTTTCATAATCTGCCACCCCAGAGTGTATTTTAGTGTTTTTGACATTTGTTGTCTCCTCCTGTTACAGAACTGATCACTTGAAAATATTTGGGACAGAGATTTAACTTCCTGAAATCCAATAGTTTTTCATTTATTTCTATGAGTAGTTATGTATGAAAGATGTCTTAAACCCACTTAGTGTGCTTGAGAGGTCACCTTCCTCTGCAGTACTTTGTTTTTCCTTTCTGTAAAGCCCATAGGCACTCGTCTTACTCTCCCTTTAACATGTCAGTGGTCAGTGGTTAACCAGGGGAGCTGCATTATCTTCACAGCTATTTTACAGTAATGTACTCTCAAAATAGAAAGTCAGCACATCTCTATTGTTGCTTCCGTACTGAAAATGGCCTCCTTTTGTCATTGTATCATTTTTGTGGAAAAGCTATTGAAAGATATATGGTAATATCTACTTATAACAAGTGTGGAACAATGTTGAGTTTTATTTGAATATACCTCTTAAGAGACCTGAAAGTTGCACAGCCGTAAATCCCCTTTTCAATGCAGTCTGGGTTTTTATACAGTAAAAGACTAAAGGTGTAATGTTTAGATGCTACCCACTTATTAGAAGCGTATCTGGCTTTTGCCATTTGTATAATATATGGCCTTTAAATCGGTCCCCAATTTTGGGAATGAAGCAGATGGCCTTTTTGTGGTGTTGACTCCCCCTTTTGCTGTGCTTTGAGAGAGTGAGTAATCCAGGGAAGGCTGGATTACTGGGTTTTAGCGCAGTCCTCTGCCTGTCCTTTCCAACTAAATCTACATAATTAGAGAGGGGGAAAATATAGACTGCAGAAGACGGAGCAGCAAAGTGAGTTTCTCCCACAATGACCTTATCAAACTTAGCCGGAGCAGCAAACAGTCAGGCCCTGCTCACGGCAGTGACAAATGGAGCTGATGAAGTTGTGTGTGATGGGTGCGGATGGAGGCAGTTCCTTAAGTTTTAAGCTGTCTGTGTCCACAGTCATCCATCAGGGCTGTGTGCCCTCCACTCGCCTCGCCATCCACTTTGCCCCAATTTTTCCAACCTTATCTTCCTTCCTTTCTTTATGCGCAGAGGACAAGCTTGACCCACTCCAATCCACTCATATGGCCAAAAGACCATAGCCCTCAAGCTCCTCTTTGGTCACTTATTATCAACATCTTTGTCTCAGTATTACCAATGCTTCTCAGAACTGGCCCTTGTAATAGTGTAGAGGGGTAGAAAATAACCCTGCCCCTATATACCATTGCCATAGTATAGCATTGAGTAGATGGTTCCATTTGTAGACTTTTATTTTCCTCGTTTCCTTGTTGATGTTATAAGGTCTAGTTTGTCATCTTGAGTGTGTGCAGTATGTTGATATTCCATGCACATCTCATGGTGATGTTTGCTGTGGCTCCTCGGGATTGTTTGATGGAGTAAAGATTGCTGTAATGCAGTGTGACTCAAATATCAGTCACATTTCACTGTGAGTGATGAGTTCAATTCAGGCATTTTTGTGGGGGAAAGAAAATCTCCCTATCTTTGTAAATAGTGTGTCATTTTCCTAGTCATTATCAGTCACAGCAATGAGAAACAATGATTCTATCTGTGTTTGTCTAACGAGTTCACCTTGTTAACGATTGAACACAGTGGAGAGAGAACCTCTGCCAGGCCCCAAGATGCAACAATAATTTATGTATGTGTGTATTGACTCAGGAGTGTTTGCTTCTACTATCCTCTAGTTTGGGGTTCCCAACCAGGAGTTTTGACCCCAAAATGGGATTGCCAAAAGTTTCCGTTGGATTGCAGGCACTTCCTTGATTTGAGGTTTAAAAAAACAAAATTATGTTTTCTATTTTAACTTCTCCCATGATCTTGAAACTGAGGGGTATACTGCAAAGCAGGATCAATGAGTTAGCCAGCTAACTTTAATAAACAACCAAAAATAACTATTGATTTTCTGATTTATTATGGAAGCTAAACATGTGTTTTTGTTTGTTGAATCAATTAGACCATGCATATTTCAAGCTTATCTTTATTAAAAATAAGAAGTTATTTCAGAATATTTAGCTGGCTAACTCATTGATCCTGCTTTATACTATACTTCTGGAATCCATAGCAGTGAAACTGCAACGTCCGTTTGCGATATTGCAACAACAAAGACGTTACTTAAAACTAAAAATGTTCCCCCTCGGACATCATTGCACTTGAAAAGGATGTCACGATGCTTTCTTAGCGAGTACCACTTCCTCCCAATTCTGCCCATACCTGGCACCAACGCGGGACCTCTGCCCTCAAACACACGTGACCACCGCCCTCAAGCATCTTATGCCGATCGCGCCACCTCAAAGCTAAATAATGAGGCTTAAGTTTCACACAACCCCATGTGCTACACACGCGTAGTAGTACATACACTACTGTTCTATTTATTTTTTACTACGATGCAAGATGCTCCTCTGCTCTGTTTAAAAAACAATAACAAATGTGCCTGGGGCATTCAGTGCTGCTACTTCACCTTACATGCTGACCAGACCGCATGCGTGTGTCTGCTATTGCGCGCATGTTGATTTTGTCCATCCACACCAAACACGATCAGGACATGCAGGTTGAAATATCAAAACAAACTCTGAACCAACTATATTAATTTGTTGACAGGTCAAAAAGCATTAAACATTTATGGCAATTTAGTTGGCTAGCATGCTGTTACAACTTAATTTGTCCTGGGATATAAACATTGGGTTGTTATTTTATCTGAAATGCACAAGGTCCTCTACTCCGACAATTGATCAGTTTCTAGTAATATCTCCTCCTTCAGGCTTCCTTCTTCGGACTTTATATGGCGGTTGGCAACCAACTTTAAGATGCATTACCACAACCGAATGGAGTGTGGACCCCAGTTCATCTTTCAATCACCCACGTGGGTATATGCTCCTAAAAAACAATGAGGAGATGGGAGAGGCAGGACTTGCAGCGCGTCGAACGTCAACGCACACGAAAGCAGTGTGGGTGCAATGATTGAATAACATGATTGTGTACATTTATTTTGCGATGCTCGCGCACGTAACGCAAGTGGTGTGGTCAGCATGTTATGCGGAGCTCAGCTTTAACCTTCCCTTTCCTTATCTGACCCTGACAGGGGTCCATACTTGCAAACATTTAAAAAATTAAATTAAATCAGATCAAAATGTGCATCTGCCAATTACAATCGTCAACGTAGTTGCAGGTGATAGAACGCTACATTGTAGCTGGTCCCATCAAATAACCTGGCATACGTTAGCCCTACGCTAACCTCACCAGCTGACAGTGATTTTTTCCTGTCACAAATTCTGCATCAGCCAATCAAATATTTCAGACTTTATATCCACCAACCAATGGCATTACTTAAAATAGGTCAACTTGGCCACCAGAGGGATATTTTAAATCTCTAAATTCAAGGTTTACTATTGTCCCGCTCATCTGTCTCAAGTGTAGAGTGCCAATATTGCATGATGATGCATCCTTGACTAGGCTATTAGCTACTAACTTTAGACAAATTCACGTATGACAAAATACCACAATTTTCCTAAAAAAAAGATAAAGGAGGTCTATAACATTTTAAGTTTGTAATACATCGTTAAAAAAATTAAAGAGCCTTATGGACTTCAAATAGCTGTCATGTACAATCTTAATCATTGCTTCCTGGTGGTACGCACTACTAAAGCGGTTGACTCTAAAACAATAGTGCACGTTAACTGTTAATTCTAGCCCCCCTTGCATCAAGCATTTTTGTTACAGTGAAAACACTGTTCACTGCTGCTCCTCGACGCTTCATTAAAATAATGCATATGTGACAGTGGATGATTATAATAATCCATATGAAATGTTGTACATGTAAGTGTAGCATACACGTCTATGTAATATAGCCTATAGTAGGGACGATTATTTATGTAGCAGTGCCAGTAGCCTGTGTCTTGGTCTGCAAGACGGACTCTAACAAGAAGCTCCTCATTAAATGCATTCGTAATCTTCATTTACAAGGGGGGGAACTAAAGTGGGATTCGAACCCTTTCACCATCTACGACAAATATGAGGAGTTCTAGGCGCTCTACAGTGTGAAGCCAGCTATATGACCTGTCAGACAAATATGAGGAGTTCTAGGCGCTCTACAGTGTGAAGCCAGCTATATGACCTGTCAGACAAATATGAGGAGTTCTAGGCGCTCTACAGTGTGAAGCCAGCTATATGACCTGTCAGACAAATATGAGGAGTTCTAGGCGCTCTACAGTGTGAAGCCAGCTATATGACCTGTCAGACAAATATGAGGAGTTCTAGGCGCTCTACAGTGTGAAGCCAGCTATATGACCTGTCAGACAAATGCATGTGGTCTAGTGCTTTGATTTTCAGAACGTGCCATTGGACTGCTGTTAAGTGCGCTTTCATGAACAGGTGTTGGATCACGTCCAACGAAAGCAACGATTTTAATTGGCTAATAAGGTATTTCAACCGGATATAATCCTGACAAGCTCGCAGTTTAGCACAGGGCTAAGTCTGTCAGGTTATCTGATGGGAACAGCTAACAGTGTTTGACCACGTGCAACTACGTCAACGATTTTAAGAGACAGAGGTCCAGGTTAAACTTCAACTTTTTCTAATGTATGGCCCTCAAGGTTCTTGCATCCTCAAAGTCATAATTTGGACATGGGTAATGTCATAATTTTCAGGAGCGAATGAGCCCTGCATATTGGTCGGGAATTTGGGCAACCTGGTTGCACATTTGAAAACATTTAGCTTACATTATATCTTGCTGGAGCCTCGCAGTGTGATGTTTGCATCTTTTGGCTAAACATCAGTTTTACAGTGAGTTCGTGAGATCATGTTGCATGGATTTATCCTTTACCACAGGAAATGGGGTAATTTGATTTACCAGCTCCCCTTCGGTAGACTCAAACCATTTTTATAAGATCCTGACTGTAAACTGTGGCATTGGCAGCTCTAAGATCTGCCTTTACTGTTGGCCAAGTCAAGCATTTTTTTTTTTACAATGGGCCACTTAGGCATACCCTACTAATGAAACTTGCTGTGTAAAAGTGGGCCCACTAGCCTCTCTTGACAAGGAAATGCTGCTTTAGCCTACTACAAATACAGTCCAGTGATACTTCAAGTTTACTTATGTGAAGTGATTGATTTAGAGTTATTTCTGCTCCCATCCTCATGAATGCCAGTAATCTCTATCAATTCCGTTTGACACCAGCTTTCCTTTTAAACAACCTGCATCACCATGGCAGTCCCAATGCATCAGGGTCGAAAGCTAAGTTGGTTTGACCAAGCATATGACCATGTGAGAAGTAAAAGTGAGTGAAATGCAATGTCGATAGTCTTAGGTAGACTGACTGTAGTCGTGATGCTGTGCAGATGATTTCAGCACCAGTGTCGTGGGGAACAGCTCCACACTATGTTGCATGCTTTTGCTGAAGTGCGTGCATGTGACCAATATAATGTACGTTGGGGTTCAAGGCGTTTTTTCAGTTTATTGATCGCGTATCTGTAGGTCGTATAGGCTACGCTTGATGTTCTACTGTATACGTTTCCTCTAAGCTTTTCAGAAGGCAGAGGAGCCTGCAGAGGAGCCTGCAATGTAGACTCAAGTGATGAATGTGGAACACAGATGTGCATCCACTGTGGGTGTGTGTGGACAGAGTACAGCTTTCGCATTGTGGGATACGTCATTGCGATCCATGATAATTCTCTCTGCTCCACATATCGCCACTCCGGCCGGTCCTCGACTCTGAAACGGCTTCGACTAGACAGTTTCACCAGGTAAGAGATTAAAACATCTATTTTTCCCTCAAACATAAACGAACAGACTGAAATATTCCAAGTGTTTTTTTGAATTTCTGACTCTTGAAAATAGCCTAGCTTAAATCATGGTGACCACGTATTGTTTCATGTAAGTACATTCGTTTCATTGTAATTGTAGTAGCCTGGATGCTGCAGATGCAAGTCTCAAGTGCATCTTTTCCCTATTCACATAGGAACTTTTGCAGTAAACTGATTGGAATTGTATGGAATTTAATTATGGCTCTGTCGTCCAAATAGAATTATGATTTTTGTTCTGGAGCCATACATTTGTTGTAATCTCTTAACTGACGCGCAATTATGCACGCCTAATAGTCCTCTCAATTATTTAAATAATTTAATCGGGCGTGCCGTGAATGGTGAGCCTATACACTGATGGCATATGCATACCACTGTAGTCTCGCTACACAATGTTATTGGCTTATTGTATTCTTAACATGTTGCCACTGATCTCAACGGCGTTTTAATTTCCATTTAGGTCAATCTAATGGGACAGTCAAGGCCTTTGATTCCATTTGCCTCGTCGCGCTGAGGTTGGAGAGGACATATTACTACCCCGAAGTGGAAATCAAAGCCCAACGAAATGACAAACAAGGAGTCCGAGGGTTTGGGTCTCTCCATACCACTGTGCATCTACAACGGAGCTTCGCAAACCAATGGTACCTGCATGGACCAAATTGGCCGCTTCTTCCAACCGTTCTCCTCGACCTTTGCGCTCATGGTACTGGTGGCCATGATAATTGGGATAATATTGGTTTCCCTGGCAGCATTTCACTTTAACAAGAGGAGAATGAAGAAGAGGAAGATCCAACGTGCCCAGGAGGAATACGAGCGTGACAACCTCAGCCCGTCCACCAAGGCGAAGAGAGAGCCTACGAGACCATGTATTATTGTCCGACCATCGCCTCGAGATGGCGAACACCGGCCACACTCCGCTGTCCAAAATACCAGTTGTCACATTCAGGAGGACGTCGGTACCTTACCCATTACAAATAATGCGTCAGAATTGGATATGGCACACATTGAGCAAGGAGACGGACAAGTGCTGGAAACGGTCGTCTTGTCTTGATAACGTTGCAATTGAAAGTGTTGGGACTTTGTAAATAAACAACATCCACGTTATAGTTCAGGTGTAATTGACAAAAAACATCAATTTGGGATTAACTGGGAAAGCAATATGGCACAAAAACAAACAATATGACCTCAAGGAACTATGTTTGCCATTTTCATCATAAATCACACCGAGTGGATTGATATGTGCCACGTTTGTAAATCGTGTATAAAAGTAGAGTCCGTCAGTATATTGGAATACATTTGTGGAATAATTTCAGCAAAGGACCATTTGGTAGAGTATTGTAAATTGAAGACAGGCCACAAGAAAGAGCGCTGTCCGTGGTTATGAAATCCCTGGCCCACTAGAAAGAGCGCTGTCCATGGTGCTGAAATGTAGATACATTCATGTGCCCCTAGCACAATTTCGTTGTGTAGATGTAAATTGCTACTTGTCCAAGTATTCTAAAGTATTTATTTCTGCGACTATTTCTACTACTGGACTTGCAAATGGTAGAATTAGATTTTTACCTAAAGAAATATTGCCCCAAAAGTTCACTCAAACTTCTTAAAACCAGTTCCACAGAACAAGCTTCACTTTATAAATCATTCAGTTGCTATATTGGCAGGCTTGAAATGGGTGACATAGCACATTTCATGTAATATGCTCTGGCGACCTTGCATTCCTCTTAGTCTCAATCCATTTGATTTTATTTGTACAACGCTTTCAAACGAAGAGCAAGTAGATGTAGGAAGATACCTTAAGAGGAACCAGACTCTCTGATTGGCATGTGCTTTGGCACCCTTTCAAAACGTTTTGTAGGAGCTATCAAATAAAGCTTTTATGTCATGTTTGACAAGGTCTCACAAACCTACTTAGGGCTTTTGGCTTTGTTAAAAGTGTGGCAAGCGGTTTAAGTTGCCATTTGTTGCGGTTAGGCAGTGCAGACTGTATTTAGAAATGGCCTCAAATAATTATTTTCAGAGATACATAGTTTAATTAAAATTATGCATTTTTATTGGTTGTTGATATAAAGGACATCAATCTTTTCTTTAATGTCTTTAAGATGACTGTAGGTTCTAGCATGTGTGACTTCTTGTAGGGCACAATGCGTTTGGTTTGTAATAATGCACTATTCCAGATTTAATTATTTCATGTGCCAGATAGCTGTGAGTCCTAATAGCCTATAGCAGTCCAGTATTTATAATGTACCCTCTGAAATGTAATAAATGGGGCATCATAAATATTTCTTCATGCTTATTTTCTTTGTCATGAAAGTCACATTTTGTCTTCTTTTCTACCTTGAGCCACGTTACGTCAAACAGAATACTGGTGTAACAAAACATTTCCAGGTGAACAAAAAGGAGAGCAGTCATTGATAATACCAATCAAAGATCAATAGAGTTTAATACAATAATTCAGGGAGACGCCTCCAGAACAGAAGCATAGAAAATGTCTAACGGGTCTCTTGGAGACAGGCCCTTTCTAATCAGACAGTAGGCTACCAAAAGGTATCTACACATCAGCGCAAGACGCTTGTACAAAGTCAGTCAAAACCAAAGACAGTGGCCTTGTCCAAAATCTGGCTTGCCTAGGCTACTACTTACTGAATACTATGTACCAGAGGAGGCTGGTGGGAGGAGCTATAGGAGCACGGGCTCATTGTATTGGCTGGAATGGAATAAATGAAAATGTATCAAACACATGAAAACCACGTTTGACTCATTTCATATTCCATTCCAGCCAATACAATGAGCCCGTGCTCCTATAGCTCCTCCCAGCAGCAGCAGCCTCTGATGTGTACTAATCGTACTACATACGATTTAGAACGTACTGAGGGCTCTGCTACTTTGATGAGCAACCAGAAATAACTATTGATAACGAACTCCTTGATCCTGCTTTGTAGTCTACCCTTCTGTTAACGAATGCATTAAGCAACAAATATCAGCATGCTAGGCTATAGCCGCAGTAAGATGTTTGGGCTGCACTCGGCTCATATTACTGAGAATGTGTCATCTAATGCGCCATTGCGTTGATTCCAGCCATTTCATCAGTTTGGTACAGCACGTCCCCTCAGCTGATTATCACCTGTTGTTAGACACTTAAATCTCGAAAAGACGATAATCGTCCTCAATAGTGTGCAGCAAATTCTAAAACTAGAGGAGAAGCCAAAATAAGTATGACATCCCAGCATTTAAAGCATGCTGAATTTGACATTTCACATTGGCTTACTATACAGCTTTTTGTCACATAGGTCTACCTAAAATGCTGACTATTTAAAACGCAAGTAGGCCTTTGGGTATTCGGACATGACCATTGACTTTGCAACAGAATCACACAGTGTTCATAATGTCGTCAATACAATAATAATCAGTGTCATCGGTCCTTGTACCTTCAGTAACTCTGCTGTCAATCACTATCAAACGATATGAGAACATTCCATATCAAGTCTAGTGACCATCAACCCGGCATACACAAATGAGTAACAAATAGAACAATGGAAATCATTAATATTACAGAAACGGAAAACAAATATGCTAAGCATTGTGTTAATTACTCTAAACTGAATATTAACTTTATTCATCTTAAATATTACCATTACAGGTAGTTTGTAATATTAATGGAACATTGTGATGTTGGAAAACTCTTGTGCATTCTGAGCCTCACTTTCAGGGTAGAGTGGATGATCCTCTCAAAGAAAGGGGATGCCTAGTCAGTTGCACAAGTGAACATATTCAACCAAAATGTGTCTTAAATCGACCTTGGCTCCATCAGTAACCCAAGGGGTTCCTTGATCTTATTGAATCTAAAGTCACACCTACCTCTCCTGATTGGATCATTGGGTATTTGAGTGCTTTGACAGGTTCTCTAACAGGAGTCTATGGCAGTGGGTTTCCACTGGATAACACAGCCAGTCAAAATTGGCTATCATAAAAATTCCTGAAAACAAATGTGCTATTTGGTTTTAATTTAAGGTTAGGCATAAGGTTGGCAGTATGGTTAATGTTAGGGTTAGAATACAATTTTAATAATACATTGTAGAAATTGGCAGTTTAATGACCTTGTGGTAACTAGTGAGGCTGTGGCCCTTGGCCAGGTGCCAGAAGAGCATGTTCCTAATTGTTTCCTAAAAAAACAGCCCCGGGGCCGTCATTGTAAATAAGAATTTGTTCTTAATTGACTCGCCTGGATAAATAAAGGTTAAATAAAATAAATACCTGGCTGGAATTCAGCTCCTATAGGACACACTACTGTTGGGAGTCTCTCACCGGATCTGTCCACAGACTAATCTCATTGGCGACTGTGGGGACAAATAGATCCCTGCTATTTACTCTTTGTAATTGGATTTGCATTACAAAGTTATAAGGAAGCAAAAACTCAACACGAGCTGCATGTTTACTTTTTCGCCATTAGGGCTGATATGTGTATGGACAAGTTTGAGCCTAGTGGATTGGAGAAAGGAGATGATCTAGAACTGAACTCGGTCCAATCAAAAGGATGATGGATTTGGAATGCACTTTTCTAGATGTTAAAAAGCGTTTTTACTGTATATTGTGGAAACCCGCACATCCGTTCCCACCCTCCTAGTGGGTAGAATGCTGAAGCTCCTATAGTCTGTTGCAGCATGTTGCATACCATATACCTCTGTCAAAGGCCCTGCTGCTCATCCTTAGGGGATGCTAATCCAAGAATGTGCAGTGATCCCTGTGAATGATTTATGAGCGACGCCTTCAGTGAAGCGGTACAATCTCCAAAAACGACAGCTTGATAGCATGACACTGGAAGATAAAACGGAGATCAGTCGTTGCCAGGCAATTAAACGGCTTTAGTGAAAGAGCCAAAGTAAGTGCACCCTTATTGTCGAGAAAAACATCCATCCAGTGCCAAGGCAACACGAGTTAGAGAGGCTGAGCTTCTGGAAAGACATCAGTCCCTGGTTGCCTGGGGGGCAGCAGTATCTCTCCCGACATCTGTGGGATTAGATGGCCTGTCGGGCAGACGCTGGCCTGTCTGTGAGCTCAGCTACCTGCAGTGACGTGAGCCGCCTCCCCAGCAAATGGGCAGCCCTAGTGTATATAAACTCCTGGGAGGCTGGCAGTACGTCTGTCTATGACTAGGGAACTCATCTTGGACACCCCAGCTTTGAGGCTGCTAACATGGCGGAGACTAACCTGAGAATCAGTGGGGGGTGGTGAGGTTTGGGGTTCACCTATGGGGGCAACAGGCTCTTCTCTGGGGGCAGGAGCGGTGGAGGTGGTGGCGGAGGGGCCGGACTGGCCCTCTCCAGATCTTTTGGAATTGGGGGGGTGGAGCAGCGGGGCTCGGCATAAGAGGAGGGCTCGGATATGGGGCTGGGAATGGGGGGAGGCCTGGGTATGGGGCTGGGAATGGGAGGTGGAGGAGGTGGTCTTGGGATGGGAATGGGTGGACATGCCCTGGCTCTAGGAGGAGGTGGTGGCGGGGCAGCAGGGTTCAGGGCTGGAGTGGCCCCACTCAGGGCTCACTTGGGTGGCCGCGTCTTCAAGATCAGAGGCAACCCGTCCTTTCTGAGCTCCACCACCGCAGTGGGTGGTGACGTGGGTGGTCTCAGCCCCGTGCCCAGCATCGACCCCTCGCTGCCCTCCCTCGACACAGTCCAGGTGACCCGCCTAAAGGAAAAGGAGGAGCTGAAGGTTTGCCACCTTTATTGACAAGGTATGTCACATAAACATTACACGTCATACAGACATTATGTTTTAATGACTATAATCAATAATCAGTGAAAGTTGATGTTGGTATTTAGCCACTTTCAGACTTTTAATGCAATTGTATACATTTTTCTATCACAGTAATATTTTAAGTGCATTTGTACTCGAACAACCAAATTAAACTCAATATTTGTATTTCTGCTTGAACAAACACAATGATTAGCATTATGTTGATCAGTATTCCATCTACCCATCAACATCCTCCACATCCCAATCCTGTGAGTATTTTTCATACATTGACCTACCATAATTAATGTCTGTGCTTCAATCGAAACCCAATTGAGGATAGTATCAGATTGTCCTTGTTATGGAATTGATAGCAATTCTCATGTATGCATTCAACATTGTTAACATGCTAAAACATATTACGCATGTATTTTTTGTATATTGTGCATGTGATTTGGTCTGGCAAAATAAAACGGGCCCGTTGGAATGTCCTGAACATCAATGTCCAAAATCATTCAAGCTCATTGAAATTCAGACCCATTCATGGAGAGGAACATCACCAGAGAGGAACATCACCAGACTGTATGTCTGTGTGTTAACCTAATAGAAATCTATGTGTGTACAGTATTCATCGATCTGGCCTCTCTCACTCTCTGTGGTCCCCAGGCTCGATCTCTGGAGCAGACCAACGCTGTGCTGAGGGCCAATATCTCCATGTTCACCAGCCCGGGGGAGGGCGGCCCTACCTACAAGACCCAAATCGATGGCCTGTCCACCACCAAGGAGGCCATTATCACCGAGATCGAGCACTACAAGAGCCTCATCGACGACGTCCAGAGCAGGTGGAGTGGGGTTAGGGTCGATTACCTCACAATACAGTGGGGCCATAATGAAATAATCTGTGACCCCATAATACACAGTACAGTATATACAGTTTGGTCTACTAGTCTGTAATGTTCAATACATGAATAATCTGCTGGCCGCACCAGGTCTGAAGATTTTGTATTTATTTATTGAACCTTTATTTAACTAGACAAGTCAGTTAAGAACAAATTCTTATTTATAATGACGGCCTAACAGTGGATTAACTGCCTTGTTCAGGGGCATGACGACAGAGTTTTACCTTGTCAACTCGGGAATTCGATCCAGCAACCTTTCGGTTACTGGCCCAACGCTCTAACCACTAGGCTACCTGCCGCCCGAAGTCTCTCAGCCTCATGTAGGTGTTGTGACTTTTCTTTATAATTACCTCGGCAGATCAATGCTTTTAATGCTCAGTTGGAGCAAAATCTAATAATAGCCTTCATTGTTCTCCAGCAGCAGAGTCTTGAGACTTTTGTTCTGAAGAGAATCTGTATCCAATCATCACAGAGCTTGAGATTCAATTGATACTGCGAAAATGATAACAAATACCCACATTTTGTTTCAGCCGAGTACACAATATATTATCCTTTAAACTCATGAAGCAGAATTGTAGACATTGATAATATATTAAACTTAATGCATAAATGTGACTGAAAGTTCATTGATATAAAACCTTATATTGGTTTTATGTTAAGATTTGAGGAGACTGCCCAAACCAAGTCATTAGAGATGGACTGGACCACATTAAAAGAGGTATGGATACATCATGGTGTTGTCATCAAACTATGGAAAGATTAGTCAAACAGAGGCTGGTGGGAGGTGCTATTGGACAGGCTCATTGTAATAGCTGGAAGGGAATACTATCAAACATATGGAGACCACGCTTGACTCTGTTCCCTTCAGTCCATTCCTGCCGTTACAATGAGCACATCCTCCAATCACTCCTTCCACCAGCCTCTGCTGATTCAAACAATTGAAATAATGAATGACATTCTGTTATGGCTATGAAAACCACTATTCCCATGCTTTAACAGGAGGTGAACAACCTCTACCTGAGCATTTTCGAGCTTCAAACCAACATTGGTGGACTGGAAGATCAGATCGGTCTCTCAAAGCAGGTGTATGATGCTGTGAGTACATGATGACATAACTATTTTACTGAAACATTCCAACATTCTCGCTAAACTTGCAAGGCGGGTGGTTCAGTGCACATTTAGGCTCTCAAAAATTAGCAAACATGAAAACATTGAAGCATGTTTTCCACTTGGTATACTTTCCCAGCAATAGTTTTATTCAAATTCTACATATGCACCGTTCCTTATCTGCTCCTGTACTCAACCAGTAAAAGCATTACTTCCCGAGTCTTCTGAAGATGGTCCCCTGCCCAGGCGCTGCATTAAAATGTCTCCCCATCAATTATGGAGATTTAGACAAGCTGAGAGCCAGCACTCAGCACCGCTGCTGGTCTCTCTCTCACTAAATCACCACTGCAGAACCTGACCTTCCATAAGTGTTCACAACATTAAGAATTTACATTACAGATCCTGTGTGACTCTCTCTGTACACTTTCTGCATCCTTAAAAACAGCTTCATTTTGGTACACAGGAGGGACAATATGGGTCGGTAAGTGCAACAAAAACAACACTGTTACAGTATTAATGGGGATCAACAAAGAGCAGGGAACATTTACCAAAGTCATATTGAACCGTGTTCAAATAAAGGCTACATGCCCAATGTGTTTCCAGAGTTCAGTTGTGACTGTAAATCACTGCTCAGATAATGGTATGAACATTAAACAATAGCTTTATTATATGTTGTCATATCCACAAGGTTAAAACAATTGCACAGACATTACACATTTCCTGTTGCGCTTTGTGTTGTAGAAAGTGAAGGAGGTGAGGAACATTGTGACAGGTAGTGTGAGGTCAGCCTTCTCCATTGCCGTGGACAACGCAGACCAGGCCCAGGACATGACCTATGCCCTAATGGACATCAAGGCCCACTACAAAGCCCTGGCCCAGCAAGCAGGATAGTGTATTTACCCTGCAGTGACCTACAGTAGTATATTTTCTCAATTGATCAAGCTAGTATTATGTTAACGCAATATAAAGTTATCTGAAGTCTGCCAGGCAGTATCTACCTATAACTGATTGCAAACACCAGTACATCCATTATGTCATTCTTATACCTGATTCGTTCCCCCTCAAGTGGATGTTCTTAGTATTGCACTCAGAATATGCTGTATGTTTTACCCTACACGGGACTGTTTCTGTTAAAACATTGTCATCCAACCCCAAATGTTACACTAAGACTGGTGATGGCACATCTCCTTTTTCTCATTTCCAACCCCAGCTCTCCATGACATCCCAGACCAAAGAGGATCTGCGTGTGTGCAGATTGAGAGGCTCAAGACCCTGGTTATCTTGAAGATAATCTGAGCTGTTGATTTCATTAAGTATCCCAGTAGTATCTCGTGGAGCAGCTAACCAAATTCCGCACAATTTTAGTTCTGGGTTAACCAGAACCTGATAAATGCTCACCACAGTGTTAAATAATCAGACCTCTCCCGTTGTAGAACATCCAGTTGGATGAGGCTGAGTCCCACTCCAGCTCCCACAGACCTATCAGGAGCAGATGCTGACCCTCAAGTCGGGTACACAGCTGTTAGAAAACAGACTGATTTCAACCCTGATATGAGGCACTTTCATGTGCAGCATAACCCATGAATCATGCTCTTCTTACAGCAAATAACACACTATAGTCAAGAGTACCAGGAACTCCTGTCTAGTAAAATGTCTCAAGATCACCACATACAAGAAGCTCCCATACATCACCCACAACCATTTAAGCATTGATTGAAGTTCTACATCTATTTGTGATGTGTATCATTTCAGACTGAAGTCCGACACGGTCACGCCGCAGCAGCTACATGTCCTCCAGCCTGAGCACAGCTCCCATCTCTATGAACTAGTATTGTGTATCCTGAAAAATTATTTTAATAGGTAATCAAAATGTCAAGATATTGTGGAAAAACATGTTATTTCTAGATTTGCTGTACTATGTTCTTTCTATTTGGGGTTGAGTATTTTACCTTTGAGGTGCAACGCAGACCGTTCCTCATTGCACCACTTTCTCTTCCAGTCTCAATATACTGAGGACAGAACAGAGAATCTGCCTACAGCGACCCAGCTCCATAGGGTTGAGATGGAACCTTGTTTTGGCAGAATTACTAACAACCCAATAAAGTGAACACTGTCCCAAATTCTGTTCTGTAACTTACTGTATGAAATGTTTCATATCAATTAAAGCACTATAGGGTACCACATCCAATGGGCTTGAGGTCAGGATTCATGCAATGTTCCCTCGTTTGGGGAGCTCATTCAAGGTAAACTTTGATGTCCTAATTGAATCCTGGCCAATGACTTGGTAATACTATGTCAAAGGCTTGAACACTCCAGAGAACCGACGGTGTAAGAGGAATCAAAGATTACAGAGACAATCTAGCACTGTCCACAAACCTCTCAACATTACTTTATGAAAAGTTACAAAACCAGAGCGTCAGGCCCCATCTCCACATCAGGTTATACAACACATTTAACATATCAATTAAAGCACTAGCATAATGCCAAAAGGTCAGGATTCACACCATGTATCTTTTCAAGGTAAACGTTGCATATGTCTTTTAAAATGTGCATAACCTGATTGAATCCTGGCCAATGACATCTTGTTAGTTCATAGACGAGAAGGTTACAGAGACAATCTAGCACAGGCCACAAACCTCTCTCTCTCACCCTGACCTTATGAAAAATATATCAACAGAAAAGTTACAAAACCAGAGTACAGAGTACACACATATACAGTCTAGATAGTCTGCTTCTTTTTCTTCTGTTTGATTGCAGACTGTGTCATCTTGGCCTTCTTGGCCAGTCCCTGTCCAGGTGTCTCTTCTCCTGGCTGTTTCTTATTTTTGTTCCTTTTCTTCTTTCCTTCCTCTGGTTTCCCCAAGGGGACTGTGTTGGCATCTGTTGCCCCCTGCTCAGAGACAGGCAATTGCTTCTTGCGGTTCTTTCTCTTTTTGGTCTCGGGCAGGAATCCTTTCTTCTTCTTGGGAGCGGTCGGCTCAGCCTGGTCCTCCTTGGTTTTCCTGATCCTGTCCCGTTTGGGCTTTCTGTTAAAGATGGAGCCACAAAAACATGGTATTAGAGCAGAGGTTCTCAGTGGGTCCGCAGGCCAGATCTCAAAATAAATGTTAGGAATATTCATATATATTTTTTTTAATAATGTAGTTTACAATGTATGTTCCTGGGCAACATGGGATATTGGTATCCACAAACTGCAGTTTTAAAGCTTAAATTAGTCAAAGTTCTCTCTGCCTCATGGCAAAATCTTCTCTCCGATGCCAAGAGGCAGGCATTTACAATATTCCTTCCCAGGGCCCGAGACTAGGTTCGCCTGCCGAAGTCATAGTAAAACTCCTTGTATCTCACTCGAGTTGTTCTGAATATGACGGGGTTCCTGATGAATTCGCTATCACAAATTGGTGGCAGGTAGCCTAGCGGTTAAGAACGTTGGGTCAGTAACCAAAAGGTCGCTGCTTCGAAGCCACGAGCCGACTAGGTAAAAAGAATATGTACACTTGAGCAAGGCACTTAACCCTAATTGCTCCTGTAAGACTTTGGATGTGTGTAAAAAGGGGTCCCCTGCCCCAAAAAGTTGGAGAAACCCTTGAAGGACAACTAACCAACCTGCTCTATGGGTATACTGCCACTGCAGCTCTTACCAATTATCTGAACTAGTGGAAAGTATCAACATTGCTCACATCCAACAACAAAAAAACCTGTCAAGTAGGTCTCAATAATTATATGTTACTATGAGTATTGTTGGTACATTTCATTCCCTATGACATGACAGTGATAATGTGGCAGAGTTACTCACATGACTCCAAAGTGTTTCATGACAGCCCAGTAGGTGTCCTCCATCTGCCCCGTCTTTCTGAAGCCCAGAACCTCTCTCATGGACTGAAGAACCTTCTTGAGGGGCTCCAGAGCCACAGACAGTTTCTGTAAAACACAGGAGACAAAGGTAGGTCAAAGAACCTACAAAAATCCTCCCATGTTAGTAGGACAGGGAAATGTGGTGAAATTAGAGTTGGTTTACCTGCTGGTTGACATTTTTGACCAGGAACAGGCCAAGCTCCAGGGCTTTGACCAACTTCTCCTGGACCACCTTGTTCTTAGCGGTCTCAACTACAGTCTCCAGACTCTGAGGAGAACAACATCCACAATCATATCAGTAACGTCTAAAATCGACAGCCAAGGGAGAGAGAGATGATTTATCATTTAAGACAAACCTATAGATTGAACTGCATGAAAAACAATTGTTAGTTGAGCAGAGTTTTTTAATGTGATGTGATCTAGAGATTGATTCCTATGGTTTGCAGTTTCACACAGTGACATGTTCTCTAATGTCTAAGCTTGGGTGAGGTGTTTGATGCCTACCGCTGCCACCTGGCCCACCGCCTTCTGAAGCAGCCCTGCCCAGGGGTCGCCCGCCAACAGCTGCTGTACCTCCCTGCTCTGCAGCCCCCGCAGCACCATGGCACTAGCCTGGCTCTGTGGAACACAAAGTCAAACCCTCAATGTGCAGATGTTATTCTGCAGATCAGTGGTAGTTACCATCAGGCTGAAAGGATTATTGGCTGGTAAGAGTTAGGTTAGTCATTATTGTATTAAAAGTGGAGTTGGTAGAAGTTGACCCATGGTTAGATGCTTATTTTTACTCCTAATTGTTGAGGTGAGGAGCCTGCTAGTCTTACTTGTTGGTGTTCTCTGATTCCTGTTGTGATGTGTTCCACTGCAGTCTCCAATAGGTTCACACACAGAACCTACACACAAACAGAAGATAATCACAGTTACATCAGCCACAAGAGGAAAAGAATGATGCATCTTCAAGTGTTTATACAGTCCCTTGAGGGCAGTGTAGATAGAATAAGAGTGTTGTTGCCGTTGTCTCACAGGGAAGCGGGTGAAGAGGTCGATGAACATCAGGCCTGACAGAGGGCTCTTCCTGCGTGTCATGAAGGAGCGCAGAGCCCCTTTAAAGATGTCAGACACCCTCTCCACGTCCACGTTACCCATGAACCTCAACTGCAGCACAAGGAGATTTCAGCATATCAACAGGTTGGTTTTACACAAAAGACACAATAATAGTAAATACTCAGCGTACATTCAGATTCAATCTAGTGGTTGGTTAAGGACCAACTTCTGTCACTGTAGTGAAATCTGAAAGGTAAAGAGACTTACCTCCTCAGTTGATAGAATTGTCTTGCTGTCTGCGGAGGCCCCGGGCACCCCCCCTCTCAGCACCTTGACCAGGTACAGAGATGCACTGAAGAAGTAGAGTGACACTGAGGAGTCCGAGAGCTTCTGGGCTTTGGTCATGAGTTTCTCCAGCAGGTCGTGGAGCTCCCCCTGTCTGTCACCTACGGTCTTACAGTACTGCTTGGCCCGGCATAGCTGGTTCCTGGGGGAGTAGAGGATAACGTTACTGACTGATCAGTATAGCAGAATAATACTGGAAAACTTGACATGACAATCTGTCTACTCAGACAGGAATAGATCAGTCTTCAATGCAGCTGCATCTGACAAGCTGTTCTATATAAGTAAAACAAATCCTGTCTTACATCTAATACATAGCTTGGTACTTTGTGTTAATATGTTTTAATACCGTTAACACTATTATACATGGCTCTAATGCACCGACATTTGGGAACACAATAAAAGTATTTGATGAGTGTTTGTTTTAATGACAAGAAATCACTAAAAGTTCATGAATAAACGGTTTGAGGGTTCCATGCTCAAATCAGGCACAATGTACTCATATGAGTCACTTGTGAGAGAAATGTTCAGCTGCCCCTTTAAGTTAGTTAGAGGTAGTAGTCGTGACCAAAGGTTTTGAGAATGACAAATATTAATTTTCAAAGTCTGCTGCCTCCGTTTGTATGATGGCAATTTGCATATACTCCAGAATGTTATGAAGAGTGATCAGATGAATTGCAATTAATTGCAAAGTCCCTCTTTGCCATGCAAATGAACTGAATACCCAAAAAACATTTCCACTGCCACAAAAGGACCAGCTGACATCATGTCAGTGATTCTCTCGTTAACATAGGTGTGAGTGTTGACGAGGAGAAGGCTGGAGATCTTGCTGTCATGCTGAGTGAGTTTGAATAACAGACTGGAAGCTTCAAAAGGAGAGTGGTGCTTGGAATCATTGTTCTTCCTCTGTCAACCATGGTTTCCTGCAAGGAAACACGTGCCTTCATCATTGCTTTGCACAAAAAGGGCTTCACAGGCAAGGATATTGCTGCCAGTAAGATTGCACATAAATCAACCATTTATCGGATCATCAAGAACTTCAAGGAGAGCGGTTCAATTGTTGTGAAGAAGGCTTCAAGGCGCCCAAGAAAGTCCAGCAAGCGCCAGGACCGTCTCCTAAAGTTGATTCAGCTGCGGGATCGGCGCACCACCAGTACAGAGCTTGCTCGGGAATGGCAGCAGGCAGGTGTGAGTGCATCTGCATGCACAGTGAGGCGAAGACTTTTGGAGGATGGCCTGGTGTCAAGAAGGGCAGCAAAGAAGGCACTTCTCTCCAGGAAAAACATCAGGGACAGACTGATATTCTGCAAAAGGTACAGCGATTGGACTGCTGAGGACTGGGGTAAAGTCATTTTCTCTGATGAATCCCCTTTCCGATTGTTTGGGGCATCCGGAAAAAAGCTTGTCCGGAGAAGACAAGGTGAGCGCTACCATTAGTCCTGTGTCATGCCAACAGTAAAGCATCCTGAGACCATTCATGTGTGGGGTTGCTTCTCAGCCAAGGGAGTAGGCTCACTCACAATTTTGCCTAAGAACACAGCCATGAATAAAGAATGGCACCAACACATCCTCCGAGAGCAACTTCTCCAAACCATCCAGGAACAGTTTGGTGACGAACAATGCCTTCTACAGC
Organism: Salvelinus namaycush; assembly: GCF_016432855.1. Lineage (NCBI taxonomy): Eukaryota > Metazoa > Chordata > Actinopteri > Salmoniformes > Salmonidae > Salvelinus > Salvelinus namaycush. The sequence goes on from NC_052318.1 coordinate 22,384,375, forward strand.
ATGATGGAGCACCTTGCCATAAGGCAAAAGTGATAACTAAGTGGCTCGGGGAACAAAATATCGATATTTTGGGTCCATGGCCAGGAAACTCCAGACCTTAATTCCATTGAGAACTTGTGGTCAATCCTCAAGAGGCGGGTGGACAAACAAAAAAAACACAAATTCTGACAAACTCCAAGCATTGATTATGCAAGAATGGGCTGCCATCAGTCAGGATGTGAACCAGAAGTTAATTGACAGCATGCCAGGGCGGATTGCAGAGGTCTTGAAAAAGGTCAACACTGCATATATTGACTCTTTGCATCAACTTCATGTAATTGTCAATAAAAGCCTTTGACACGTATGAAATGTTTGTAATTATACTTCAGTATTCCATAGTAACATCTGACAAGCAGCAAACTTGGCGGAAATTAATATTTGTGTCATTCTCAAAACTTTTGGCCACGACTGTATATAGGGATGCGGTGCCATTTGGGACAAGAGGAGTGATTGGAAGCTATGGATCCACTTGCATTGTTCTCTAGCGTATGTTCCTGTATCTGTAGCCTTTCAGTCATTGTGCTAACACTAGTTTGCATTGGCTCGCAAAACTACCTTTAACTTGCTGATAGGACATATCTAACATCACACTCTGAACTCTTGTTTGATATCATTTTTTGTATGACGAGTAGGGATGCATTCTGTACTCAGTCAATGATTTTGATATGCAGGATTCATACACATTATGACTTAACCAAATTTCCACGATCAACAATTGGCGGCATCTCCATGTACATATTGTTGTTTTGGCACTGTACTCCAGCACTTTGGATGTGAAATGATACAAGTGCAGACTCTCAGCTTTAATTCGAGGGTATTTTAATCCATATCAGGTGAACCGTTTAGAAATTACAGCACTTTTTGTACATAGTATTGGGCCAATTTCATTTGTGTATTAAAGTAGTCTGAAGTGTAATATTCAGTCACATTCCTAGCAAGCAATGATTACATCAAGCTTGTGACTCTACAAACTTGTTGGATGCATTTGTTTTGGTTGTGGTAGACTATTTTGTGCACAATAGAAATGAATGGTAAATAATGTATTGTCATTGGAGTCACTTCAATTGTAAATAAGAATATGATTGTAAACACTTCTATATTAAATGCACATGCTACCATGACTGCGGATAGTCCTGAAAGAAACGTGAATAAGGATGAGTGAGAAAGTTAGACGCACAAATATCATACCCCCTCAAAAATCCTAACCACCCGTTGTTGCAATGGTGAGACGTTAGCATGTCTGGGGGGGTGACATGTGCGCGTCTAACGTTCTCACTTATTGTATCATTTCAAATCCAAAGTGCTGGAGTACAGAGCCAAAAAAATATATATTCACTGTCCCAACAATTACGGAGGGCACTGTATAAAAAAAGTATGAGTTATGTGGTATCGACACTGGGAGGCTGCTCTCTGATCCCATGTACCATCTCCTGTCATTGAGCAATGCACTTAACCCCCCACAAAGTAGAACACCTGCTAGGCAACTGTATGAAAAACATGTGGTCAGCCCTCAGTGTGGAGAGCTACTGGGTGTTCAGGCTCTTGATCAAGCGCTTTAATAAGGTCTGGTTGAGCAGTTCATTTCTAAACTGTGATTTGTTAGAGGGGGACAGGAATAAAAAGCTGCACAACCATTAGTTCTCCTGGAGGATTGACCACCCTTGATGTAAAACATTGCAACATTACAAATAAGTTGCCTTTTGAAATAATTTGCTCATTCAAAATATCAAAAGATTAAATGGCTATGGTAGGCCCACACATCTTCAGGAAATTAACCTTTTCTAGTTCAGTCATTTATCTTAGCTACATTAGAAGTGTTTACTTTGCAGGCTGATTGTGTTACAATGTCTCATACATTGGATGCTCAAATCAACTGGATCTATAAAACAAGTTTTGAAGCCACATAATCAAAAGGCAACATCTAATATTTGTTTCTACAATTAAATGTTCATGATTAGATTCACAGCGATTGAACCCAATCCCAACTAATACCATGGTAACGTGAAGTTAGTTTCATCAAAAATAATAATTTAAATTAGTCATATGAAATGTTTAAAAAAGTAAATCTACTTTGTATGGCCTTATTCGCGAGAGTCGGTGGAACGTTTTTTGTAACATCAATACATGCTAAAAATAGCTTAACAGTTAACTAGAGGGTACAATATGTTTTGAATTGGCTACCTAGTTAATCTGTTCTCTATCATAGTTTATAGGCCTACCTGCTAACGCAATGTCCGACTGTCTCTCTGTCCTTGAGCAACGGCCCACTCGTCTTGCACTATGCAGGTGATGTGCGCAAACACAGATGCGCTTGTGACATTCCGATCCTGGCTGATATGCTGATTTTATTTGATAAAATATTTTTAAACTGCCTATAGAAATTACATGAAAAAAAAATGATCGTAGTGGCTGTGTGTCTAATGGCACTAGCATGCCGTACTTGAAGATGTCTGCGGCCTTGCGGAGGAAGTCCTGCTCCTGCTGGTCGCTCTCAGAGCTCATGCCGCTCTCGATGACGCTGAGCAGGGGCTCCACCATGCCCAGCACCAGGGGGCTGCTGCCCTGCCTGGCCAGGAACACCTCCACCAGGTCCAGCACCTGGAACACAGCAAAGAACCAGGGGCAGCGCTCCATGAACATAGGGGGGACCAGCACCAGAAGAACAAGAGGCAGTGTTAGAAATAGCACTGCTCGTAGCTAGTGTAACAGTCATTAGTATGTGCCCTGAAGCCAGCAACTAGATGGAGCATTGGAAACATCACACCATCCACTCATAGAACTCATCTCTCTATCCAAACAGATGAGACAGAAATAGACCTTGATCTTGAAGTCTCTGACGAGGGTATTTTCCTTTTTTAGCTTGTCCTTCTCATCCTTCTTAGCCTGCATCTTCTTCTTCTGTTCAAGGAACAGCGCTGCGATGCTGCCGTCCAGCTTCATCATGGCTTCATCGTCCAGTTCGTCGTCATCGCTGCCATCCTCTTCTGTGGCCTGTGACGGGCAAGAAGAAAGACCCAATCCAGTTAATGTCTAGAATACCCCGGCGCTGTGTATCAATGTCCTTTCTTTTGAATCCTCCACTTTACTGAATGAGAGTTTCAACCTTGAAACCTCTAGAAACGTATCCAGAGACTTACTACAAAATGCATTTAAAAAAAAATGAAGGCTAATAACAACCACTTCTTGAGCACTACAAGTGATACCTTAGAGTTACCAGTAAATACAAACCCAGAGGTAGAACAGAATATCAATCACAGGAATGACACCTACCAGAGCACCTTGGTTCTGTAGGACCTTCATCAGCTCAATGCGGAAGTTCTGATCCACCTCGCCCCCTTCCTCCATGGCCTCATCTTCACCCTCAGAGTCGTCGTCTGATGCATCCGAGTGTTCCTCCTTCTGAGGAAGCAAGTAATACATATATTTAGGATATAAAATATAAGCAATCATGGTATATTGACCATATACTACAAACCCCCGAGGTGTCTTATTGCTTAAATATATCCTTCATTTAAAATACATTCATAAACTAGTCTAGAGGTCGACCGATTAATCGGCCCTAATTTTTCATAACAATCAGTAATCAGCATTGTTGGACGCCGATTACATTGCAATCCACAAGGAGACTGCGTGGCAAGCTGACCACCTGTTACGTGAGTGCAGCATCAAAAGGACCTGGTGGCTGCAAGGAGCCAAGGTAAGTTGCTAGCTAGCATTAAACTTAGGGAAAAAAAATCCATCGACCATGTGTAGTTAACGAGTGATTATGTTATTACTAGCGTGTCCTGCGTTGCATATAATAAATGCGGTGCCTGTTAATTTATCATCGAATCACAGCCTACTTCGCAAACGGGTGATTTAACAAAAAGCGCATTCACGAAAAAAGCACAGTCGTTGCACCAATGTACCTAACCATAAACATCAATGCCTTTCTTAAAATCAATATACAAGTATATATTTTTTTAAACCTGCATATTTAGTTAAAAGAAATTCATGTTAGCAGGCAATATTAACTAGGGAAATTGTGTCACTTCTCTTGCGTTCAGTGCAAGCAATTTGGGCCGCCTGGCTTGTTGTGAACTGTGTGAAGACCATTTCTTCCTAACATTTGCATTATTTAAACCAAATTGAACATGTTTCATTATTTATTTGAGACTAAATTGATTTTATATTAAGTTAAAATAAGTGTTCATTCAGTATTGTTGTAATTGTCAGTATTACAACAAAAAATGTTTTCATTTTATTTATTATATATATTTTTAAGTCGGACGATTAATTGGTATCGGCTTTCTTTGGTCCTCCAATAAATCGGTATCGGTGTTGAAAAATCAGTCGACATCTAAACTAGTCACCAACGTAATTAGAACAGTAAACAAGTCATGTGTCATACCACAGCTTTCAACCAATCAGCATTCAGGGCTCAAACTACCCGGTTCATAATAATATTTAGAATACACTTTTGTGGACCTGATCAGGTGTGAAACTACTGATCTGACCTCGATCTCTCCTTCATCCTCCTCTCCTTTCTTTTTAATGTCCTTCTTCTTTATTTTGTCTGAGTCTTGATCATCCGTTACCACGACGGCACTGTCCTCCTCATCTTTATCTGGGTCCAGAACCTAAATACACAATGCCTCTAATTAATGGACATTCCTGTAATATATCCACAAGCACTTTTACAAATCAACTAAAGTTTTACCATCAGTGAACACAATGTATTATTTGAATGTAACATATCAAAACTACAGCTCTGCAACAGTAAAGTATTCTTTAGTCTACACTTACATCCAAGATGGCGGTGAGGGCTCTGGCGGTGACGTGGGGACAGATGTTGGCGAAGACAGTCCTGCAGACGTGGCGAATGTGTCTACTGGGCTGGGACAGGAGTGAGAGCAGGATGTCCACTACAACCTCAGCCCAGTGGGGCTCCTCCTCTCCTCCTGCAGAACCTGGATCAATGGAGGACATGTGGTTAAAGAGACATCACACCCAGGGCTACCATATTAAACATAGAGGGCGGTATTTATCAAACCTTACGGTCACTGTAAACCTGTGAAAGAGTATGGAGGGGAACTAGATAAATAGATTGTTCAATTTATGAGAGTACTTCCTTCCCTGTCACAGATGAAGACCGGGGTGGATTGTAAAGTTTGTTGGCTCTGACACATGGCATATGGATGGATGTGGTCTTACCTGTTGCCTTCTTCTTGGACTTCTTTTCGTGGGCTTTCTCCATGCAGTTCTGCAGATCCTGCATCAGGTCCACCAAATCCTCTGGAGCCTTTACGGTACAAGCAAACACGTATACAGAAATGTGTGGGGAAAGAACAAGGTACAATTATGTATCTACATTTTTTTTTTTTTATCTACAATATCCATAATACTTTAACAATTATTTTTCTTCCCTCATTTGTTAGTTAATTGCTTACCTTGAACAGGTGAATGCCAACCAGCAGGAAGAGTTGTTGGAATGCAGAGGTCTCTGGAGTCTGGCCTTTCTTAGATTTCTTCATTAGAGTCCTTACTGACGCCAGCATACTAGATATCATAACAACAGATTCACTACTGGCTTACATTTCTTACACCAACCTTTAAATCCCCCATCTCTACATGGTCCATACCTGTCCCAGGTCTGTCTCTGCTCAGGGCTGAAGGGCTGGGTGCTCTGGGCATACTTTGGCTGGTTGAGCAGGGTGTCGGCATACTGCACGAGACAGTAGATCCACATGGAGCCGTCACCCGTCACACCCTGCACATGCCTCTGGTTGCGGGCCGCCGCCTCGGGGGAGTCACCCAGCAAAGGCAGGTGGTTCATGTGCTGCAGGAGTCTGAAGGAGTTGGGAGGTTAGAGACGTGTTGATAGGGTGTGCAGAGTAACATAAATTAACTCATGCTGTGGCTTTTCATGTAATTTCCCCTTTAAAACCATACATGTTTAAAAGTTAAGTGACTATTCCAGCCATGCTCTTCATATTTTACCCCACAGCTTGTGTTTGGTAAAGTGATAGTGTAATGTGTTATTTCACCCAAAGAAGGAGTTGATGACAACGACTCTGGTCTTCTCATCCAGGGGCACTGACAGAGTGGCTTCTGTCTCAGGTATGTCTGGGGTAGCTTTCTTAGCATTAAAGAATGCGTGGAAAAAGACAAACCTGGTGCAATAGAGGATAAAATAATGGCTTAGCATCTATTAGGGATGTGCATCTTTCCCTTTCAAGACGATTTGATAAATGGGCTCCGATACGTTTTAGTTTGAAACAATTCAATGCACCAACATTTGTTGCATAAACACATTCATTTTTCAATCTGATGCTGATGGAGCTGGGCCTCTCTAAGCCCAATCTGCCTGAGCTGTGTGTGTATATGGTGTCTGTACTATGTAGGCACCTGAGCTGAGTCATAAGGGAGACTAGGTATCTACCACCCCACTACCAGATTGGGGGAGGGATGTAGCCTGTGTTTTGTCTCCGCACTTTAGTTCTGAAATCACCATCACCCACAAATTAGCTTGTCATTTTTGCAGATTACAGTAAGTGTTTGCGTTAGTAATGTATCAATATGTATTGTTTACAAATTAGCTATGAACAATGAATATATAGAACAATCTTGGATTTGTGTTGAGATAATTCAGCAGTAGGCTGAATTAATTGAGGAAAACTCAATTTATGAACGGCCTTTTTCGCAATTCACAACAACATCATTGGCGATCAAAGATTGTTACTCTTATCATTACTAAATATCAGTTTCATTTGCTGTGAAATCTTTACATAGTGAGGCAGCCAAGCCAACGTGGTGGTGCAGCACCCCTCTTGTTTGAGGAGAACCCTGGCATAGTGACCATACTACATTTGGATCCGGTTGGGGTCCGCAGACCAATGCACTTGTCTTAAACATTTGAATCGGGAAACGGTGAGTATCGGCGAATCGCTACATTACGAATATAAACTGCCCTTAAGAATAAATTGGTTGTAGTGATATAAATGTTAAGATTATTACGTACATCCAACTTGGCACAGGAAAAAGATAACCCTTTGCTGCTCTCACAAGTGATACCACCAAGGCATTATTTAAAATCACTTGGAAGAGCAGCAAACAGTCAGTGACATGATGTTTTCCCTGCAGTGAGATCTCTCACCTAGCTACATCCATCACTAGATCCTCCTCTCTCTTCAGCTGGTTGTTCTCCACGATGGAGGTGAGGCGCGGAATGATCCATTTCCTCAGACGGAATATACAGTTCTCTCTCCTAAGGATAGAGACAGTCAGCAATTCATTGGAAAGGCATATATTAATAGTTCTATGACATGCTATAAGGGTTCTACTCACTGGACTCCGCCCTCCTGGTTCTCCTTCTGCCTGCGGGTGCTGAAGTCCAGGCAGCTGTCCAGCTGGGGGTTGAGGAACATGTCTTTGAGCCAGTCCACGTAGCTCTGCAGGGCGGTGGGCCGCAGGTGCTGCACAACCCTCCAAAAGGAGGGCACCACGGGGTAGCCCTGGTTGGTGAGCAGGGAGAAGGCCACCACCACCGCCAGCTGCTTCTCCGGTTCATCGCAGCCCTGCAGGAAGTCGCCCACGTACGTCTCCATCTCGGGGGCAAACTTGAAGCGGTCTGGGAGCTGAGGGGGCGAGGTGAGCGCATACTTGTAAGTCATTATATTAAAAACTAACTTTTTGGATAAGTGAGCATCTTGCTACACATGTTCTGTGACTAAGACGCCTGCAGCATTACTATGTATTTCTATGACCTGGTGCAGTCGTGAGTCAGACATTTGTCGTGAGTCAGACATTTGTCGTGAGTCAGACATTTGACGGAAGTCAGACATTTGACGGGAGTCAGACATTTGACGGGAGTCAGACATTTGACGGGAGTCAGACATTTGACGGGAGTCAGACATTTGACGGGAGTCAGACATTTGATGGGAGACTGACCTGAGCAGAGACCACGTGTTCCCCGTAGGCCCTCATCACCTCTCCATTTAGCACCTGTTTCAGCTGGACCAGGGTCAGCAAGGGCAGGGCACTGCCCAGCAGCCGGTAGCTCAGGTAACTGTGGCACAGAGAGAAGACTGCATGTTGGCACAGCTACGGACATTTGCAACAAAGGAAGGAAAACAGGAACATACATGTACATGGGGGGCAGGGGGGGGTGCTTGCAATAAATTTGAAAAATGACAGGGGTCTTGACTACAGAACATATTTCAATCATCTAATACTCAGGTTCAGGGTCCAAATGTAAGTGGGGAGCAATAGTCTTTTAACCACAGTACTGTGCTTACTGTGTGGGCCCTGGCTGGTCTTTCAACATTCCCTTGATTATTGTCTCCCTCCAGAAGAGCTCAAAGTTGTCCTCCTTCAGAGAGATCTGCAGCAGGTCCAGAGCCACCGCAGGCAGCAGGCGGTCCTTTTTGACAGAGCGGGCCGCCATCTTCAGTACCTCTGTTAACCTAGGGAACACAGGTTTTGATTGTACATTTAGTCAAAGTGTGTGTGTGTGTGTCACCATGACCATGGAAGAAGAAACCTAGACATAGTGGTAAAAAGCTGCTCACTTAGGGATATTGTCCACAGTAATGATTGTGGAGGTGCCCAGCAGCTTCTTCAGCTTCTTGGGCTTGAGCACCTGGGGGAACTTCTGCATGGCCACCAGGAGGAGCTGCAGCTGCTCGGGGGTGCTGAAGGCGGAGGACAGGTCTGTCTGCAGAGCTCCCAACAGCACCTCCTCAAACACCTCCTCTGACGTCTGGAGAAACACAAACAACACCAAACACAGGTCATATTGACTGCACCCTTCCACACCAGGATTTATCACATTGGGACCCCATGAGAAGCAGGGTCCGACATTAAAGATGGCCCGTGGCGGGTAAAATCATGTTTAAGGGCCAGTGGATCTTGTCAGGGCCAGTAACTTCTCAGCATGTTCCAGCTCAACATTTACCTGCTATGTCGTAGTCCACCATTTTAAACCATTGAAGACTACACGCAGAAAAGTCATGCTATTTGTATTTGAACAATATGATTGGCCATTCATTCAAGCGCCACGACGCTTCCGCTAGTCACAACTTGTTGAGCACTCGAGCAGTACATGAGTTGATGCCTTTACACACAGCACACGCAAGCTGTCCAGAGAAAAAACAAGCGCCCATCAATATTTTGTTTATTTAACTAGGCAAGTCAGTTAAGAACTAATTCTTATTTCCAATGACGGCTTACACTGGCCAAACCCGGATGATGCTGGGCCAATTGTGTGCTGCCCTATGGGACTTCCAATCAGGGCTGGTTGTGATACAGTCTGGATTCTAACCAGGGTGTCTGTAGTGACGCCTCTAGCACTGAGATGCAGTGTCTTAGACCGCTGCGCCACTTGGGAGCCCCAATCTACTGGCTGAGCTTATATATTTTAGAGAAATAGTGAACAGACTAGCAGTATGCTGGCTATTGTTGATAGTCTGCACAAAGAAAGCTACAAAAAGACACCTGGCATTCATCTTGGCTAGCCTACTGTAGCCATGACGATATCTCTTTTGGAATGCAGAACGTCTTAAAAGGGGCAGCGTCCTATTTTGGAAAGTAGGAAAAAATTATCTTAATGACATTTTTTAGAATAAAAAATGTATGCAATTAATATAATTCTAAAGAATGGAGTAACAACTTAGATTGCTAAAGAATATTACACAACTTCAATACCATAATAACCAGATATAGCTTATTAATAGCTGAATACAGCGAGAAAGCATGCCAACCTATAGGCCCTGCATGGTCCCAATGCATTTAAAAACTACACCATGTTCGGGCCAGCAGATTTTTTTCCCAACCGGGCCAATGAGAAAAAAAGTTAACGTTGAACCATAAAGAGTGATACGGTATGAAGTAGAGCTGGCTGAGTCACTCACCTCAGACAAGATGTCCACCATGGCCTTCCTGGGAAGGTCCCGCAGGTGTTCTCTGTGAAGCGAGAGGCTCTGGAGGAGCTGGACACACTCCAGCACCACCTGTGGCTCCTGTCACACACACAGGTAAGTAAGCATACCAAACACACTGAAGTCTGAAAATTAGAGACAAGTTAGGTTCCGCAGTAACAATAGAGCGACATATAGACTGGGTTGGCTGACTTCACGAAAATGATGCAAGCATTGACGAGGCCGGAAGGCGTGCGTTGCTATGATTCTGAACGGTCAGATAGCTAGCAACAATGACAATAAGCTGCAATGTGGGGAATCAAAGGTGGCTCATTTCAGCTCATTGTATCTTGCTATTGATATGTCTTGTTTTTAGTTTTTGACTGATGTCATGTCTATGCTATTATGGCTAGAATAAAACATTGAGACTAAATATATATTGAACTAAAATAAAACGCAACATGCAACATTTAACTATTTTACCGAGTTAGAATTCATATAAGGAAATCAGTCAATTGAAATCAATTCATTAGGCCCTAATCTATGGATTTCATATGACAGGGAATACAGATATAACATATGTTGGTAACAGATACCTTTAAAATGGTAGCGGCGTGGATCAGAAAACTAGATCTGGTGTGACCACCATTTGCCTGATTTTTGGGCGGCAGGTTGCCTAGTGGTTAGTGTGTCAGGCCAGTAACAGAAAGGTTGCTGGATCGAATCCCCGAGCTAGGTAAAAATATGTTGTTCTGCCCCTGAACAAGGCAGGGCAAGCACACCCACTGTTCCCCGGTAGGCCCTCATTGTAAAGAAGAATTTGGTCTTAACTGACTTGTCTAGTTAAATAAAAAAATGAAATGCTGTGCGACATCTCCCATTCACATAGAGTTGATCATGCTCTTGATTGTGGCCATTGGAATGTTGTCCCACTCCTCAATGGCTGTGAGAATTTGCTGGATATTGCCTTTAACTAGGACACGCTGTCGATCCATCGCATTCCAAACATGCTGAATGGGTGACATGTCTGAGTATTGTGGTGGGCCGTGCGCATGCCAGGTGACACGTAGCCAGTTGTACTTTTTCTGTTGTACATTGGTGCGGCTGGCTTCCGGGTTAAGCGAGTGTGTTAAGAAGTAGTACAGCTTGGCAGGGTGGTGTTTTGGAGGACACATGGCTCACGACCTTCGCCTCTCCCTAGCCCGTACGGGAGTTGCGATGGGACAAGACTAACTACCAATTGGATATCACAAAATTAGGAAGAAAAAGGGTTAAGTAAATAAATAAAAATAAAATGTCTGGTGAGGATGCAGGCCATGAATAACTGGGACATTTTCAACTTCCAGAAATAGTACAGATCATTGCGACATGGGGCCGTGCATTATCATGCTGAAACCTGAGGTGACGGCTGAGGATGAATGGCACAACAATGGGCCTCAGGATCTCGTCACGGTATCTCTGTGCATTTAAATTGCCATCAATAAAATGCAATTGTGTTTGTTGTCCGTAGCTTACGCCTGCCCATGGAATAACCCCACCGTGGGGCACACTGTTCGCATCAGCAAACCGCTCGCCCCCACGACGTCATACATGTGGTCTGCGATTGTAAGGCCAGTTGGACGCATTGCCATATTCTCTAAAACAACGTTAGAGGCGGCTTATGATAAATTAACATTAAATTATCTGGCAACAGCTCTGGTGGACAGTCCTGCAGTCAGCATGGCAAATGCACACTCCCTCAAAACTTAAGACATCCGTGGCTTTGTGTTATATGATAAAACTGCACATTTTACAGTGACCTTTTATTGTCCCCAGCACAGGTGTGCTTCTTGATATGCCAAACCCGTCAGGTGGATGGATTATCTTGGCAAAGTAGAAATGCTCACTAACAGGGATGTAAACAAATGTGTGCACAACAGAGAGAAATAAGCTTTTTATGCAAATGGGACATTTCTGGCATCTTTTATTTCAGCTCATGAAACATGGGACCAACACTTCACATGTTGCGTTTATATTTTTGTTCAGTGTAGTTTACATGTTGTAAACAGTCTAAGCCAACCCCGTCTGTTTTGCCCCATAGTTCCGCACCCGTCAGTTTTGTTGCTAAACAACCAACCCGTCTATGTGCTCCTTCATTATCTGCACCAAACATGGTATACTAATCTTCTCTGCCAAGCCCTTGGGTTACCTGGTGTCATTCTTACCTTTGGAAGGCGTGTGGACTGAGACAAGGCAAGCACACCAAAGAAGTTCCCAAAAGCAGCATTTCTGATGAGTTTCTGTCAACACAAGATACAGTATAAAATGGAGATCTTCATTGGCCGATTAAATTAAGTATATGGATGTTAGTTAAATGACTAATAAATATTTACCATGGTACACAGCATCTAACTTTAGTCATATCACATGCTCACCTTTTTCACTGTCGCCAAGTTGTGCTTCTCTTTGATTTGATCAAATGCGGTACGCAGAGATACCTCCTCAAACACGCTCAGGACCTGACAACCAAAACAATGAAAGAGAAATTATACATGTCACATCTTACGTGTTATGTAGTAACACCTTAATAACTCATTCGTTAGACATGTACAAAGAGACGCAGGATTTTGCTGAGCCATTAGATGCAAGGTAGGGTGGCCACCAACTGCCATGAGTGGGTGAAAACGCACTTTGGTGATGAAATTTCACTTCCTTATGTTATAAATAGTTTACCAAGACAAATATGATTTTTCCTGTTCTGAATTGTTCAGGGGGTCTTTTAATTAACCGTATAGATCCACAGTCGGATTTTGTAACCTAATACATCCGATAAGCACAGAACTATGTTGACAGAGCAGTGCAGCTTTCTCACTGCAACTTGAGGTTTTTACATGTCGTCGTCTTCAATGTTTCCATAGGTTGCAAAAAATCTAACTTAGCATGACACTAGCTGAATTAAATGTAAAAGGATTTGAGAACTTGAGCTTGCTGTATGCTCAGTGCTCCATTGACATTTCACAGATACGCTTGTTTTGTGCAAAATCTTTGAACAGGAAATTTGCATCAATATGAAAACGGTATACTAAAATACTACATGTCACGTCTCAAAAGCAACATTTATCTTACCTCTATATTGTTTTATGTCCTGTGGATTCTAGAAGAATGATGAGATCAACAGGTCAGCCTGTCAGGTAGCCTTCATTCTCACACAGCATCCAGCCTAGCTGACATGATGCTGTGCAATTTTTCATATTTTTTCCTCCTTTGGCCTTCATTGATTTAGTCACCCTAATTTTGGCCATCTTACAAGGGTAACAACTCCAGTGGAGTAAAGTACTTTAGTTAAAAATACTTGAAAGTACTACTTAAGTAGTTTTTTGGGGTATCTGTAATTTATTTATATTTTTGACAACTTTTACATTCCTAAAGGAAATAATCTACTTTTTACTCCATACATTTTCCCTGACACCCAAAAGTACTTGATACATTTTGAATGATTTGCAGGACAGAAAATTGTCCTATTCCCACACTTATCAAAAGAACATCCCTGGTCATCCCTACTGCCTCTGATCTGGCGGACTCACCAAACACAAATGTTTTGTTTTTAAATGATGTTGACCCTGGCTATCCATAAATAAAAATTAATAAAACGACAAAATTGTGCAGCCTGGTTTGCTTAATATAAGGAATTTGAAATGATTTATACTTTTACTTTTGATAGTTAAGTACATTTTATCAATTACATTTACTTTTGATACTTAAGTATTTTTTTAAACTAAATACTTTTAGACTTTTACTCCTGTTGTATTTTACTGGGTGACTTTCACTTGAGGCATTTTCTATTAATAACATATCTTTACTTTTACTCAAGTATGACAATTTGGTACTTTTTCCACAACTGAAAAACATCAATAACTTTGAACGGATTATGATAGCAACATGAGGTTTGGACCATTGGTTTTCTTATAGGACTATCTACACAATTAACATTGTTTTACCCGTTTGTCAAAATATGCATTTTTGATTGCATTACCTGTCCCAAAGCCAAACTGAAGCCTGGCCGGGCAGCTTCTCTGGTGTGTGCCAAGCCATCCACCAGTCTCTTCAGAGTGTACTTCAGCTCATCTGGCTAGAAAGGAAAGACAAGACCTTAAGGCTAAATGTCAAGAACTGGATGGCTCCACAAAGTTAACATAAAATGTACGTGTGGTAGCACCTACCCCTTCTAAAGAGAGTTTAACAACTCAAATTGATAGAATTAGAGTAAGACGCATGCCAGCAATAAAAGCTCACAATTCAACCCACGTGGCCATGTGTGAAATAATATTCATGGCCATCTCCAGTAGTTAGCAACGTTAGCCTAACTAGCTAGCCATACTGCTCAGCGTTTTACAGCTGTACTAAACTGGAAATTGATAACGTTATGGGTTGCTCTAAAGTGCAACACCCACCAATAGCATAATGTGACAATGTGCCTAGCTAACTACGGTCGATAGCCTACTTATTTTGCTAAACTATGTTAGCTAGCTAGCAACTGAGAGCAGACCGAAACACACCAACCTTTTCACTCTTCTTCAGATATTGTATAAGATTTTCAATGGCCTTCAGCCGTATATCTTGTTCAGGTTTAGCGATATCCCAGAAGAAGTCCAGGAACTCGCGGTTCTGTTGGAGAATACCCTTTGCATCCTTCATTTTTGGTCGCACTGGTTCATTTTCTATCTCTCCCATATCTAAATGCATCGTAGTGGCCATGCATGCCATGTGACAATTTAGAGAAAAGCGTGTATGACCCCAGCACCTAAAAAAACGGGTTCATGTTCTTCCCGGTTCAAAGGAAGTCCTTTTTCTTCACGAGCCATCCAGCTTTTGTTAGCTCTTTGCTGGTTTACACAGGCAGCCCAATTCTGACCGTTTAGCCAATTATTGGCAAAATAACTGAGCTGACTGGTCAAAAAGACACATTAGTGGAAATAGATAAGAATTGGGCTGCCTGTGTAAACACAGCCGCTGTAGCCTACACTGTGGTGTATGGTGATAATGGCTGCTCAGCATAACATCTTTGAACTCATGCTTCTGTAGCCTAATCTGTAACATTTGTCATATGAAGCAAAATATACAGTACCAGTCAAAAGTTTGGACACACCTACTCATTCAAGGGGTTTTCTTTATTTTTACTATTTTCTACATTGTAGAATAATAGTGAAGACATCAAAACTATGAAATAGCACTTATGGAATCACGTAGTAACCAAAAAAGTGTTAAACAAATCAAAATATATTTTCTGTTTTAGAGTCTTTAAAGTAGCCACCCTTTGCCTTGATGACAGCTTTGCACACGCTTGTCATTCTCTCAACCAGCTTCACTCCCAACCAGCTTCACATATGCTGAGCACTTGTTGCCTGCTTTTCCTTCACTCTGTGGTCCAACTCATCCCAAACCATCTCAATTGGGTTGAGGTCGGATGATTGTGGAGGCCAGGTCATCTGATGCAACACTCCATCACTCCCCTTTTTGGTCAAATAGCCCTTACACAGCCTGGAGGTGTGTTTTGGGTCATTGTCCTGTTGAAAAACAAATGATAGTCCCACTAAGCGCAAACCAGATGGGATGGTGTATCGCTGCAGAATGCTATGGTAGCCATGCTGGTTAAGTGTGCCTTGAATTCTAAATAAATCACAGACAGTGTCACTAGCAAAGCACCCCCACACCATCACACCTCCTCCTCCATGCTTCACGGAGGGAACCACACATGCAAAGATCATCTGTTCACCTTTAAGTCTCACAAAGACACGGCGGTTGAAACCTAAAAATCTCAAATTTGGACTCATCAGACCATAGGACAGATTTCCACCGGTCTAATGTAAATTGCTAGTTTTTCTTGGTCCAAGCATGTCTCTTCCTATTATTGGTGTCCTTTAGTAGTGATTTCTTTGCAGCAATTCGACCATGAAGGCCTGATTCACGCAGTCTCCTTTGAACAGTCTATGTTGAGATATGTCTGTTACGGGAACTCTTGTGAAGCATTTATTTGGACTGCAATCTGAGGTGCAGTTAACTCTAATGAACTTATCCTCTGTAGCAGAGGTAACTCTGGGTCTTCCTTTCCTGTGGCAGTCCTCATGAGAGCCAGTTTCATCATAGCGTATGATGCTTTTTGCAACTACACTTGAAGAAACTTTTAAAGTTCTTGAACTTTTCCAGATTGACTGGCCTTCATGTCTAAAAGTAATGATGGACTGTTGTTTCTCTTTGCTTATTTGAGCTGTTCTTTTACCAAATAGGTATTTTACCAAATAGGGCTATCTTCTGTATTCCATCCCACCTTGTCACAACACAACTGATTGGCTCAAACGCATTAAGAATTAAATAAATTCCACAAATTAACTTTTAAGAAGGCACACCTGTTAATTGAAATGCATTCCAGGCGAATACCTCATGAAGCTGATTGATAGAATGCCAAGAGTATGCAAAGCTGTCATCAAGGCAAAGGGTGGCTACTTTGAAGAATCTCGAATATAAAATATATTTTGATTTGTTTAACACTTTTTTGGTTACTACATCATTCCATATGTGGTATTTCCTAGTTTTGATGTTTTCACTATTATTCTACAATGCAGAAAATAGTAAAATAAGGAAAAACCATGGAATGAGTAGGTGTGTCCCAACTTTTGACTGGTACTGTACATTTGGTCATATTCGCAGATTCACAGACTATTTAGCCATTTTCTAAAATATAATTTAAGAATATATAGACTTAATTCAGAAGAGCCAGGGTAGAATTTCCCAACTACTACTAATGGCATCTTTTTGTAGACACCAGCCTATGAAATAAATGGAATATTTGTAGGGTTTTTGGATAAACACTGAAAATAAGGTATGTGGTAAACCCAGGCTTAGAATTTTTTATATGTTTTGTTCTATGAGATAATCTTCCTCAGCTAACGTCAACTTTTTGTGAATTTTGAATTATTTATATAGGCCGAGTAAAGAAAAAGCACAAAGGCTTCATAATTCATAAAGGTCATGTTAATTGACTGATATTATATCATAGAGCAAAACTTAGCTTGTTTTAACCTCAGACCTTATTTTCGGCGTTTATCCCAAAACCTTATTCTTTACCTATTAATTTTCTCCAAAGGAATGGCTGAATGAATCATATGTAAGTAAATCAGTTCCAGTTTCTAGGACTACAAACAGGCGGTAGGTTATGCCAGCTGGTTTACACCTCTGTAATAACCAATGATGTCAATGTACCCTAGATGACTGCCAGGGGGCGCTGTTTTGGAGCCACTGCGCAGCCACTTTTCTACTCAGATTACATTGTACATACAATAAGTGTATTGTCATGTTGTACACAATAAATGTGTTGTGTATTGTACACAAAGTACATTGAAAAATGCATTTATTTAACATTCTAGCTATTTAACAGAAGCTCTTAGAGCGACTTACTGTTTTTTGTGCGCCTGTAAACCCCTACATTAATCTGGCCCTGAATGTTACTGTCCCCACTACAACAAAGAAAAAGTTAATTACATGTAATTTTGTCCTTGAAACATTTTATTGAAATACTGTAGAATTACATTCATTCCTATTGAGGACTGCTCCTTCTGAGTAGTACCAATATGGCGACTAGTGGCTTCAAAGCTTCTCATTGGCCAATACATATAATCAGCAATCCAGGGTTTATATACATCATTGGTAATAACCTAATCACATAATAAGGGCATCTGTTTGGAAACATTTCTCTTTATAACTGGATGTTTTCTCCACAGACGTCTTCATAAACTACAGCGACAAGTGTTTTTCTGCCACAGTCATTAGCATTGTTTTCCATGAAGAACATACTTTTTACTTCAAGCTGTATTGCATTGCATAGTGTTTTTCATCCCTGGTCCCAGAGGGCACACTACAGCACCTGCAATGTGAGGACCCCTAGGACCAGTAGTGAAGAGCACTGAAATATTTCTACAGTTACGACAAAGCAAATTCCAAAGTCCATTTAAAAACCATGTTCTATGTGCATCAGGGCACTGTCACTAAAGCACCTCGCTGAACGGTGTCATTTCTCGCACCTTCATTGAACTACAGTGATGTAGGGCACCCTTCAGAGGTTGTCCACCAGACTCTCTGTCCAGCCTGCTGATCAGGACGGATGTGGTGTGGAGTTCAGTTAGAAACAGGAAGCTTGTTCTACTCTCCCCCTTAACAGCTCTGTCACAGCAGCCTGTCTATAAGTGGAGCTGTCAGTGAAATGGAGGTGGCCTGAAGAGGCTTTACTGAAGGTGAGAACAACACAATACATGTACTTCTATTGTCTCATGTTTAAGACTGTAGGAGCAGCTTGGTTGGGGAAAGATAGACTATTTGAAAGGGTTCAATTTCAGAGAGACACATCATGTTGTCATGTTCTGACCTTAGTTTATTTTTAAGTCTTTGTGTTAGGTTGGTCAGGGCGTGAGTTTGGGTGGGTAGTCTATGTTCTGTTTTCTATGTTGTATTTCTATGTCTGGCCTGATATGGTTCTCAATCAGAGGCAGCTGTCGATCGTTGTCTCTGATTGAGAATCATATTTAGGTAGCCTGTTTTCCCACTATGGGTTGTGGGTGTTTATTTTCTGTCTAGTGTCTGTTCACCTTACAGAACTGTTTCGTTTTTCTTATCGTTGTTATTTTGTGTAGTGTTCAGTTTGAAATTAAAATATGACGAACACTTACCATGTTGCATTTTGGTCCTCCTCTCCTTCCACCAACGAGAATCGTTACAGAAACACCCACCAACACCGGACCAAGCAGCGTGGTAAACTGGAGCAGTGCAATCTGGACTCATGGACATGGGAGGAGATACTAGACGGCAAGGGACCCTGGGCACAGGCTGGGGAATATCGCCGCCCCAAGGAAGAGCTGGAGGCAGCGAAAGCTGTGCGGCGGTGATATGAGGAGGTAGCACGGCAGCGCGACAGGCACGAGAGGCAGCCCCAAAACATTTTTTGGGGGGGCACACGGGGAGTGTGGCAGAGTCAGGTTGGAGACCTGAGCCCACTCCTCGTGCTTATCGTAAGCAGCGTGTTACTGGTCAGGCACCGTGTTATGCGGTTAAGCGCACGGTGTCGCCAGTACGCGTTCATAGCCCGGAGCGCTATAGGCCAGCCCCCCGCAAGTGCCATGCGAAAGTGGGCATCCAGCCAGGGCGTGTTGTGCCGGCTCAGCGTGTCTGGTCTCCGGTACGCCGTTTCGGCCCAGGGTATCCTGCGCCGGCTCTGCGTGCTGTGTCTCCGGGGCGCTGGGAGGGTGCAGTGCGTCCTATGCCTGCGCTCAGATCGTGCCGGGCGAATGTGGGCATTGAGCCTATGGGAGAGGTGCGAGTGGTATGCACCAGATCTCCAGTGCTCACTCACAGCCCGGTTCAACCTGTGCCTG
The DNA here is from genome assembly GCF_016432855.1 of Salvelinus namaycush. NCBI lineage: Eukaryota > Metazoa > Chordata > Actinopteri > Salmoniformes > Salmonidae > Salvelinus > Salvelinus namaycush. The sequence goes on from NC_052318.1 coordinate 22,403,708, forward strand.
CACTCTGGAGGGTCCGGGTTAAAATGGACATCGAGCCTGGAGGAGTGGTGCCAAGGCTGCGCACCAGAGCTCCAGTGCTCCCCCACAGCCCGGTCCATCCGGTGCCTCCTGTAGGTCTCCCCAGCCTGGTGGGTCCTGTGGCAGCCCCACGCACCAGGCTGTCTCTCCGTCTCCTCCCTCCAGGTTCTCTCTCCAGGCCAGAGCCGCCCGTCTGTCCTGAGCTGCCGGAGCCGCCCGTCTGTCCTGAGCAGCCGGAGCCGCCCGTCTGTCCTGAGCTGCCGGAGCCGCCCGTCTGTCCTGAGCTGCCGGAGCCGCCCGTCTGTCCTGAGCTGCCGTAGCCGCCCGTCTGTCCGCCCGTTGTCCTGAACCGGTGACCCTAAACAACGACGCCGAAAAAGGGGCAAACGAGGCGGTCTCCTGGTCAGGCTTCGGAGACGGGCACATCGCGCTCCACTCCCTAGCATACTACTCGCCAATGTCCAGTCTCTTGACAATAAGGTTGATGAAATCCGAGCACGGGTAACATTCCAGAGAGACATCAGGGATTGTAACGTTCTTTGCTTCACGGAAACATGGCTCACTCGAGAGACGCTAACAGAGTCGGTGCAGCCAGCTGGTTTCTTCACGCATCGCGCCGACAGAAACAAACATCTTTCTGGTAAGAAGAGGAGCGGGGGTGTATGCCTTATGATCAACGAGACGTGGTGTGATCATAACAACATACAGGAACTCAAGTCATTCTGTTCACCAGATTTAGAATTCCTCACAATCAAATGTCGACCGCATTATCTACCAAGGGAATTCTCTTCGATTATAATCACAGCCGTATATATTCCCCCCCAAGCAGACACATCGATGGCCCTGAACGAACTTTATCTGACTCTTTGTAAACTGGAAACCACACACCCTGAGGCTGCATTCATCGTAGCTGGGGATTTTAACAAGGCTAATCTGAAAACAAAACTCCCTAAATTCTATCAGCATATCGATTGTGCTACCAGGGCTGGTAAAACCTTGGATCATTGTTTACCTAACTTCCGCGACGCATATAAGGCCCTCCCCCGCCCTCCTTTCGGAAAAGCTGACCACGACTCCATTTTGTTGCTTCCAGCCTACAAACAGAAACTTAAACAGCAAGCTCCCGCGCTCAGGTCTGTTCAACGCTGGTCCGACCAATCTGATTCCACGCTTCAAGACTGCTTCAATCACGTGGATTGGGATATGTTCCGCATTGCGTCCAACAACAACATTGACGAATATGCTGATTCGGTGAGCGAGTTCATTAGAAAGTGCATTGACGATGTCGTACCCACAGCAACATTCCCAAACCAGAAACCGTGGATTGATGGCAGCATTCGCGTGGAACTGAAAGCGCGAACCACTGCTTTTAACCAGGGCAAGGTGACCGGAAACATGACCGAATACAAACAGTGTAGCTATTCCCTCCGCAAGGCAATCAAACAAGCTAAGTCCCAGTATAGAGACAAAGTAGAGTCGCAATTCAACAGCTCAGGCACAAGAGGTATGTGGCAGGGTCTACAGTCAATCACGGATTACAAAAAGAAAACCAGCCCTGTCGCGGACACCGATGTCTTGCTCCCAGACAGACTAAATAACTTTTTTGCTCGCTTTGAGGACAATACAGTGCCACTGACACGGCCCGCTACCAAAACCTGCGGGCTCTCCTTCACTGCAGCCGAGGTGAGTAAAACATTTAAACGTGTTAACCCTCGCAAGGCTGCAGGCCCAGACGGCATTCCCAGCCGCGTCCTCAGAGCATGCGCAGACCAGCTAGCTGGTGTGTTTAAGGACATATTCAATCAATCCTTATCCCAGTCTGCTGTTCCCACATGCTTCAAGAGGGCCACCATTGTTCCTGTTCCCAAGAAAGCTAAGGTAACTGAGCTAAACGACTACCGCCCCGTAGCACTCACTTCCGTCATCATGAAGTGCTTTGAGAGACTAGTCAAGGACCATATCACCTCCACCCTACCTGACACCCTAGACCCACTCCAATTTGCTTACCGACCCAATAGGTCCACAGACGACGCAATCGCAACCACACTGCACACTGCCCTAACCCATCTGGACAAGAGGAATACCTATGTGAGAATGCTGTTCATCGACTACAGCTCAGCATTTAACACCATAGTACCCTCCAAACTCGTCATCAAGCTCGAGACCCTGGGTCTCGACCCCGCCCTGTGCAACTGGGTCCTGGACTTCCTGACGGGCCGCCCCCAGGTGGTGAGGGTAGGTAACAACATCTCCACCCTGCTGATCCTCAACACTGGGGCCCCACAAGGGTGCGTTCTGAGCCCTCTCCTGTACTCCCTGTTCACCCACGACTGCGTGGCCATGCACGCCTCCAACTCAATCATCAAGTTTGCGGACGACACTACAGTGGTAGGCTTGGGGAGGAGGTGAGGGCCCTCGGAGTGTGGTGTCAGGAAAATAACCTCACACTCAACGTCAACAAAACAAAGGAGATGATTGTGGACTTCAGGAAACAGCAGAGGGAGCACCCCCCTATCCACATCGACGGGACAGTAGTGGAGAAGGTGGAAAGTTTTAAGTTCCTCGGTGTACACATCACGGACAAACTGAATTGGTCCACCCACACAGACAGCGTTGTGAAGAAGGCGCAGCAGCGCCTCTTCAACCTCAGGAGGCTGAAGAAATTCGGCTTGTCACCAAAAGCACTCACAAACTTCTACAGATGCACAATCGAGAGCATCCTGTCGGGCTGTATCACCGCCGGGTACGGCAACTGCTCCGCCCACAACCGTAACGCTCTCCAGAGGGTAGTGAGGTCTGCACAACGCATCACCGGGGGCAAACTACCTGCCCTCCAGGACACCTACACCACCCGATGTCACAGGAAGGCCATAAAGATCATCAAGGACAACAACCACCCGAGCCACTGCCTGTTCACCCCGCTATCATCCAGTAGGCGAGGTCAGTACAGGTGCATCAAAGCAGGGACCGAGAGACTGAAAAACAGCTTCTATCTCAAGGCCATCAGACTGTTAAACAGCCACCACTAACATTTAGTGGCCGCTGCCAACATACTGACTCAACTCCAGCCACTTTAATAATGGGAATTGATGGAATTATGTAAAAATGAGAATCGTTACACATGTCATGTTGTCATCCTCACACCAGGGTGAAGACTTGACTTTATTTGGTATGATGAAGTAAAGCTGAGTGTGTAAAAAAAATAAAAGAATTACATTACAAAAATACTTTGATGGTAAGGTTTTGTACAATTAAGACAATGTAACTAATTATGTTTACCTGTATAGTCATAGCCTATATGTGTCAAATACTGTATCTTCTCTTTGGAATAAAAATTATAGACCAGTCATAAATACTTTATTCATTTTTATTAGTAATGTAGATCATAGTAACTATTATGCTCAAGGTAGTTAAACATACTAAATGTATTCCTAAGTTTGATCAATACCAAATGTACATATGCCTCTTCCCTATCTCTATAAATGTGGCTTGTATACCTTATCACAAAATCTGCTATAATTTCCCCTAACTGAACCAATGTCTTTCATCAAAGCTGAAAGTGTTCTTATCTTCTGATGCAGATACTGTATCACTGAACCAACAGGGATGTATTGAATACAATACCATCATCATTCTTCCTTAAACACAATGGCATGAGGCTATAGCTCTGTGATGACAACACACATCTTGTTATCTGTAGACGTAGGTTGTTTACAGGAACACATTAGCAATTTAGTGTGGGGTTTTCTACCATTTCACTTAGTTTGGGTGCCTATAGAAATGCGATGGAAGCAATCATTAAACCCTTGGTCAGTATCTGATTAACTTGAGATCTTTTTAAGACAACATTGGGTGAGCAGGAGATTTGTGCCGTTACAGCTGAATAAGGAACAAGTTTGGCCATCACCTGTTGAAGAGAGAAAGCTGTAATACATTCTAATAGTGATACCAAACAAATATTCTAAGTTCTTTTTTAGTAAAGTGAAAAACAGCAGTAAGCAACTGTTCTTGGTGAATTACTTATACAGATGAAAACTATTGTGATGGCATATTTCTGCTTTACCAAATGAGAGTTACAAACTACACACCAGTCAGAGTTATACTTAAACTACATCTTTAATAATAATAAGCTTTGCAATAGCATTTGACTTTCAACAATTCACTATTTCTAATGAACCGTTGAGAGTGACTACAGAAAAGTACAAAGATCTTTTATAGCCAAGTGTCACGACTCCCACCGAAGGTGGCTCCCCTGCCTGCTCGGGCGGCACTCGGCGGTCGTCGTTGCTGGTCTACTAGCCGCCACTGATCCCTTTTTCCTTTTCTGTTTGTTTGGTCTTATTGGTTGCACCTGTCTCTTATTTTGTTTCTTGATTTATGTCTATTTAAGCCTGTTAGGCCCGCCTATGTTTGTGCGGGATTGTTTTCTGTTAGTCAGGGTGTGCGTGTTTGTGTTCCTGTCCGTTTGTGCCCTGTGTTGGGTCGGACTATTTTTCTGTCTATTTTTCGCCTATGGTTTTGGGCGTTCGTTTGGGGAATCTAAATAAAGACGATTTTCCCCAGTATCCTCTGCTCTCTGCAATTGACTCTGCACCCACCACTCCAGGCGATTGTGACACCAAGATACACCCCTCTCAACTTACATGACGAATCATAGATCTTAGGAACAGTTCACAAAGGTTAAGATTTGTATGAAAGATAACTATAAAACATAGCAGACAGTTACTGCTGTGTCAACGGTTTTCATTGTAAAGACCAGTGTCTGGCCCCCTTACTCCAAAAGGGAACCGTCTCTCCCCGGTACGGCATAGAACAGAACCATTAGCTCATGTTCTCTGGAATGCTCTTTAGGTTTTATCACCCAAAGACATCGTAAATCTCCTTTGTCAGTGCTATCTCATAGAGGCCCATCCTCAGTGGAACACACACACAATACTCTATTCTGTCGAATAAAACAACCATTATAATGCAATACAAGCATTATAATATAATCTTACAAGCATTATAACATAATCTTGCAATTTTCCACGACACTGGAGGAAATAAATTTGATTATTCCAAAGAAAAATGCATTGTTGTGCTACTTTTCCCCTTTAGGTATGATAGCCATCTTCAGCCTACAAGGATCTGTCCTCACCGTTGTGTCTGTGGCATCGCTCAGTGTTTTCTCCGCTTTCTGCCTGTGGTGCAGGAGGAAAACCAGTGAGTAGCACTGTATTAAATATTATGAAATGTATTACATATGTATTACATGTTACACTAATCAACCTGTACAATGCCATGAAATCAATTTGTCATGTAGCACTAAAGCTAAATCAATGTACCTAACTTACTTAATTTGCCACTTTGACTTGTTATGAAATAATTGTACCGAATCAGTCAGTGTAGTGTAAAAGAAACATTAGGAACGCCTTCCTTATATTAAGTTGCACCACATTTTGCCCTCAGAACAGCCTCATTTCGTCGGGGCATGGAAAGCGTTCCACAGGGATGCTGGCCCATGTTGACTCCAATGATGGTTGGATGTCCTTTGGGTGGTGGACTGCTCTTGATACACACGGGAAACTGTTGAGCGTGAAAAACCCAGCAACGTTGCAGTTCTTGACACACTCAAACCGGTGTGCCTGGCACCTACTACCATACCCCGTTTCAAGGCACTTCAATATTTTGTCTTACCCATTCACCCTCTGAATGGCACACATTAACAATCCATGTCTCAATTGCCTCAAGGCGTAAAAATCCTTCTTTGACTTGTCTCCTCCCGTTCACATACACTGATTTGAAATGGATTTAACAGGTGACATCAATAAGGGATCATAGCTTTCACCTGGTCATGTCATGGAAAGAGCACATGTTCCTAATGTTTTGTACACTCAGTGTAAGTGCCATTAAATACAATTGTCACCCATTTCTGTAGAAATAATACATGAAGAGAATCAAATTTATGACCCTCAAATATTGTTAGTATAACATAAACATAGATATGAAATAATTGATGCACTGTAAGACCGATTGTGATCTTATGTATATGGCGAATATTACATAGATGAATAGGAAAAGTAGTGTATGTATTTTCTAATGTGAAATTCATAAAATAGGAATTTTCTATCATTCATAAAAAAGCTGTTTCTATTCTAACATTACAGTTTAATTACATGTTGTAAAACAATTTAACCTCATTATTGGCTAATATATTACAATATGATTTTAGCTTACATAACTCTGCCCACTCCACAGCAAACACAAAGGTAGAAGATTTGCAGTAATGCGATCTCAAACAGGTAAGCTGACATTGTGATTCATCATGCCATTTGGTGCGGTTTCACAAGCAGGACCAGTCTTATTCTACTTAAATTAATCCAGATTAATAATGGATCTCTTCTCACATTGAATGATTGAATAAATCTAATTAATATGCTATGGCTCTCTTGTGCTGATCAACAGTAAATTATATGTTCTCACCATTGAATCATTGTCAATTACATTTTTTGAGGGGGGTTTCTAGTCACATGACCCAACCAGATTATAAGAGACCTGCCTCCAACACCAGTGTAACAACCTGGTCTCTGAGGATTTCGTATTGTTCTGTATCTATATCCGAGACACTCCATTTAGTATGATATGTTATGTTTCGTATGGTGTGTATTAATTTGTGGATGTCCAACACCGATTCGTATGATATGTTATAAATTATAATTTGTATTATATGTTATGATTTTGCAAAATGTGCAATATGTTCCGAATTTGTAAAACGTATGATACAGTATGTTACGAATTCTAGCTAGCTGACTAACCTTAGCTAGGCTAGGGATTCGGGTTAGGGGTTAGGGTTAGATGTTCATGTTAGGCACCTACTAATCCACCCCGACCAGCCACACTACTTTTGTTTTTGCCTTCAGTAACCATCTGTCTTACGTAAAAATACCAAACGCAACATACAGTTGAAGTCGGAAGCTTACATGCACCTTAGCCAAATACATTTAAACTGAGTTTTTCACAACTCCTGACATTTAATCCTAGTAAATAATCCCTGTCTTAGGTCAGTTAGGATCACCACCTTATTTTAAGAATGTGAAATGTCAGAATAATAGTAGAGAGAATGATTTATTTCAGCTTTTATTTCTTTCATCACATTCCCAGTGGGTCAGAAGTTTACATACACTCAATTAGTATTTGGTAGCATTGCCTTTAAATTGTTTAACCTGGGTCAAACTTTTTTTGCATAGCCTTCCACAAGCTTCCCACAATAAGTTGGGTGAATTTTGGCCCATTCCTCCTAACAGAGCTGGTGTAACTGAGTCAGGTTAGTAGGACTCCATGCTCGCAGACACTTTTTCAGTTCTGCCCACACATTTTCTATAGGATTGAGGTCAGGGCTTTGTGATGGCCACTCCAATACCTTAACTTTGTTGTCCTTAAGCTATTTTTCAACAACTTTGGAAGTATGCTTGGGGTCATTGTCCATTTGGAAGACCCATTTGCGACCAAGCTTTAACTCCCTGACTGATGTCTTGAGATGTCGCTTCAATATATCCACTTAATTTTCCTCCCTCATGATACCATCTATTTTGTGAAGTGCACCAGTCCCTCCTGCAGCAAAGCACCCCCACAACATGATGCTGGCACTCCCGTGCTTCACAGTTGGGAGGGTGTTCTTCGGCTTGCAAGCCTCCCCCTTTATCCTCCAAACATAATGATGGTCATTATGGCCAAACAGTTCAACATTTTTTCATCAGACCAGAGGACATTTCTCCAAAAGTACGATCTCCGTCCCCACGTGCAGTTGCAAACCATAGTCTGGCTTTTTTATGGCGGTTTTGGAGCAGTGGCTTCTTCCTTGCTGAGGAACCTATCAGGTTATGACGATATGGGACTCGTTTTACTGTGGATATAGATACCTTTGTACCTGTTTCCTCCAGCATCTTCACAAGGTCCTTTGCTGTTGTTCTGGGATTGATTTGCACTTTTCGCACCAAAGTACGTTCATCTCTAGGAGACAGAACTCGTCTCCTTCCTGAGCAGTATGACGGCTGCATGGTCCCATGATGTTAATACTTGCGTACTATTGTTTGTACAGATGAACGTGGTACCTTCAGGCGTTTGGAAATTGCTCCCAAGGATGAACCAGACTTGTGGAGGTCTACAATTTTTTCTGAGGTCTTGGCTGAATTATTTTGATTTCCCATGATGTCAAGCAAAGAGGCACTTAGTTTGAAGGTAGGCCTTGAAATACATCCACAGGTACACCTCCAATTGACTCAAATGAAGTCAGTTAGCCTATCAGAAGCTTCTAAAGCCATGACATCATTTTCTGGAATTTTCCAAGCTGTTTAAGGGCACAGTCAACTTAGTGAATGTAAACTTCTGACCCACTGGAATTAGTCTGTCTGTAAACAATTGCTGGAAAAATTACTTGTGTCATGCACAAAGTAGATGTCCTAACCGACTTGCCAAGACTATAGTTTGTTAACAAGAAATTTGTGGAGTGGTTGAAAAACAAGTTTTAATGACTCCAACCTAAGTGTATGTAAACTTCCGACTTCAACTGTATCATACTAAATTGAGTTTCCCGGATATAAATTTACTATGTTACGTCTAGTCTATGACACCAGGCTGCGACCACAGACCAACGTTTACTATGTTATGTCTAGTCTATGACATTAGGCCTTGACCACAGACTTACTTCTGACCACATATTAGCTATGGTCTGTTTTACCTTTGGTAGCCCCTCAGCACTTTATCATTGTCACCAGATACGCTAGTAACAGACAACAGATACTCTACACTCACAAAAAAACACTTTAAATGTATTTAATTTGATAGGGAACAAACACCACAGACCATGTTTTATTTATTTGTTAATGTAGAGTAAAGACCTTTCCTTTGACTTCCATGGTGTCAGTGTCTAAAGAGTCTGTAGACAAAGCTTGTAGACAAAACTGAAACAACTGGACCCAGAATATGAACAATCATTCAAGATTACTACCATTACAGATGTTTCAACATGGTATGTGTGCAATACAGTGCATTCAGAATATATTCAGACCCCTTCACTTTTTCCAAGTTTTGTTACATTACAGTGTTTTTCTAAAATGGATTAAATATTTTTTTCCCCCAATCTACACACAATACCCCATAATGACAAAGCGAAAACATGTTTTAAAAATGCTTGCTAATTTATTAAAAATAAAAAAACAGAAATATCTTATTTACATTAGTATTTGAACTCTTTGCTATGAGACTCAAAATTGAACTCCTCCCGGGTGGCGCAGTGGTCTAAGGCACTGCATCGCAGTGCTAGCTGTGCCACCAGAGACTCTGGGTTCGAGCCCAGGCTCTGTCGCAGCCGGCCGTGACCGGGATCAGCAGACCAGGGTCGTTGTCGTGTTGGAAAGTGAACCTGAGGTCCTGAGCGCTCTGGAGCAGATTTTCATCAAGGAGCTCTCATCTTTGCCTTGATCCTGACTAATCTCCCTGCCACTGAAAAATATCCTCCATGGGGCGACGCACAATTGGCCTAGCGTCGTCCGGGTTAGGGAGGGTTTGGCCGGGTAGGGATATCCTTGTCTCATCGTGCACTAGCGACTCCTGTGGCGGGCCGGGCGCAGTGCACGCTGACCAGGTCGCTAGGTGTACGGTGTTTCCTCCGACACATTGGTGCGGCTGGCTTCCGGGTTGGATGCGCGCTGTGTTAAGAAGCAGTGCGGCTTGTTTAGGTTGTGTTTCGGAGGACGCATGACTCTTGACCTTCGTCTCTCCCGAGCCCGTACGGGAGTTGTAGCGATGAGACAAGACAGTAACTACTAACAATTGGATACCACGAAATTGGGAAGAAAAAGGGGGTAAAAAAAGAAAGCAGACACCTGCATGTCAGAGCAAAAACCAAGTCATGAGGTCAAAGGAATTGTCCGTAGAGCTCCGAGACAGGATTGTGGTGAGGCACAGATATGGGGAAGGGTACCAAAACATTTCTGCAGCATTAGGAAGAGTCTTGATGTTTAAGAACATCATTCTTAAATGAAAGAAGTTTGGAACCATCAAGACTCTTCCTAGAGCTGGGCGCAGAGGGAGCAATCGAAGGAGAAGGGCCTTGGTCAGGGAGGTGACCAAGAACCCGATGGTCACTCTGACAGAGCTCCAGAGTTCCTCTGTGAAGATGGGAGAACCTTCCAGAAGGACAACCATCTCTGCAGCCAGCACTCCATCAATCAGGCCTTTATTGTAGAGTGGTAGGTTATGGTACGTTCCCCAGTTTCTGTGTTGTGGTTTGTTATGTGTGTGTTTCAGGATGGCTTCCTGAAATCCCCCAAGCAGCTGATTGGTCGACTCCATGGCTAATTGGAGAGCTGACCCCGCCCCCTCGTCAGGACGCAGCTGTCTCCAATTACCAATGCCTTCTGAAGCTATTTAAAAACCAGTGTTCTGTTGCTCAGAAAAAAGATCATTGCAGACAGATCATTGCTGGGAGATCATTTGCTGGGAGATCATTGCTGAGAGAGGAGGTTGATGGCTGAGGGTCATTATGTTGGTTATTGCTAACAGAGATGGTTATGTTCTGTGGTTGTTGCTGAGAGAGAGCTGATTTGATGTCCTGTCTTGGTTGTGGCTCAGAGACAGGTTTTGTTAATTATTTTTGTAGCCGCTGATTTGAGGTATGTGTGTGCTAATAGAACTGTGTTTTTGATTCTTGAAATTGTTTAATTATATTTGGATAATTCTGTTTCATTTGTTCCTAGGGGGGAAGGGGAAGGCACCTAGGGAGTGCTTAGGCAAGAGGCCCGCGGGCATACATATACCCGTAGTATATTCACTGTCTAGGCACACTAGGAAAGACCTGGGCGGACCACCCCTGTATTTTGGTTAGCGCACCAGGTGATGCTAAGTTAGGTAAGTAGTGGGTAGGCAGGTAAGGTAGGAGGGGGGGCTTTGATATTTACTTTCTTTGCTTTGGTTCCGTCCAGCCCCTTTTCCCCCAAATTACCGCGTGACGGAATAAATTCCTTGTAAACGGTACTATTCTCTGCCTTTTGTCATCCTTACTCGCACCTACAGTCCATACCTCTTTCACTTCACGGAGAGTTTAGTTGTAGCAGGGTGTTGCATTCCCTCTTCATAGAGGCGTGCGTAACAGACAGAAGCCACTCTTCAGTAAAAGGCACATACAGAACTCTCAGACCATGAGAAACAAGATTCTCTGGTCTGCTGAAACCAAGATTGAACTCTTTGGCCTGAATGCCAAGCGAGGAGGAAACCTGGCACCATTCCTTCGGTGAAGCATGTTGGTGGCAGCATCATGCTGTGAGGATATTTTTCAGTGGCAGGGACTGGGAGATTAGTCAGGATCAAGGCAAAGATGAGAGCTCCTTGATGAAAACCTGCTCCAGAGCGCTCAGGACCTCAGACTGAGGCAAAGGTTCACTTTCCAATACGACAACGACCCTAAGTACACAGCCAAGATAACTCAGGAGTTGCTTCGGGACAAGTCTCTGAATGTCCTTGAGTGGCCCAGCCAGAGCCCGGACTTGAACGCCATCAAACATCTATGGAGAGACCTGGAAATAGCTGTGCAGCGACGCTCCCCATCCAACCTGACAGAGCTTGAGAGGATCTGCAGAGAAGAATGGGAGAAACTCCCCAAATGCAGGTGTGCCAAGCTTGTAGCGTCATACCAAGGAAAATTCGAGTCTGTAATCGCTGCCACGAGGTGCTTCAACAAAGTACTGAGTAAAAGGTCTGAATACTTATGTAAATGTGATATTTCAGTTTATAAAAAACTGTTTTTGCTTCATCATTTTGGGGAATTTTGTGTATATTGATGAGGAAAAAATATAATTTAATCAATTTTAGAATAAGGCTGTAATGTAACAAAATTTAGAAAAAGTTAAGGGGTCTGAATGCTTCCCGAATGCACTGTATGTATCTTGTAATATGTACAGCTGTGAATGAGGAGCAACCCAAGTATCAAAATGTTGCAACAGGTAAACACGATCTGTTAGTAGTTGTATTAGGTATATATGAATGTTAAACTTTTTTTAAATTAAACACTAGCTAGGTTTCCTCCAATTGGCGACATATTTTAATGCAAATATTCTAAAATCCACATAAAAACAATATGCCTGAATTTTCCCACCAGAGGTGTTTCCATCAAATGTACTAGTTGCTGATAAAAGGTTGTGCGTGATGATGTAGTGCACATAAAATAGCTTTTGCGGTTAAATTCCCATGTACCGAATAAAAAAGTTAAATGGGTTTCCATTGCATTGTCGACTATACTAATGGTTTTCTCACGAAAAATGTGGTGTTACATAGCAATTGTGCCCACTCTGGTATTGGCTCGTACTCTGGTGCCCACTCTAGCCAACAGCTCGCAGATTGTCACGTCCTGACCATAGTTCTTGTGTGTTTTGCTTGTTTAGTGTTGGTCAGGACGTGAGCTGGGTGGGCATTCTATGTTGTGTGTCTAGTTTGTCTGTTTCTGTGTTCAGCCTAATATGGTTCTCAATCAGAGGCAGCTGTCAATCGTTGTCCCTGATTGAGAATCATATATAGGTGGCTTGTTTTGTGTTGGGGATTGTGGGTGGTTGTCTTCTGTCTTTGTGTTCTGCACCAGATAGGACTGTATCGGTTTTCACATTTGTTATTTTGTAGTTTGTATAGTGTTCACGTTATTGTCTCTTTTTTATTGAATCATGTTGAACACTAGCCGCGCTGCATTTTGGTCCTCTCCTTCATCCCAGGAAGAAAGCCGTTACAGAACCACCCACCAAACTCAGACCAAGCAGCGTGGCTACGGGAAGCAGCGGCAGCAGCAGCAGCAGCAGGAGCTAGCAAGGCAGAGTGGCTGGAAGCCCGAGAGGCTCCCCCCAAAATTTATTGGGGGGGGGGGCACACGGGGAGTGTGGCTGGGTCAAGTGGGAGACTTGAGCCAGTTCCCCGTGCTTACCATAAGGAGCAGTTGGCTAAATTGAGGTACGAGTCGGAGAATGTGGAGGAGTTATTGGAAAGATTGGAGGAAAGTGAAAGGATGGGAGATTATGAGACATTTGATGAGTTGTTGGTGATATTGGAGGAGAGCGAAGAGAGAGAGATGTTGGTTTGGCGTAGTATACACGGTACTCGCCCTGAGGTGTGTGATTACCGTGGAGAGCGGGAGTACGGGCAGACACCGTGTTATGCGGAAGAGCGCACTGTGTCTCCTGTACGTGTGCTTAGCCCGGTGCGGGTTATTCCACCTCCCCGCACTGGTAGGGTTAGATTGGGCATTGAGCCAGGTGCCATGAAGCCGGCTCAACGCGTCTGGTCTCCAGTGCGTCTCCTCGGGCCGGCATACATGGTACCAGCCTTACGCATGGTGTCCCCAGTTCGCCAACACAGCCCAGTGCGGGTTATTCCACCTCCCCGCACTGGTCGGGCTACGGGGAGCATACAACCAGGTAAGGTTGGACAGGCTCGGTGCTCAAGGGAGCCAGTACGCCTGCACGGTCCGGTATATCCGGCGCCACCTTCCCGCCCCAGCCCAGTACCTCCAGTTCCGGCACCACGCACCAAGCCTCCAGTGCGTCTCCAGAGCCCTGTTCCTCCTCCACGCACTCTCCCTGTGGTGCGTGTCTCCAGCCCAGTACCATCAGTGCCTACACCACGCACCAGGCTTCCAGTGTGTCTCCAGAGCCCTGTTCCTCCTCCACGCACTCTCCCTGTGGTGCGTGTCTCCAGCCCAGTACCTCCAGTTCCGGCACCACGCATCAAGCCTCCTGTGCGTCTCCAGAGTCCTGTACAAACTGTTCCTTCTCCCCGCACTCGCCCTGAGGTGCGTGCCCTCAGCCCGGTACCACCAGTTCCGGTACCACGCACCAGGCCTATAGTGCGCTTCGAGATTCCAGTGTGCCCTGTTCCTGCTCCCCGCACTAGCCTTGAGGTGCGTGTCTCCAGTCCGGTACCACCAGTTCCGGCACCACGCACCAGGCCTACTGTGCGCCTCAGCAGGTCAGAGTCGGTCGTCTGCCCAGCGCCATCTGAGCCATCCGTCTGCCCAGCGCCATCTGAGCCATCCGTCTGCCCAGCGCCATCTGAGCCATCCGTCTGCCCAGCGCCATCTGAGCCATCCGTCTGCCCAGCGCCATCTGAGCCATCCGTCTGCCCAGCGCCATCTGAGCCATCCGTCTGCCCCGAGCCGTTAGAGCCGCCCGTCTGTCCTGAGCCGTCAGAGCCGTTCGTCAGTCAGGAGCCGTTAGAGCCGTTCGTCAGTCAGGAGCCGCTCGAGCCATTCGTCAGTCAGGAGCCGCTAGAGCCGCCAGCCAGTCAGGAGCTGCCAGAGCCGCCAGCCAGTCAGGAGCTGCCAGAGCCGCCAGCCAGTCAGGAGCTGCCAGAGCCGCCAGCCAGTCAGGAGCTGCCCTCCAGTCATGAGCTGCCCTCCAGTCATGAGCTGCCCTCCAGTCATGAGCTGCCCTTCAGTCATGAGCTGCCCTCCAGTCATGAGCTGCCCTCCAGTCATGAGCTGCCCTCCAGTCATGAGCTGCCCTCCAGTCATGAGCTGCCCCTCAGCCCGGAGCTGCCCTTCAGTCCAGAGCTGCCCTTCAGTCCGGAGTTGCCCCTCTGTCCTGAGCTACCTCTGTCCTGAGCTACCTCTCTGTCCTGAGCTACCTCTCTGTCCTGAGCTACCTCTCTGTCCTGAGCTGTCTCCTCTATCTAGGGGGGACCTTTGTGAAGGTTCCTAGACCAGGGTCGGGGGCGAGGGTCGCCACTCAAAGGACGCTAAGGAGGGGGACAAAGACAATGGTGGAGTGGTGTCCTCGTCCTGCGCCGGAGCCGCCACCGCGGATAGATGCCCACCCAGACCCTCCCCTGGAGTTTTAGGGGTGCGTCCGGAGTCCGCACCTCAGGAGGGGGGTACTGTCACGTCCTGACCATAGTTCTTGTGTGTTTTGCTTGTTTAGTGTTGGTCAGGACGTGAGCTGGGTGGGCATTCTATGTTGTGTGTCTAGTTTGTCTGTTTCTGTGTTCAGCCTAATATGGTTCTCAATCAGAGGCAGCTGTCAATCGTTGTCCCTGATTGAGAATCATATATAGGTGGCTTGTTTTGTGTTGGGGATTGTGGGTGGTTGTCTTCTGTCTTTGTGTTCTGCACCAGATAGGACTGTATCGGTTTTCACATTTGTTATTTTGTAGTTTGTATAGTGTTCACGTTATTGTCTCTTCTTTATTAAATCATGTTGAACACTAGCCGCGCTGCATTTTGGTCCTCTCCTTCATCCCAGGAAGAAAGCCGTTACACAGATACAGTGCGGGTATAGCCTACTACATTATGAGATTACTTTGGACAAAAAAATCTAGATTATTTGTCAAACCGCAGCCAAGCATCGATTATCATGTCACCAGAATATTAATTAGAAATTAGCATTAATTAGAAAGGAGCATTAAACTCATCACCTTTCACTTCCACCACCCTGTGAAGTTCACCTGTAGCCTAATAAACTGTATGCGGCGCAACAAATAATCCCCCCTCCAAAAAACATCAACAACATGCATTGATGAAATAGCGCGGTGCAGCTGCCTTCACTTCACAAGTAAGCAGGTGTGTTCTGAGGGACCTCACTTTTTTCAATTTGAGAATACAAAGAACATAAATTCTAAATACATGATATTTAATTCTTCTCAATAGGGGGTGCTGTTTGCACTTTGTAATAATTTCGTTCCCAAATTAAACTGCCTCGTACTCAATTCTTGCTCGTACAATATGCATATTATTATTACTATTGGATAGAAAACACTCTCTAGTTTCTAAAACCGTTTGAATGATATCTGTGAGTAAAACAGAACTGGACTTAGAGCAATTTTCCTATGAGGATGTGAGAATGCTGAATTCTGCAAGCTGTTCTGAGATCTGTTTATAAATCTGCCTGTCTTCTATTGGTTGAGATGCACTACGTAGATGCATACGTCTTCCCCTGGGTGTCAGCGAATAGTTAGAGTTGAAATGGGGTTGCTAGGCAGAACTGAGAGGTTATAAATGGCCTGGGAACGAAGGGTCCGGTCTTTGTTCACTTCGCTCTGACGCAGGAAGGACATCTGGCTGTGGCTCTAGAACGCTCCGGTTATAGGCCTTAGATATATCCGGTCATGTTTTTATTCGTTATAGGTGTTAAAGACATCATAATGTTGTTATATTAAACCGAGTTATATCAGTTTATATCGGTATATTGCGATTTTCGGATATTTAATCGTCCTGCGTTTTAGTGAGTCGGACACGTCTTTGCCACATGGCTAATGTTTACTGCTAAATCGAACGTTGAAGAGGACAATCTACAACCAAGCAACGATTATTTTGGACTAAGGACACCTTGCCCAAGATTCTGATGGAAGCTCATCAAATAGTAAGAAGTATTTATGATGTTAAATCGTTGTTCTGTTGAAAAATGTAGAACAGATATTCTGCCAATAATCTAGGTGCGGTCTCGCTTTAACGCACGCTGTATGTTGTAGTAACGTTAATTTTAAAAATCTAACACAGCGATTGCATTAAGAACTAATGTATCTTTCATTTGCTGTCCAACCTGTATTTTTTAGTCAAGTTTATGATTAGTTATCGATTAGATTAGGTGCCTCTCCCAAGATTTCTCCCGACATATTGTTGGCAGCCTGGCTACTTTTCTCATTCTATAACCACGATTTGTGCCGCTAAATATTAACATTTTCGAACAAACTCTATATGTATTGTGTAATATGATGTTATAGGACTGTCATCTGATGAAGTTTTGAGAAGGTTAGTGAAAAAATTTATATCTTTTGCTGGTTTATTCGCTATCGCTAACGTGCATGAATCAATGCTGCTGTGTGGTTGCCTATTGTAGTAAGCTAATATAATGCTATATTGTGTTTTCGCTGTAAAACACTTAAAAAATCTGAAATATTGGCTGGATTCACAAGATCTTTGTCTTTCATTTGCTGTACGCTGTGTATTTTTCAGAAATGTTTTATTATGAGTATTTAGGTAATTCACGTTGCTCTCTGTAGTTATTCTAGTCGCTTTGGTGAGAGTTGTGATGGTGGCTGCAATGGTAAACTATGATTTATACCTGAAATATGCACATTTTTCTAACAAAACATATGCTATACAATAAATATGTTATCAGACTGTCATCTGATGAAGTTGTTTCTTGGTTAGTGGCTATTTATATCTTTATTTGGTCGATATTTAGATGCTAGTATTTACTTGTGACGCTATACTAGGCTATGCTAGTCAGCTTTTTTACTGATGGGGGTGCTCCCGGATCCGGGATTGTGTGGAAGTAGAGTTAATCACCACACAAATTCCATGAAAAACAATAGAATTACAAACCAAATAAATATCTAGGCTCTCTGGCGAATGATCAAGAACTGTGAGCTACATGTGTGCACTGCAGAGGCCCATTGGAGGCTTGCCAACTTCAGAATGTTGAAAAAAATGTAATCACCGTGAATGCTTTGAGGTTCATAAAACTCCACCGACCTTCTGTTGTGCAGTGGAACCCAGAACAGACCACTTGGATACAGCGACACTTCTGCCGAGGACACCCAAACCAGTGGTCACGGCAAAGTCCTAGAGCCTGACCCTCTCTGGAAGTTGCTGTAGCCCTGCTTGGGATATTTAGCCTATATTGGCTATTGTTTATGATGCAATTGCCCGTTCTATCTTGGTAGGCTATGTCAGGGTAGGAAATTGGAAATGTGAATTGGGCCACGTTGAAGGTAATAACGCATTTAGGTTATAGTTTATTGAGATGCATGAATATCCCACACCAAAATCTTGATTTTATGGCTGTTTTAAAACGAATTTCCTGCAATCCTATGTAGTTATGATTTATGTTCACTACTTGGTCAATTGTTTTGATGATTAAATCTATGAAAATAAATTATATGAATTGATAATTCACCCCTCTGTATTATTTTATCTGTAATAGGTTATATTGTAACCATGTGCTCAAGCTTATTATTACAAATAGAAGATGATCACTTCTCACAATGGCGCTTGTTAGTTCAGTTAGATCAATGTCTTGCAAAATCACATAACGACATAACGATTCATTAGTATTTTACAGAACACAACCGAATATAATAGCATAGCACAGTAGGCCTATAAAGTTACTGTTACAACACAAAATATTTCAGGATGGTTAGCTGTGCTGAATAGCCCCCCCCCCCCCCAAAAAAATAAACAAAATACAAAAAAATCTAATAGTTTGTTAACTTAATCTGCTCTAATTGGCTCACAAAACAGTAACTCAAGAAGATTGAATTGCATAGCCTATTGCCATTAACTGACTGAGATCAATCAAATTATTGGCATGCAGATGCAGTTTCACCAGTAAAACCTGAATACTTGTAATTCATGATTGACAGTGATGATGGCCTATAGGTATGCCTAACTTGGTGTTTGAGGGTATTAAAAATATAACATTTTCTTGAGGCAATATGTGTGGGCATAGGGAGACGTTGCAAATGGAGGATGCATTTTATGCATATTTTATAACCGGGATCTCCAACCCTGTTCCTGGAGAGCTACCATTCTGTAGGTTTTCATTCCAACCCTAATCTAGCGCACCTGATTCTAATAATTAGCTAGTTTATAAAATGAATGGGGTTAATTACAACCAATGTTCCCTCTAAACTGCGCGCGGCCGAGCACTTTCTCCAGGACTGCGGTGCGAAACAAATGCCTTGCAGCTCATAGATGCAAGAGATTGAACTTCACTGAGTTCTCCCATTAGTTTGCACTATATAGATCAGCGTTTTTTCTGAGATCAAATCAACATTATATCAGTCCCTTTTCAAAGCAACAAACCAAAATAAATCTAACTTTGCAAGACTGAGTCTGTGATTTTGTTGTATGCAGAGCCAGAGCACAGAGCACAGAGCACAATGGAGTAGAATTCTATTGGCGGGGGTCGTCCTAGAGCGGTCTTTCAATCACCGGCGAGGGAATGCGCTTTTCAGATCAGAACGCGGAACCGCGCATGTGCACATTTGTTGAAATTCTTTGCAAGTTAGCAAGTTCTGATCCCAGTTATAGATAATTATAGGTCAGCAATGGGGAGTTACTGCTTTCTACAAGAGCACAAAACGTGTAGGGTACATTTCAAGCCGTCTTTGAAAAGTCCGTTAGGAAAAAAAGCTTATGTCTAAATTAAAGGGGCAGTGTTGTGTTTTGAGACAGACTTGAATATGCAAATAAGCCAATAGGCCGAGGGGTAGCCAACATTATCTAATTCTCTGTATGGTAATAATTAATTGTATTTTGTAAAGTGGTTTCTTGCATCATACAACACAATACAATGCAATTTACAGTCACATATTTGGCCCATGGTGTTACAGACCAAGTAAAACATCATTAATGTCAAGCCCTTCATAATGTAAAAACGTTTTTAAAAGTCTAATGTAATGTAGGCCTACATTGAACACCACATATAGGCTACTGTAGGCTATATCATACAAATCAAAAGCTATTTCCATGTGAAAATGTTATGGGAATTGCTCCATTGGTTGTTGATAGGCCTACATTATGATCAAATTGCCACAATAGCCTATTGGCTATTGTCTAAAACTGTAAGTGTACAGCCTCAGTGTTCCCTGTAAACACACGCCGAAGATGCACAAAATTCTCACAATGTTCAAGTTTCCGCTCACAAGACCTAAAATTTGCTCAGTCCCCCCAAAAATGTCAGGTAACATTGGTTACAACCGGGGTAGTGCTCCAGGAACAGGGTTGGAGAGCCCTGTATTGATAGGCTTTTTAATTGGTACAAACTTTGATTGAGGAAATTATAATGTAATTTACGAATAATGCAATAAACAGAGATACAGTACCAGTCAAAAGTTTGGACACACCTACTCATTCCAGGGTTTTTCTTTATTTTTACTATTTTCTACAATGTAGAATAATAGTGAAGACATCAAAACTATGAAATAACACATATGGAATCATGTAGTAACCAAAAAAGTGTTAAACAAATCAAAATATATTTTATAATTGCGATTCTTCAAAGTAGCCACCCTTTGCCTTGATGACAGCATTGCACACTCTTGGTATTCTCTCAACCAGCTTCATGAGGTAGTCACCTGGAATGCATTTCAATTAACAGGTTTGCCTTATTCATTTCAAGAACTTTAAAAGTTTCTTCAAGTGCAGTCTCAAAAACCATCAAGTGCTATGATGAAATTGGCTCTCATGAGCACCGCCACAGGAAAGGAAGACCCAGAGTTACCTCTGCTGTAGAGAATAAGTTCATTAGAGTTAACTGGACCTCAGAAATTGCAGCTCAAATCAAATCAAATTGTATATGTCACATGCGTCGAATACAACAGGTGTAGACCTTACAGTGAAATATTTACTTACAAGCCCTTAACCAAATATAGATAAGTAAAAATAGATAAGTAAAAAATTGAAAATAAAAGTAACAAATAATTAAACAGCAGTAGTAAAATAACAATAGCGAGGCTATATACAGGGGATACCGGTACAGGGTCAATGTGCGGGGGCACCAGTTAGTCAGTGTAAAAGAGGGGTCTGGGTAGCCCTTTGATTAGCTGTTCGGGAGTCTTATGCCTTGGGGGTAGAAGCTGTTAAGAAGCCTTTTGGACCTAGACTTGGTGCTCCGGTACCGCTTGCCGTGCGGTAGCAGAGAGATTAGTCTATGACTAGGGTGGCTGGAGTCTTTGACAATTTTTGGGGCCTATGTCTGCTCCACTACAGCCTCGTCAATGAGAATGCCCGGTCCTCCTTTTCCTGTAGTCCACAATCATCTCCTTTGTCTTGATCATGTTGAGGGAGAGGTTGTTGTCCTGGCACCACACGGCCAGGTTTCTGACCTCCTCCCTATAGGTTGTCTCATCGTTGTTGGTGATCAGGCCTACCACTGTTGATTCATTGGCAAACTTGATGATGGTGTTGGAGTCGTGCCTGGCCATGCAGTCATGAGTGAACAGTGAGTACAGGAGGGGACCGAGCACACTCCCCTGAGGGGCCCCCATATTGAGGATCAGCATGGCAGATGTGTTGTTACCTACCCTACCTCCTGGGGGTAGCCAGTCAGGAAGTCCAGGATCCAGTTGCAGAGGGAGGTGTTTAGTCCCAGGGTCCTTAGCTTAGTGATGAGCTTTGAGGGCACTATGGTGTTGAACGCTGAGCTGTAGCCAATGAATAGCATTCTCACATACAGTAGGTGTTCCTTCCCAATTGAGATGGTTTGGGATGAGTTGGATCGCAGAGTGAAGTAAAAGCAGCCAACAAGTGCTCAGCATATGTGGGAACTCTTTCAAGACTGTTGGAAAAGCATTCCTCATGAAGCTGGTTGAGAGAATGCCAAGCGTGTACAAAGCTGTCATCAAGGCAAAGGGTGGCTACTTTGAAGAATCTAAAATCTAAAAATATATTTTGATTTGTTTAACACTTTTTTGGTTACTACACGATTCCATATGTATTAATTCATAGTTTTAATGTTTTATTTTGATTTATTTTACCTTTATTTAACTAGGCAAGTCAGTTAAGAACAAATTCTTATTTACAATGATGGCCTAGGAACAGCTCTAACCACTAGGCTACCTGCCGCCCCAAATACATTCTACAATGTAGAAAATAGTAAAAATAAAGAAAAACCCTTGAATGAGTAGGTGTGTCCAAACATTTGACTGGCACTGTATATTGCGGTACTATATTTTTTGGGAGGGCCGCGCAACAGAAGGCTCTATCAGTCTGCTAATTAGGACTTGTAAAGGCCCAGTGCACTACTTCTGTGAGAGAGAAAAATGTTTTTGCCCGCGCTAAAGACTGCTATATCGGTCCGCTAATACAGAGCTAGTAAATCCCAATTAACTACTTTTGTGAAAAAATAATATATTAATAAAATATATATTTTTATTAATATATCTTTTTTATTCAGATTTTTCAGGGGTGATGCAGAACCCTCAGAACCCCTACTTCCGCAGCTATGGACAGTGCCATTTGCTCAATTTACAATTGATCATACCATTTTTAAAGATCTGCGTGCCAGTTATGATTTTCATATAAGCATTGTAGGCTACTCAACTGTGCCCAGAAAATGTGTAACTGCCCACAAACTGAATTGCCTAATTCTAGCTGGCTACTATACAGAGACGTTGCCACACCCCACGGAGCTCCACTATGCGTACCTGTACCGAGGCTGTGTCCATTCAGCGGTTCTGAATCACAGGCTCGGCTTTAATTTGGAGATTCCTTGGTCGAGTTTGTTTGTCTTTATGCGTCCTTGTCGATTGTAGGCCTAAGTAATTCCTTTAATGTATGCCTTTTATTTAAATGCATGTGTAGAATTTATCTGGCATAGTTTGCATTCGCAGTCAGCTGTTTTATATACTGTATAAAAAAATGTTAACCCTTATTTAACTAGACAAGCCAGTTAAGAACAAATTCTTATTTACAATGACAGCCTACACCGGCCAAACCCAAACCAGGACGACGCTGATTCTCCGGTTACTTTCACATTGATGTCGGTATATGAAGTTGGCCTTGATAGTGTGTATTATGAATCTATTTCCTGTTGCACTGTATGCAGTGTTCCACAAGAAGGCTAAATCGGTCAATGTAGCCTATATATGATGAAGTTGAGTAGTACATTTTACACGCCATTCCACATACCTTTAAACCTAATATAAACGTATGATGTCTGGGGGACATCTTTGTTTGTTATTTCATTTTAGAGTTTTAAAATTGTGTAGAAGTACAGTAAATTAGTTTCAACTGGTGGGTGTATTTACACACCCCATGTGGTCATGCACACCTTTTTATTAATCCAAAACATTTTACTGTGAAAAATAATACACTCGCCAATTGTTTTTACAGTGATCCAATCCCAGTGTTAGTGTACCAGAATGTTGATGAGAGTACAAATGTAGAGACCAGACATTCTGAAACTGGTAAGTATGATTTATCCAATGACATGAATACAATTTGTATGCCTATGGTTTTATCAGATGGAACCAGATGGAATGAGGGGAAAAAAACACTCAAAAGAAACAAATAAACAACCCCCTACCCCTCGCCCACTCCCTGGGCCTTTTTATGAATCCAAAACATAATGAAAAGAAAGATGGGCGGCCCACCATTTATGCATTTTGATCATTAGAACCATTTATTGTAAGGCTAATGGAAAGAACATGTAACACCTAAAGGAGGGGAGGCAAGTGGGTGGGTCAGGTGATATCCTCTCAGATAATGTAGTCTGCTGCAGTTAAAAGTAATGTCAAGCTTCAGTAGAAACCACATCAAAAGGTACAGGCAACAATACATCTACATACACTAACACAATGTAACACATCCTCTCAAGACAAGCATGGTAACTTCTTCGTATGTGCTCTGATGCGCTCAGATGCAGGCAGTACAGGAGCATCATGGCAAAAATTGACAGACTGGCCAATAGCTTTTACCAGCAGACCATCAGGCTGCTGAATAGCCCCTGTACCCTTCCTGCCCCCCCCCCCCCCCCCCCCCCCCCAGACTTCCTGTCCCATGTTGACTCCAATGCTTCCCACAGTTGTGTCAAGTTGGCTGGATGTCTTTTGGGTGGTGGACTATTCTTAATACACACCGGAAACTGCTGAGTGTGAAAACCCCAGCAGTGTTGCAGTTCTTGACAAACTGCTGCGTCTGGCACCTAGTACCATACCACGTTCAAAGGCACTTAAATATTTAGTCTTTCCCATTAACCCTCTGAATGGCACACAAGGCCACAATTGTCTCAAGGCTTAAAAATCGCTCTTTAACCTGTCTCCCGTCCGTCTACACTGATTGAAATGGATTTAACAAGTGACATCAATATATTTTCCTCTTAGGCCCCTTACGGGCCAGGGCCCAGGGGCTTTAGCCCTGAATGTTACTGTCCCCGCTACAACAAAGAAAAACTTGATTACATGTAATTTTGTCCTTTAAACATTTTATTGAAATACTGTAGAATTACATTCATTCCTATTGAGGACTGCTCCTTCTGAGTAGTACCAATATGGCGACGAGTGGCTTCAAAGCCTCTCATTGGCCAATACATACAATCAGTAATCCAGGGTTTATATACATCATTGGTAATAACCTAATCACATAATAATGGCATCTGTTTGGAAACATTTCTCTTTATAACTGGATGTTTTCTCCACAGACGTCTTCATAAACTACAGCGACAAGTGTTTTTCTGCCACAGTCATTAGCATTGTTTTCCATGAAGAACATACTTTTTACTTCAAGCTGTATTGCATTGCATAGTGTTTTTCATCCCTGGTCCCAGAGGGCCACACTACAGCACCTGCAATGTGAGGACCCCTAGGACCAGTAGTGAAGAGCACTGAAATATTTCTACAGTTACGACAAAGCAAATTCCAAAGTCCATTTAAAAACCATGTTCTATGTGCATCAGGGCACTGTCACTAAAGCACCTCGCTGAACGGTGTCATTTCTCGCACCTTCATTGAACTACAGTGATGTAGGGCACCCTTCAGAGGTTGTCCACCAGACTCTCTGTCCAGCCTGCTGATCAGGACGGATGTGGTGTGGAGTTCAGTTAGAAACAGGAAGCTCGTTCTACTCTCCCCCTTAACAGCTCTGTCACAGCAGCCTGTCTATAAGTGGAGCTGTCAGTGAAATGGAGGTGGCCTGAAGAGGCTTTACTGAAGGTGAGAACAACACAATACATGTACTTCTATTGTCACATGTTTAAGACTGTAGGAGCAGCTCGGTTGGGGAAAGATAGACTATTTGAAGTGGTTCAATTTTAGACGTATTATTTTGTGTTATTTTCATCCTCACACTAAGGTGAAGATTGATTTAATTATATTCATAGCTTTCAATAATGTACCACTTTGTACCACTTCAGAAGTCTGTTTTGAAATGTCAAAAAGATTAACCAGCAATCATGGATGATGTTCAGCTGAATGTGTGAAAAAGAGTATGATGTTAAAGTTTAGTGCAATTAAAACAATGTAACTATTTCTGTTTAACTGTATACATAAGCCTAAATGTTTTAAAGCTGATAGTGTTCTTATCTTCTGATGCAGATACTGTATCACTGAACTAACAGGGGTGTGTATTGAATATAATACCATCATAATTTTTTCTTGAAAACTGTCAAGACTTGACACAATGGCATTTGGCTATAGTGCTGTGGTTATCTGTAGGCTTAGGTTCTTTACAGGAACACAAGGAACACAGCAATTTATACCATGTGATTGGTTTTCTACATTCTTTTTAAGACAACATTGGGAGAGCAGGAGATTTGTGCCGTTACAGCTGAATAAAGAACAAGTTTGGCCAACACCTGTGGAACAGAGAAAGCAGTAATACATTCTAATAGTGATACCAAACAAATATTCTAAGTTCTTTTTAGTAAAGTGAAAAACAGCAGTAAGCAACTGTTCTTGGTGAATTACTTATACAGAAGAAAACTATGGAGGAAATTAGATTCTTCAACAGAAAAAATGCATTGTTGTGCTACTTTTCCCCTTTAGGTATGATAGCCATCTTCAGCCTACAAGGATCTGTCCTCACCGTTGTGTCTGTGGCATCGCTCAGTGTTTTCTCCGCTTTCTGCCTGTGGTGCAGGAGGAAAACCAGTGAGTAGCACTGTATTAAATATTATGAAATGTATTACATATATATTACATGTTACACTAATCAACCTGTACAATGTCATAAAATTAATTTGTCATGTAGCACTAAAGCTAAATCAATATACTTAATTCCTTAGTTTGCCACTTTGATTTGTGAAATAATTGTACAGAATCAGTCAGTGTAGTGTATGTGCCATTAAATACAATTGTCCCGCTTTTCCTCATCTGTAGAAATAATACATGAAGAGAATCAAATTTATGACCCTCAAATATTGTAAGTATAACATAAACATAGATATGAAATAATTGATGCACTGTAAGACCGATTGTGATCTTATGTATATGGCGAATATTACATAGATGAATAGGAAAAGTAGTGTATGTATTTTCTAATGTGAAATTCATAAAATAGGAATTTTCTATCATTCATAAAAGAGCTGTTTCTATTCTAACATTACAGTTTAATTACATGTTGTAAAACAATTTAACCTCATTATTGGCTAATATATTACAATATGATTTTACTTCCCCTAACTCTACCCACTCCACAGCCAAGGCGAAGGTAACAGATTTGCAGTAATGCGATCTCAAACAGGTAAACTGACATTTTGATTCATCATACCCTTTGAGGCGGTTTCACCTGCAGGAGTAGCCTTATTCTACTTAAAATAATCCAGAATAAAAAAGAAAATGCATTTCACAATTGTCCTCAATTAGTGTGATATCTCGTCTCATATTGAATGATTGAATGAATCTAATTCATATATGTGGCTTTTGTGCTGATCAACAGTAAATTACATGTTCTCACTACTGAATCGTTCTCTATTGAATCTCTTGGTTTTTTCTAGTCACACGATCCAACCAGATTATTAGAGAGCTGCTGCCAACACCAGTGTAAGTAACGCTACTCATACATGAAGGTCTTATGCCCACCCTGCTTTTGTCTTGTTTCAACATGACAATTGAAATGTTCCTTAAAACTGGATGGGTGGCAAAATATATACTTGTACAAATATGAATACAAGCAAACAATAGCTTCAAATAAATGAGAAAATCTAAAAGAAGATTGGAGTACAGTTTTTCACCTTCCAGCTCACCCCTTTTGGTTCTTACATGTAATGACCACGGATTTACTTCTGACCACATATTAGCTATGGTCTGTTTTACCTTCGGTGACCTCTCAGCACTTTATCATTGTCACCAGATATGCTAGTAACAAACAGATACTCTACACTCACAATAAATACTTTAAATGTATTTTATTTTACAGGGAACCAATACCACAAGGTACGTTGTATGTATTTGTTAATGTACAATAAAGACCTTTCCATTGACTTCCATGGTGTCAGTGTGTCACGGCCGTCGAATGAAGAGGACCAAAGCGCAGCGTGGTGAGCGTACATATTCCTTTTATTTAGAAATGACACCGACAAAAACAATCGTGAATCTTAAGGGCTATATGCCACAAACAAAGTTAACTTCCCACAAAGAAAGGAGGGAAATGGCTACCTAAATATTGTTACCAATCAGAGACAACGATAGACAGCTGTCCCTGATTGAGAACCATACCCGGCCAAAACATAGAAATACAAAATCATAGAAAAACAAAACATAGAATGCCCACCCCAAATCACACCCGGACCAAACCAAATAGAGACATAAAAAGGCTCTCTAAGGTCAGGGCGTGACACAGTGTCTAAAGAGTCTGTAGACAAAGCTTGTTGACACAACTGAAACAACTGGACCCAGAATATGAACAATCATTCAAGATTACTACCATTACAGATGTTTCAACATGGTATGTGTGTAATACTATCTTGTAATATGTACAGCTGTGAATGAGGAGCAAAACAAGTATCAAAACATTGCAAATGATAAACACTATCTGTTAGTAGTTGTATTAGGTATATATGAATGCAAACATTTCCATTTAGGAAACACAAGCTGGTTTCCATACAATTGGAGACAGATTTTCATGCAAATATTCAAAATTCTACATACAAACATATGCTGTGCGTAAAAGGCTGTGCCTGATGACATAGTGCACATAAAAATACCTTTTCCTGTTAAATTCCTATGTACCAAATAAAAAATACAAGTTATATGGGCTTCCATTTTCAACTCGACTGATGGTTTTCTCACAAAATAAATGTTGCTTTATATAGCGAGTGCTCCCACTGTGATGTTGGCACATGCGCTCTAGCCAGCAGCTCGCAGATCCAGTGCGGGTATAGCCAACATGACGATATTATTATGGACAAAAGAGCGAGATTATTTTTCTTAGTCAACAGTAGTCAAGCATCTATAATCATGTCACCAGAATAAGACCTCGATATTTATTGGAAAGAAGCATCAAGCTCATCACTTTGCATTTTAAACAACCTGTGAAGTTCATCATAATTTATTTAATCTGTAGCCTAATAAACTGCATGCTTTACCGACGAGTCGTAGTGGGAGTCATCGCGTGACTCCAAGTTTACTTCTATATGATTGTTTTTATATCAATATTTCCTCATAAAAGCGTTTCCACCGACATTTCTTGCATAGATCATTTTATGACACAAAAATATCCCACCTTTGTAAAGTTGACTGATTCTTCAAAGTAGCCACCCTTTGCCTTGATGATACTTTGCACTCTTGGCATTCTCAACCAGCATCATGAGGAATGCTTTTCCAACAGTCTTGAAGAAGTTCCCACATATGCTGAAAGTTCTCAAAGTTTTTGACACTTTCTGGATTGACTGACCTTCATATCTTAAAGTAACGATGGACTGTCGTTTCTCCCCCACCTTGTCACAACACAACTGATTGGCTCAAACGGATTAAGAAGGAAAGAAGGAAAGAAATTCCACAAATGAACTTTTAACAAGGCACACCTGTTTATTGAAATGCATTCTACCTCATGAAGCTGGTTGAGAGAATGCCAAGAGTGTGCAAAACTGTCATCAAGGCAAAGGGTGGTGACTTTGTAGAATCTCAAATATAAAGTATATTTTGATTTGTTTAACCCTTTTTTGGTTACTACATGATTCCATATGTGTTATTTCATAGTTTTGATGTCTTCACTATTATTCTACAATGTAGAAAATAGTAAAAATAATGAAAAACCCTTGCATGAGTAGGTGTCCAAACTTTTGACTGGTACTGTATATATATACAAAAGTGTGTGGACACCCGATAAAATTAGTCGATTACCTATTTCAGCCACACCCGTTGCTGACAGGTGTATAAAATGGAGACACAGCCATGCAATCTCAATAGACAAAAATTGGCAGTAGAATGGCTTTACTGAAGAGCTCAGCTCGCCGACATTGGACTCTGGAGGAGTGGAAACGCGTTCTCTGGAGTGATGAATCACGCTTCACCATCTTGCAGTCCAACTGACAAGTCAGGGTTTGGCGGATGCCAGGATAATATTTCCTGACCCAATGCATAATGTCGACTGTAAAGTTTGGTGGAGGAGGAATAATGGTCTGGGGCTGTGTTTCATGGTTCGGGCTAGGCCCCTTAGTTCCAATGAAGGGACATCTTAACACTACAGCATACAATGACATTCTATATGATTCTGTGCTTCCAACTCTGTGGCAACAGTTTGGGGAAGACCCTTTACTGTTTCAGCATGACAATGCCCGCATGCACAAAGCGAGGTCCATACAGAAATGGTTTGTCGAGATCGGTGTGGAAGAGCTTGACTGGCCTGCACAGAGCCCTGACCTCAACTCCATCGAACACCTTTGGGATCAATTAGAAGGCAGACTGCGAGCCAGGTCTAATTGCCCAACATCAGTGCCTGACCTCACTAATGCTCTTGTGGCTGATTGGAAGCAAGTCTCTGCAGCAATGTTCCAACATCTAATGGAAAGCCTTCCCAGAAGAGTGGAGGCTGTTATAGCAGAAAAGGGGGACCAACTCCATAATTATAATTTTTTAAGTGGTAGTGAAGCTTTCCACAGTAGTAAAGAGGACCACACACCATATCGTCTCGTGACTCCAAGTTTACCTCGATATGATGGTTGTTATATCAATATTTGCGCATAAAAGTGTTTCCACCACCATTTCTCGCGTATTGCATTTTACCAACACAAGATCTCAATGATCTGTTGGCATTCATAAAATTGTACTGAAACTTCCTGTTTCCATCACAGCTGTCGTGATTTTTTTGTATATACATTATGACTTTACATCTCATAAAAACTGTGGATGGAAACGTGGTTAGTGTGGAAACACTATCAATAGGCTAATTCACACTACCAAATTCCTCAGCACTAACTGACTTTTCAATTGTGTCATTTTAGCTCCGATGGGAAACTTTGAACCAACATATGTGTAAGTATCTATCTGCTAATGTTTTGATTTCTATGTAAAACGTTATAGTCTACTTACAATTAATCTGTATTTTTTTCTGTGAATAATATTGTTTACAGTGATCCAATCCCAGTGTTAGTGTACCAGAATGTTGATGAGAGTACAAATGTAGAGACCAGACATTCTGAAACTGGTAAGTATGATTTATCCAATGACATGAATACAATTTGTATGCCTATGGTTTTATCAGATGGAACCAGATGGAATGAGGGGAAAAAAACACTCAAAAGAAACAAATAAACAACCCCCTACCCCTCGCCCACTCCCTGGGCCTTTTTATGAATCCAAAACATAATGAAAAGAAAGATGGGCGGCCCACCATTTATGCATTTTGATCATTAGAACCATTTATTGTAAGGCTAATGGAAAGAACATGTAACACCTAAAGGAGGGGAGGCAAGTGGGTGGGTCAGGTGATATCCTCTCAGATAATGTAGTCTGCTGCAGTTAAAAGTAATGTCAAGCTTCAGTAAAAACCACATCAAAAGGTACAGGCAACAATACATGGCGGTCTACCTACACTGGACTAACACATCCTCGATAACTTCTTTGTATGCGCTCTGATGTGCTCAGAGCACAGCATAGGAGCATCAGGGCAAAAACTGACAGACTGGCCAATAGCTTCTTCCCCCCCACCCCCCAAAGGATATTTATCCTTGTTGCTCACTCATCACTCTATGGACAGGTATCCTTGTTTACATACTTCGCCACTTAACTGCAGCAAACTTGTTGAAAATATGTATATATACACTGCGCATACAAAACATTAAGGACACCTGCTTTATCCATGACAGACTGACCAGGTGAAAGCTATGATCCCTTATTGATGTCACCTGTTAAATCCACTTCAATCAGTGAAGAAGGATTTTTAAGCCTTGACACAATTGAGACATGGACATGCAAGGCGCACCGGTTTGTGTCAAGAACTGCAACACTGCTTGGTTTTTCACGCTCAACATTTTCTTGTGTATCAAAAAATGGTCCACCACCCAAAGGACATCCAGCACAAATGACACAACTGTGGCAAGCATTGGAGTCAGCGTGGGCCAGCATCCCTGTGGAATGCTTTCTACATCTTGTAGAGTCCATGCCATGATGAATTTAGGCTGTTCTGAGGGCAAAAGGGGCTGCAACTCAATAGTTAGAAAATTTTCTTAATGTTTTGTACACTCCGTATATTTATATATATATAAATATATATATGCCGCCTTGTGATCTTTTTCTATTCTTAGTATTTTATTTTTGTTTCACTCACTGTTTTCTGCCCAATTCCGTGATATCCAATTAGTAGTTGCCACTCACTTCTCTTTGACCTACATTGTTGGAGCTGAGCATAAAAATGTCACTGTTCCCTGCAATTACATCTGCGACCCTGTGCATGTGACTAACACACCCATTTGATTGTCACAGTATAATTTGAGAGAAATGTAATTTGATTAAAACATGTCTTCTTTCTTTCTAGATGATGATCAATGTTCATATGAGAATGTTTTTCCATCTAGTGATACAATCAGCCGTGACTCTGGTAAGCACTTTAAAAGGAGTAAATCTAGGCCTATCCATCCTTTGAAATAAGTCATATTTATGAAGATTGTTTTTGGAAAAGTTTAGTTTTGAACTTGGAGTCAATTTCTTACATTTGATATTTAACTAAGATTATTCTCCCCACACCTCACTAACAGATGGATCAGATTACGAGAACTCTGAATTCCTGGAGGAAATGAAAATGGGGTCAGGGGACGGTAAGTCACCATAGTGCTTTATAACAAAGAGAACACTTTTGCCATGAACGTAGGATGAATGCACTAATTGTAAGTCACTTTGGGTAAGATCGTCGGCTAAATCCGCATTTCCAAACTCCGGTCCTCCAGTACCCCCAAAAGTACATATATTTGTTGTGGCCCCAGACAAGCACACATGATTCTACTTTTTATATCAAGTGTTTTTGGCTGGGGCAACAACAAAAATGTGTACTGTTGGAGATACTCAAGGACTGGAGTTGGGAAACACTGTGCTAAATGATTGCTCAAATGTAAATGTAATTAACTACGAATTTACTTTTACTCGTCACAGATGAACCAGTTTATGTGAACAAAACGGCATGATATGGAAACTACATGCTCAACGAGTAGACTATGGGAATGGATTTTTCTTACGATCTTTGTTGAGATGCTTGGATAAATGCTAGGTGATACAAATTTCAATGTGCTATACCAGAGCAATGCCATAAGGGTAAACGCCCAAACAGTGTTACTACTTCATAATAAATTCCCTTGAGTCTAAAAATGTAGGGGAACCATGTACAGTACTTTTGATTGTTGGAGTGTTACATAGTAACTGTCACCATCTAGTGGTACAAAATGAATAAAAGAGCTCAGAAACAGTTAAAATAGAGATAACGTATGTCAGTCTGTAATAATAAATCCTTAATTCAAAACTTAAGTTTACAACCTCTTTATATACCAATGTTCTATAAGTCATAATTACAAACACACAATTATTACAGAAGTGACTTACAATAGTATTTACATTAACTTGTATAAAATACAAAATGTATTTCATCCAGAAATGTTTAAACAGAAAACTCCCCAGGACTCTTAGTCAGCGTTGAAGCAAAGTCGTGTACATTATGAACGAAACAGAAGAAACCAGCCAAACAGGGAAGGACAATCTACGAAACACAAATTTACATTTTTCGTTTAAGTGTTTTGTTTCCTCTAATGAACACAACCCTGGAGAGACAGACAGGTCGGAGGAGAGACAGTGCTGAGATGGGTGGCAGCATGGGTGGGGTGTTAGCTGGTATCCGGGGTGGCCGTCTTGCTACACAGTCGACCCAGGAGGCCTGCCATCTGCAGCAGGGAGTTCACGCCCTCCGCCACCTTCATGTGAGTGTAGCCTATCTCCTGAGAAAAGGGACAGTAGAAAGGGAGCGAAATTAAGAGGTGATATGGCTTACATTTTGGCACTTTTCAGCCATTCTGTTTCACCCAACTAAATCCTCTCAGAAACAAAGAACACAGGAAAGGATCTGACATAATCAGAGACATAACAATATACAACTGCAGACTTGTTTTATGTCTCTTACCTTTATGAACTCCAGCTTGAGATACTCCGGCATCTGGAAAGTCTTACACACTCTGAAGATGTTACCGATGATGTCCTCAGGGG
Source organism: Salvelinus namaycush (assembly GCF_016432855.1). NCBI lineage: Eukaryota > Metazoa > Chordata > Actinopteri > Salmoniformes > Salmonidae > Salvelinus > Salvelinus namaycush. The sequence goes on from NC_052318.1 coordinate 22,436,861, forward strand.
AGTAACCCAGGGCCCACAGCTGCTCAATAATCTAAACAAGCAATTGCATATCAACAGATTATTTTGACCATCTGTAAATCTATAGGTGACTATCCAAATAAAGTGTGACTAATATATATCACACACACAAAAGTTTGGGGTCACTTAGAAATGTCCTTGTTTTTGAAAGAAAACCACTTTTTTGTCCATTAAAAGGCCAGCATCCCGGAGTCGCCTCTTCACTGTTGACGATGAGACTGGTGTTTTGCGGGTATTATTTAATGAAACTGCCAGTTGAGGACTTGTGAGGCATCTGTTTCTCAAACTAGACACTAATGTACTTGTCCTCTTGCTCAGTTGTGCACCGGGGCCTCCCACTCTTTCTATTCTGGTTAAAGCCAGTTTGCGCTGTTCTGTGATGGGAGTAGTACACAGCGTTGTACGAGATCTTCAGTTTCTTGGCAATTTCTCGCATGGAATAGCCTTCAATTCTCAGAACAAGAATAGACTGACGAGTTTCAGTTCTTTGTTTCTGGCCATTTTGAGCCTGTAATCGAACCCACAAATGCTGATGCTCCAGATACTCAACAAGTCTAAAGAAGGCCAGTTTTATTGCTTCTTTATTCAGAGCAACAGTTTTCAGCTGTGCTAACATAATTGCAAAAGGGTTTTCTAATGATCAATTAGCCTTTTAAATTATAAACTTGGATTAGCTAACAACGTGCCATTGGAACACAGGAGTGATGGTTGCTGATAAATGGGCCTCTGTAGGTATTATATATTTTTTTAATCAGCCGTGTCCAGCTACAATAGTCATTTACAACATTAACAATATCTAACACTGTATTTCTGATCAATTTGATGTTATTTTAATGGACATTTTTTTATTTTTAAGAAAAGCACAAGGACTTTTCTAAGTGACCCCAAGCTTTTGAACGGTAGTGTACACGGTACCAGTCAAGTTTGGACTCATTCAAGGGTTTTTCTTTATTTTTTACATTGTAGAATAGTTAAGACGTCAAAACTATGAAATAACACATGGAATCATGTAACCAAAAAAAAAGTGGTCGGGCCGTGCTGGTTAAGCGTGCTTCAAATTCTAAATGAAAATTAAAAAAAACTAAATAGCAAAAACCATCAAGCGCTATGATGAACCTGGCTCTTATGAAGACCGCCACAGGAAATGAAGAACCAGAGTTACCTCTGCTGCAGAGGATAAGTTCCTTAGCGTTAACTGCACCTCCGATTGCAGCCCAAATTTCCCACCGTATTACATGGAGGTGCCTTGCTGGTGATTTTTGTATTTTTTTCTCTCATTTAGAATTCAAGGCACACTTAACCAGCATGGCTACCACAGCATTCTGCAGCGATACGCCATCCCATCTGGTTTGCGCTTAGTGGGACTATCATTTGTTTTTCAACAGGACAATGACCCAACACACACCTCCAGGCTGTGTAAGGGCTATTTGACCAAGAAGGAGAGTGATAGAATGCTGCATCAGATGACCTGGCCTCCACAATTTCCCGACCTCAACCCAATTGAGATGGTTTGGGATGAGTTGGACCGCAGAGTGAAGGAAAAGCAGCCAACAAGTGGGAACGCCTTCAAGACTGTTGGAAAAGCATTCCAGGTGAAGCTGGTTGAGAGAATGCCAAGAGTGTGCAAAGCCGTCAAGGTTTGGCTACTTTGAAGAATATAAAATCTATTTTGATTTGTTTAACAGTTTTTTGGTTACATGATTGATTCCATGTGTTATCTGTCTTCACTATTATTCCACAATGTAGAAAATAGTAAAAATAAAGAAAACCCCTTGAGTGAGTAGTTGTTCAAACTTTTGACTGGTACTGTGTATGTGTATATATATGATCATACTATATTCTAATCAGTTATTGGTCACTTCAAGAACCATGCTTAAAGGCTACAGAAATAAGGATTATTCATTGAGAGCCATATGATTATATTTATGTCTACTGTTATTGAATGTGGATTGCAATACCTTGTAAGCCTCATCAATGTTTGCATTGACACAGTGTTCGAGCATGCTTTTCACCAACAGGGGGTGTGGCTCATCACACACCTGAGAAAAACAAACAATTCTTTACTTTTCTTTCCTTCAAACAGAGCTAGGCATTTTGTCAACTTTGCATTCTAAAATGACTGAAAAAGACAGGTTTGGTAACAGAACTGTACCTTGAACACATTCTCACTGTTAATGTAGCCAAACCCAGAATTTGTGGACTGTAGGTTATTCAGTGCCTGATGATGCAAAAAAGACAGCTTAAGTTATGATATAGTTTTACACGTCTCAGCCAAACTAGGCCCAAAAGTACAAGGCACTATGAGGAGCCATGGATATACATTGTTCAACAAACTTCAGATTTTTAAAGGGTGCCATGTTTACACCCATACCGCCTAAGACATTCCCAATCTAGTCAATGGTAACAAGAATGCTATTCTCATGGAACCCTTAGTGCCAACATGGAGGTTGAGGACAGTTGGCCCTTTTCCCCACCTGTCTCATGTCTCCCTGGGCGGTGAAGATGATGGCCTCCAGGCCGTCGTTGCTGGTGACCAGGTTCTCCCTCTCCACCACCTCCAGCAGACGCATCATGATCTGCTCGTCCCTCAGCTTGGTGTAGCGCAGGACTGCACAACGTGACTGGATGGGCTCTGTGGAGGAGGGGGCACAGCAACATGGAAGACCATCACAACAGTGAAAAGCCAGGTTGGTTTTGTAATGTGACTGTCGCTTACACTAGGGTCTCTATTCAATACGACAGCATCAGTGTTGAACTGTTAAATCAAATGTTATTTGTCACCTTACTGTGAAATGCTTACTTACAAGTCCTTAACCAACAATGCAGAAATGTTAAATATTTGCAAAAAAAAAAGTTAGGACAGTCACCGATGATCTTGTCGGAGGCGTTGCATGCCAGAGCGAAGCGTGTGGTTTTAGAGTATATCTCCATGGTCCTCCTCAAGGCCTGCTGGGCTCCGTCTGTCATACTGGTGGCAGAAGCACAGCCGTTACAGACACAGCCGTTATAGGTACAGGTACACTAGATCAGCTGTCAGCTTAGATGTCGTGACCCTCAGTTGACTTACCTGTCAGCCTCATCCAGGATGATGATCTTGTGTCTCCCTTTAGGGAGGGTGACTTTCTGCTGGGCAAACATCTTGATCTTGTTTCGAACTACATCGATGCCCCTGAGGAAGATGGATGACAATGTGTTAGTGTAGGCTTCACTTTCTAAAGAAACACAACGTGATTTTAACTCAAAATGCAGCTCCTGGACTCACAGGTTGTGCACTTAAGTGTTCCAGTGTGACATTTTTCATGGTAGACTTCACTTACTCACCTGTCATTGGAGGCATTCAGTTCCAGGACAGCATCTTTCATGGCTGGGCCTAGAAGAGCTCGCGCCAAACACAGAATACTGGTGGTCTTTCCTGTACCGGGGGGACCCTATAATATTGATACTTGTGTTTAAAAAGAGATGGCATATGAAAGATGGCATAACTTGCATACTATTACTATTAACTTGCTGCACCAACATCTCTGTATGTAATATCAAATAGTTATGATTTAAGAATGAATAATTTCAGTCACTCACTGCAATAATGATGTTCGGCACATTTCCCTCTCTGGCAAACACCTGTAAGAAAGAATGGAACAAGAATTCATACAGGTAGCTATTATTTAGCATCAAATGTATTGAAACTGTCAAACTATTGTAACAAAATATTGAGGATACTTTACCTCCAATCTACTAACAGTCTCCTCGTTGCCTACTATTTCATTCAACTTCAAGGGTCTGTATTTTTCAACCCTGTGAGATATTCAGAACATGCATAACTATCAGCAACAAGCAATTCATAGTGATTCACATAATATATTGATATATATGGATGGTAGATATGGGCGGCAGGTAGCTTAGTGGTTGGATCGTTGGGCCAGTACTGAAAGGTTGCCCTTTCAAATCACCGAGACGACAAGGTGACAATCTGTCATTGTGCCCTTTAGCAAGCCCGGGCTGTGACCGCACTCTCCGCGAGGGTGTCAGGGAGGTTTGGGATATGCAATAAAAACACAAATTTCCAATTCACGTATGTGTATAAAACACACGTGTACATGTGCAAAACAGAACAAATTAGCACACACCAAATTATTATTGCTATAATTTGCACTAGTAGTTAGCTAGCTAGCTGTTGCTCTATGAGATGCTTAAAACATAGCTAGTTACCAGTACGTTATATTTGACATAACATTACATAGCAAGCTATCTACTTACTTTTTGAGAGGCATGCAGAATGGGTTTGTTTTCATAGCTAATAGTATGCCTTGCATAGTTAAGTACAATGCTAGCATCTGTACTCATGCTTGTGGTGGCTAGCTAACGTTAGCTAGCTAAATTAGCCATTAGCACTACTAGCTGTGATGAGCGATTTCAGTCCGCTAAGAAATACAAAAATACTGCAATTAGCCAACTAATCTAGCTAGTAAACCTTACCATGGCAGCTCATATCCACTACTAGACAACTTCGCAGGGGCCTCATCTTTCTTCGGTTGAACTTCTGTTTGAATTTGCTCAGAATCTACCTCATTCATCGCCACGTCCATGTTTTCGGGTGCACAAAATTCCCGCCAAGACAGGAACCAAACAGCTGGCGCTAAACTGACGTCATTTCCTTGAAGATGCGAACAGTCTTCCAATAGTAGATTTTCATACCAGGCAGTTGGTTGTATGGCCAGACATTGAACAACACAGTGGACCAAGTTTATGCTTACGACAAAATCCTGGCTTTGAGACCTTGCATGTGTGTGATTGATTCAGCAATCCGAGATGGCCGTTACAAAGAGGATTTGCTCCGGGTCACCCAGGTAAGGTCGCTTGCGCATCAGTGTGATCAGACAAGCCGGCGGGTCTAAGAAATTAGAGTGAGGTAGCTTATGTCCAAATCTCAGTTAGTAGTTGCATGATGTCAAATAATTACAAAATGGAGGCATACCCCCTTTATTGTTCGAAGATGCCATCCTTAATTTTTTCCTATCCTCTTGGCAAGGATCTGGGATATCCCATTCGAAATGGGTGGGTGGAATGAAACATCATGCAGCATCAAGGCCATTCGATCACACGCCCTTGCGTCAATCACAGGGATAGTTTAATGTAGGCTAAATATCTCTGTATTGTGCATGCCTTGATTTATTTATCCATTCTTTTGGAATCCAAAAATCAACTGATGATGGTTTGATTTGCATTTTGCAATGTGCCCATCCCATGCACTGTCCAAGTTATTCTAGGCGTGACCACCACAGAGGCACGTTGTGGGCTAATTAAAACAGCAATTAGTATCGATTGTATTACACCAAGCACCCGCTGTTGGCCTAGACAAGACATACAGTCATTCATTGCTGTGTTTTTATAATATTTAATTTGAGCTTCTCTCAATAAGATGCCGTGTGCACCAGACACCGGTAGGCACCTGTATAGAAAACAGTCAGAATGACCCCCTGTATTAGCCTAATCATTAGATTAATCTAGGCTATGAACATTTCAATGCAAAGTAGCCTAATTACGCATTAATTTCCTTAACATAATTAGTGTTCAAACCATTAATTTATTTTTAGCAAAAAAAATATCAATTTAATGTATTTATTATTTATGCCCTGATCCACCATTCCACAATCAGAGATCACAATTTAACAATTCGTAAGCACTTGACAGTTTGTTATTCACAGGTACTTTTTTATTGGTGCGCTGAAGACCAATGCTGTAGACTTGATGGGGGCAATTTCAAAGACGGCGTGTGTGTCTTGCGAGACAGGCGATGAGAGGCAGAGCTTGGGAGGGTTTGTTGTGTCTGGTTCTTTCTGGAGCTCTCTGTTACCGAAAAGTCCCTTGGTTCCAGCATTTCTCGTAGACTTTTCTAAATAGGCCACAGTACAATTTTCTGTGACCAATCACAGTTGGTAGGCTGCGTACCTGTCGACGGGTAAGAATATTCACAAAATAAACTTGTCGACATGTTTCTATTAGAGAGCCACAGAGTTGATACATTGTTACAGTTCAGTTAGCAAGCAGCTTGGTCCTATGACAGAAACAAACTGCAGGTGCATCACCTGTCAGCATTGAAATCACAAGTACAGGTAGTTAGGGATGTAAATAAAATCCAGGAAGAGGGATTCAATTTCATTAACACAAGAGAAAGAGTAACATCCATGATAGAGGAAAACTGGACCAAATCTATTTGAATATGACAACAACATAGGCCTACTGTAGTAGGCTACCATAGATGTTGAACAGCAGCCTACATACAGTATAACATTGACTTGTCAGCATTCACTCTCCTCTCACACAACAGAGAGAGAGTATCTGTCATTTTCCTACATAATTCTAGCTCTGAGAACAATGACACACAGCACTCTCATTGTTCCTGAACTCAGTTGGGCACAGATCTGATCATATGTTTGTTCCCATTTGCGCCTACTGTGTTTCAGTTAGAGCGTAGGAGAAAATTAAAGTCCATTATGGAAACGGCTCTGAATGTAACTAAGAGTTGTGTTGAAATTGTGAGGTTTCCAGTGAATTCTGAAATGATGGTGGAAGGTTTCTTTTACCTTTATTTAACTAGGCAAGTCAGTTAAGAACTAATTCTTATTTTCAATTACGGCCTAGGAACAGTGGGTTAACTGCCTTGTTCAGGGGCAGATTTGTTTTACATTGTTAGCTCGGGGATTCAAACTTGCAACCTTTCAGTTACTAGTCCAACGCTCTAACCACTAGGCTACCTGCCACCCAAATTGGATCTGTCCTATTTGATTACAATCATTCCCTTGCACACTACTTATAGAATCGGAGGAAGTTTATTGCAACAATAGGAATGTAATACAAAGTCTTTAATATCTTGGGTTTAGTTAGTTGATTATACACTGAGTGTACAAAACATTAAGAACACCTGCTCTTTCCATGACATAGACTGAGCAGGTGAATCCAGATGAAAGCTATGATCCCTATTGATGTCACTTGTTAAATCCACTTCAATCCGTGTAGATGAAGGGGGGAGACAGGTTAAAGAAGGATTTTTAATCCTTGAGACAGTTGAGACAGGGATTGTGTATGTGTGCCATTCAGAGGGTGAATGGGCAGGACAAAATATTTAAGTGCCTTGGAACAGGGTATGGTAGGAGGTGCCAGGCGCACCGGTTTAAGAACTGCAATGCTGCTGGGTTTTTCAAGCTCAACAGTTTCATGTGTGTATCAAGAATGGTCCACCACCCAAAGAATATCCAGCCAACTTTACTGTGGGAAGCATTGGAGTCATCCCTGTGGAACGCTTTCAACACCTTTTAGAGTCTATGCCCCAATGCATTCAGGCTGTTCTGAGGGCAAAAGGGGGGGGGGGGGGGCAACTCAATATTAGGAAGGTGTTCCTTATGTTTGATATACTCAGTGTATTACTTCTTTAGAGAATGAAATATTGCCCTTTCAATGTTGCTTGTTCCCCAAAAACTTTCAGGTGATTCAGGATTTCATTACATGCATACAGTTGAAGTCGGAAGTTTACATACACTTAGGTTGGAGTCATTAACTTGTTTTTCAACCACTCCACAAATTTCTTGTTAACAAGCTATAGTTTTGGCAAGTCGGTTAGGACATCTACTTTGTGCATGACACAAGTAATATTTCCAACAATTGTTTATAGACAGATTATTTCACTTATAATTCACTGTATCACAATTCCAATGGGTCAGAAGTTTACATTCACTAAGTTGACTGTGCCTTTAAACAGCTTGGAAAATTCCAGAAAATGATGTCATGGCTTTAGAAGCTTCTTATAGGCTAATTGACATAATTTGAGTCAATTGGAGGTGTACCTGTGAATGTATTTCAAGGCCTACCTTCAAACTCAGTGCCTCTTTGCTTGACATCATGGGAAAATCAAAAGAAATCAGCAAAGACCTCAGAAAAAAAATTGTAGACCTCCACAAGTCTGGTTCATCCTTGGGAGCAATTTCCAAATGCCTGAAGGTACAACGTTCATCTGTACAAACAATAGTACGCAACTATAAACACCATGGGACCACGCAGCCGTCATACCGCTCAGGAAGGAGATGCGTTCTGTCTCCTAGAGATGAACGTACTTTGGTGTGAAAAGTGCAAATCAATCCCAGAACAACAGCAAAGGAGCTTGTGAAGATTCTGGAGGAAACAGGTACAAAATTATCTATATCCACAGTAAAACGAGTCCTATATCAACATAACCTGAAAGGCTGCTCAGCAAGGAAGAAGCCACTGCTCCAAAACCGCCATAAAAAAAGCCAGACTACGGTTTGCAACTGCACATGGGGACAAAGATTGTACTTTTTGGAGAAATGTCCTCTGGTCTGATGACACAAAAATAGAACTGTTTGGCCATAATGACCATTGTTATGTTTGGAGGAAAAAGGGGGAGGCTTGCAAGCCGAAGAACACCATCCCAACTGTGAAGCACGGGGGTGGCAGCATCATGTTGTGGGGGTGCTTTGCTGCAGGAGGGACTGGTGCACTTCACAAAATAGATGGAATCGTGAGGAAGGAAAATTATTTGAATATATTGAAGTAACATCTCAAGACATCAGTCAGGAAGTTAAAGCTTGGTCGCAAATGGGTTTTCCAAATGGACAATGACCCCAAGCATACTTGCAAGAAAAGTTGTGGCAAAATAGCTTAAGGACAACAAAGTCAAGGTATTGGAGTGGCCATCACAAAGCCCTGACCTCAATCCTATAGAAAATTTGTGGGCAGAACTGAAAAAGCGTGTGCGAGCAAGGAGGCCTACAAACCTGACTCAGTTACACCAGCTCTGTTAGGAGTAATGGGCCAAAATTCACCCAACTTATTGTGGGAAGCTTGTGGAAGGCTACCTGAAACGTTTGACCCAAGTTAAACAATTTAAAGGCAATGCTGCCAAATACTAATTGAGTGTATGTTAACTTCTGACCCACTGGGAATGTGATGAAAGAAATAAAAGCTGAAATAAATCACTCTACTATTATTCTGACATTTCACATTCTTAAAATAAGTGGTGATCCTAACTGACCTAAGACAGGGAATTTTTACTTGGTTTAAATGTCAGGAATTGTGAAAAACTGAGTTTAAATGTATTTGGCTAAGGTGTATGTAAACTTCCGACTTCAACTGTATCTACAAGGGCTGGGAATTGCCAGGGAACTCGCAATACGATATTATCACAATACTTAGGTGCCGATACGATATGTTTTGCGATTCTCGCTATTCTATATGTATTGCGATTCGATACTGTGATTTTATTGCGTTTCGATGATCCAAACATATTGCTCACTATATGTCTGCTGCCGAGGGACAAGGGAGAGCTATGAGAAAATTAGCTTTGATCAGTCAGGGAAATAAAGGTGCTGAAAACAAATTGGCTCCCTATTTAAAGAGAACAAGCTATGAAGGAAAAGTACTGGAGTTTTGGGTCAGGTACAGCCAACTAGTGAAAAAATAATATTGCGATATTGTCAATACGATACAATATATTGTCAAAAATAATATCCCGATATGTAACTGTTTCGATTCGCCCCCCCCATCACTAATATCTATACAATTCATCTGAAAGCCATGCTTCACTATTCTGCAATTACATTTCCTTACTAGGCAACTCTGTTCTTCTATGCACCTTTGTGATGTAAGTCCATAGAACTAGAATTAAGATTCTAATTCCATGTGCAAGTCTTTCCATGAGAAAGTGATGTAATTTCCTGTGTATGTATTTTGTGTGAACAGGCAGGAGCATGTGGACATCCTGTTGTAGCTGGTTTTGCTTAGAACCCACCGCCACAGTGGAAGAAAACGTCAGCTCCTGGCGCCAGGCCTACACAAACTTGGGCTACAGCCAATCCTTGACCTCTCCCGAACATATGTGCAAGGCCTGCGGAGGCCAATTCGACACCATCGCTAGGAAGGTAAGAGGAACTTGGTAATACCTTGATAAATATTGTAAAGGAGGGCTGGCTGGCCAGCTCTCATCTGAAATTTGGGTAACAGAGTGTGACTTGAAAGTCTGGAACAGCATAGACCCAAGAGGATTTGATACAGATGAGCTGCTACAGATTCCAATGTAACAGATTTGATTGTCAACAGAGTTACTAGAATTTAGACTTATATGATTCACTACAATTCTTAGATTCATTATGTCAGTAAGTAATTAATCAGTAGCTGACAGTAACTGTCCTTGTACTAGTCAGTCTTACAACACAGAGATACTCATGTTCTGGAAAATCCAATACAGTAGGCTACACCTCTAGAATATTGACTATATTTTTGAGAAGGCTGTTTAAATCACTAGCAAATGTAGGTAATTTATTTCTCCTCCAACAGGCCTTGTCCTCCTGACATGTTTGCCTGCCAGTTGCCACACACAATCTCACCTGCAAAGTAAACAGCAACTTTTTAATTGCATTTTATATAAGTTATTACTGTACGTGCATCACCAGTTTACATGGAAGTAAGATCTTATAATCTTTTCTATAAATGTGCCAACAGCTGTTGGCCAGAGGTTACAGTTATTTCTGTGAGAAAAGTTGTTTAAGTTTTTTTTACAGTATGGCTATCATACTTGATTCAACTTCTCAACTACTCATCAATAAGGTTCTAGTCTAGAGCTCAGGTAGCCTGCGCATTCCACACGCACTGTTATTCTTTCACACCCCTTACTGTGACCGTTCATTCCTTGGTAAGAGTTTCACCCTCACTGTGTCATGTCCTCCTCTCTCACTACCCCAGCATGTCTGCGTGGACTGCAAGAAGAACTTCTGCGGCCACTGCTCGGTGCAGCTGGAGCCGCCACGCCCGCGCCTCTGCCACACATGTCAGCACTTTCACGGAACCCTATTCGACCGTGCCCAGTTGATGCGGCTCAAGGTGTGCCGCTGCTCTTTTAAAAAAAAAAATATTTTTTATTTTTTTTATTTTTACAATTGATGGCAAATAAACATGGACAAATGCATTAGGTTAAGATACATGTCTAACTATATATACTGTAGCTAAGTCAAGTGAAAGCTAAAGCAATAACACTTTTCATTCTGTTATTCGTATATCTGTGTAATAACACTAATTACATTAGTTAGACATTTTATTAAGCTGTCAAGATGACATGATGTTTAGTAACTGCATTATAAGTGAGTAGTAATGGAGTTGAGCGATTTTTTTTGTAATTACACAGACGAATAGGGAATATCTAAATAGTGTTATAAATAACCCCAAAAACTAGGTGCGGGAGCTGCGCGACTACCTCCACCTGCATGAGGTGCCCACCCAGACGTGTCGGGAAAAGGAGGAGCTGGTTGAGCTGGTCTTGGGCCAGCAGACCCCTAGCACCAGCACCAGCAGTGAGACCGTGTCCTCCCAGCCCAGGGCTCACAACAACGTCCCTTCCCCAGGCACACCATCCCCTCCCCAGACACAGGGCCCTATCAGCCCCGACACATTGAGCCCAGAGCAGCCAGAACAATCAGCCCCCGAGGCAGAGTCAGAGTCAGAGCAGATATCTGATGAGGAGGAGGAGGAGGAGGATGAAGAAGAGGAGGACGAAGGTGAAGAGGTAACTGCTAAGTTCAAGGTTTTGGGATTGATTAATCAGTAGCTGTTAGATAAATGGATACCTATTACCACCAAGGGGATAATCAATGTCAGACAGCAGCAGAGACAGACTCAAAGACCAGACAAAATAAACGTAGACCAGACAAAATACAATTCAAAAAGGTTGTTGTTTTTTGTTTAGCAAACCACTGTTGTTGACAAACCCAAAGACGAGACAAAATACATACTGGCCAGACCAAAAAAAACAGACCAGACAAAATATACATTATTATTTTTACCCATCTCCATGGTTGTCCTGTTGCTGCAGTCATCCGACAACAAGGAGACCCTGATCCCCGGCCGCAGGGCCTCTCTGTCTGACCTGAGCTGCGTTGAGGACATCGAGGGCCTGAGTGTGCGCCAGCTGAAGGAGATCTTGGCCCGCAACTTTGTCAACTACAAGGGCTGCTGCGAGAAGTGGGAGCTGATGGAGAGGGTCACCCGCCTCTACAACAACCAGAAGGACCTCCAGAACCAAGGTGAGCATTTCCAGTGTGTGGTCCTGTGAGGCTAAGTTGGTAATAGCGTGGCGCTAGCAATCCCAGGGAAGTGGTTGCGATTTTCGCTGGGGTCACATATATGAAAATGTATGCACTCACTGTGTCTGCTAAATGGCATATATTACATCTGAGGATGACTGGTGTGGAATTTAGCCTGTTAAAAAATTTATATATATATATTGATATCAGTTCAATTCTTTGTTTCTTTTTTCCAGTTTCAAATACAACAAGTAAAGAAGGTAAGGGTATTGTATCAAGTTCTAAAGACAAGAGAAGCATGATCAAAAGCATTTTGAGAAGCACTTGAAGATCACCTAAATCATCTACTGATCCAAATGGAAATATTTGTTCCCACTGCTTAAATGTATCCTTTTATGGGCAACCTGCCAAATATGAAACAATGAAAGATGACCCAAGTAGTTATTTAGAATACACTAAATAGAGACCTCTCTTCTCTCCTCTTTCCCCTGTCGTTGTACCATAGACCCTGCGGCTCCCAAGAGCCAGGAGGAGAACCTCTGTCGGATCTGCATGGACTCACCCATTGACTGTGTTCTGCTGGAGTGCGGCCACATGGTCACCTGCAGCAAGTGCAGCAAACGCATGAGCGAGTGCCCCATCTGTAGGCAGTACGTGGTACGGGCGGTGCATGTCTTCAGGTCCTGATGCATTGCCACAGGGAGGGACACGACACAATGGACAAAATGGCATTGCTGCCACCACTGCTCAGTGATAGCATAGCTTACAAGAATACACTATATAATGCACACTCTCACTCATCATTCAAACAGTCTTCTTCATACTGGTGTTCCAGAAAAATAACCTGACTCCACTTTTCTGATTTCTCAGTTTTTCTACTCCACCTGAACCTATTGTTTCTGATCTTTCAGCGTCTTACAAGAACTCAAGATTTCAGTACAATAACTTTGTTATTCAAATAGTTTTACTCTGTTGTTCATATCAATAGCAAAACAGAGAGAGTGCCCAGAATGGTGCTATTTGACCAATGGTGAACAACACTCAGGGCCCCATTTTGACAATGCGAATAAGCGGCGGTAATGTAAGAGACCAAAATTTGGAAAACCTCAAAACAGTTTATTTCCAACCTTATCGCCTCAAGCAAGGCTTGGAAAAAGCAGGCTTGGATATGACGGTGTGGATATTTAATGCAGGCAATGCAGTAGTTGTGTAATTGGTTCATTAAGTGGCGCACAGAATATTTGAAGTGCTAAGGTCTGTTTTGCGCCCTCCAAATGTCACTCTCTGACTTCAGTACCTGCAACCCAGCAGATCTGTTAATTGGTTTTGTGGTCCAGAGCTATCTTTAGGTTGAAGTGCACTTGCTAAGCATAGAACCCAGGCCTTATTTGTCTTATTGGCGATCCTTCAGACACAGAGATGTGTGGTGGTTGAACATAGCATCCTAGGAGTGGAAAATCCCTTTAAATGCAATTGTCTGCATGTAGCTCACCGAAAGTACTTGAGGAGGGTCAAGGAGGCATACGGCTTGGTTTCATTTTCCCTTTTATGGTCAAAATACCCTTTAACTTGTAGATATTTGATCAAAACTGGAAAAGAACACACATTGACTTGACAGTTAATATACAGTTCTGTAAATGAGCCACAATGGGAACATTTTCTGAAATGTAAACCATGCACAGTAGATATGCATTTATAAAAATTCTCTGGATGTTGTCAATTGTTTGCTGTTGTTTGAGGTTGGTTCTGTGACCTTACCCCAAATTAGGTTTGAGGTAAAGAGAACTGACCTCGTTTGGCAGCATGTCTACATTCTAAGGCTCTCACCATTCCCCTCTTATCAGCAAGTGCCCCAGAATGGAATGCTCATTGACTACGCAGTGCTGTATGCACTCGTTTCCTAATGACAAGTTGATGTATTATGTTAACTTCTAGTTTATCAAAACATCACAACGTTTTCTGCAAATTTACTTTTGTTTGTGTTGAGTTTTTTAGGAGGGGTTCATTCTATTCCAACTGTAGGCAATTCAGTAAATTTATTGAGATTGAATTTATGAAATTAGGGGCAATTTTCGATAATTAATGTGAATTGGAATGCATTTGTAAAATTTCCTGTAATTGAAATGGTTTGCCAGCCCTCTCTACAACTAAATGGTCTTTCTACTGTACATCTTGTTTTATAGGTAATGAATGTACCATAAAACTGCTCATATAAGGAAAATTCACTTATACTAATTCATGTCTATTTTAGTGAATACATATCCGCTGCGATAGACTCTGTTCATCCCAGATACCCAGTCTGTCTGAAATGAATGTACTGGTTTTAAGTTGTTTAGCTACAATAACAGAACCATGTCTTACTGTGACTGCCAATATCGCAAATAGATTTTTACACTAGTCTGTTTGATATGTCTGTTGTCAATAACTATGATAATATCATGCAACAATATTAATAATCTCATGTGTATTTTGCAGAGAGCAGGTGAAATAAGATATGTCAGTGTCATGAGACAACTGGATCTATTTTTTTTAATATTTTTTTTACAAACTTCTCGTTTTTATCCTTGGCATCAGTTTATTTATACAAGCCAGGTTGTCAGTCAAGTCACTCCTTCTTTCAGAGGAGTGTTTTCTGCACAAATGATAACATACAGTGCCTTGGAAAAGTATTCATCCCCCTTGGTGTTTTTCCTATTTTGTTGCATTACAACCTGGAATTTAAATGGATTTTTATTTGGATTTCATGTAATGGACATACACAAAATAGTCCAAATTGGTGAAGTGAAATTAAAAAAATAACTTGTTTGGGAAAAAAAAAAAAAAAAAAGTAAAACGGAAAAGTGGTGCATGCATGCAGTTGAAGTCGGAAGTTTACATACGCTTATGTTAGAGTCAATAAAACTAGTTTTTCAACCACTCCACAAATTTCTTGTTAACAAACTATAGTTTTGGCAAGTCGGTTAGGACATCTACTTTGTGCATGACACAAGTAATTTTTCCAACAATTGTTTACAGACAGATTATTTCACTTATAATTCAATGTATCACAATTCCAGTGGGTCAGAAGTGCCTTTAAACAGCTTGGAAAATTCCAGAAAATGATGTCATGGCTTTAGAAGCTTCTGATAGGCTAATTGACATCATTTGAGTCAATTGGTGTACCTGTGGATGTATTTCAAGGCCTACCTTCAAACTCAGTGCCTCTTTGCTTGACATCATGGGAAAATCATAAGAAATCAGCCAAGACCTCAGAAGAAAAATTGTAGACCTCCACAAGTCTGGTTCATCCTTGGGAGCAATTTCCAAATGCCTGAAGGTACCACGTTCATCTGTACAAACAATAGTACGCAAGTATTAACACCATGGGACCATGCAGCCGTCATACCGCTCAGGAAGGAGACGCGTTCTGTCTCCTAGAGATGAACGTACTTTGGTGCGAAAAGTGCCAATCAATCCCAGAACAACAGCAAGGACCTTGTGAAGATGCTGGAGGAAACGTACAAAAGTATCTATATCCACAACGAGTCCTATATCGACATAACCTGAAAGGCTGCTCAGCAAGGAAGACGCCACTGCTCCAAAACTGCCATAAAAAAGCCAGACTACGGTTTGCAACTGCACATGGGGATGAAGATCGTACTTTTGGAGAAATGTCCTCTAGTCTGATGAGAGAAAAAAATAGAACTGTTTAGCAATAATGACCATCATGTTTGGAGGAAAAAGGGGGAGGCTTGCAAGCCGAAGAACACCATCCCAACTGTGAAGCACGGGGGTGCCAGCATCATGTTGTGGGGGTGCTTTGCTGCAGGAGGGATTGGTGCACTTCACAAAATAGATGGCATCCCTAGGAAGGATATATTGAAGCAAAATTTCAAGACATCAGTCAGGAAGTTAAAGCTTGGTTGCAAATGGATCTTCCAAATGGAGTGACCCCAAGCATACTTCCAAAGTTGTGGCAAAATGGCTTAAGGACAGCAAAGTCAAGGTATTGAAGTGGCCATCACAAAGCCCTGACCTCAATCCTATAGAAAATGTGTGGGCAGAACTGAAAAAGTGTCTGCGAGCAAGGAGGCCTACAAACCGGACTCAGTTAAAGCAGCCCTGTCAGGAGGAATGGGCCAAAATTCACCCACCTTATTGTGGGAAGCTTATGGAAGGCTACCCGAAACGTTTGACCCAAGTTAAACAATTTAAAGGCAATGCTACCAAATACTTATTGAGTGTATGTAAACTTCTGACCCACTGGGAATGTGTTGGGGAAAAAAAGCTGAAATAAATAATTCTCTACAATTATTCTGACATTTCATATTCTTAAAATACAGTGGTGATCCTAACTGACCTAAGACACAGAATTTTTACTCGGATTAAATGTCAGGAATTGTGAAACTGAGTTTAAATATATTTGACTAAGGTGTATGTAAACTTCCGACTTCAACTGTATGTATTCACCCCCTTTGCTATGAAGCCCCTAAATAAGATCGAGTGCAACCAATTACCTTCAGAAGTCACATAATTGGAAAGATTGCACACGGGTGGACTATTTAAGTGTCACATGATCTGTCACCTGATCTCAGTATATATACACCTGCTCTGAAAGGCCCCGGAGTCTACAATGCCACTAAGCAAGGGGCACCACCAAGCAAGTGGCACCATGAAGACCAAGGAGCTCTCCAAACAAGTCAGGGACAACATTGTGGAGAAGTACAGATCAGTGTTGGGTTTTAAAAAATATCAGAAACTTGGAACATCCCACGGAGCACCATTAAATCCATTATTTAAACAATTGAAAGAATATGGCACCACAATAAACCTGCCAAGAGAGGGCTGTCCACCAAAACTCACAGATCAGGCAAGGAGGGCATTAATCAGAGCGGCAACAAAGAGGCCAAAGATAACCCTGAAGGAGCTGTGAAGCTCCACAGCGGAGATAGGAGTATCTGTCCATAGGACCACTTTAAGCCGTACACTCCACAGAGCTGGGCTTTACGGAAGAGTGGTCAGAAAAAAGCCATTGCTTAAAGATGTTCGCCAAAAGGCTTGTGGGAGACTCCCAAAACATATGCAAGAAGGTACTCAGTACGTAGTCTCAGCTGAGACTAAAATTGAGTTTTTTGGCCATCAAGGAAAACGCTATGTCTGGCGCAAACCCAACACCTCTCATCACCCTGAGAACACCATCATGTTTTTAATCGTCAGGGACAGGGAAACTGGTCAGAATTGAAGGAATGATGGATGGCGCTAAATACAGGGAAGTTCTTGAGGGAAACCTGTTTCAGTCTTCCAGAGATTTGAGGCTGGGACAGAGGTTCACCTTCCAGCAGGAGAATGACCCTAAGCATACTGCTAAAGCAACACTCGAGTGGTTTAAGGGGAAACATTTAAATGTCTTGGAATGGCCTAGTCAAAGCCCAGACCTCAATCCAATTGAGAATCTGTGGTATGACTTAAAGATTGCTGTACACCAGCGGAACCCATCCAACTTGAAGGAGCTGGAGAAGTTTTGCCGTGAAGAATGGGCAAAAATCCCAGTGGCTAGATGTGCCAAGCTTATAGAGACATACCCCAAGAGACTTGCAGCTGAAAAAGGTGGCTCTACAAAGTATTGATTTTGGGGGGGTGAATAGTTATGCACGCTCAAGTTTTCAGTTTTTTGGTCTTATTTCTTGTTTGTTTCACAAAAAAAAATATTTTGCATCTTCAAAGTTTTGCATGTTGTGTAAATCAAATGATACAAACCCCCCAAAAACCAATTTTAATTCCAGGTTGTAAGGCAACAAAATAGGGAAAATGCCAAGGGGGGTGAATACTTTTGCAAGCCACTGTAATATGTGTGCATACATTTACTTAAACCCAACACAATATCTAAACATTCCAAACAACATAATTTACCCTTACAGAACACTCTTCAACAAAGAAAGCTCATATTTGCCACATACAGTATAGCCTGGCACACAATGTAGGTAGTACTGCTGCTGCTTGAGTACCTGATTTACTTGCAAGGCAAGGTCTGTTGATATATCCCCTTAACAGTATATCAAATGTGTGACATAGACTACTAATTACAGTATTTAAAGCAAAGCCTTCTATATAATGCCTTCTTTCTGATGGGATTTCAATGTGAACTTGAACTTTGGCCTCAAAAGGCATAAAATATAACCTTAATGTAATGCATGTATGGGATGTTGGTGTCCCTATTCTGCCCAGAGAGTCCTATAGTTATTGCTTTCTGACGACCTACACTCTTAGAAAAAGGTACTATCTAGAACCTAAAAGGGTTCTTCGGCTGACCCCATAGGATAACCCTTTGAAGAAGCCTTATTGGTTCCAGGTAGAACCCTTTTGGTTCCAAGTAGAACCGGTTTGTGTTCCATGTAGAACCCTTTCCACAGAGGGTTCTACATGGAACCAAAAAGGATTTTACCTTGAACCAAAAAGGGTTTACCTATGGGGATAGTTGAAGAACCCTTTTGTAATCCTTTTTTCTAAGAGTGTAGATATCCATGTGAATTTGTGATTGGTGACTTTAAAATGGAGGTGTTTTTGAATTTAAGACAAATCAACGTACTATTCTTAAATGATGGACGTATTTTGAATACTATCAGACAAAAATTATCGTATATTTGATGCTCTAACAGTCAACAATTTTGCAAATGTCTTGCTATGGAGTGTTGTGCTAAAAGCTTAACACCCCCACCGGTAAATAGATTAGAACAGGTAAATTAGTCTGCACTATCCCACCCTGGGGGAAAAATATTAATTATTAGCATATGAAGTAAAACTTTGATGGAGAGATTTGCATGCATTCTTTTGAAAAGAAAGGAAGACTGCTCTTGCAAAAGTCTGTTTGAAAACACTTGGAATGACTCATATACAGTATAACCGTATGTGTGAAATTCTTTGTTTGTGTTTGGTATACGCTGAGGATGTAACTTTATCTTAAACAACTGTGAAATTGTATAAAATAGTCCCATGCCACAGTATAATTTTAAATATGTTTGAGTGTGTTGTGCATTTGTCAAATTACTAGCATGGACTATTGCCTTTGTTGTAGTTTAAACATGTGTTCAGTGGTATTGGCTAAATTAGCTAAATGCTGGATCAGTTCTTAAAACTACAACGGAAGCTAATAGCATTTATTTTTCAGAAAAACATATATTTTTGAAAATGTATTATATGCTATTGATGTTCTTGTGCACATATTTTGTTTATTATATTTTTATCAATATAAAAATGACAAAGTACTCCAACAGACTTACAAACTAAATTTGTACAGTATGCTTATCTATGTCCATAGACTGTTATGCCAATGACAAACATGAAAAATAAGAATTGTGCAAAAGGGGAAATGGTATGTTGTTTTTTATGTTAACCATTAGTGGATTTCCAGTTTTGATTGAATAATGTCAAAACGGTCAGTGCACCTCACGTGGTGTACTGTGACCTAATGACCATACCTGCGTTCAATACGAAAACACGTAATGCAACCACACAGTTTCTAAAGGTTCAATTAAAAGGGAACGGTGCTGTTCTGAAGGACCACTTTGGTTGGGTTGTGGGTTCTAAAATGCACCGCTGCCCTTTCAAACGTCACTCATTGCTAAAAGGACACACCCGCCAAACGTAGAGAACGTACCTCGAAGTATGTTCAAGAACGTTGAACGTTTTGGGGAAACGTGTAAAAGTCGTTACGCAAAGTAGCAAACGTTCGATCGAACTGAACGCACCCCTGGCTACGTTCTTCGCGGGAAATCTGCAAGCTAACTAGCAACCCACATTATTCATAGACTTTTATATTATCATAGCTAGCTAGTGCAATTGAAATTTGCAACCATCTTTCGACAACATTATGTCAGGAAACGGACTGTCGACCAGAATTCAGCAGTTTTTGGATCCCCACGAGCGGCTAATGGCAGGTACTCAGGTAAAGAGATGGATGGGAGGCTGCCTATTGCCAGCAGCGAGTTAACGTTCGCTAGTTAACCTAACGTTACATGTGATGTCAACATTTTAACACAACTATTATTTGCTCAACTTTACACCATCATATTAATAGGGATTTTTCATGAACCAAAATGTATTGCTAACTGGTTACAATGTATACACATGTTTGTGCATAATTTGCTAGATAGCTAGCTAGCTAACTAGCCAAGACACTATGCTGCAGCCTCTCGAGCTTGATCCTGTCACGCAAAATTATTTTAGCTTCTCGTCCCACCTTGCAGAATTTCGTTTCAACTTACTAGCTATCTAACTAACTAAGATATAAAACGGTGTTTTGGCAAGACTGTTTCTTTGTGCCCCACTGCAAACACATTTAAAAAGGTTTGAAAAAAATTAGGTAAGTGTTATCAATGTTGTTAACTTTTCTATATCCTTGTCAGAGCCCTTTCCACCGCCTGGGCCAGCAGATGCAGGACCTCTTGGGCGATGGCGGGATCAAGAAGGAAGTGGTCCAACCTGGAGAAGGCCCACCAGTGCCAAGAGATTCATCTGTGTCAAGTACCCTCTAAAAATACTCCTATCTTTAGGATGCCTTACAATGTAATCGATTATATGTATCAACATTAAACCATAGTGGGACACCACCATTTTTTCTTATAGCATTGCCCATTTGTACACCTGCTAATATTCCTTCAAAGTTAATTTCTCAGGATTTCTGGAGTACTCTGACCGACCGTTTGAGACCACCAGCTACCTGAAGTACCCTCGAATGATGAAGCTTGGAAGAGGTAAGGTATAGCCTACTCTTTAGGTAACTGGTTTTCATATGTGGCTTCATAAACAACTAATACACACACCTTACAGACGTGACTCTATGTGGCCTGGAGCTGGGTATTCTGACCATGAGGAAGGGAGAGTTCTCTCGTTTTCTCTTCCTGCCTGCGTATGCATATGGAGAGATGGGCTGCCCTCCACTCATCCCTCCTGTAGCCACTGTGCTCTACGAGGTGCAGGTCCTCGATTTCCTTGACTCAGCCCAAGTGGATGAGTTCTTCGCAATGAGTTCGGTGAGGAGACTAGGGGCCTTATTCAGTCAGGGCTGTATCTAGGGATGGGCAATATGGCCAATTTTATAAAAAATGTTTCTAATTTATGGGTGATTCACCATATACCTAGATATTTAAAAATGTTTCTCTTAATAAGCTTTGTTGTACAATTAAAGGTCAAATACCAAATTTAAACCAAGGCTAAATTGAAGCCTTCCACAACCATAACACTCACTAATAATGTAATTATTTTTTCAAAATGTAATCTGCTTTTTTGCAATAATCACTGATCTGGCATTCAAGTTTCTCTGATGAAAATGCCCTTTTTGTTACAAATTTAACCAGAACAATGTGTAATGCACATTCACTAATAATAACTAACTTCTTGTAACAGTAATTATTGAAAATTAACACATGTCTCATAAACAGTCTCGCGAACACAAGCCCACATGCAGGGATGCAAACTAGTCACCTTTCTGCGAAATTCACAGTTTTGAATCAAAAATAGGTGACCTATGTGATTCGTGTAGATCCGATGAGAAATGTTTGGGAGGGAGGGGAGCTTTGGATCACACTACTGGCTGTAAGCGAACGAGTGATGCGCGTTTGGAGCAATACTGGCTGTATCCAAGGCTCAGCCAATTGTTCACATAACAGCAGAATGCAGCACGCAACTGAAGAGAGAAGAGCCAACCAATTTGCTAGTTACAGCATCAGTGCGTGCTCTGGAAAGACAGCAGAGAGTAGAAAGGCAGTTTGCCATTTACAGCAGCGAGTCTCCTGAACGATAACGAAGAGGTAGGTGAAAAGCCTGCCCACGGAGACGGGGGTGAGAAGGTGATGAAGCGTAGTTCATGAGCTGTAACCGAAAAACAACTGCCATTTGGACAGTTTGAGGTGAGGGAGAAAGTGTGGTGGAATAAGTACTAGTATTGTTAGCATTGTTAAGTAACGCTATCTTGCTAGCTGGATCAAATTCTCCGTTAGCTAGCCAGAGAAAGGTTGATCGATGTCTACTATAGTGGCCACTATAATAGAGCAAAAATGTAATGCCTGTTTGTTTCATTCTATTTCTACTTTAAGATGTTTTTTTCCCATGTGCAATATTTAGATGTGTGTGGTCACAAGCGTTCTAATATAAAGGCTGTCATGGCTAACTGCAATATTAGTGTATTGTTTTTTCTCAAGACTTGTGTCATTTGCAGTAAAGTCTAGGCAACAAATAACATTGGATTGCGTTCTTTACATTTTTTAGCTGTGAGTTAGGTTCACATTAACCACTTTTTTTTTTTTTTTTTACACAGACTGAGCATGTAGATCATATATTCTTTGTTGTTTAGTTAAAACCTGCATTTCCCCCTAGCAGGGATTTTTTGCATGTTTCGGTGCAAATAAAAAAAAGTGTCACCTTTTTGGGCCCTCACCAGTTTGCATCATGCTAGTGAGTAGCCAGTTAATCTTTATTTCAAGTTTAGCATACTTGGATCCATTTGCTAGCTAACAAGTTAGCTATACAGTTTCATTATTATGAACACACCCTTCTGTCTGTCTCCAATTGTTTGAACAGCATGTTAGCCGGTCTACTTTGTTCAGATGTTGAAATCAAGTACCCTACCTTATTTCTCAAAATGAGAACAAGTTGCCAATTCCTTATATAATTGTGTTTTAGGCTCATTGCACATTTATAAAACACAGACTAGACAGCTAGTATAACAGTCTGGCTAAAATGCTATGCCGCGCACAACAAACTGAGCATTCATTTACCAGAATCTATGTTTATTGATACTCCTGTTTTAGTAGTGTCTGCTCTGCACACAATTTGAGGAGTTGAGACATGAAAAATGATATTGTTAGAAAGGTTATCTTCTCCTCTATTACAGTAAAATAATGTCTCAATGTGTTTCAGTGTCCATATGACCCATTCTGTTGGACCAAACCAGAAATGCAAATATTGAGTTGAAAACACTTGTCAGAGAGCTAGAAGTGATCTTAGGAAAAGAGACAAGACTAAAAGACAACATGAGAACAAGTGGACATAAACGCTCATAAAAAAAAATATATATATATATCGCCGAGCCCTAGCTGTATCTCACGACTCGACTCAGACAAAACTAGTCAGAGTTCCCTCAAGGTTGATGTTGATAACCTCCAGGACCAGGGTGTTGTTGTAACAGAGAATGTCAACCAACCTTATTAAATACAGTGGAAGGAGCTGAGATATGTTATGGGGTTGAATAAAGCCATTTTCTACTTGGACTGAAGTGACTAGTTTTGGTCATGCTTCTCACTACTATCTGGGGATTAGTTGTAATTTTGTTGGCTCCCTTTCCCCAGTTTTTACCTTTCCCAAACCCCTCTCTCCCTCCAGGAGGAGCAGAACACTGTTCCTCTGTCCACGCTCTTCAATGTGGTCGACACAGAGCGCAGCTTTGGCAACCGCTGCTTCAACCAGAGTCGCTTCGAGGATGCCAAAGATCGCTACAAACAGGTAGTATCAGAAAAACATGTTTTATGTTCTAAATGTTATGTCGTCAAATGAGCCCCTTGATTTTAGTTTCAGCATTATTTTATGATGAAGGATTACTTCAAGTGAATGTGAATGAATGAGAGGAATGATTGTGATGTTATGCTGGTTCCCTCATAAGTATTGAGTTTTTTGTAGATTTTATTTTATTGTCATAAGCTCACTGTCATGTGTAATATTTGACAAGCACACTGTTGTGCGTGTAGTGTGTGCACGCCCTACTGTGTCCGCACGCAAGTGTGCATGTGATATAAATAAATACATCAAATAACTCTTTCTACGTATAACCTCTCCATGTGTCTGGCCAGGCGGTGACTCTGCTGGGGAATCGGGAGATGGAGGACAAGGAGGAGAAGAGGAGCATCGCAGCGGTGCAGCTGCCCATCTACCTCAACCTGTCCCTGACCCAGCTCCGCCTGGACAGGCCCCTGAAAGCCCTGGAGTACGGCCACAAGGCCATGGAGATTGACCCCACCAACACCAAGGCCCTGTTCCGCTGTGGTCAGGTCAGACCCTCAGGCTGGGGGAAGTCATATTCTTGTCAATAAGCTGGGTTCATGTGTGTGTGCCTACAATATATGTAATTGTTTTTGGCATCATAGTTTGTGCTATGGATATTAAATATAGGTGAGCAGACAGGGATCTGACTCCAGACATAAATGTTCTTAAAAAAAACTTTTACAGGTTGTGCTTTTGCTAGGACCATATGTTTTATGAAGATTTACCCATTTACTAGCATCTTAAAATAATTCTAAAGCGTACATCTTCCCATTTTCATACATTTGAGATTTGCATGTTTGGTGATGGCTCACTTGTTGAAAGAATCACAGTCACAGATGTTTTAACCAGAGGGTTTTCCTCAGGCCTATTTGGAGTTGTTTGACTATGAGAAAGCCCAGGATTACCTCACGATGGCTCAGGCCAACAAACCATTCGACATCGACATCAACAATCTCTTGAGGAAGCTTGCCATGTAAGATAATATTTCTGACATTCATAGTTTATTAATTGACGTTCATTGTTTATTTCCCTAGTGACACATTGTTTCAACTACATTATTGTTATTTGTGCAGATGCTACAAGGACTATTTGGACAAAGAGAAAGAGCTGTGCTTCAAGATGTGTGCAGACTTTGTGAAGAAGTGATGGTAAGGCTATACAAAGTTGAGGCAAGCGAATAAAATATATACTGAACAAAAATATAAACGCAACATGAAACAATTTAAATGTTTTTACTGAGTTACAGTTCATATAAGGAAATAAGTCTGTTGAAATAAATAAATACATCTCTAATCTATGGATTTCACATGACTGAGCAGGGGTGCAGGCATGGGTGGGCCTTGAAGGGCATAGGCCCACCTACTTGGCAGCCAGGCCCACCCACTGGGGAACAAGGCCCAGCCAATCAGAATGATTTCCCCCACAGAAAAGGGCTTTATTAAAGACAGAAATAATCCTCATGCTGTTTAATCAGCTTCTTGATATGCCACACCTGTCAGGTGGATGGATTATCTTGGCAAAGGAGAAATGTTCACTAACAGAGAGAAATCAAAGTAGATATATTTTGAGAGAAATAAGCTTTTTATGCGTATGGAACATATCTGGGATTTTTTATTTCAGTTTATGAAACATGGGACCAACACTTTGCGTTGATATTTTTGTTCAGTGTATAAAGAAATAGAATTTGAACCCCTTATAAAAAATACTGAACAGCCTTACAACCAGTGGGGTAGTGGAGGGTATATGCCACATATCTACTTATTTTTCATTGAGAATTGCGTATATTGACTTCTTAATCCCCATGATGCGTATTAAAGTAGTGGAGGTATACGCCCTATCACAAGGCAGTTAACCCACTGTTCCTAGGCCATCATTGAAAATAAGAATTTGTTCTTAACTGACTTGCCTAGTTAAGTAAAGGTAAAATAAAAATAATTGTAATAAGGCTGATGGAACAGATCAGAATGTTTAGTTTAAAATATTGATAAACTATTATTTCTTCACATTTTAGGCATAACAATGTGCACACTGCAGTAGGCCTATGCCTGAATGTTCCAAAATGCAAATTGCAGTAAAACACCTTTATAGAATGTGGTGCACATGCGAGCGGTTTCATGGACAGAGATGGAAATATCTGTTAGAAATTTAGAAAGAGGGGAGATCTAAACATGCAACAACTATCATAGGTTGATAATATGACTAGGATAATGTATTTTGCTGCTAGACAATGAAAGAAAGAAAACAAATAGAAAAGGAGAAAGCATATGAGGAAGTCTTTGTAAAATAATTTCCTCCACGTTTCTATGGTGGGATTTTGGCAATAGGCTACTTTGAAGCAAGATAAGATATGCCTCATAATAGGAAGTAAAACGTCCAGGTTTCAAACAATTCAGGAACAGGAAAAATATAGCGATGTTAATGATAGGCCTAACTACTCTGGTAGATGGAAAGGCTTTCCCAATAACCTTCTCAGTTAAATGTTAACTAGCAAAGTAGCATATGGCTACCTGGCAGAATGACATCATGATTATTTGCTTCAATCCAGTAGCCATTTGTTTTGCAAACTCCATCTCATGTGCTACAGAAACACCACTAACCAAACAGTGCTAGGTGTCTGTGCACTTGAATTAAAGGGTAACTACACTCAAATAAAAATGTCTTAGATTTTTCCAGACCTCAAAAGTGGTCTCCTGTTGTGGTTTAAGCATTGTTATGGACTTATAATGTACAATTTGGTTTTTTTTTCTTTAAAAAAGTGACTTTGAGAACAAAAACCTGATTTCTGACTCAGTTGACAGAATCATTTATCTGTTTCAATAGTAGGCCTACTATTAGCTTACTTACACAGTACAGCTTGGGTTGGCCTGACTGTGAAAGACCAATATGGGATTCATATTTTTAGGTCATTCAGAGTGTATGCCACTGTTTCTCATATCATTTTTCACACAGGTCGCCTTTCCTTTGCCGAGTGGGCCGTTTGGGACATTTCTGGCAAAATTAGAGTATACCCACTTCTCTAGGCACCACTACACCACTGCTTACAACACCTAGCGACCTTACCAAGAGATTTTAGCCTTTTGTTGTAATGGTTTTAGAATGACAGTCACAGGGACCACAGTTTGAAAGCCTGTCCCAGCGGAGTTTTAGGCACAGTTAATTGCCTAAAACTTTGCTAGCTGAAATACACTCAGTGGCTGTTTATTAGGTACACCACCCTGTTCACGAAAATGGTTCGCCCCTACAGACTGTGTTATGTGGCCGTGGCTTGCTATATAAAGCAGGCGACAGGCATCGAGGCATTCTGTTACTATTCGATTAAACGTTAGAATAGGAAAAATTAGTGACCTAAGCAACTTTGAGTGTGGTGGGCAAAAACAACTCATTGATGAGAGGTCGAAGGAGAATGGCAAGAATCGTGCAAGCTAATAGGCGGGCCACAAACAGGCAAATAACGGCGCAGTACAACAGTGGTGTGCAGAATGGCATTTTGGAACGCACAACTCGCCAGTCCTTGTCACGGATGGGCTATTGCAGCAGATGACCACACCGGGTTCTACTCCTCTCATCTAAAAACAAGAAGCGGCTTCAGCGTGCACGCGATCACCAACATTGGACAATTTACGAGTGGAAAAACTTTACCTGGTCCGACGAATCCCGGTTCCTGTTGCGTCCCGGTTCCAGCATTACAGGCTTATGTCATGCTGATGGCAGAGTCAGGATTTGGCATAAGCAGCATGAGTCCATGGCCCCACCCTGCCTGGTTCAGCGGTACAGGCTGGTGGCGGTGGTGTAATGGTGTGGGGAATGTTTTCCTGGCACATGTTAGGTTTCCATGCCCCAAAGAATTTCCAACTGTTCTGGAGGCAAAGGGTGTGCAACTTAGTACTAGTCTGTTGTACCTAATAAACTGGCCACCGAGTGTATATGCTTAAGTAATCAGACCTATTCTTACTATGACGAACTGCTTCACTTTCTATTCAGCTTGAATTCTACATTTTAACAAATATTTTTAGACACCCAAGCACACAGATTTTCTTTGGGAAATGTACCTTTTCTAGTTTAGTCATATTTATCTTACCTTAGAAGTTACTTTGCAGGCTGACTAGCATCTATTGAGTTGCAATGTCACATAAATGAAATGCCCAAATCAATTTGAAGTATCTACAAAACAAGTTTTGCAGCCACATAATCCCAAAGGAAGTCTATGAAAATCACTGTTTGTTTCACAAATGATCATTTTGATTCACATGATTTGATTCACCATGATTTAATCAAATCCCAACTACACTCAACGCAACAATTTAAAAGATTTTACTGAGTTACAGTTCATATATGGAAGTCCGTCAATTGAAATAAATTCATTAGGCCCTAATCTATGGATTTCACATAACTGGGAATACAGATATGCGTCTGTTGGTCACAGATACCTTAAAATGGTAGGGGCGTGGATCAGAAAACCAGTCAGTGTCTGGTGTGAGCACGATATGCCTCATGCAGCGCAACACATTTCCTTCGCATACAGGTGATCGGGCTGTTGATTGTGGCCTGTGGAATGTTGTCCCACTCGTCTTCAATGGCCGTGTGAAGTTGCTGGATATTGGCTGGAACTGGAACACGCTGTTGTACACGTTGATCCAGAGCATCCCAAACATGCTCAATGGGTGACATGTCTGAGTATGCAGGCCATGTAAGAGCTGGGACATTTTCAGTTTCCAGGAATTGTGTACAGATCCTTGCGTACATTATCATGCTGAAACATGAGATGATGGTGGCAGATGAGTGGCATGACAATGGGCCTCAGGATCTCGTCACGGTATCTCTGTATATTCAAATAGCCATCGATAAAATGCAATTGTGTTCGTTGTCCATAGCTTATGTCTGCCCATACCATAACCCCACCGCCACCATGGGGCACTCTGTTCACAACGGTAACATCAGCAAACCGCTTGCCCACACGACGCCATACACACTACACTGTCTGCCATCTGTCCGGTACAGTTGAAACCGAGATTAATCTGTGAAGAGCACACTTCTCCAGCGTGCCAGTGGCCGTCGAAGGTGAACATTTGCCCACAGAAGTCCATTGCGCATCAAGGCATTTCCACCACCATTTGAAAAATTCTCGCATAATTCATTTTGCCAACACTGAGAGCCCACCTTGTCTAGTGTATTTTGTTTTGTCGACATTTGGAACGTTTACGGACACATTTTCTGTTTCCATCAGGCCTGTCGTGACTTTTTTATTCAACATGTACTTTACTCACATTAAAAGGCTGGATGGTAACCTTGTATTTCTGGGCTAGCCACAGGAGGGTGCCGTATGAACAGATTCAAAGCATTGATTGATGTTTGCCACATACATTGCTAACTATCTGTATCCAGTTCACATAGTTGCCCCTTTTCACTTTGTTTTAATAAGAGATGCAGTGCCATCAGTGCCCATCTAAGACAATTCAATCATCTACCATATTTGTATAGTCATGTTTTCATGTGGAATTGGAAGATGCAACATTATATCCACTGGCAGCTCACAGAGATATTGCAGTCATCTGTTCCAAAATGGTTGACCGACCGAAACTTGAGTGTGAATTGTCAGAACCTGTTTTTTTCCAGAGGTACATAAATATTTGCCTATGCAAGGGTCCAAACTCCAGACTCTCATCTTCAAGTGGCAGCGTTCTCTCAAGATCAAAGGCTTCTGAGTGTAATTTGGGAATCATGTTGCCTACATGTTCTGGGTGTTCTACAGAGCTTTAGGACACTCCAGTTCTGCTGAGGTATCCTCCCTGTATCACAAGGTGGGATCTGCCCTATTTGCCTGCCAGGAGAGAGAGAGAGAGAGCGAGAGAGAGAGAGAGGAGCAATGTCTGGAGCTAAATTTTGGACTCCCATTCTGTTGTAGGTGATGGTGTAAGGAGAACTTAAAGTCAACACCGAAGACTCACACAAGCCTTACTACATTATGTAAATATATTCACTTTGATTTCAAGAGTTTCTGTTCATTATGTACCAACATTTACAAAGCTATTCTGTACACTAAATCCAACTGCAGTTGGGACACAGTGAAATGTCTTAATAATGAAAAATGTGTTTGTGTTCATCTTGTTACAATATTTTCAAGGGCCATTGTTGTTTATTGAGATATATTCACGAAGTAAAGCCTCTCCAAAACATACCATTGTCTTGTCTGAATAAACATATTCTCCAGTGATTCAAGCAAGTTTCAGATAAAGCATTCCTGGGGAAACCTGTATTGAAGAACATTTCATGGAAGCCAGTTGGAATACCATAACATGCTGGTTTTACAAGGCAGAGTTGATATACTTCTCTTTGTTTAAATCTCTTGATACCATTGACAAACTCTTTAACTAGCAACGGACATCGAAATTGTTAAGGCTTTAAAAACAACTCAAATAAATGCAGCAGTTGGAAACTGGACGTAGATACTCCAAACTTTTAGAATTGTTGTAATCCATCAGATATTGGCTGAAATATTGCACAAAAAAACACCGGGTGTATTTGCATATATTAATACATTAACATAAAAGGGTGGAACAGGGCTGCAACCACCAAACACCTGCTATGTCTACCCTACCTGCACTCATCTGCTCTGTCTACCCTACCAGCACTCACCTGCTATGTCTACCCTACCTGTACTCACCTGCTCTGTCTACCCTACCAACACTCACTTGCTCTGTCTACCCTACCAGCACTCACTTTCTCTGTCTACCCTACCAGCACTCACCTTGCTCTGTCTACCCTACCAGCACTCACCTGCTCTGTCTACCCTACCAGCACTCACTTGCTCTGTCTACTCTACCAGCACTCACCTGCTCTGTCTACCCTACCAGCACTCACCTTTCTCTGTCTACCCTACCAGCACTCACCTGCTCTGTCTACCCTGACAGAACTCACCTTTCTCTGTCTACCCTGCCAGCACTCACCTGCTCTGTCTACCCTGCCAGCACTCACCTGCTCTGTCTACCCTGACAGAACTCACCTGCTCTGTCTACCCTACCAGAACTCACTTTTTCTGTCTACCCTACCAGAACTCACCTTGCTCTGTCTACCCTACCAGCACTCACTTTCTCTATCTACCCTACCAGAACTCACCTTTCTCTGTCTACCCTACCAGCACTCACCTGCTCTGTCTACCCTGACAGAACTCACCTGCTCTGTCTACCCTACCAGCACTCACCTGCTCTGTCTACCCTGACAGAACTCACCTGCTCTGTCTACCCTACCAGCACTCACCTGCTATGTCTACCCTACCTGTACTCACCTGCTCTGTCTACCCTACCAACACTCACTTGCTCTGTCTACCCTACCAGCACTCACTTTCTCTGTCTACCCTACCAGCACTCACCTTGCTCTGTCTACCCTACCAGCACTCACCTGCTCTGTCTACCCTACCAGCACTCACTTGCTCTGTCTACTCTACCAGCACTCACCTGCTCTGTCTACCCTACCAGCACTCACCTTTCTCTGTCTACCCTACCAGCACTCACCTGCTCTGTCTACCCTGACAGAACTCACCTTTCTCTGTCTACCCTGCCAGCACTCACCTGCTCTGTCTACCCTGCCAGCACTCACCTGCTCTGTCTACCCTGACAGAACTCACCTGCTCTGTCTACCCTAACAGAACTCACTTTTTCTGTCTACCCTACCAGAACTCACCTTGCTCTGTCTACCCTACCAGCACTCACTTTCTCTATCTACCCTACCAGAACTCACCTTTCTCTGTCTACCCTACCAGCACTCACCTGCTCTGTCTACCCTGACAGAACTCACCTGCTCTGTCTACCCTACCAGCACTCACCTGCTCTGTCTACCCTGACAGAACTCACCTGCTCTGTCTACCCTACCAGCACTCACCTGCTATGTCTACCCTACCTGTACTCACCTGCTCTGTCTACCCTACCAACACTCACTTGCTCTGTCTACCCTACCAGCACTCACTTTCTCTGTCTACCCTACCAGCACTCACCTTGCTCTGTCTACCCTACCAGCACTCACCTGCTCTGTCTACCCTACCAGCACTCACTTGCTCTGTCTACTCTACCAGCACTCACCTGCTCTGTCTACCCTACCAGAACTCACCTTTCTCTGTCTACCCTACCAGAACTCACCTTTCTCTGTCTACCCTACCAGAACTCACCTTTCTCTGTCTACCCTACCAGCACTCACCTTTCTCTGTCTACCCTACCAGCACTCACCTTTCTCTGTCTACCCTGCCAGCACTCACCTGCTCTGTCTACCCTGCCAGCACTCATCTGCTCTGTCTACCCTACCAGCACTCACCTTGCTCTGTCTACCCTACCAGCACTCACCTGCTCTGTCTACCCTACCAGCACTCACCTGCTCTGTCTACCCTACCAGCACTCACCTTGCTCTGTCTACCCTACCAGCACTCACTTGCTCTGTCTACCCTACCAGAACTCACCTTGCTCTGTCTACCCTACCAGCACTCACCTGCTCTGTCTACCCTACCAGCACTCACTTGCTCTGTCTACTCTACCAGCACTCACCTGCTCTGTCTACCCTACCAGCACTCACCTTTCTCTGTCTACCCTACCAGCACTCACCTTTCTCTGTCTACCCTACCAGCACTCACCTGCTCTGTCTACCCTGACAGAACTCACCTTTCTCTGTCTACCCTGCCAGCACTCACCTGCTCTGTCTACCCTGCCAGCACTCACCTGCTCTGTCTACCCTGACAGAACTCACCTGCTCTGTCTACCCTACCAGCACTCACCTGCTATGTCTACCCTACCTGTACTCACCTGCTCTGTCTACCCTACCAACACTCACTTGCTCTGTCTACCCTACCAGCACTCACTTTCTCTGTCTACCCTACCAGCACTCACCTTGCTCTGTCTACCCTACCAGCACTCACCTGCTCTGTCTACCCTACCAGCACTCACTTGCTCTGTCTACTCTACCAGCACTCACCTGCTCTGTCTACCCTACCAGAACTCACCTTTCTCTGTCTACCCTACCAGAACTCACCTTTCTCTGTCTACCCTACCAGAACTCACCTTTCTCTGTCTACCCTACCAGCACTCACCTTTCTCTGTCTACCCTACCAGCACTCACCTTTCTCTGTCTACCCTGCCAGCACTCACCTGCTCTGTCTACCCTGCCAGCACTCATCTGCTCTGTCTACCCTACCAGCACTCACCTTGCTCTGTCTACCCTACCAGCACTCACCTGCTCTGTCTACCCTACCAGCACTCACCTGCTCTGTCTACCCTACCAGCACTCACCTTGCTCTGTCTACCCTACCAGCACTCACTTGCTCTGTCTACCCTACCAGCACTCACCTTTCTCTGTCTACCCTACCAGCACTCACCTGCTCTGTCTACCCTGACAGAACTCACCTGCTCTGTCTACCCTGACAGAACTCACCTGCTCTGCCTACCCTGCCAGCACTCACCTGCTCTGTCTACCCTGCCAGCACTCACCTGCTCTGTCTACCCTACCAGAACTCACTTTTTCTGTCTACCCTACCAGAACTCACCTTGCTCTGTCTACCCTACCAGCACTCACTTTCTCTATCTACCCTACCAGAACTCACCTTTCTCTGTCTACCCTACCAGCACTCACCTGCTCTGTCTACCCTGACAGAACTCACCTGCTCTGTCTACCCTACCAGCACTCACCTGCTCTGTCTACCCTGACAGAACTCACCTGCTCTGTCTACCCTACCAGCACTCACCTGCTATGTCTACCCTACCTGTACTCACCTGCTCTGTCTACCCTACCAACACTCACTTGCTCTGTCTACCCTACCAGCACTCACTTTCTCTGTCTACCCTACCAGCACTCACCTTGCTCTGTCTACCCTACCAGCACTCACCTGCTCTGTCTACCCTACCAGCACTCACTTGCTCTGTCTACTCTACCAGCACTCACCTGCTCTGTCTACCCTACCAGCACTCACCTTTCTCTGTCTACCCTACCAGCACTCACCTGCTCTGTCTACCCTGACAGAACTCACCTTTCTCTGTCTACCCTGCCAGCACTCACCTGCTCTGTCTACCCTGCCAGCACTCACCTGCTCTGTCTACCCTGACAGAACTCACCTGCTCTGTCTACCCTAACAGAACTCACTTTTTCTGTCTACCCTACCAGAACTCACCTTGCTCTGTCTACCCTACCAGCACTCACTTTCTCTATCTACCCTACCAGAACTCACCTTTCTCTGTCTACCCTACCAGCACTCACCTGCTCTGTCTACCCTGACAGAACTCACCTGCTCTGTCTACCCTACCAGCACTCACCTGCTCTGTCTACCCTGACAGAACTCACCTGCTCTGTCTACCCTACCAGCACTCACCTGCTATGTCTACCCTACCTGTACTCACCTGCTCTGTCTACCCTACCAGCACTCACTTGCTCTGTCTACCCTACCAGCACTCACTTTCTCTGTCTACCCTACCAGCACTCACCTTGCTCTGTCTACCCTACCAGCACTCACCTGCTCTGTCTACCCTACCAGCACTCACTTGCTCTGTCTACTCTACCAGCACTCACCTGCTCTGTCTACCCTACCAGAACTCACCTTTCTCTGTCTACCCTACCAGAACTCACCTTTCTCTGTCTACCCTACCAGAACTCACCTTTCTCTGTCTACCCTACCAGCACTCACCTTTCTCTGTCTACCCTACCAGCACTCACCTTTCTCTGTCTACCCTGCCAGCACTC
This sequence comes from Salvelinus namaycush, assembly GCF_016432855.1. Taxonomy (NCBI): domain Eukaryota; kingdom Metazoa; phylum Chordata; class Actinopteri; order Salmoniformes; family Salmonidae; genus Salvelinus; species Salvelinus namaycush. The sequence continues at coordinate 22,471,180 of NC_052318.1, forward strand.
ACCTGCTCTGTCTACCCTGCCAGCACTCATCTGCTCTGTCTACCCTACCAGCACTCACCTTGCTCTGTCTACCCTACCAGCACTCACCTGCTCTGTCTACCCTACCAGCACTCACCTGCTCTGTCTACCCTACCAGCACTCACCTTGCTCTGTCTACCCTACCAGCACTCACTTGCTCTGTCTACCCTACCAGAACTCACCTTGCTCTGTCTACCCTACCAGCACTCACCTGCTCTGTCTACCCTACCAGCACTCACTTGCTCTGTCTACTCTACCAGCACTCACCTGCTCTGTCTACCCTACCAGCACTCACCTTTCTCTGTCTACCCTACCAGCACTCACCTTTCTCTGTCTACCCTACCAGCACTCACCTGCTCTGTCTACCCTGACAGAACTCACCTTTCTCTGTCTACCCTGCCAGCACTCACCTGCTCTGTCTACCCTGCCAGCACTCACCTGCTCTGTCTACCCTGACAGAACTCACCTGCTCTGTCTACCCTACCAGAACTCACCTGCTCTGTCTACCCTACCAGAACTCACCTTCTCTGTCTACCCTACCAGAACTCACCTGCTCTGTCTACCCTACCAGCACTCACCTGCGCTGTCTACCCTGCCAGCACTCACCTGCGCTGTCTACCCTGCCAGCACCCACTTTCTCTGTCTACCCTACCAGCACTCACTTGCTCTATCTACCCTACCAGCACTCACCTGCTCTGTCTACCCTACCAGCACTCACCTGCTCTGTCTACCCTACCAGCACTCACCTGCTCTGTCTACCCTACCAGCACTCACCTGCTCTGTCTACCCTACCAGCACTCACCTGCTCTGTCTACCCTACCAGCACTCACCTGCTCTGTCTACCCTACCAGCACTCACCTTTCTCTGTCTACCCTACCAGCACTCACCTGCTCTGTCTACCCTGACAGAACTCACCTGCTCTGTCTACCCTGACAGAACTCACCTGCTCTGCCTACCCTGCCAGCACTCACCTGCTCTGTCTACCCTGCCAGCACTCACCTGCTCTGTCTACCCTGCCAGCACTCACCTGCTCTGTCTACCCTGCCAGCACTCACCTGCTCTGTCTACCCTGCCAGAACTCACCTGCTCTGTCTACCCTGACAGAACTCACCTGCTCTGTCTACCCTGACAGAACTCACTTGCTCTGCCTACCCTGCCAGCACTCACCTGCTCTGTCTACCCTGCCAGCACTCACCTGCTCTGTCTACCCTGCCAGCACTCACCTGCTCTGTCTACCCTACCAGCACTCACCTTTCTCTGTCTACCCTACCAGCACTCACCTGCTCTGTCTACCCTGACAGAACTCACCTGCTCTGTCTACCCTGACAGAACTCACCTGCTCTGCCTACCCTGCCAGCACTCACCTGCTCTGTCTACCCTGCCAGCACTCACCTGCTCTGTCTACCCTGCCAGCACTCACCTGCTCTGTCTACCCTGCCAGCACTCACCTGCTCTGTCTACCCTGCCAGAACTCACCTGCTCTGTCTACCCTGACAGAACTCACCTGCTCTGTCTACCCTGACAGAACTCACTTGCTCTGCCTACCCTGCCAGCACTCACCTGCTCTGTCTACCCTGCCAGCACTCACCTGCTCTGTCTACCCTGCCAGCACTCACCTGCTCTGTCTACCCTGCCAGCACTCACCTGCTCTGTCTACCCTACCAGCACTCACCTGCTCTGTCTACCCTACCAGAACTCACCTGCTCTGTCTACCCTACCAGAACTCACCTGCTCTGTCTACCCTACCAGAACTCACCTGCTCTGTCTACCCTACCAGCACTCACCTGCTCTGTCTACCCTACCAGCACTCACCTGCTCTGTCTACCCTACCAGCACTCACCTGCTCTGTCTACCCTACCAGCACTCACCTGCTCTGTCTACCCTGCCAGCACTCATCTGCTCTGTCTACCCTGCCAGCACCCACTTTCTCTGTCTACCCTACCAGAACTCACCTTTCTCTGTCTACCCTACCAGAACTCACCTTTCTCTGTCTACCCTACCAGAACTCACCTTTCTCTGTCTACCCTACCAGCACTCACCTTTCTCTGTCTACCCTACCAGCACTCACCTTTCTCTGTCTACCCTGCCAGCACTCACCTGCTCTGTCTACCCTGCCAGCACTCATCTGCTCTGTCTACCCTACCAGCACTCACCTTGTCTACCCTACCAGCACTCACCTGCTCTGTCTATACTGCTTAATTTTTTACTGTTGTCACATTTCTCTTGCATAATTCAACAAGTGTGTCAATAGCAGATACCCTCGATTAAAAATCAACACGTTTGTACATCAAAATAAAGTTATTTCTTCTCTTTCTTGTGATATGTGTCAAGAGTGTGTTAAATCCCTTATGAAGCTTTACCGTTCTTAGAAATGCAACAGGAAAGACGATGTATTCCATTGAGCCCATTTCAGCAATTACCGGGTTCATGACAGTTCATTGCAAACATTTCCGTGGTCGTAACGTTAACGGGAAAAAACGACAGGCAAAAGCAAGAGTATAAAAGAGTCAAATTGAAGCAGTCAATCCAGTGAGATTTAAGTGACAAGTGGATTTTCCACCCCTCAAACACAGGAAATAGATGGCTGAAAAAGACAGATCCTCAGGTGGAAGGGGCATGGGCGTTGCTGTTTCAGCTGCACCAGGAGTAGCTTTTAGGAGTTGTTCAGTAAATGAATGTTAAAATGATAGATTTTCTGTTTCATTATGCAGACAGCAATATTAAATCAATCTCTTTGGTTATGACCATATTTGGATCCGATGCCTGGCATTATGGTTTCAGAAGCCATTATCGAGGAATTGCTTCAAGCTGACTATAATTTACTTGTGGGCCTATTTCTAAGATCATATCAGGTTTTGGAAAGAGCTGTGAGTTTGATTTGACGGTGGTCCGGTGGATATTTTCTTTTAACACTGACCAACCTAAAGAGCCTAGGTGGTTCTTCGAGGTAAGATGTGCGTGCAGTGTAGAGTGGAAGCCATGTCTACGGTGATTTAGCCCTTCACCTTACCAAATCCTATAGCCTAGGGCTAGTCCTTTCACTAGGACTGCTCTTACTGCCTCCGCTTCCTGCCACACAGTTTTGCCTTGGCGGTGCCCACTCTCCAAGCACTGAGGAATTCAATGGAGGAACTTGAAAGGTGGATCTGAATAGTCTTAAGTGGCTCCCTACCTTCATCTCTTCATTTTGTTTCCTTTATTTAGACTGGCGTGAAAGAACTGGACAAGTGAAAGTCAATTCCTGTAGGGTGTCTGCTATATTGCTTTTGCCTGTGTTTGCAGATGTGTATAGATGGAGTAGGAAAGAAGGGGAAGAAGCCAAATTAGACCCGAGATCTATCCTAAATGTTCACCTGTTCTGCTTAGCTGACCGTGGGGCATGTTTGCCTGGTACTCTGCAGACAATGTGGTTTCCGCCTACCGTCATTGTCCAGGAGTGAGCCTGCCATGTGTGTTTAGCGAGTGTGCCTCACCAAAGATCTTTGTCGGAGACCCTCAGTGAAACAGTGTTTGGCTTTTAACCACAAGTGAGGCAGAAACTCTCCCACCCGGTGTTTGTTTAAAGTGGTAGATGATCACGAGATAGCTCGCTCATTATAACGGACCCAGAGCCATTCCAATTACTCTGTGTTATGATTGGAAGGGAAACCATGTTTTTACTGCTAAAGGAGTTAGTCAATTTAGTCTAATAGGCTAGAGGCACTCATTTTTCAATGTCTAGGTCTATAGTCATTGGTGCAGGTTGGAGGCAACCCATTATGTATGGATTGGCTGTGGTTCCGGATTTTCTGTAAAACCGATTTGCCGTGGCTAAAGACATTTGCAGGTTTTTTTTCACGTAGCTGCTGCCTACGTACCTGCTGCTCAGTTTTACACTGCAGCTTCCCCCTCCTTGATCAACAATGAACACTTTGTCTGGTGCAGCCTACAAACTTCATGTTGTACACAAAAGACATGGTCAACATGTTTGTACAAACTCGCAGATAGTTTTTTGCCCCAATGCAATACTCAAGTGGGGAGTTACATGCAGCTATCTAGGCACCATATCAAACACAAGCAAGAAAGCCTCGCAATCTAATTAGTAAATGAATTTTAATTTTTTTCATCATGAATTGCAAACATTGGCTAAAAACGATATGTTACTTATCCCTTTCTCTATAAAATGTCTTGCACATTTCGTTTTTAATCACTTTACAATTATTTTGGGATTCCACCCTGTAACACGTGATTGGAGTAGTCATTTCATACAAGCGCATTTTTGTCTACTTTCACACTCCTTGCCCCCTCTCCTCAATTACCTTTGACCTTTTTCAAAAAGAGGCCAGAGAGGATGGAGGAGAGAGAGGACACAGGAGTTGAGCAAATCTAATTGAGAAAAGGCCCATGCAATCAGGCGTTTGAAATAGGGTGGGAAGATCGTGTGGAGAGCAGAAACTCTCCTCTCTGACTGTTACATCCACAACAACACTAACTACAATTAGATCATTCCCAGCGGAGAACACCTGACCTGACAGAAAAACAAGCCGGGAGGTTGTGTACGCTTATCTGTTCAATTAATTTCTGTTGCAAAACGTTTTAAAACATGTTTTGATGGGATTGAATATGGCTAAAAGATCATGCTTTGCAAATCATTTTCAGGCTTTATCACATCTAGGTCTTAACTTGGTTCATTTTCTATCATTACTTGGTACTACAGTCGCCTCCTTCCTTTTAACATTTCCATTTACAGGGCACAATTAATTTGTTTTTATTGTTTTTCCATAGTATTCAATCGAGCATGTTTATATTTCGTACATTGTCAGTATCAATGACAATGTCAGTGCCTATCATAAGTATTCACCCCCTTTGATTTCTTCACATTTTGTGTTAAAGTGGGTTTCAAATGGATTTAATTGTCATTTTTTTGTCTACGATCTACACAAAATACTAATGTCAAAGTGGAATGAAAATTAATATATAATTTTTACAATTAATAAAAAGTAAAACACTAATATACCTTGATTAGATAAGTATTCACCCCCTGAGTCAATACGTGTTATACACCGCTGGCAGTGATTACAGATGTAATCAATCTACACACAATACCCCATAATGACAAAGCAAAAACAGGTTTTTAGAACTGTTTGCAAATGTATTAAAAATTTTAAAAAACGTATCACATTTACATAAGTATTCAGACCCTTTATTCAGTGCTTTGTTGAAGTACATTTGGCAGCGATTACAGCCTCAAGTCTTCTTGGGTATGACGCTACAAGCTTGGCACCCCTGTATTTGGGTAGTGGCCACTGCTGCAGACATTTTTTGGTACCCTTCCCCAGATCTGTGTCTCGACACAATCCTGTCTGAGTTCTACGGACAATTCCTTCAACCTCATGGCTTGATTTTTGCTCTGACATGTACTGTCAACTGTGGGAACTTATATAGACAGGTGTGTGCCTTTCCAAATCATGTCCAATCAATTGAATTTACCACAGGTGGACTTCAATCAGGTTGTAGAAACATCTCAAAGATGATCAATGGAAACAGGATGCACTTGCGCTCAATTTCGCGTCTCATAGCAAAGGGTCCGAATACCTATGTAAATAAGGTATTTATGTTTATTTCTTTTATTTTTTTATACATTAGCAAAAATGTCTAAAAACCTGTCTGCTTTGTCGTTATGGGGTATTGTGTGTAGATTGCTGAGGATAACATTTTTTTTTAATCCATTTTAGAATAAGGCAGTAACGTAACAAAATGTGGAAAAAGGGAAGTGTCTGAATACTTTCCGAATCAGGAGTTTCAATTAACCCTTGATATAAATTGGCAATCAACTTCTTTGGCGTAGCAGCTTCTTTCAGTATCTTTTCAAAGCTAGATGCCTTGCGTTCATCCAGATTCTTTTGAAGCGCTTGAATAAGATTTCTTAGTTTTACGAAATTAAAGAAATTGGCCTTGATAACCCACATTTTTCTTGTAATTAATTTAAAGACAGTAGAGAGCCATCAAAGTACACATGCTCAAAATGCATGCTGCCACTTTGGAACCAGGACTCAAAGGTGTTGTCATTAAACACTAGAGGTACAAATCAAATGGTTTTAGTGGTCTGATGGTTTAATTTAAGGGGAGATAAATGTTTTTTTCTCTGGTGCAAAATGCTTTAATAAAGGGGAACAAATATGCAGTTGTCCCAAATAATTTGGTGGTTCCTACATTGTCTATCCAGTCACGTTGAACGTTTCATCCCTTTTCTCTTGGCATGCGTTTTGATTTAGTTTTTTCAACCCACAATAACTGACATTATTTTATGGTCAAATACAATTAATCCAAACCAGATGCCCTTTAGAAATAGTGGTTTCGGTCAATGTTGGTCAATTGAGAAGCATCAGTCAGAGTTAGCTTTGTGAGATAAAAAAAATCTAAGTTGCGTTGAGTGGCTTTGGTTGATGCCGTTTTGCTGATGTCACCATTCCATGCTCTGGCTGTTTGAGGCTTTGCAAACTAAGTGTGTCTGGTGCTAATGCTATCGCTGGCTATTATGCTTCATATTTCAACTATTCTGGTCATGTTCAGTAGACACAAAACGGCCATCTTCATATTGCAAGTAGAAAAGACAACTACTCGTCTAACACGTCATCAAAGGCAGCAGCTCGGGCATTTGTAATTGTAGGTGTTCATTTGGAAGTTTGTGTTTGCAGGGCACGCCCGGTTTCTTTTGAGCCCCAATAAGAAAATCAGTAGCAATAATTTAAACGTGGTTGTTGCTGTGTAAATTGTGCACTTCTGGCTAAATGTGGAATGGGTGTGGGTATTTATGTATTTCCATCATACACAGATGCAAGACCGAGACTATACATATCTGTCCACAATCCTGCTCTGGTCCACAGGGATGTACTCTGCCTCTCGTTTTAGTTGTCATTCCCTCTGTGATCTTGTCCTCTTGACTTTAAATGAATGAGTGCAGGCTTATATTTGAATCAGGACATCCAAATTCCTTTTACTATGACTTTCAAAAGTCTGTCCAATTGCAAAGTTATGTTATTTTAAGATTTGTTTATGTGGGAGGGTGAGCAACCACATTTGTTTAGAATCCATGAATGCTGTTGAGTAATTATGTTTACAGTATAGTCTGTAATAAATAAAAAATGTTTTGAGCGTGATTCAGTCAGCATCTAAAGTGCAGTGGATTGCACTGAATCTACCCCCTTGAAAAAAAAATGCTATTTAGAACCTAAAAGGTTTCTTCAGCTGTCCCCATAGGAGAACCCTTTGAATAACTATTTTTGGTTGCAGGTAGAAGCCTTGCCACAGAGGGTTCTACATGGAACCCAAAAGGATTCTACCTGGAACCAAAAAGGGTTCTCCTATGGGGACAGCCAAAGAACCCTTTTGGAACCCTTTTTGCTAAGAGTGTCCATTTACCTTGTATTGAAAGTGCAATATTTGGACTTGTTATTGTTCATTTATGAAGATACAGGATGGAATCTGAAATATCACTACCAAGTAATGGGTTAGAGTAATTATTTGGTGTTGATGACTACATTCTATTTATTGAGAATATATATTGAGTAATGAATGGCGAAGGAGTGTTGTTGAGGTAGGGTTTTGGGAATTAGTTAGGATTTGGGAAGTCTAACCATTAACATTTCCTCTAAAGTATCTGAAGTGCTTGTCTTTGAGTGATAAAGACAGAACACTTGGCTTTGTACTCTCGTCTTTGGGACTTGAAAGGCTTGGATTTGGGTATTTTGTGCGTGGAGAGTTTTTAGTCTGGTGTGAATATATTTGCATCCATTACATTAGCCAGTGCGGGTGTGAAACCTCTCATTTAGGTTGCTCTACAGTCATGTATGGTTTGTGACGGTGTCCTTTCTGACACATTCAGCAAAAGGTCAGACCATATAATGCTGCCTTTATAAACTGTGGACACTCACTCTCACTCACGCAAAGCACAGCATTGGAGGTCATCGTTGTAAACCCAGTCAGACAAGCCCCTCTTCAGTTCCTTGGGGTTCCCTGAGGCTGTTTTACAGAGGGCTGAAGAAAATGCTTATCCTACTAAAGGTTTTGAAGCTGAGGTAAACTGAACCCTGTTTTCCTTGGGGTCGTAATTGCAATTGATTCAAAATAAATACTGGATATTTTAGGCTTGCTGAATGAATGGAGCGGTTTAGTTTTCTTTGTTGGCATCCTACAAAGGTAAAATGCGTACCCCTCCACTTTTTGTGCCCTCTCACCCTGTCCACATTAAAGGCATAACTGCACACCCACAATATCAGTATCAGCAACATTCAGAATGTGCTCCTTTTCAGATGATTTAACAATGATTCTGATATTCTTCGTCTTTTGATATATTTTCCTGTAAATACACATTCAAGTTTAAGTTGATAAAATAACCTAATGTAATGTTGTACAAAGGCAGTTTTCACCTGTCAGCCCCCCTTTCTCTGAAGACTTACTCCTGTGCAAAAGGCTCAGTGCCTATGTATACCCAACCGCTGGCTACGTTCCTTTTCAAACTTTTGAGACGCTCCATCAAGTTACTAACCTATCATCCAAGATTTGTCAAAGTCAATTACTCCCCTAATAAGTTCCCCTTTAAGTTGAGAAGCAGACTGCCAATCATATGAGTTAGATACGCTGAGGGTTTGTATGTTAAGCCCGCTGGAGAGTGCGTCTGAACTCTCACCACATCCATATAACTCAGTCCCAAAGTTTTGTCCTCTTTTTGTCTTCTTTTTCATGCCAACGGTTGGCAGCAAAGAGCAGTGTGTTTTTGTCTTGATACAGTAGTTCTCTCCAGGGTGACACCCTGTGAAAGGGTTGGTCAGTCTATCAAGCATGTTTTATCCACTCATTGTGCTTACATTCAAGTTTTACACTGTAATTACACAGGTTGGTGTACAATTTAAGGTGCATCTCAATTGTCTAACTTTGTACCCTAGGTGTGTGTTACAGATACCAGTCCCAGGGTATAATATTCATATGAAAAGCATCATTTTTATGTATTGCGATGAAACTGTAAAAAGGTTTTATGAAGATGCTCAAACGCCTACTTAAGTTTTCGACCTACCACAATGCAAGCCCATTGCATGTCTAGACAGTACAAGCCCATTGCAGTTCTGTTTGTGTACACAGGCCTTCGTGCAAACTCTGAGCAGATAGCGCCTTCAGATGGAACAAGCCGATAAGGTCTACACAAAGGGATCAGCTCTATGCCTGAGCTCTAGTTTGTTCCTGAGGAGGAGACGATGGAACCCAATGAGCATCCATAGAGGAAGGCCAGCCAGATAAGATAGCGCTGCCATGGAGTCTGCAGAGAGGCAGGACCAACGGAGCCACCCAGCAACAACGAAGATATTATCAGAAACTGTGATACCATTTACTCTCTGGGTGAGGTAGACCACACCGAGCTGAGACGATGACGTTAGGGGCTTGACACACTTGACAGTTTGTATGTACTTAAAGATGAAGAGGATGCAGTGGGTTAAAAACACTCCCAAACCTACAGCAACATCAGAAGTAATTGTTGGCCTATGCTTTTAGTTACATAGCCCATGGGTGCCAATGCTCTCTTGGGGTAGATGGAGGTACGGTCAAAATCACTCAGGTGATGATGGCACATCAAACGGAGCTCCAAGAAACGTCTAAGATTAGTTGTGTCCTGGGAGTTGGATGACCAGAGGGGCACGGTTTCACTACCATGCCTGTTCTGCTGGGTCTACTTTAATATACCAGTGGTGCTGACAGAAACATGGCCTTTGAGATGCGCAAGCGCTCACTGGCGTGTGTGTGTGTGTGTGTGTGTCCTCACTCCCCAGGAGTCAATGAGCCAGAGAGAGCATTATGGCTGCGGCACACACTGGGTGAGAGAACCAGCCAAGTCAGCTAGCCAATTCAGCCCCAGCCAGCATCAGGGCCAAGACGAAAGCCACGCTATACAGAAGCCTTCGGAACATGTCTAACCAGGCACATAGGGAACATGCTGAGGAGAAAAAAGAAACACACCCTACTCTTAAATCAACTCTGCCTGGCATTATTATGATTCTTAGAGTAATAATTTATGAAAACACTCCTAGGCCGTTTGCGTACATTCGATCCCCTCTCAGCCCCATTTGGTGGATCAATGTCCTATTCATAACATCTAAAGTGGTGCCGCCATCCCCCCATTTTTTTCAGGTTTAGGAAAGGTTGTGTTTTCTTTTCCTCTCACTGCTCTCCCTCTGATTAAACACACTCCCTGCTGTTTGGAATTGCAGCGCACTGAAGATAGAGAGAAGGAGGATGTTTCCTTTCTTTTCCCCTCCAATACAGAAGTGGCTTTGTCAAGGAGCTGATTGCTTATCACCATATCTTGGAGATTCGGTTCCTGCCACTACAAGCAGGGTATGAGGGCTCCTCCTCAAGGTATGAGAGCTCCTCTCTCTGTTGGGGGTCAAGTATATGTAGGCTTATATGTCGAGGGGCGGAGAAACCTACAAGGGGACGTCATAAAACAGTGGTGTTTTTGTTCAGGCCTCTTTCCTTGCATATCAAGCGGAGGGCCCTTTTTTTCTCTCGGACCCTCTGTATAATTACTTGCAGATTTGACAGCTCAGCTTTTCCCCGATGTTTTTCTTGAAGGATTTCAAATGGAGCTGAAGCGAGTTCTTCCAAAGACTACAACCTTTTCATCTTGAACATTATTTGGGTGATTGGTTTTTGGGTAGACTAATGCCGACATGGTTACCTTGTTGGGCACAGAGGGTCATTGTTGATGTAAATATTATGCTCCCTGCTTTCTCTGGTGTGGTGAGCTATTTGTTCATGTAGAGCAGGGTTAAATGGCACAGGCACAGTCCCTTGCCAGCCTGTGGATGGATGGAGTGATACAGAAGGAGGAGAAGGTTGATGGATGAGATGGGCAGAAAGGACATAACAAATAAAGGTTATTCCTGGGTCGATTTTGAAATCCTACTGTCATTTTTAATATCACCAATATTATCAAGGAGTTTAATTGTTTTGTTGTTGAGAAATTGCGAATAATGATACAATATACTGCATTTGAAATGATCTTTGTCCTAAGGCTAAGAGGTTGGTTTTAAGGAAAACAATGAATCAGGGGGGTTGAATGTACCCTTCAAGGCAGGAAAAATATTGTATATGGTCCTCATCTCAACCTTTTGATTGGCCTACAGAGATGTCATTTTCCCACATGCCAAAGCTACCCCGCACAGCTTCCCTTGGCCATCTGAGACCACTTGATGCAGCTCCAGCCGCTGTGTGGGGACATCAAAATGCAACATTTTCTCATGGGATATGTAGCAAACAGCATGGCGAAACGTAGCCCCAGGTCTGTTTCTGATGATTGCACCTCCATTCTCCCTTAAATGCCCACTCTAGTCCCCAGCATTTAGAACAATTAAAAGAGAAACACAAGTTTCTGTTTTTACATGCAGCATAAATGCCCCATTTCTGCTGGCTCCAACTGAATACACACTTTGTATTCAATAGACCTATAAAAAGGGGCCACTTAATAAAAAGAGAAATAATTGTTCCAATCACATGTCCAGTTGTAGTGACCTGCAAGGCTGTGGTTTATTTTTAAATGACCTTTCTTGGCATCAGTGTTTTTAAACCCCCACACAAATGATCATTGGTCAGAAATGTAAGTTTTGAACCATACACAATAACTGAGAGCACCATAAGGTGTTTAGGTAAATATCTTGGTGTTACAGTAACTAAGTTACACTACATGACCAAAAGTATGTGGACACCTGCTCATCAAACATCTAATTTCAAAATCATGGGCATTAATTTGGAGTTGTTCCCCCTTTGCTGCTATAACAGCCTCCTCTCTTCTGGGAAGGCTATACGTTAATACGACGTGCACATACTTTTGTCCACAGAGTGGAGGCTGTTATAGCAGCAAAGGGGGGACCAACTCACTATTAATGCCCATGCATTAATACATTAATACGACGTGCACATACTTTTGGCCACAGTGTATGTTTTTCTTTTTCCTCGTTGTACCCCCTCTTTTCAATACGGAGGAGAAGAATCAGAGCTTTATGCTAGTGAGGACCTGGTGTTTATGCAAAAGCACTGGTAGAGGGGGAACAAGGGGGACAGCATTAGGAGAGGAAGCAAGGTGAGAAAAAGGGACAGCGTTTAGGAAGGGACGAAAAAGAGAGGAGGTGGGGAGGTGGGAGAGAAAGACCTCTTTGAGTGACAGGACATTGGGAACCTGGAGCGGTGTGTTGGAGCCTGTAGCTCCAAGGAAAAGACCCTGAGAGCAGGGGGATGGCGCCGAGGCTCAAGTCAAAGACATCATTGAGAGGAACACTGTAGTAGGGGTAGGAAACAGACACTGGTTCTACTGTACTCTGTGCATTGGTGTGTGTGTGTAGAGTATGTGCATGTGTGTCCATCAGTCTTTCTATGAGTAGGAAGGTGAGAAAAAGGGACAGCGTTTAGGAAGGGATGAAAAGAGAGAGGAGGTGGGGAGGTGGGAGAGAAAGACCTCTTTGAGTGACAGGACATTGGGAACTGGAGCGGTGTATTGGAACCTGTAGCTCCCAAGGAAAAAACCCTGAGAGCAGGGGGATGGCGCCGTGTAGATAATATAAAACATTCATCCCATGATCTGAAAGTGTTTGAATTGATAGATTGAGTTTGATTTTGCCTCATGCACAATTTTATCAGTTGAAAATGAATCAATGTGCACTGAGCTTTAAATGATTGATGTTTAGCTTTCTAATTTGAATGAATCTGTTCGTTTGGACAACACATTGAGATGGAGTTGATATTGGGCTGTGGACTTGTGTATGTCTCCCCTCTTCGTGAGAGTCTAGGCCTATACACATTTACACCTCTGTCTCATAAATGTCACATCCCAGTGACAGTCCGTCTGACCTGAGCTGTGCATGTCCTCTGTGACACATATCTGGCCCCCCTGTTACCATCTGCCCCCTTAGTGGGCACTGCTGCCTGCCACGCCCTGGCCCAGCCACTCCGGTCATGTCTCGATGGCATACAGTTCATGTCAAATTGTTGTTGTTGTTGTACCTAACCCTTACCCTTTTCCTAACCTTAACCTAATTTTCCTATCCTGCTGTGTGAGTTCTCCTTACCCATTCTCCTCTCCTTACCTGAAAAGTCAATTCTGACATACAGAATTGTAAGCTGTATACCATCTAGTCAAAACCAGCCACTCACTGCCGGTCATGGAGATGCCACCTGGCCCCTCTGTCCGTCCACACTGTATTAATAGGACTTGTTTGGCATGCCTGCCTTGCTGGTAACCCAAGCCGGGGAGGGAGGTGATAGGGTTAGGAGGGGAGGGGGAGAAGGAGAACCAGAGCAGAGGGAGGGGGAAGGAGAGAGTAAATGGGAGGAAGAGGCGGGCGATATATCTTAATCTGCCACCGTCGCGTCAGGCGTCTCTTGTCCTCCAGCAGTCAGTCTCATGTGCCAGTGGCCTTTCCTTTCCTTCAGCTGGGGCTAATATAAGCCCCCCTGTCTCCACAACCCCTGTTCTCACCTCTGCTCCCATCTTTATCCCCTGCTGGGCCGCAAGCTGAATAAAACAATAGGACGAGTGCCCCAACAAATCCACAGATGACGCAATCTCTACTGAACTCCACACTAGAGGTCTTCACGGGACCATAAAGTTGGACCCGTTCCGAAATGGACCTAGGACTTTCCCACCCGGACTCAATATGCATACATTTTGATTTAAGCTACTTTATTAACTGGTGCTGATAAAGCGCAAGATGAATGAGAGCAGACATAACATAGTACATGTAAATCCGGGACACTCAAATTAGTATGCTATGTTACGTTTGGTATGGTTACATAAGACAGATGGTTACTTAAGGCAAAAATGAAAGAAGGGTGATTGGTGGGTGTATAATGTGAACATCTAGCCACCCAAAGGTTGCAAGTTCGAATCTCATCATGGACAACTTTATAATTTTAGCTAACTAGTAACTTTCCAACTACTTACTACTTTTTAGCTACTTTGCAAATACTTGGCATGTTGGCTAACCCTAACATGAACCCTTTTAGCTAACCCTAACCTTAACCCTTTTAGCTAACCCTAACATTAACCCTTTTAGCTAACCCTAACCCTAACCTTAACCCTTTAACCTAACTCCTAAACTTAACCCTAACCCTAACCTTAACCCTAACCCCTAGTTTAGCTAACGTTAGCTACCTAGCTAGAATTCATAACATATCTTACGTTTGTCAAATTCGTAACATATTGTACTTTTTGAAAATTAGTAACATATAATATGAATTGTAATTTGTAACATATCATACAAAATGGGTGCTGGAGATACACAAATTAATACATACCATACAAAATGTAAGATATCATACTAAATAAAGTGTCATGGATTAAGGAAAGAATAATACAAAATGCTCTGAGACCAGGTTGAGGAGAGAGGTGCTGCTCTAGCAGGCGGGGGAGGGGCCATACTGTGAGCAGGGACAGCAACCAACCAAGCCGACTCACGCTAGAGTAGACTAATAGCTGCAATATCTAGGTTATTTATCATCAAATATGATTAGGTAGTACCTGTCTTGACTGCATCAAACCGGGAGAAGCTAGTTAGGCTACAGTGCATGCACTTCCTCATTCTACAGTTACAGATAACAACTCCATTCAGAGTATTAAGTAACAGCCTACCTATTAGCTCTTGGTCGTTTTAGCCTATCCTTCTCATTCCATCGATTAGATATCTCCTTTTTTATTTTACCAGGTAAGTTGACTGAGAACACATACTCATTTATAGCAACAACCTGGGGAATAGTTAAAGGGGAGAGGAGGTGAGTAAACCAATTGGAAGCTGGGGATGATTAGGTGGCCATGATGGTATGAGGGCCAGACTGGGAATTTAGCCAGGACACCAAGGTTAACACCCCTACAATAAATGCCTTGGGATCTTTTAGTGACCAAAGAGAGTCAGGACACCCGTTTAACGTCCCAGCTGTAAGACAGCCTCCTACACAGGGCAATGTCCCCAATCACTGTCCTGGGGCATTGAGATCTTTTTTTAGACTAAAGGAAAGAGTGCCTCCTACTGGCCCTCCAACATTACTTCCAGCAGCATCTGGTCTCCCATCCAAGGACCAACCAGGGTTGACCCTGCTAAGCATCAGTAGCAAGCCAGCAGGGTGGTATGCTGCTGGTATTCTAACGCTTCGAACACACCGACTGCGTCATTGCATCACTGCTGCATAACATTTTGCGCAGCTAGGCAACTATACTGATGCAGGTACCTTTTGCAAATGGTCGCATGCGGTTGGACACATGGAGGAGAGAATCATTTTCGCAGTATCCTCAAAACCGTGTCTTTTTGACACAACTGCTGACAGCTACAGGGACATAAACACAAAAAATGCTGCTTGGAGACAAGTGTCCACGATAGTAGGATTGCCAGGTCAGTTTAGTAGTGAGCTTGTGCTAGATGTGGCTAGTTAGCGTTAGCTAGCTAGCTAACCTAGCTTGCTAACCTAGCCAATGAGGTGTGTTTGAAAGAAATAGTCAAATAAATTATGCTAGTTACTACCCCTGATAACTTTACCAAATTTTCATGTTTGAAAGAGTGTGAATGCTAGATAAATAGTAATGGAAATGGTAGATACTACTGTACCCCTGATAATTTGGTCAAATAACCGTGTGTGTCTATGTGTACAGTAGGTGACATGTCCATGATAGCTATCTAATAACTATAGTTATGCTAGGTAATGGTTTGGCTTATCATGTTCATGTCTATGCATGTCTATGTTTTTATGTAATCCCAAATTTTTACTGAATGTGTGCAAAAAAAAATCTACATTCATATTTTGCTACTTTCTGTCAAGTCCACTCATACAATTTGATGCATACGTTCGATTTATCGAACGTATGCACCACACAGAACGCACTGCAACTGCCTCTGCAACGCAATGCTGCAAGGCAAATGCAGCGTTCCATTGGAAATGAATGTACTTCTGGTGTATCGAAACGCAATGACGCAGTCGGTGTGTTCGAAGCGTAACTTTTGCCACACATGGAGTCTCTATGACTGTAGCCTATTGCTGCTTTGATGACTTATGATTGGCCAACAACAAGCTACACGCGCCACTCTCCATTCTTGTGAAAAGCAAGAGCAGCAGCATAAATGTTCAAATATATCTTTCTCTACTGCAGCAGTTGCCTTTGAATGTGTACGGCCCTTTCGGACAAGTCAGTTAAAATGACACATACCTGAGACCTGTGACAATCACATCAGAGCCGACCCAGACCCGTGACATTGTTTAGGATTCTGGATCCGGACATGCTCGGGTCCCGGATCGGGTCTCGTGTATTCGGGTACAGGTGGATCCGTGAAGACCTCTACTCCACACACTGCTCTTTCCCACCTGGACAAAAGGAACTTGAGAATGATGTCTACAGCTTGACTACAGCTCAGCGTTCAACACCACAGTGCCCTCATCACTAAGCTAAGGACCTTGGGATTAAATACTTCCCTCTCCACCTGGATTCTGGACTTCCTGATGGGCCGATCCCAAGTGGTGAGGGTAGGGAACAACACATCCGCCAACACGGGGCCCCCTCAGGAGTGCATGCTTAGTCCCCTCCTGTACTCCCTGTACACCCACGACTGCGTGGCCGTGCATGACTCCAACACCATCATTACGTTTGCCGATGACACAACGGTGGTAGGCCTGATCACCTACGATGATGAGACAGGCTACAGGGAGGAGGTCAGAGACCTGGCAGTGTGGTGCCAGTGCAACAACCTCTCCCTCAACGTCAGCAAGACAAAGGAGCTGATTATGGACTACAGGAAATGGAGGGCTGAGCACACCCCCATTCACATCGACGGGGCTGTAGTGGAGCCGGTCAAGAGGTTCAAGTTCCTCGGTGTCCACATCACTAAGGAGACATCATGGCCCAAACACACCAACACAGTCGTGAAGAGGGCACGACAACGCCTCTTCTTCCTCAGGAGACTGAAAAGATTTGGCATGGGTCCTCAAATCCTCAAAAAGTTATACACCTGCACCATTGAGAGCCTCTTGACTGGCTGCATCACCGCATGGTATGGCAACTGCTTGGCCAACCACAAGGAGCTACAGAGGGTAGTGCATACGGCCCGGTACATCACTGGGGACGAGCTCCCTGCCATTCAGGACACCTACACCAGGCGGTGTCAGAGGAAGGCCCAAAAATGTTCAGACTCCAGCCACCCAAGTAATGTTTTTAAAATTGTATAAACTGCCTTAATTTTGCTGGACCCCAGGAAGAGTAGCTGCTGCTTTGGCAGCAGCTAATGGGGATCCATAATAAATGCAAATACAAATACAAATAGACTGTTCTCTCTGCTACTGCAGGGCAAGTGGTACTAGAGTGCCAAGTCTGGGACCAAAAGGCTCCTGAACAGCTTCTACCCCCAAGCCATAAGACTGCTGAACAATTAATCAAATGGCTACCCGGACTGTTTCCATTGACCCCCTTTTTTTGTTGTTGCATGGACTCTCTTGCACTGGCTGAATGCACACTCACTGGACTCTACTCACACACTCACACATACCATACTGACACAGCAACACAGACACACACACATGCATATTGACACACTTTCACACTCTTTACACATGCTGCTGCTGCTACTCTGGTTATTATATATCCTGATTGCCTAGACACTTTTACCCTTACCTACATGTACAGTGCCTTCGGAAAGTATTCAGACCCCTTGACTTTTTCCACATTTTGTTACGTTACAGCCTTATTCTAAAATTGATAAAATTCCCCATAATTCCCACACAATTCCCCATAATGACAAAGCAAAAACAGGTTTTTATAAATGTTTGCTAATTTATTTAAAAAAAAACTGAAGTATCACATTTAGATAAGTATTCAAACCTTTACTCAGTACTTTGTTGAAGCACCTTTCGCAGCGATTACATCATCAAGCCTTATTGGGTATGACGCTACAAGCTTGGCACATCTGTATTTGGGGAGTTTCTCCCATTCTTCACTGCAGATCCTCTCAAGCTCTGTTAGGTTGGATGGGGAGCGTCGCTGCAAAGCTATTTTCAGTTCTCTCTAGAGATGTTCGATCGGGTTCAAATCCGGGCTCTGGCTGGCCCACTCAAGGACATTTAGAGACTTGTCCCGAAGCCACTCCTGCATTGTCTAAGCTGTGTGCTTAGGGTCGTTGTCCTGTTGGAAGGTGAACCTTCGCACCATTCTGAGGTCCTGAGCGCTCTGGAGCAGGTTTTCATCAAAGATCTCTCTGTACTTTGCTCTGCTCATCTTTCCCTCGAACCTGACTAGTCTCCCAGTCCTTGCCGTTGAAAAAACATCACTACGGCATAATGCTGCCACCACCATGCTTCAGACGTGACACTTGGCATTCAGGCCAAAGACTTCAATCTTGGTTTCATCAGACCAGAGAATCTCGATTCTCATGGTCTGAGAGTCTTTAGGTGCCTTTTGGAAAAGTCAAAGCGGGCTGTCATGTGCCTTTTACTGAGGAGTGGCTTCCGTCTGGCCACTCTACCATAAAGGCCTGATTGGTGGAGTGCTGCAGAGATGGTTGTCCTTCTAGAAGGTTCTCCCATCTCCACAGAGGAACTCTAGAGCTCTGTCAGAGTGACCATTGGGTTCTTGGTCACCTCCCAGACCAAGGCCCTTCTCCCTCGATTGCTCAGTTTGGCCGGGTGGGAAGCTCTAGGAAGAGTCTTGGTGGTTCCAAACTTCTTCCATTTAAGGATGATGGAGGCCACTGTGTTCTTGGGGACCTTCAATGCTGCATAAATGTTTTTGTACTCTTCCCCAGATCTGTGCCTCGACAAAATCTCTGAGCTCTATGGAAAATTCCTTCGACCTCATGGCTTGGATTTTGCTCTGACGTGCACTGTCAACTGTGGGACCTTTATATAGACAGGTGTGTGCCTTTCCAAATCATGTCCAATCAATTGACTTTATTTGAATAGCAATATTGGTCTATAGGGTTTATAGCTGTGGTTTACTGATAGTCTCAACATTGATGGTGGGAAGTGGCTTATTTTTGATCATTGTGGGTAAGACTATACTTTAGAAATGAGAATAATTATCGGAGTACTTTTATAATCTATATTAATGTGCACGGGCATGCTCAGTCAGCTGATCTACACTGTTTCTTTCTTTTAGGTTGTTCTCAAGAACTATTTTGCTGTGCACTGCTCAAGGGCTTACAGCTCACATGTCTAGCCCCTCTAGGGAGTCGACAAGCCAGGCTCATGCTCTAAATGTATTCCCGTGGCTGTGATATAAATATCTGCTGTCTGTTCAGGCATGAGAGACGGGACTGTGTGTGTGTTTGTGTCCCGTAAAGACACTGCCCTTGAGTAAAGAGGCGGCCCCAGAGGCGGTGACAAGTGAGGTGGAAGCACCCCTTCCAGGTATTTTTCCCGCTTCTGCAGAGGAGATCTTAGTCGTGCAATTTTACATCTAACTAAGATGTTTGGGGAAGTATTTCTTAAGTGAAAAAATGTGCATAAATGATTTGTCTCACATTGAATGACAACAAACACTTTATTGAAGAATCCCTACTGTTGACCAATCACCGACGAAGGGGCGTAGACTTGAGAATGCCTCGAGAAACGTTTGTGCACGAACAAGCAAAAAAAACCTTGGCGGAGACCAAAACGAACAAAAATGTCACAATGTAGTCATAATATACAGTATGCACAAACTGTTTCCCGAACAGTTTAGTCTAGGAAACTATGGATGCCTTAACTGCTGCTGCCACATACGTATGTTTCCATCCCTCAGGTCCTAGTGGGACATGAGAGTGAGTGAGTGTCTGTTTGCTTTGTAGAGACCTCTTGGGCTGAGATGTTTTGCCCCCTCCTTTACCTAAACTGAGTTTGTAGCAAAGGTGAAGAAGAATGAGGCTGTAGGCCTATATTCCACACTGCTGGTATAAGTCTCACATTTGAAGATTTTTTTCCCTCCAATGTCTGATTTCTCTAGTAACAAGAGGGGACTATTTAATGGAGTCTGCTGCATCTAGAGCCCAGACTCCTGACAGTTTCTGTTCAAATTTCCCAAAATATTTGCTTTCCTTGGCATCCTGCATTCTGTTCATAGTTCTGAGGAGGCCAAACGCGTGCAGCTACTGCCAGGTTTGCTCTATTTCAGGGCAGAAGCCAGCAGAAGACCGCAAACACCATGTCGTCTTGGCCTGTGGTTGAAATAGGCAAATTCACCATCTCTCTACTTCATCTGCCCCTAAAGCCATACAGGTCACTGTGGTACCACACCAAGTTTGATTGAGAAGGCAGATGTGTTTTCCAAGCAAAAGAATTGGACGCTTTTGTGGACTGTCACTCATTAGGGAAATCGATGACTTATGTGCAAAGCATTTAGAGCGAGACGCTACACAAACACGCTCGTCCTTAATGAAAATAAGTGGCAGGGGAAAGACACCACAAATGTTGTAAAAGGCAGGTCTGTCTGGAGACACAATGTAAAAGTAATATGTTTTTTTCAAGTAAGAATACCAGTATTGAGTTTTCACTGAGCCAAGATGGAAACTATCTTGTTTAAACTTTGTCTCTGGGTGGAGCAGTCTTCCTAAATAGGTTCTGAACAGATTAATTAACCATTGTCAAATATTTCCTGTATGTTCTTGTTTTTAAATTGTTTTTCCTTGAAACTGTATGAAACCTTCATCTTCTGAAACCTGGACAAAATGTGGTCAGGGCTAATTGTGCAAATCTGGCTTTGAATCTCCAACCAAGTAGTTTAATTTTACTGAAAGAAGTTAAATGACTGGGCTATTATCGATTCTCTTCATTCATATTCATGTATGCACCCTAAAGCTAAGCTCTGATACAACATTATAGCCTTGTTTCACCAAACTTTGGTATAGAATAGTACATTGTTCTCATGTCTACCTCATGAATCTGACCAATTACCTGTCTTGTAACTAATTCCACCTATTACGACGAGACAGTAGGTCTTTTGTGAGGGCAGCGTTGTGCTCTGCTGTGAGTCCAGTTGTGTTTTAGTGTTTGAGAGTATGACAGCTGGCAGATGGGTAATGGGGTGGTGAAAAGATTAACCTTTGAAATCCTAGTGGCTACCATGGGTGTCAACCAATTAGAATGTCACATTTCTCTAGGCTTAAAAAAAGTTATGGTTCCAACTGCTACTCCTAAAAAAATATATATATTTGGACACTGTGTATTTATGGAGTGTAGATGTAGGATTTTTAAAATTTCCATTCAAGCTAGAATCCTTAGTTGCTACATCAATGTTTTGACTTTTAAATTAATGGTATACTGTGTAGGCTACCCATTGATTCTTGAAGAATATAACTTATAAATGCCTCATGAGCTTAGTTCAACTGTCATACCCCATCAGAACCCAAAATATTAGCTTGTTTTACTTCAATGTTTGTAAACCACGTAGTGACGTTGGATTGATTGTGACGACTGCTGTTCATCGAATGATTAACTGTTTATAATTACATGGTTAAATTAATCAGGTAATTATTAACTCAGTAAACTACGGCACCATGGGAAAGTTTGGTTTTATTGAGTTTCTATTTCCCAAATGAACTCAAAGAATATCAGAATATCAATTTTACAACAGCCGCTAATTAATTAATTTCCTCTACAGTCTCATTCTGAACGTTGCATAATCCGGGAATCTGCACAAACCCGAGTCCCACTAAATAAGTCCGTACCACACCAATTGAGTTTATTATTTATTTACTAACAAGCTAAAATGATAATATAAGATACACATAGACACAGTCTGGGCTATTGATTAGAACTTAGTACAATGAAACAGGTCCCTAGCAGGCCAACACAATATGACACGTGTTACACAAAATGGGGATTTCAAAAGAGAGAAAAGCACACTTGGGTACATCTGTAAACTATGTTTAGTTTATCCCTAACCTTGCCCTGAACTGCCGCTCTTATGGGTCAGAATATAATGATGTAATTACGTGTCGAAGGTCTCCGATGGGGTATCTCTTCGTGGACCGGGTTCGCCTTCTCCTCTGATGACGGCACTTCTTTGGTTACCGGGTCTAACTGTCTGATTGTCCTCACGATGTCAGTGTCCTTTGTATAGGGTGGTCTGTTTCCTCGCCCTTGTTCTGAAAGAGGGGTCTTCTGAGGACGGCTAATCAGCCATATAGGTGGTTCCAGCATGGGAATGAAAGCAGAGTAGACACACGATACCTTGGAGACAATATCCGGGTGATCCTGCTTGAATTCACCATCTTAGACACAGCTACTCATCCGTAGCATAGATTGTAAAAAGGTTCCTTTGTCTTCTTCAACCATGTGTTGCGTTTTGGGGTTACAAATAATCAGACCTTGACTGCAGTTCGTGGTCACCTAGTCATAATGTTAATTCTTAACTCGCATGTTTTATACCCTCAGGTCAGAAATTGGCGTTTCCGCCTTTATGGCAAGTTCTCTGGGCGTAACTAGTTACGAGGCAAGGTCTGGATTTTACTCAGATCCAATTTAGACAACTAACATCACATTTCATCTTTACAAAAACATCCTCTTTGATCTGGACATTTTCACACAACGTACATTATGCAAACATCGGGTGCATATTGTGAAAACTCTTCAAGTTACAATGTTTTTGTTATAACGTCATCATTTAACTTTTAATAACATAACAAAAACGACATTCATTTTCATATGCCATCTATCGTCCTTACTACCATTTTGGCTGACGAAACATATTGTCCGAAAGTTAATTTATTGCATGTTACTGTTCTGAGGTAGGTTCTCCATAGGCCCATCATACATTCCATTCCTCCACAGTGAGAGGATAAAGGGATTTTGTCTGCTGCCTTAAGATTTACAATGGGCGTGAGGTGTCATAAAACCCCCCACTTCCATACCTCTCGATCTCTCCCCCTCTGGCGGGTGTGGTCCACAGTAACCTGACCCTAACAGGCCAGTCATGACAACTATGTAAATGTTAACAAGCACTGTATAGCCTCAAAACATGGTTAAACTATAATGTTGATATAATGGATGGTCAGTCCTTGCATCCATAGCTCTGTCTATGGATTTGAGAGTGGCTACATTTCTCCAGGCCCATCCCTCAACTTTTTACCAAAACTAAGGTGGGGCGACCGCTTTGTTATTATTTAAATTAAAGATTCTAGCTTTAAGCATGTCATATAACATGTAATTTTGACATTATCAAAATTGTTCCCTCACTTATGTATGGCTTTTTTGTGTGTCATATTTCTTAACTCAACCACAACCATAAAGGCAAACCTACTAATAGTAACACAATCAGAGATTAGTAAATTATGTGGTCTCTGACACAGGCTCTAGCACCACATCAAAATATACATTTTTTTATTTTTTATTCTCTGCGTATATAACTCAAACTTCTCTTGAACTACAGAATCATGTCAGTGCCCCTACAGTTTGTGCCTTTGACCAACATGGTAGATTAGTCCTATGAAACACACACGCACACACACACCCTTTGTGTCAGTGCAGCAGCCTGTTAGTTTAAATAAGTTAGCTAATGGTGAAGTTTATGAAAAAGCTCTTCCCCATCCTGATGCCTACAATTTTAACATTGACTGATTGCTCTTGTAGCTGCGGTTTCCCTTTCTTTATTTTCTCCACATCCAGCGAGCGCAAAGAATAGCCCCTTTCATGGCAGGCTGAAGAAGACTTGCGGAGTACGTGGAAAGCGCTGCTTAAACAGCTCTCAGCCAAAACAAAAACAGCCGCCAAAAGGAATCCCATTTCATTTAAATGAGCAGGAAATTGACCCGTCGGAGAAAGAAAAAAAATAAGCCAGTGAGTGGTGAACCGATCCTGTAGTCTGTGGGAACGTGACAAGTGGGCCTGCTTTCCTAAGTGCCTTCAGGAACGGGGACGTTTTTTGGGGAGTCTCGCTCTGGCACTCAGAGTGCACTCTCCTGTGCAAGGCTGCTTAGCATGACAATGGAGCTGAGAGATGGGTTCTGGGAAACAGGTGCCGCTCTTGTCACCCCTCCGACCCGCAGTTTGGTCAAGAGGGGAATTGATATGGGTTAGCCTAATAGAGAGGTACCCTGGCCTCATGTAGGCCTAGGCCCAGAGATGGAGAGGTTTTCATATGGAAAACATGGCCCTAGTAATTTTGTCCAAACAAAACAGACAATCAAATAACCCTGTGTATAGAAGGACCTTCTATAGGTTTTGTTACTGCACCATTAATTGGAAACTGTCAAAACACAAGGCTGTATGCCTCAGGAGGAGGAAGAGAGATGAGGGGGTTCTGACTGAGCCTATATGGAGAACAACATGGGTTGTTCTGTTTCCCTTCAGAGTCTCTCAGTACTAGGCAGACGGTGATGTTGCAAACAGATGGTTTTGCACGACCACCATAAGCAATTATCACTTTCTCAATTGTTTTTGAGAAACTGATAGATAAGATGGCAATTGAGTACAAGCACAAAGTATTTACAAATTCATACAAAGCAGGCGTTATGCTGCAGTTCATATACTGAGCTTCCAAATGTTAACTATAGCAATTGATCAATGACTAGTGGAAGCCTATGACTCCTCTTTCTTCTATGTGTGCAATGCACCATGGATGGGTGCTGTGTGGAAAGTGACCACTAGATGGGAACAATAGGCCTTCAACTCTAACTGTTCCAGTTAACCCCATGTCGTACAGTCACTGCTCAGTAAGAGAGACACAGCTATCTGACATGGACTGAATAAAAAGAGCCATCATTAAAGTCCAAACTTCATTGAGCTTACACCTCAATTACATTTAGATTGCAATCATCTGCCCCTTGTTAATAGGGAATGGCCCAGTATCCTAGGAAATTAGTTTTTCAGGCTCTATGCTAATTTAAATCTATTTTGATGAGGACAGGGGCTGGATTACATTTAAACAAAAAGCAAAAAATATATAGGACAAAACACACATCACGATAAGAGAGACACCACAACCCTACATAAAGAGAGACTTAAGACAACCACATAGCATGGCAGCAACACATGACAACAAAGCATGGTAGCAACACAACATGACAACAAAATGGTGGCAACACAACATAGCAACAGCACAACATGGTAGCAGCACAAAACATGGTACAAAATACTTCATGTTCACCATCAGGTTGCACAAAACCTAAACTATTTTCACTTAAGGCCACCGCGTGGAATGTCGATAAATTTTTTTTTAACAGGGAGTAATATACGCACTTTCATTACATCAACCGCGCTAGGTGACCAATAGATGAATTTGGCGCATTATTGAATTCCCACCTCGTATTTTCTGCGTAAAGCCAGTAAGAAAAAGTCATTTGAGAATGAGTTTTTTTAGGCGGGGCGACACAAGCTCGTCACTTAATTCCCGCCCTGTTATTGAAGAGGCAGAGAGAGAGCACAGAAAAAGATAATGCACTCAAGCGATTGAGGGAGAGCAAGACAGACAGAGCTGGACAACTTTACTATTTTTAAACGACCCAGTATCCCTCCGTGCTGTGCGCTTGTGTGGTTACAAACAGGAGCCTACTAACATGGGATTCTGAATTGCCTGTCAACTAAAAATCTATTCGGAAAATAAGGACATTACCGAGGATAATTACGGCAAATAACGGTTCAACTCAACTGCCTGGTTTGAGATTTTAATATGCGTGCTACCAGTGGTATATTATAGACTCATTGTTTTCCATTATAACTTTCACAACATGTTGTCTTCAATTTGGTAAACATGTGAAGCGTATCGTGCATTAAACAAATCGACTGGATTTGGAACTGTAACAACAAGCACATTTTTATTCCCCTTGGTAATTCGCATACTGATCCCAGGAAAAACGTTTTGCGGAGTTTGACCATAGGAGATAACTTTAATCAGTATTAAAGTTCTCTCGCCACCTTGGAACTCACGGATATGCTACATTGTTTTCATCAGATTTGACAGTGGGGAAATTTACACGTTGGGCACCAACTCATCAATCTGGAATCGTTACAGCCACAGTTTTTTTCCTCCAATACATTTTTCTCATGGGATGAAATATTTAACTTTTCTTTTCTGTTTTAATACGTTAAGTGTTTCGTGATACTGATATCACCATGGATGTTTTTAATTTGAGGATTGCCATTTTACTGTGGTGCCAACTTGTTATTGCTGCATCCAGCTTGGAGATCGGAGTCTATGATCTAGAGAGAGGCAGACCTGCAAAATGCGAACCCATCACCATCCCCATGTGCCAGGGCATTGGCTACAATTTGACAAGAATGCCCAACTTCATGAAATATGCAAGCCAAGCAGAGGCCAGCATCAAACTGAATGAGTTTGCCCCTCTCGTGGAATATGGCTGTGACATGCACCTGCGCTTTTTCCTCTGCTCCCTCTACGTCCCCATGTGCACTGACAAAGTGTCCACCACCATTCCTGCCTGCCGACCAATGTGTGAGCAGGCCAGGCAAAAGTGCTCTCCCATCATGGAGAAGTTCAGCTTCGGCTGGCCTGACTCACTGGACTGCTCCAAGCTGCCCACTAAAAACGACCCCAACTCCCTGTGCATGGAGGCGCCTGAGAATGACACAAAGCAGGAGACCAAGAAGGGGGAGGGCATGCTCCCGGTGCCCCCCAGACCCAGGCAGCCCAGCTCAGGTACCAGCGGGCGCTCTGGCACCAGCCTGGGCTCCTGCGAGAACCCGGAGAAGTTCCAGTACGTGGAGAAGAGCCAGTCGTGCGCCCCACGCTGCTCCTCTGCAGTGGACGTGTTCTGGTCAAAGCAGGACAAGGACTTTGCCTTCATCTGGATGGCGGTGTGGTCCACACTCTGCTTTGTCTCCACTGCCTTCACCGTCCTCACCTTCCTGCTGGACCCGCAGCGCTTCCAGTACCCGGAGCGGCCCATCATCTTCCTCTCCATGTGCTACAATGTCTACTCGGTGGCCTTCGTCATCCGCTCGGTGGCCGGGGCCGAGAACATCGCCTGTGACCGGGAGAATGGCGAGTTCTACATCATCCAGGAGGGGCTGGAGTCCACGGGCTGCACCATCGTATTCCTCATCCTCTACTACTTCGGTATGGCCTCATCCATCTGGTGGGTCATCCTCACTCTCACCTGGTTCCTGGCTGCTGGTAAGAAGTGGGGCCACGAGGCCATCGAGGCCCACAGCAGCTACTTCCACATGGCCGCCTGGGGCATCCCAGCCATGAAGACCATAGTCATCCTCACCATGAGGAAGGTGGCCGGGGACGAGCTGACGGGGCTGTGCTACGTGGGCAGCATGGATGTCAACGCCCTGACTGGCTTCGTGCTCATCCCTCTGTCCTGCTACCTGGTCATTGGCACCTCCTTCATCCTCACGGGCTTCGTAGCGCTCTTCCACATCCGCAAGATAATGAAGACAGGCGGCACTAACACGGAGAAGCTGGAGAAGCTGATGGTGAAGATCGGTGTGTTCTCCATCCTGTACACGGTGCCCGCCACCTGCGTCATCATATGCTACTTCTATGAGAGGCTCAACATGGACTACTGGAAGTTCCGGGTTCTGGAGAGCAAGTGTGTTTCATTCCCTGGACGCCGGAACGAGGACTGCTCCCTGGAGGAGTCGGTGCCCACCGTGGCGGTGTTCATGCTGAAGATCTTTATGTCTCTGGTGGTGGGCATCACCAGCGGCGTGTGGGTGTGGAGCTCCAAGACCCTGCAGACCTGGCAGGGTCTGTGCAACAGGAAGTTGGCGGTGCGGACTAGCAGGAAGCCCTGTGGCAGCGTCAGCTGCAGCAGCTCCCACTGCCACTATAAGGCCCCACCCGTGGTGCTCCACATGTCCAAAACAGACTCTTACATAGAGAGCCCAACACACGTCTGACACTTCAAGTGACATTTCTCAAAGTGTTTTGTAAAGACAATGCCAAAGGGAAAGGAGGCTATTTTGTTATGTGATCTTTTGAAAAGCTCAGGTTGGACTGCATCTGATGTTCGTTGAGTAGCAATACCTGAAAGTGACAGTGTTTGTGCTGTCGTTTGGGGACATTGCTTGCAGTTAAACCACACAGTTTGGTGCAAAAGCAGAATCAGATAAGCTTCTAAAGGGAACATTTATTGTATAGCATGCCATAAAGTTGGTTGTTTCTGCTTAACTAACTGAACATGAATGCAAAAGCGAACTTGCATGGATGTATCAATAATTGGTTTATGCTCCCCTCCCTGTAAGTTTATTTATTGTGTTGTATATTTAATTGCAGGTTCTTCATGGTGTTTCATAAGTTTTTGTATATTGTATGTAAGCGCACGTACTAAAGAGTTATGAGTTATGAATATAGGGCCTGTTGAGATGTACAAGTGCCTTTTGAAAATTTATATTTTTTTGAAAAATTGACGTTAATAAAACATATTTATATATTTTCACTGATGACTACTCTCTCCATTACTTTACAACATATGTCAAATTGTTAGGGGTAGTTGTCATAAACATGAGCAAAGCAAAGACATTCTACAATAGTATAAAAATGTTTTGGTTTAAATACCTGCTTTGAAAATATTAATTTTGCCTGAAACATTTTGATTTAGATTTGCTACAGTGCCTCTTCAAATTGACAAGCTCTACAGTGGTCATTTTCTTGAGGTAATAATGATCTAAGATGCAAGAATATATTGTACGAATAAAATAAATATATCATTAGTTTGGGTGACATTCCTACATTTATTCATTTTTGTTTATTTTTCAGTAGACTTTGATGACCTTGTGGACCCACCTACAGTATGAAGCTCTCACTGGCAAAACTAGTCATATTTTCCCAAGTGACATCAGCTGTTAATTTCATATGCCCTTTCATGTATAACTCTGTCCTTGCATTGCATCAGTGTTCTGTCACATTTGTGGAATACAAAATGCTTGAGTAAAATGCGAACAAAAAGCTGTGTGTTCCACACAGTTAAGCCTTGTACCAAATTTGTGGTCGGTTGACAAAAGCGTTAATATTTTTTTAACCTGCAGCCTCGGTTGAGTTGGAAAACAGTCAGCGCCTCCAGGCCTCTCTGCCTGCCTGTGTTTGTGAAGCTATGCTGAACTTTCTGTTTTCCAATGAAACATCAGCTCCAGCAAAAATAACTTACATGAGGTGACAGTATTCCATGGTGCGGGAAAGAGAGACAGAGTTTTAACGATGTCATGACACTGCCTTTAAGGACATTTTTCTCTGCGTTTCCCAAATATAACACACAGGCAGTCCAAATGTCAGGCTTTTCAAAAGTTCAGTCTTTATAAAGCTAAAGAATACATGGCATTATCCTTGTTGAATAGGTACAGTATAGCAGATTTCTGCTACTGTGCTGCAGACCCATTTATACCTCATAATTTCACATTAGGCCTTAACAATGATGATATTTACATTTTGGGCTGGTCCAGCCCACCAGCCTATCCTTAAACAGGGACATTACATTTTTATCATTCTCTCTTCCCTGTTGCTGGTGCCTGCGTCCTGCCTGCGCAGACATTGTCCATGGCTTGGCAGCACGTCTCCCCGTGGAGCTGAAACCACTGTTACATTTCACCATAAAAAGCTGGGTTTGTCTTGGAGCTGCGCATTGGGACCCCTCTGTGGTATGTAAACCACATGTACCAGTCACAATAAAGTGAAATGAATGTGCCAGCTTTCAAGTTTCTAAATGGGTGACATGCATAAACACTTCCCAGCTAGCACATAATGTTCTGAGAACCATATGTTTCTTAGAGCTTGGTAAGAGCATGGTACACATGTGGATTACCCAGCAGCTCCATCAAGCATCGCATGGATCTTGAAATCGGCATTAACAGCAACATTCATGAAGTAAGTGTCTAGATCAGGGGTGTCAAACTCATTCCACGGAGGGCCTAGTGTCTGCAGGTTTTTGGTTTTTCCTTTCAATAAAGCCCTAGACAACCAGGTGTGGGGAGTTCCTAACTAATTAGTGATGTTAATTCATCAATCAAGTACAAGGGAGGAGCGAAAACCCGCAGACACTCGGCCCCCCGTGGAATGAGTTTGACACCTGTGGTCTAGATGGATAGTTATTTTCAATTATAAGTGAAGGACATGCTATTCATGGGTTGGATGTTTCGTCACAATATTGTTTTGAACGTTCTTGTGAGGACTGATGCCTGAATGAATGTTCTACTAGCTACTCAATGGCATTCTCTGAGCCACCATGCACTGATGAAAATTTAAAGTGCATTATAGTGACTTGGGAAAACTATGCCATTTCTAAAGGAGGAAAATCATTAGTAGGACAACCTTTTGTCATTACTGTGATGTCACCAAATTGACTTTAGATGGAGAATAATTTTAGCTAGCTAGCTAAGATTGAGGGATAGAACCGGGTTTTAGCTAGCTAAAGATAGCATTGCAAACTTTTCTAGTTATGACAATTGTTATCTCTCTAAAGTAAATTTGATGACATGATCATGATGACAAAGTTATCTCCTACTAATTGCTTGCCTACTTTAGCAATGTCATCATATTTCCAGGCCAACTATAGTGTATCCTCAAATAATGATAGCTAGATTGCTACCAATGGTAGCTAGCCTGTTGACTGTTGTTAAAGCTGCAGTCAGTCATTCACCCAAAACGGAGCAAGGTGTCCTTCTTGATTTAGCATGTTTATTGTGTTTTTTATGTTTGTGTTTTCTTTGATGACTGTACAAAATAAAATGCTCAAATTGACAATTTAAAGAGTATTTGTCATTAGGTATTAGAGCTAAAACGAGTGGTGCAGCGGTCTAATCTCAGTGCAAGAGGCGTCACTACAGTCCCTGGTTCGAATCCAGGCTGTATCACATCCGGCCGTGATTGGGAGTCCCATAGGGCGGCGCACAATTGGCCCAGCGTGGTCTGGGTTTGGCTGGGGTA
The DNA here is from genome assembly GCF_016432855.1 of Salvelinus namaycush. NCBI lineage: Eukaryota > Metazoa > Chordata > Actinopteri > Salmoniformes > Salmonidae > Salvelinus > Salvelinus namaycush. Next base: position 22,502,051 of record NC_052318.1, read on the forward strand.
GGCTGTCATTGTAAATAAGAATTTGTTCTTAACTGACTTGCCTAGTTAAATAAAGGTAAAAAAAATATTTTTAGATAAAAATACTGGCGTGTGATTGGATTTGTAGCTACTAGCCTTCCAATCAGAAAAAAAGAAAGAGGGTAGCTCTTATTATTAGCTAGCGAGATATCTCATTAAGTGTATATTTATCTGTGATAGGATTCCTAAAAAATAGTAAGCCTTCTGGATGTTGAATGCAAGAATGAATGTATAACCCTTATGATAGATCATATGACTTATGAAAGCTCAGGCTGGATGTCTAGCTGGTTTGACTTTGCTACAGGCATACATTGTCATATTTTTTCAGTGATGAACTATCAGATATTAAATTATGTTACATATTTTCAAATGTGAGAGTGAAAACTTTAGGATTATAAAATGTAACTTTGTCACCTTGCCAACAGCTCCACAAGTCCCTTCCTTTCATGATCCCCTTTCTTATGTGCTTAAAGGGTCATCGCTGAGAAATACAGGATGAGGACCATGAGGTCATAGACTTAAGAGGAAGATGCTTTTGATGAGGAGCTACTTGGTGAAGACTAGGGTTGAAGAGTATGAGACACACACAGACAGGACAGACAGGTAAACATCGACTGGCAGAGAAGCAGCTGAACTGGTTCCCTCCTAACCCTCCTAGGTTTATGCTGGTGGTGGTGGTTGCTGTACATACCAAGCTGTCGGTGCAGGTTGTAGAAAAGCTATAGCCTGGTCCCAGATCTGTTTATGCTGTCTTTCTAACTTCTAATGTATGATAGTTGTCATGTTGTGTTACCATAGCTGTTGGCTTGGCTATACATAGGAGTTGGCTATATAGCACAAACAGATCAAAGACAAAGCTAACATTTGTCTGATTGTCAGAACAGAAATAGTGAAACGTCAATGTGCTTGAGGACTACTCTATAAATTCTTGGCTTTGTTACAGGAAAGATAGAAATTAGAATATGATGTGGTTTGCTTGTTTGCTTGTGTGGCACCCATAGCCGCGAGAAGTAGGGGTGCTGAGGGTGCTCCAGCACCTGATAAACCACAATTAAAAAATGAAAATAATTATGAAGAAAGTAGAATTCCACCAAATTAGTGCACTAGACCTTTATCATTTATTACTCCTGTATGAGGGGATGAAAATACTCATCGGGGAGTCTGGTTACTTTATTTACTTTCAACAACAGAATTCAGAGTGTTTACTCATTAGAAACATTTAAATAAGTTATAATCTCCAGTATTACCACAAAGTATTTTTCGCAAAATGGTGAAACAGACTTTGTGATGATACTGAAGATTATACTATTGACCATTGCGTATCAGAAGCCTAATACATCAAGCAATACTAAGTGTCATGTCTACTCCCGCGCTTGACGTTACCGGTCTACTAACCACCGGTCCTGGCAACCAATCATTATGCACACCTGGCAACCATCATTACACACACCTGCGCCCCATCATTTGGCAAGCCTGGACTTCATCACTACCCTGATTACTTCCCTGTCACGACTTCTGCCGAAGTCGATGCCTCTCCTTGTTCGGGTGGTGCTCGGCGGTCGACGTCACCGGTCTTCTAGCAATCATTGATCCATTTTTCATTTTCCATTGGTTTTGTCTCGTCTTCCTACACACCTGGTTTCAATCCAATTCATTACCTGTTGTGTATTTAACCCTCTGTTTCCCATGTCTTTGTCAGAGATTATTTTATGTTCAGTGTCGTGTTTGTATTTGGTGCGCGACGGGTCCTCGTACCCAATTGTTTCATTTGTATTTATGGTTTTGGAGTTATGTTTTGTTATTAAATTAATCAATTTTACCAAGTTTAATTCTCCTGCACCTGACTTCCCTGCCACCTATACACACGAATTGTGACATTCCCCTTCATTTAGAACTCTGTTGTATACCAGTCAGGCAGTATTGTTTTCATATTCAGACAACGCCTGTTTGTGTAGTAACACTATGCTTGTTCCGATTAAACTCACTGACTGCACCTGCTTCTTCGTTACACTAAGTATACTTAGAATTGCTAACTGTGCAATGAATAGACGGCAGACCAATAGGCCAGGATGGTCCACCATGCAAACAGGCTGTTCTGGTCCTGCATCTTCTGCCTTTCGTGAGCTAACACTTGCACTTGACCCCCACTAGCTCTGACTTTGCTAAAAGCTACTTTATCGGGAAAAATGTACTTACTATGACTGTAGTTGTCCCACCTAGCAATCTTAAGATGAATGCACTAACGGTATGTCGCTCTGGATAATAACGTCTGCTAAATGACATGTTAAATGTAAATCTTATGGTGACCTATTGAAAACAGTACAACAAGGATATAGCAAATGAAGGTGCATTATGCATGCCTTTTGTTTTGATGACAAAAAGTTGCCTACACACCTATGAAAGTTTGTTGCTTTAAGGGTTCAACTGACAAGTTGAATACGATGTGCCTTTGTTGTTTTTTTGAACAGGTAAGAGGGTGGGCTCTAGACCATCCTATCAGCCTGTGTATGTAAATATCAAATTTCATATTAAATGTTGTTTTCTAATGCCCACACAATCAGACGGAGCATTTCAGTGGCCCAAGGAGAATCAGGGAAATAAAAAATATATTTTGGAGTTATATATATTTTTTTAAACACACAGTGATTTATTCGACAAAAAGTATAATTTCTGTTACTTTATTAGACACAATGTAACTAAAAAAACTGCATGGGAGCTTTAAGAAATCGTTTTAATAAAAAACACAACTAATGTTCAAAGAACGTTTTAAGAATGTTATTTAAAAATGTATACATTCTGTTCTTAGCATCAACAAAACTCCCTTTATCCTCTATCTTGTTAAGTATGTCCAGGTGTGGTGCCCACGCCCTTTAATTACCACACCTGGTCTTAATGAGTGCTTGTTTCCTTTAAATGGGGTCTGTTTGAAAAGACTGAAATGATCAGCTTTGAATGAGTTAAAAACATATGGCATGCAAGCGCCATCCTGGTGACGCAGTGGATTAATTCCATGGCTAGAGAACAGAAGATCGTAGGTTTGAATCTCACTGACACTGTGCCATAATCAAATAGGAATGTGTTTGCATGATTAACACCCTTGGAGTTCCAAATTAGTGCTTTTTTCCTTTGAAATGGGGTCTTTTTGAATGGCAGTGTTATTAAAGAATCCATGTAATTCAAATTCTCTGCAAATTGCGAACAGGAATTGACAATTACATTGTAATTCACATACTGTGCTTAATCATTGGTGAAATGATGGTAGAAATGGTATTGGATATGCTTAAAATCTCCCCAGACATAAAGTAAAATACTCAGACCATGAATGTGGAATTTCTCTTTCAGAAGGTTTGTTAGTCAAGCCAAAGTCTTTATTCAACCAATCAAAACCACTGAAATGTGCCACATTGACGTCCTAGCTTCTTAGCCGAACCATTCACAAAGGCAGAAACCCTTTGGGAGACAATACTATAATAGAGATCCCTAATGGCATTGTAGGAGAGCAGACAAGATAGAGTATCTGTGTAATTGTGTGCTCTCTGAAAGGAAAAGGCTATGTCAGCCCATACGTTTGATTAAAGGAGATCATTAAAGCATCAGGGCTTTTCCCCCTCTTTCAAAAAAGCATGAAGAAGAGAGAAAGGGCTCCTCATTACTCCCCACCCCCAGACAGTATCCCTTTCCTGCGCTGGTTTTGATGTGGAAATGAGTCTATTGAAAAAGCCCACTGAAAAGCTGCAGCCCCTCATAAGGGTGTCCTTTCCAAAATGCCCCCCCCGAACTTTGTGTGCCACTACCTCGGCCATGTCTCACGAGTACCCCTTGTTACTTGCATCCGCCAACACTCACACACACACATGCACTAAGACTCACCAGGTTGTTGAAGTACGTGGTAACATTGAACATCCCTCTAAACCTGGATTAGGTGAGTGATGTAGAGAAACATAGACTATAGTTCCTCTGTGTACATTATGCTGTTGTTGCTGTGGCTTGGACATTCTGATTTCCTATGCCACCCCCCCATTTGAACTAAATATCACATTTATACTCTAATGTTGCAGAGTATTTGATGTCTGACTTCTGTATTTGTTTTGCTGGGATATCTATTCCTCATATAGTTTCACTCTGCTTGCTTTACTTGACAGCCATCCAGCTCAGAGCAGACATCTCTCGCCGAGTGACAAACACACATCAGCCTCTCATCGCCCAATCACGTGCAGCTATCAAAGACGCCACATTATCTAGGTCAGATGTTTGGGAGTTTGCCCCTCTTTAGTTGCCATTTTGATTGCGGTTGCTATGTAAGAGAAAGAAAGAGCAAGGGAGAGGGAAAGTAAAAGACAGAAGGGGAAAGAGAAAAGGAGTGAAAGAGAGAAATGGAGGTCTACAGGGGGTGGGGCAGTGCTGCTGCACTCATGACTTGTTTTTATTGAATTTCAAATGTCGAATAGACAGATGGAAGACAGGGATGCTGTTAACTTATCCATGTGCCCCAACTGTTTGAAGCTTTTGACTCCAGAATAAGGTGGAGCAGATTGACATTGATTAACACGCACGCACGCACGCACGCACGCACGCACGCACGCACGCACGCACGCACGCGCACACACACACACACACACACACACACACACACACAACAGGTGGAGTTGTTGGACATGTACATGCATTAGGCTATAGGATAACCTGACTGAGGATTCTGCAGGAGCGTTAAGCAAATTTGGCCGGTATATGTGTGTGAGTGCACGTGTGTGTGAGTGCACGTGTGTGTGTGTGTGTGTGTGTGTGTGTGTGTGTGTGTGTGTGTGTGTGTGTGTGTGTGTGTGTGTGTGTGTGTGTGTGTGTGTGTGTGTGTGTGTGTGTGTGTGTGTGTGTGTGTGTGTGTGTGTGTGTGTGTGTGTGTGTGTGCATGCATGGGTGTGTGTGCTTGTCAAAGGAATGCACCAGGCTCTCAGTCAATGTTTTTACTTCAGTATTCATGTATACATATGCAATGATGACACACTCAAGTCAAGCATATATAAATGTCTGCTTTGTAAGTTTACTCTTCATGTAGTGTATCATCTCTCACTTTCTATGTTTAGCCTTTGAATTTGGCAACCCTCTGAGCAAACACTGTTGTCCTTCAACAGCACTAGATAACACGCTCGTCTCCATTTTTCTGTTTGTCCTCCCAGCAGTCGGACCAAATATAACAAACAGAATTTATTCAGGAATGGGCTAACTGAGAGCACACATACAGTATTTAAGGAATCAACAAACTGAAACATATTTGCCATAAAGACTTCTCACTGAGTTGGTTTTGGGTCTGCCACAAACGGGCCTTTTTAGACTCAATTTGCATTGCTAAATTGGCATTAATAGACACTTACTGTATGCATGCCCCCGTTAACATTCCCCCCTTGGTATTCAAAAATGAGATTCACATTAAAAGATATGTTTTAGATTGAGGGAGAGTTTGAGTTCACCAGAGAGTTGCACAATGTTGATCACTTAGGGAGTACAGTTCATTTGGAAAGTATTCAGACCCATTGACTTTTTCCACATTTTGTTACGTTACAGCCTCATTCTAAAATTGATTAAATAATGTTTTCCCATCATCAATCTACACACAGTACGCCATAATGACAAAGTGAAAACAGGTTTTTAGAAAATTTTGCAAATGTATAAAAAAACAAAAACAGAAATACCTTATTTACACAAGTATTCAAACCCTTTGCTATGAGACTCGAAACTGAGCTAAGGTGCATCCTGTTTCCATTGATCATCCTTGAGATGTTTCTACAACTTGATTGGAGTCCATCTGTGGTAAATTAAATTGATTGGACATGATTTGGAAAGGCACAGACGTCTATATAAGGTCCCACAGTTGACAGTGCATGTCAGAGCAAAAACCAAGTCATGAGGTCGAAGGAATTGTCCGTAGAGCCCCGAGACAGGATTATATTTGTATTCATTATGGATCCCCATTAGCTGCTGTTGAGGCACAGATCTGGGGAAGGGTACCAAAACATTTCTGCAGCATTGAAGGTCCCCAAGAACACAGTGGCCTCCATCATTCTTAAATGGAAGAAGTTCGGAACCACCAAGACTCTTCCTAGACCTGGCCGGCCGGCCAAACTGAACAATAGAGGGAGAAGGGCCTTGGTAAAGGAGGTGACCAAGAACCCGATAGTCACTCTGACAGAGCTCCAGAGTTCCTCTGTGGAGATGGGAGAACCTTCCAGAAGGATAACCATCTTTGCAGCACTCCACCAATCAGGCCTTTATGGTAGAGTGGCCAGATGGAAGCCACTCCTCAGTAAAATGCACAGCCCACTTGGAGTTTGCCAAAAGGCACCTAAAGGTCTCATAGACCAGAAGAAACAAGGTTTTCTGGTCTGATGAAACCAAGATTGAACTCTTTGGCCTGAACCTGGCACCATCCCTACGGTGAAGCATGGTGGTGGCAGCATCATACTGTGGGGATGTTTTTCAGTGGCAGAAACTCAGAGACTAGTCAGGATCGAGGGAAAGATAAACATAGCAAATTACAGAGAAATCCTTGATGAAAACCTGCTCCAGAGCGCTCAGGACCTCAGACTGGGGCAAAGGTTCACCTTCGAACAGGACAACGACCCTAAGCACACAACCAAGACAATGCAGGAGTGGCTTCGGGACAAGTCTCTAAATGTCCTTGTGTTGCCCAGCCAGAGCCCGGACTTGAACCCGATCAAACATCTCTGGAGAGACCTGAAAATAGCTGGGCAGCGACGCTCCCCATCCGGTCTGACAGAGCTTGAGAGGATCTCCAGAGAGCAATGAGAGAAACTCCCCAAATACAGATGTGCCAAGCTTGTAGCGTCATACCCCAAAAGACTTGATGTAATCGCTGCCAAAGGCGCTTCAACAAAGTACTGAGTAAGGGGTCTAAATACTTATGTAAACGTGATATTTAATTTTTTACATTTTTTATAAATTTGCTACAATTTCTAAAAAACTGTTTTTGCTTTGTCATTATGGGGTAATGTGTGTAGTTTGATGAGGAAATAAGGCTGTAAAATAGCAAAATGTGGAAAAAGTCAAGGAGTCGGAATACCTTCCAAATGCACTGTATACTGTACTATAGTACAGTCCTATACAATCAGTGACGATTTTAGCATGTAAATCCTAGTGGGGCAAGCAACAACAACAAAAAATCTGATGCATGCCAGCAAAGACACTACACAACACAACACTAAACAATACATAAATTGCACTATAACGGCGACAAGCGTTGCCCACAAACTGTTAGGGCCTATATAAAGCTATCCCAACAGCCGAGCTTTCTTTCCAGCATAATGGAGTGAATCCTTACCACCGCCACACCTGGCTATCAGTGGATCCTTGTCTGGCAGCGAAACAATTAATTCAGACTCGTTTACTGCCTTTTTAAAAAACATAGCTGATATGGCTGACTTGCTTAACACAAATGTGGTTTCTACTGACCATTGAGATGTACAAACTATGGCATAAGGGAACAATGAATGGATGAGGCATTCCGTAATTTCGATTAAGACATTAATGAGCGAGCGACGATGGATGTAATCAATATACAGTTGAAGTCGGAAGTTTAGATAAACCTTAGCCAAATACATTTAAACTCAGTTTTTCACAATTCCTGACATTTAATCCGAGTAAAAATTCCCTGTCTTAGGTCAGTTAGGATCACCACTTTATTAAAAGAATGTGAAATGTCAGAATAATAGTAGAGAGAATGATTTATTTCAGCTTTTATTTCTTTCATCACATTCCCAGTGGGTCAGAAGTTTACATACACTCAATTAGTATTTGGTAGCCTTGCCTTTAAATTGTTTAACTTGCGTCAAACGTTTTGGGTAGCCTTCCACAAGCTTCCCACAATAAGTTGGGTGAATTTTGGCCCATTCCTCTTAACAGAGCTGGTGTAACTGAGTCAGGTTTGTAGGCCTCCTTGCTCGCACACGCCTTTTCAGTTCTGCCCACAAATTTTCTATGGGATTGAGGTCAGGGCTTTGTGATGGCCACTCCAATACCTTGACTTTGTGGTCCTAAAGCCATTTTGCCACAACTTTGGAAGTATGCTTGGGGTCATTGTCCATTTGGAAGACCCATTTGCGACCAAGCTTTAACTTCCTGATTGATGTCTTGAGATGTTGCTTCAATATATCCACATAATTATCCTTCCTCATGATGCCATCTATTTTGTGAAGTGCACCAGTCCCTCCTGCAGCAAAGCACCCCCACAACATGATGCTGCCACCCCCGTGCTTCACGGGTGGGATGGTGTTCTTCGGCTTGCAAGCCTCCCCCTTTTTCCTCCAAACATAATGATGGTCATTATGGCCAAACAGTTCTATTTTTGTTTCATCAGACCAGAGGACAATTCTCCAAAAAGTACGATCTTTGTCCCCATGTGCAGTTGCAAACCGTAGTCTGGCTTTTTTATAGCGGTTGTGGAGCAGTGGCTTCTTCCTTGCTGAGCGGCCTTTCAGGTTATGTCGATATAGGACTCGTTTTACTGTACTTTTGTACCTGTTTCCTCCAGCATCTTCACAAGGTCCTTTGCTGTTGTTCTGGGATTGATTTGCACTTTTCGCACCAAAGTATGTTCATCTCTAGAAGACAGAACGCGTCTCCTTCCTGAGCAGTATGACGGCTGCGTGGTCCCATGGTTTTTATACTTGCGTACTATTGTTTGTACAGATGAACGTGGTACCTTCAGGCGTTTGGAAATTGCTCCCAAGGATGAACCAGACTTGTGGAGGTCTACAATTTTCTTGGCTGACTTGTGGAGGTCTTGGCTGACTAATTTTCCCTTGATGTCAAGCAAAGAGGCACTGAGTTTGAAGGTAGGCCTTGAAATACATCCACAAGTACACCTCCAATTGACTCAAAGTATGTCAATTAGCCTATCAGAAGCTTCTAAAGCCATGACATAATTTTTCTGGAATTTTCCAAGCTGTTTAAAGGCACAGTCAACCTTGTGTATGTAAACTTCTGACCCAATGGAATCGTGATACAGTGAATTATAAGTGAAATAATCTGTCTGTAAACAATTGTTGGAAAAATTACTTGTGTCATGCACAAAGTAGATGTCCTAAACGACTTGCCAAAACTATAGTTTGTTAACAAGAAATTTGTGGAGTGGTTGAAAAACAAGTTTAATGACTCCAACCTAAGTGTATGTAAACTTCCGACTTCAACTGTAACTATGTGTTCAGCACTTTTGAAATGTACAGCAACAGAATGCAGAACATGGGCTGCTCTTACATTATTTTCCCTGTACACCAAATCAGAACCGTAGGATAAATAAAGGGGCATATAAGCAGACCATGAAACCTCTTACAATATTAGATGATAACATTTCTCAAAAACAGGTTATAGGCTACATGTACAGCACCACCGAGTCAGAACAGTAACATTAGGTGAAATTAAGAGGTGAAAATAGACCAAATTATTAGGGGAGGCACATGGGCTGCTAACAGCTTACTACACAACATACACTTAGTATTACTTTCTTAGCTACAGTATACATCTCCCTTGCATATTACATAATTTATGCAGCAGCATACAATACATTTTTGGACTCAACTTGACTTGTGATGTGCTCACTTAAACATGAAGGTGGCGTGGCGGTTTTGTCATCAAAGTCTGGATTTATGGTGGGAAGTCTGGAAAAAAACGCACAGACACTCCATTGAATAGCAGGCTAGTGGTTGCTTTGCATTGCTTGCAGTTAGCCACTGATTCCTTCTAAACGACTCATTGTTGAATTTGCGATTTCCAACTTGATGTGTAATCTTTATGTCCAATGGCGATGAGCACCGATACGTTTTATCTATAATTTCTCTTCGTTATTTCTCTTCATATGACAAGGATTAAAAAGGATTTGCCAGTAGATTGTCGACTTGATTCATGATGATGACTGCTAGCTAAGATTTTGAAAGTAAGATGTTGACATGATCAGTTCAATGAAAGCTACTGTACATATATCGTGATTTGACGTCATTTTATCTGTGGCCAATGACCTTGAGCCTTCTTGGAAGGGCACTTGTAATATAACTCTATGGCTGGACACAAAGGGGTGACATTTTTTATGTCTACCCGTACTAAGGACATAAACTTTACGATGACGTAGTGTCCCCATGAGTGACAGAACACTGAGCCAATCACGGCACAATGCTCCTATTTTTTGCTGGCTCGCCCCACCACAGAAAGCACTGAGCTAGGCTGAAACACCTGCATTTTGGAGCTACCTTCCTCAAGAAAACAAAAAAGAGACCGTGTGTATGCGGCTTTATTAACTGAATGATATATATTTTTTTTTACATTGTTTGCAAACTGATATGTGACACGTATTAATGCCAAAATAACATGCAAAACAGGCAAGCCCTGAAAAATATATATATTTATATATATTGTTTTTGGGGGGGTTGCTAAAAATGTGGAGCTCAAAACAGGTATGTGACGGGTCGCCACTGTATACAATGAGCACTGTGTAGGCATAGACCTGGGAGACCAAGTGAGTGGACTGATCACTGACGTTAAGAGATCAATTGACAGTCTGTTCGATAACCAAGCCTTCAGGCACTCCGGCTGTATGTCCATTGGATGCCATACAAGTTAGATCTGTAGCTGAGTGATATAGGAGCATGTCATGTATAATTGCCATAGTGGAGTTCAGCTATATCCAGGGTTGTGTCCAATGGCCTTGCTCCTCTTAAAAAGGTACTTTGTGCTCGTGGCAGGTGCCAATAGGACGTAGTTTGTGAAAATTACGACCAATTTCAGAAAGTAGGGCCTGAGACAAACATTGGGCTTGAGGCTGTGCTGTTAAGTTGACAGTGGTTGAGAGGCATGTATAATTTAGGCAACCCTCAAAACCCGGAGACAGCAGCCGCTCGTAACAAAGGTGCCATTGCTCTGGCTTGGTAGCACAGATGGGTAGCACAGAGAGGGCTTTGTACTGAGAGAGAGAACGAGGGATAAAAAGGGAGAGTGAGAGAGAGGTCTACCAGAGGAGTGAAAACCTTGAAGCAGCCAGATGCTGCCAGGTCTGTCCCCTGCCCCCACTTCACTCTTTAATTACTGGGCACGTCAATTCACAAGGGTGACATGTTATAGAGGCCAGACAACAGGCCACTGAGTATTACACCTACAAATCTTGCCAGCTCTGGTACAGACACACATCCACAAACACAATACAGAGATACAGACAGATAGAAATGCATACCCAACCTTTATAAAGGTGTGTGTCAGTATTACGCATATTAGTGAGTACAGACCCACTGGTGTTGTATTAAAAAGAAAATCCTGCTAGGCCATATGTAGCCCATTAGCCCTGCTCACACCAATGTGGGCAGGTTCCCCTAGCAGGCTGGTACTCAGCGTGGCATCCCCTGTAGCGCCGGGGCCTGGCTGGCGTCCTCACCCTGCCAGGCCAGATGATGAGTCGGGCATATGATGGTTCAACACACTAGCAATGTCCCGCATCGGCTTTACTTCCCACCGCGTGGCCAGACTGACGTTGGTTCCAGGAAGAGGCACATAAAGGAAATGAAGGTGTCTTAATGTAAGGGGTGGCCGTTTTGTAAGAGTTCGCCGCTTTAAGATTAAATTGTGGATGATGGTTGAGATGTAGTCAGGGGGCTGGCTGAAAAAGAGGTTATTGAGTGTGAAAGTGGTTGTAGTCAGTCTCATGCTATAACTAGCGAGCTAATTGGCTTGTGGGGATTTTTTAAAATAAAAAATAAAAAATCTTACCAATGTAGGCAAAACTATCAAGTACTATTTCAAAAATAATTTCATAGTTTGGGTTTAACAAAATCCTGATACTTCTGCCTATTTCCTTTCGCTTTCTTTATAGGGACCACAGTCAGAACTAAAGTAGTAGTATTTTCCCAGTCAATCATTTGTTGTACAGAGTTTAGAACACATTTTATGGCTGTTTAATTAGATCCAGACCTGTGTTTCTTGCTTCCTGCCCTTGTGATGCTGTGGGAAAAGAGGGAGGTTACAAGTGGGAATACATTGAATAGAGCCATTAATAGAGAATTGTATTAAACATTTCCAAATGCATTGAAACTTGGAACAGAACCAAGATCTCCGACAGAGGTTGCTGCACATTGGATTCACGTATTGTACTTTTTTGTGTATTGTAACATACACCTTCACCTTCTCAACAAACACTGAGTCAATAAAAATACAATACTGCTCAGGCAGAGGAAACAGGATGAAAATGAAAAGAAGAGCGATGGGAAATAGTGGCGTGCTCAGGTGCCTGTGTTTGTGGAGCCCTTGTTAATCCGGCATGTAATGGAAAGCAGAGATTACTTTACAGAGAGCAACAGTCACTGCATATTTATCTTAAACACAGCTTCATACGGCCTAGAACCTCTTGTTTCAGGGAGCCAGAGGAGCTGTTCAGGCCAGAATAGTTTTTCTTGCTTTTAATGAAATGAGGTGAAAGACGGAACGAAATGGACGCCGGGCCGGGACTAGGATAAGAAGGAGGTTGTGGTACCCTCGTTACGGGGGGTAGAGTCATGGGGCAAAAACGAGAGCATCGGGGCTTTAACGTATTGAGGCCACAACGGAGATGCTGATGGTGTGAAAAACTCTCCCTTGTTTTTGTTAGCCTTTTTCTCGTGCTCGCTTCCCTCCATCTGAAGCACCTTGGGTGATAGAATTTGTCCATTGTTTTCCTGGCCTACCCCCTCGGTTCATCACTATTACAACACATTCTGTGGAGACAGCAGCTCCACCACTAGCCAAACCCACATGACATCTGTGGACAGTCATTCTGCTTCCTCAAGACATTGAGAATTTAGAATCATTCTATGGACAACCTCAGCATCTTAACTCTGTTATGGTCAAGTCTTTATGGTGCTGTGTTATCCACCTGGATTTGCTCAACCAGACCGTATGACAGCATACTGTAAATCATAGCCTTAGCAATCAAAACAAAACAAAGTTACTTTTATTTATTCAAATGTTGTTTTCAGTTCACGTTTACATTTTAGCAGAGACTCTTATCCAGAGCGACTTACAGGAGCAATTAGGGTTAAGTGCCTTGCTCAAAGGCACATCAACAGAGTTTTCACCTCGTCAGCTTTAGGATTAAAACCAGCAACCTTTTGGTTACTGGCCCTACGCTCTTAACTACTAGGCTACCTGCAGCATTATGGTCACAGACAGGTGTGCTTTAATCAGCATCTGACTCTGGACTTCATGCCATCTCACTTTAGATCACTTTTTATAGAAGACTTCAAACCAAGTCTCTGGCCAGGCCAGTTAGAGTAAACCAGCCCTCACAGGCACCAAAATGGCCCATTTTAGGCCCATAAATGGACGACCACCACACCATGTCTGCACATCACAAACATCCATACCTGTCTGACACACAGCCTGTACAGCAAAAAAAACAACGAGACCTCGTCAGACACGAGAGCCAATCACATTGTCTGGAACCCAAAGAATCCCAAACCTGGGGTGTGCGCCAACATTTGTGGCTTTTCCCACGTGCTCTGGCTGGCCTGCAAAGGCCGTTTGCTCGGCCCAGGAGCTAGTCTTACAATACCTCTCTCCCATCTGCACTGCATTACTGGGCCTGACGCTCTGCCCGCCACTCAAAGGAGACTTTATGGATCTGTGAGAGTGCGAGCTGCTCCCTCTCAGACTGTTTCCCATTAAGATCTCCATCGCCATCGAGGTTCTCTGTTACATACTTACACCTACTCACACCTCCCCGGGAAACCTGCCTTCCATTTACCTCCACTCACATAGCCTGTTTTCTTTTCTACAAACTGGAACGATGAGCTGATTGAAGGCGTTGTAGTGTTAACTTTTACCCGTCCGTTTTACTGTTATCGAATAGTACTGAAAGCCTACAGTCACCTCAATGTTATGAGAGAGACGTTGTCGGCTAGGATTAGTAGTTTGTCAGTAAAGTCAGTCAGCAACGGTCTGGGTTTGTCATTTGGTGTCCTGCACTCTGTGGCTTGTTTTACCTCAAATGAGAGGGTACGGTATGATGCGGTTTACACAATCCCATTAATACACCAAACTTACTTCTAGGCCAGTTAATCATACATACTGTAAATGTGTGTGTGTAAGTTGACAAAAACCTTTGTATGAGAATGAGTGTGCTCGTTTTATTGAATAAGTATGTCTGAGTAAGACAGTGAGTGTGTTCATGTGCCTGCGAGGGTATGTGTGTCTGTGTATGTGTGTGTACTGTACTATATGTGTTTACAGTACATTAATAAATGTACTGTTCCTTTGTTTTTGCACGGATAGCAGAAGGGAAAAGTATGTAGCCCGTCTAGTCCATGCCTTGCTGATAGACGTACGGGTCGGTGGAAGGACAAAGGGGGAGAGGTGATAAGACTCCCTCCCAGGTGTTGGTTCCAGGAGGAGTCTAGCCAAGAGGATGTGGTTTCCCTCTCCACCCCAGCCTGGCTCACCAAGAATGCTGAGTTACTGGGAAAAGCGGGACAGGAAAAAGATACAGCGCGTACCGACCAGGGCAGCACTATTTTGTGTTTTACTAGGCTCACATGGCCCAAGCCTCACACTTTTAACCTCAGCAGATTCTGCAAAGCTGCTTTCTGTATTGTTCTGCAGAGACTGTGTTTATAACATGTGTTTATCAGGACTTTGCAGTTGTTTGTTATGGCTGACTCAGTGCTTGTTCTTCAATCCTGAATCATTTGAGCCAAAGTATTAGGAAAGCTGAGGTCATCAAGGGTCAGCAAGAACTTTTGAGAACGATAATAAACCAGGGTGTAATACGACCTGAGCTTGAATCTGAACAGTACATGGATCCAAATTGGAATGACTTGACTGTTTGCTCAGATTAATTGGAGCTTCATTCACAGTAAGCAGGAGGTTGAGTACACAGACATGGATTTAGTTTTGGGCAGGGTTTCCTTACTCTATTCTCTTTGACAGACCTTAGTCAGCAGGGCCTGAGCAGCTGGCTCCACCTGCTGTCATTTTACCTTTCAGCATTTATATGCAAGTTTTTCGTCTTCGTCAATTATAGATTGAATTCAATGATCGTCATAATCATGGGATGATTGGTCAGTATCGTACTTTACCAAAACAAGAAATGTATGCACATTTACATTTATTTGACAGGGACAATGCACATTAATCAACATTTCTGTAAATGTGCCAGATTTAGCCAGCTGTGTCACACCCTGATCTGTTTCACCTGTCTTGTGATTGTCTCCAACCCCCACCAGGTGTCTCCCATTACCTCATGTGTATTTATACCTGCGTTTTCTGTTTGTCTGTTGTCAGTTCGTCTTGTCCCTTCAAGTCCTACCAGCGTGTTCTCGTGTTTCCTGTGCTCTAGTTTTTGCTTTTCCTTGTCTTCCCAGTTCTGATCCTGCCTGCCTCTGATTTGGATTACGACTATTTGCCTGCCTTGACCTACTGATTGCCCTTGTACTGTAATAAACTCTGAGATTTGTACTATCCGCCTCCTGTGTCTACATCTGGGTCTTAGCCTGAGCAGTGATAAGCTGCCTATTTTTTCAAACCATTACACCCCAATTACGATCCCATTTCAACACAGAAGGCTCTATCTAGCCTCCCCAGTTACTGTACTACAACCAGTTATTTAGTCCCTGGTCCTTATGCATGTGACATAAGCACTGAGTTATAACTACTTCTGCTGTCAAAATGTCTGTCCTCCCTGAAAATATGTGAAAATATGGTATTGTGTTTCCATATTGGTGAAAGTACAAAACAAGAGGAAGTCTGAGAGCATGCAATAGCCACAGAGGGAATGGAGGAGGGGGGAGCGTAGACCAAAATAAAAACACTGCAACATTCCAAAAAAGGTTAAATGCCTTTATGAAAACAGGAGCAGCATCACTTAGAAAATATCTGCTGGAAATAACATTATTGCTGCAAACACGTTGTGTGGGAAACATGATCGGCTGCCAGCTGTTCCCTTTTTTTCCTCTTGTAAAAAATGATAATTTGCTAGTTTGTATAATTCCGAACTTGTCAACATAATTTGAAGCGACGCATTATAAATGTATTGGCAAAGATGAATTGAATCCCAAGGCACAGAGAAATGCCACAATAACATGACTTCAATTGAAGGAAGAAGTCAGAAATGTTCACTAAAGATGGTGGTCATTTACTGAACTCTGTCATTGGGACATTTCACATAGACATACCCACAATGTAATGACACATGTAATGATACATTGTGGGTTTCCCTGTGGAAAGGAGCTATTGTGGGGCTCATGCTAAACTACAGAAACAAATGTATAGTCAACTGACTGTGGCTAGATCAAATCCTCCTATTGCCTCATATCCCTCTTCATCCTCCCCTCCTCCAATAGATCAAGTCTGGCAACAAGGCTAGCTGTTGTACACCACAGAAACATTTCATACTCTCAGATGATTTCTTTACAAGTTCACGGCCAAACTGCTTGTAACCTTGCAGTCAATGTAGTGCTCCCTGCTCACAGGTCTGTTGTTTTACCCTTGACCTGATGACCTCATTAAGTCGGGTGTAAGTTTATTGATACTGTCAGTGACTGTGGACCAGACTGTGCTTACGACTTTATACAAGATGTCCCTCCCTGCTGCTATTTGACTTTCAACCTGTGTGCTTGGACTCTTTCCAGCCTATGATCCAACCGCACTAGGCCCCCTAGACCCCTGAGCATCCCTGCTCACATTTCCACGCCAAACAACCATCTCAATGACATCTAAACATCCCTCAATACAGACATCATCTCTCTGCCCTCCACACCGTATCAGTTCCACACTGAAAAGTCTCCGCTTTCCAAATGGGGGAGAGACACCGTTTCCACTTGAGCC
Source organism: Salvelinus namaycush (assembly GCF_016432855.1). Lineage (NCBI taxonomy): Eukaryota > Metazoa > Chordata > Actinopteri > Salmoniformes > Salmonidae > Salvelinus > Salvelinus namaycush. Next base: position 22,518,914 of record NC_052318.1, read on the forward strand.
TACTCTGCTTTATTGCATTACCCATAATCCCACTCACACACTACTGTGGCAAGGACTGCTCAGAGTTGGGTTTCGCAGAGTTGGCACATAAGCTGGGCCCTCACAGACATCCGTCCCCTCTGCCATCCACTAAGAGGATGGTAGCAAATGGCACGTCTCTTGGCAGCGGAACACAGAGCCGTAGAGGATGTCAGTCTCGCCCCTGGCATTCTGCTCATGTAGCACCACTGCAAATGGTGGTGGCTGAGGGAGGAGGTGGACATGTCACTTCTCTTGTCTGGTTTTGGTTTCTGTGCTAATGAAGAACGGCAAGTTGGCTCAAGAAGAAAATATGTCTAGAACTGGAAGTTGGCTAAAGACTTGCACCCAGCAACCATCACAGCCCCTTCCCATTGGAAGTGCCATGCATTGTAAACTTGGAACATATGCTAATGCTAATGTGAAGCCTTTACTGTTTATTAAAAGTTAGCATGTGTTTGGCCCCAGCAGGCGCAGCGCTGGGGGACTGGTCAAGGCCTTGGGGACTGGTCAAGCGGACTGGACCCCCGGCCGCTCGCCTCAACACACTCCACGCCACTGACCCCAAGGAGATTACGAGCGCACCCAGCGGGCAATAAAACGGGTTGGCACCAGAGATTCACGTTATTGCATCTGTCAGCAGGAAACAGGGCTGGATTAAGGGGACGGGGCTGGAGGGGTGGAGATGGCGATGTCTTGTTTGTTTCTCTTTCATGATCCCCCCCTGTCAGCTGTCACTCAAGTAGAGGCAGAGGAGGCCCTGAGGTCTTAATATCATCGTCTGTATGAAGCCCTGATTGATATGTTAGGTTGATACGCTGAGGTCTTAATATCATCGTCTGTATGAAGCCCTGATTGATATGTTAGGTTGATACGCTGAGGTGCTGTTGGCCCACAGTTGTAAGCTGTGAGACATATTGATTTTAGTGGCAACTTGGAGGAAACCTTTTTAATATCCCCTCTGAAACTTGACCATCCCAAATGTGTTTTGTGGTCCTCAAAGTTGACAACATGGAAAGCAAGTTTTGGGTACTGGACTTTCGACATGGCTCAAAATCTTGTTAGCCTGCTGAGCTAAAGCCCGAAGGCAAATCCTCAGGTCTCAGGCAAGATTGCTCATCGCATAAGCATACAGTAGCTCTGAAAACTACCTCCACTACACCATCACATAGCAACCATTTGACAACAGAACTGAATTTATGTTTGTTAAAAGAGCAGTCATTCAAGCTGCACTGCCTTTCTCAGGGGATGTTTTTTTGCCTCCTGCAGTCACTGCAGGAGCTTTTCCGCTCTACATCCGCCACACTGTGACCAGCTGAGGACCAGAGCAATGGTCACACAGCAATGGTGTGTGTGTGTGTGTGTAAGCAGTGAGCTGAGGCCTGATTCGCGTGGGGTGTTCTGTGGACTCTGCACACACATACAGAGACCAGCCTCCTGTTTATTGCTGAAGCAATGATGGGAGGCCATTTTCTAGAGCTGTGAGCTGTGGAAGAGAAAACAAATGTGGAGAATGCCAAATGATGTGTCTCCACAAGACTAGACTTTGACGATTTCCAGTCCTCTGGGGATAAAGCAATCTGGAATCAGGAGGCTGATGCTGTGTCTCCAGAGTCAGGAAGCAGCTAGCACAAGAAGTGGCGGTGGTGAGATAGGGAGGCCTGATAGGACACAACACTGTCCCAGCCAGCTGAGGGGTGCTGAGTAAGGAGCCCCAGCAGCCCATGGCTCTACCTCAGCGGCAGATTCCAGATTCCAGGCGGCCCCGGGGAATAGCCGGGAATGCTCGGACCAGCTGTTTGGGACTAGAGCGTGGGGAGCTAACGGGGTTGGAATGGGTTTAGCACATCCCAGGAGACCCAAAAACCAGTTTAACATTTAATCAGCTGGCCATATCTCTCTACCTCTCGCTCTGTTTTGTGGAGGCTGTGTACTGGAAGAAGACCCTGAGTTTTTTGTTCTCTTCTCAGTAACCAGAACACTCCTTATGTCGGCCGTTTTTTCTGTTGTTTTGACTGAGGTTTTGCATGTGCAATGTCTTATCAGCTAGAGTTAGTCTTTAGCCCCGTTTATACCTGACGCTTACATGTGTCCTTCGTCCTTATCTTGTCCTGATCTTGCCAGTTTACACTTGTAAGACCTGATCAAAATCAGTTCACGATGATTCTTTTAATCGTCTACACCTGTCTAGACATGTGGGTAGAATCAGAATGAGGACAAGATCAGGACAAAGGTTACATGTTAGAACCAGATATAAACGTGGCTTTAATGCTTGGGAGCTCTGTAAAATGTACTTTTATTTAACTAGGCAAGTCAGTTAAGAACAAATTATTATTTTACTATGACAGCCTACCCCGGCCAAACCCTCCCTTAACCCAGACGACGCTGGGCCAATTGTGCGCCACCCTATAGGACTCCCGATCACGGCCGGTTGTGGTACAGCCCGGGATTGAACCAGGGTCTGTAGTGACACTGAGATGCAGTGCCTTAGACCGCTGCACCACTCGGGAGCAGTTCCTTGTTATACATGGTAAATTGTTTTTTGTTGCATCATCATATCTGTTGATTGGGCGATAGAGTGTTCGGCTACATATACAGTATCAGAATCAGAATCACCTTTATTCACCAAATACATTTACATATACCCGAGAATTTGATTAAGTGAAATGGTGCTGCCACAGTAAACAGAGTCAACAGACAGAATATACACGATAAACATAATACAGACAGAATATATCTGCGCTATATCTGCTAGCATACTAACTGTTAGACCATAGGTAGACCTTTCCCAGGCAGTCTCTGTGGGAGTTTGCCTGGATGGGGGTCAGGGGGGTTGCGGGCCAGGATGGGTGGGTGGCATTCCTGTCAGTGTCACCTCTCACAGAGCAGTCTTGTTCAGCAGACAGGCCCAGTTGTCACCAGGAAGGGAGAGATTTGCCTTCTTCTTCTTCACCACATGGCCCCTCACAGACAGCTGCTCTGCCATTACACCGCCCACAGGACAGCAGAAAAGGTTTTAAGTCAAGTAAATCAGAACAGGAGACGAGGGATAAATAGAGGGAGGTTGTAGCCATCCGAATGTAACCAGGCCCATTGCAGGAGCCAAGGATAGGATGGTGTGACCGGTGTAGAGTGCCTCTGCGTTGTGTTTTGATCGGCTTGCATATGACCAAAGGATCAGGATTTATCTTTTATTCTTTGATAATAATAAAAACAAACATCCATAAATGAAGTGTTGTGCAGTCCTTATGCACCAACTCCTCTATTCCACATGGATATAGTAAACAGGGCGCAAATAAGAATAACAATTGTATCGTTTGACAACGATACAATATAGTGCAATGTACCGTATAGCCTATGGGCCTGGGCTAGCCAACTTTCATAAATGACAGCCAGGCGTTACGTACAGTTAGTACATGACGTGCACTTGCAAACTCACAGTGATATATAATCAAATTATCATAACAAAAACACAACATAACTGATAAAGAAAGAAACCATAAAATAAATGTTGTGCTGCCTTTATGCACCAACTCCTCTGTAAAGTACAAATTAACAAAAGGGGGCATGAATAGCCATGCTAGCCCAATGACAACATGTAGCCTACAGTAGAACGTACAGTAGCTAGCATGTACAGCATTCACAAATCAACAGATGAAAAGTTCATAAATGCCTGAAATGCATAAATATCACAATATACCGGTAGAAGACCATAATATTCCAAAGTCAGTGACAATATAAACTCAATATCTGTGCTTTAACATACGGGATTGATTATGATTTTCATGGGACAATTTTTCAGTAACCTACCTCTTCCAAATTGATACAGTAGACAGGGAAGAGGTAAGGGGGGCAGGGGATGTTCATGAGGGGGAATACAGAAGGAGAAGGAAGTGTGCGACATTAAAAAGGACACTTAAAGCAATAAAAGGAATGTACAGTAATATCAGGCATGGGAACTATTCAGACTTTGTGTAATTATACAACATAAAATGCAACACTTGTTACATGAGCATGGGTGCTACATTATGTGATGTGGGCTGCCGGTACTGTATGTGACCCTGTCAATATTGTTATATTGTCAAGGCGTGTCATAACATGTCATATCAACTTATGAACAGTTATTAATCTTGTATGATAAACCTTATTATGTATGAAACTGTCAAACATTAAACCAAAGTTTATATGGTTACCTATAGCAGCGTTTCCCAAACGCAGTCCTTTTGCCTTAGCAGTACACAGCTGATTCAAATAATCATAACTTGATGATGAGTTGGTTATTTGAATCAGCTGTGTAGTGTTACGGCAAAAACCAAAACGTGCACCCAGGAGCGGTCCTCAGAACCAAGTTTGGAAACCCTGACCTATAGCAATCTTTTTGTGCAGCAGGGGGAAAGAATATGTTTCAGTTTCATAGACATCCATGTGACCCTTTAGCAACATGCATCTGGCTTGCTGTCAGCATTATCTGCAGATTAGGTTGTCATACGGGCTACATCATTAGAATATCAAACTCCTTTCCACAAAGTTGCCCACATACAGCCCCCGACATCACACTCACACCATGTGATTGACTGGCAACTCCCCTGTCTCTAGTACAGGTGACAAGTTGACCCAGGAGATGTCTGGAGTGGACTGTTGGCATGTGGACAACATAGGTGACCTCAGAGACAAATAGCAAAGATACACACCGGGGAGGGAGGGATGACGGTTTAGGCATGGTAACTAGTTAACGGCTTTTCAGATAGAGACATGGAGTGTGATGTGTCAGGGGGACCGATCTGCACATAGTACCGGTGTTATGAAGAGAACGGTGCTATGGGATGAGGGCATTGCCTGGCAGCGGGCCACCACTACTCTAATCCACCCCATGTTGGCAGATATACAACCCCACTCACACCATAACACACACTGGTAGGCTTGTGTAAGGCGCAAGGCCTCTGGGACTCGATATAGTATGTGTGTCTAGTTTGTAGTGTGTGTCTAGTTTCTAATGAGTGTATGTATCATGAGCATGTTCATTTGTGTGTGTGTGTGTGTGTCTTTATTTGTGTAAGGATGTGTGTGTGTTGTCAAAAATAGGATTAACTCTGAGTCGCTATCAGGGTCGCATAGAGTGTGGAGTGAGCCAGTGTTTTACAAGGCACGGATCAAGGCTGGCCTTGGGGTCCCAGATAAAAGCAGGGGCCCTGGGGTCACTGAGAGAGAAGAGGGAGGCACCAGCCATGACACTAATGTAATACACACACAGACCTGACACCAAGCCCCCGCCACCCTCTCATCCCCCAAGCCCTCGTGCCACAAAAAGTTGTCATTATCTCTCCCAACATAGCCCCACTATCAACCCCCCATCACCCATATAGCCATTCATATTTACATACTCTGTCATTCCCAGTAGGAAAGCATTGCAACAGATTGTAATACATATTGTACACATAACGCATACATAGCTGCTCTCTCTCTATCAGCCTGTGGCGGTCTATCAGTGTCAATGTTCCAGGGCCTGCTCCACTGTTATATAGCTATAGCGCCGGGTCTCTGGGGGTGATGAGGCCTGGCTGTAAGCATTCAATGCCCGCATGGTCCACTGATAAGCAGGGGGATGTTTGGGATGCCGACACTTTCTAACGGCTGGGGGGGAGGGAGGGAAGAGGGTTCTGCTAGTTGTCACTGGAGCTGTGGAGGTAGGCATACAGACAGGAAGACTGTGGTTGCTGATACGGAAGGTGACCAGACGGGACTGATTCACTACCTTCTTGTATGTGATATAGAGAGGTGCAAATGTAACTTTCATATGACAAAGATGTGGTCACTATGATCAATAGAAAAAATACTGAAGTGGTATTATTCAGTATTCCTTATTGAATCAAAGTCATATTCGTTTTTGCATGCCATTTAAAAACATGATTAATGTTTTTGCAAATTGAGTACAATTTCAATTAATTTCCTGAAATGACTATAAGCAACCTTGCTCACACTATCAGACTGAAAGTTTGTGCTTTTGAAATTGTCTTCTTTGGAAGTTTTCAAGTGGCCTTGTTCATTTCAAGAAATACAGCACAATGTGAACAATATCCCCCTCTACTGTAAAGCAATAATCCAAGAGTGATCCAGATTATTTTCATTATGGAGAAAATGTGTTTTCCGTGAAAAAGAACATGGAATACTTTCTACAGTGGATTGTTGGGAGGCGTGCCCACATGGCAGCTGGTTAGAGAGGAGTGTTTGTGTGTGTATGTGTGTGCGTTACTGTGTGTACGTGTGTGTGTGTGTGTGTGTGTGTGTGTGTGTGTGTGTGTGTGTGTGTGTGTGTGTGTGTGTGTGTGTGTGTGTGTGTGTGTGTGTGTGTGTGTGTGTGTGTGTGTGTGAGTATGTGTGAGTATGTGTGTGTGTGTGTGTACGTGTGTGTGTGTGTGTGTGTGTGAGTATGTGTGAGTATGTGTGAGTATGTGTGAGTATGTGGGGGTGTGTGCAAGGAAGTGGTGCCAGGTGGCTCTCTGCAGGGAGGGGGATAATTAAGTGGAGGTTGTGTTCTAGCTGACCTTGACCACTGGGTCCTAAAACACTGGGCAGGTGTCCAGGGCAAAGCCGGGGTGATTACACACATACACGCACACACACAGCTTTGGATACAGCTTTAGAAACTTTGTTCTAAAGCTGCATCCACGCCCATTGGATGTAGTGACCATAATATAGTTGCTATATCCAGAAAAGCCAAAGTTCTGAAGGCTGGGCCTAAAATAGTGTATATGAGATGATTCAAAATGTTTTGTAGTGATTCCTATGTAAAACATATTAGTTGGTCTGATGTTTGTAACGTGGAGCATCCAGACGCTGCACTTGATGCATTTATGACATTGCTTCTTTCAGTTATTGATAAGCCTGTATCTATTAAGAAACTGACTGTTAGAACTGTTAAGGCTCCTTGGATTGATGAAGAATTGAAAAACAGTATGGTTAAGAGAGATGTGACACATGTTTCATAAACAACAGGTGTAGACTAACAGTGAAATGTTTACTTCCCAACAATGCAGAGAAAAATAGAAAAATAATAACACAAGGAATAAATACACAATGAGTAACGATAACTTGGCTATATACACGGGGTACCAGTATGTAGTCGATGTGCAGGGGAATAAGGTAATTGAGGTATTTATGTACATATAGGTAGGGATAAAGTGACTAGGCAACATAATAGATATTAAACAGTAACAGCAGTGTATGTGATGAGTCAAAAGAGATTAGTGCAAAAAGGGTTAATGCAGATATTCATTAACCCTTTTTAGGTAGCTATTGATGAACTATTTAACTAATTATTTAGCAGTCTTATAGCTTCGGGGTAGAAGCTGTTCAGGGTCCTGTTGGTTCCAGACTTGGTGCATCAGTACTGCTTGCCGTGCGATAGCAGACAGAACAGTCTATGACTTGGATGGCTGGAGTCTTTGACAATTGTTAGGGCCTTCCTCTGACACCGCCTGGTATAGTCCTGGATGGTAGGGAGCTTGGACCAGTGATGTACTGGGCCATACGCACTATACTCTGTAGCGCCTTGCGGTCGGATGCCTAACAGTTGTCATTCCAAGTGGTGACGCAGCCAGTCAAGATGCTCTCAAGGGTGCAGCTGTAGAACTTTTTGAGGATCTGAATCTTGCCAAATCTTTTCAGCCTCCTGAGGGGGAAGAGGCGTTGTCGTGCACCATGATAGTTCCTTAGTGATGTGGACATAGAGGAAATTGAAGCTCTCGACCTGTTCCAGAACAGCCCTGTCGATGTGGATGGGGGCATACTCGGCTCTCCGTTTCCTGTAATCCACGATTAGCTCCTTTGTCTTGCTGATGTTTGAGGGAGAGGTAGTTCACCGGGCACCACACTGCCAGGCCTCTGAACTCCTCACTGTAGGCTGTCTCATCATCGTTGGGGATCAGGCCTACCACCGTTGTGTTGTCTGCAAACTTAACGATGGTGTTGGAGTCGTACGTGGCCACGCAGTTGTGGGTGAACAGGGAATACAGGAGGGGACTAAGCACATACCCCTGAGGTGCCCCCCGTGTTGAGGATCAACGTGGAGAATGTGTTGTTCCCTACCCTCACCACCTGGGGGCAGTCCGTCAGGAAGTTCAGGATCCAGTTGTAGAGGAAGGTGTTTAATCCCAGGGTCCTTAGTTTAGAGATGAGCTTGGAGGGCACAATGGTGTTGAATGCTGAGCTGTAGTCAATGAACAGCATTCTCATGTAGGTGCTCCTTTTGTCCAGATGAGGAAGGGCAGTGTCGAGTGCAATAGAGATTGTGTCATCTGTGGATCTGTTAGGGCGGTATGCGAATTGGAGTGGGTCCAGGGTGTCTGGGATGATGGTGTTGATGTAAACCATGACCAGCCTTTCAAAGCATTTCATGGCTACAGATGTGAGTGCTACGGGGTGATACAGTTGAAGTCAGAAGTTTACATATTTTTAAGTTGGAGTCATTACAACTCGTTTTTCAACCACTCCACAAATGTATTGTTAACAAACTATAGTTTTGGCAAGTCGGTTAGGACATCTACTTTGTGCATGACACAAGTAATTTTTCCAACAATTGTTTACAGACAGATTATTTCACTTATAATTTACTGTATCACAATTCCAGTGGGTCAGAAGTTTACATACACTAACTAAGTTGACTGTGCCCTTAAACAGCTTGGAAAATTCCAGAAAATGATGTCATGGTTTTAGAAGCTTCTGATAGGCTAATTTACTTAATTTGAGTCAATTGGAGGTGTACCTGTGGTTGTATTCCAAGGCCTACCTTCAAACTCAGTGCCTCTTTGCTTGACATCATGGGAAAATCAAAAGAAATCAGCCAAGACCTCAGAAAAAAATTGTAGACCTCCACAAGTCTGGTTCATCCTTGGGAGCAATTTCCAAATGCCTGAAGGTACAACGTTCATCTGTACAAACAATAGTACGCAAGTATAAAAACCATGGGACCACGCAGCCGTCATACCGCTCAGGAAGGAGACGCGTTCTGTCTTCTAGAGATGAACATACTTTGGTGCGAAAAGTGCAAATCAATCCCAGAACAACAGCAAAGGACCTTGTGAAGATGCTGGAGGAAACAGGTACACAAGTTTCTATATCCACTGTAAAACGAGTCCTATATCGACATAACCTGAAAGGCCGCTCAGCAAGGAAGAACTGCTCCAAAACCGCCATAAAAAAAGCCAGACTACGGTTTGCAACTGCACATGGGGACAAAGATTGTACTATTTGGAGAAATGTCCTCTGGTCTGATGAAACAAAAATAGAACTGTTTGGCCATAATGACCATCATTATGTTTGGAGGAAAAAGGGGGAGGCTTGCAAGCCAAAGAACACCATCCCAACCGTGAAGCACGGGGGTGGCTGCATCATTGTGTGGGGGTGCCACCCCAGTAAAACGAGTCCTACAGTATATCGACATAACCTGAAAGGCCGCTCAGCAAGGAAGAAGCCACTGCTCCAAAACCGCCGTATAAAAAGCCAGACTACGGTTTGCAACTGCACATGAGGACAAAGATTGTACTATTTGAAGAAATGTCCTCTGATCTGATGAAACAAAAATAGAACTGTTTGACCATCATTATGTTTGGAGGAAAAAGGGGGAGGCTTACAAGCTGAAGAACACCATCCCAACCGTGAAGCATGGGGGTAGGTAGCAGCATCATGTTGTGGGGGTGCTTTGCTGCAGGAGGGACTGGTGCACTTCACAAAATAGATGGCATCATGAGGAAGGACAATTATGTGGATATATTGAAGCAACATCTCAAGACATCAATCAGGAAGTTAAAGCTTGGTCGCAAATGGGTCTTCCAAATGGACAATGACCCCAAGACCCCAAAGTTGTGGCAAAATGTCAAAGTTGTGACCACAAAGTCAAGGTATTGGAGTGGCCATCACAAAGCCCTGACATCATTCCCATAGAAAAGTTGTGGGCAGAACTGAAAAAGCGTGTGTGAGCAAGGAGGCCTACAAACCTGACTCAGTTACACCAGCTCTGTTAGGAGGAATGGGCCAAAATTCACCCAACTTATTGTGGGAAGCTTGTGGAAGGCTACCCAAAACGTTTGACGCAAGTTAAACAATTTAAAGGCAATGCTACCAAATACTAATTGAGTGTATGTAAACTTCTGACCCACTGGGAATGTGATGAAAGAAATAAAAGCTGAAATAAATCATTCTCGGATATAAATCATACAGGATACACACCTCCATCTACAGTATGAATACCTCCATCTACAGTTTAAACACCCCCATCTATATTATAAACACCTGAAATAAATCATACAGGATACACACCTCCATCTACAGTATGAATACCTCCATCTACAGTATAAACACCCCCATCTATAGTATGAACACCTCCATCTACAGTATAAACACCTCCATCTACAGTATAAACACCCCCATCTATAGTATGAACACCTCCATCTACAGTCCAAACTCCTCCATCTACAGTCCAAAATCCTCCATCTACAGTATAAACACCTCAATCTACAGTATAAACTCCTCCATCTACAGTATAAACACCTCCATCTACAGTATAAACACCCCCATCTACAGTATAAACACCTCCATCTACAGTATAAACACCTCCATCTACAGTATAAACACCCCATATATATTATAAACACCTCCAACTACAGTATAAACAACTCCATCTACAGTATAAACACCCCATCTATAGTATGAACAACTCCATCTACAGTCCAAACTCCTCCATCTACAGTCCAAAATCCTCCATCTACAGTATAAACTCCTCCATCTACAGTATAAACACCTCAATCTACAGTATAAACACCTCCATCTACAGTATAAACACCTCCATCTACAATATCAACTCCTCCATCTACAGTCCAAACTCCTCCATCTACAGTATAAACACCTCCATCTACAGTCCAAACTCCTCCATCTACAGTATAAACTCCTCCATCTACAGTCCAAACTCCTCCATCTACAGTATAAACACCTCCATCTACAGTATAAACACCTCCATCTACAGTATAAACACCTCCATCTACAGTCCAAAATCCTCCATCTACAGTATAAACTCCTCCATCTACAGTATAAACACCTCAATCTACAGTATAAACACCTCCATCTACAGTATAAACACCTCCATCTACAATATCAACTCCTCCATCTACAGTCCAAACTCCTCCATCTACAGTATAAACACCTCCATCTACAATATCAACTCCTCCATCTACAGTCCAAACTCCTCCATCTATATTATAAACACCTCCATCTACAGTATAAACTCCTCCATCTACAGTCCAAACTCCTCCATCTACAGTATAAACACCTCCATCTACAGTCCAAACTCCTCCATCTATATTATAAACACCTCCATCTACAGTCCAAACTCCTCCATCTACTGTATAAACACCTCCATCTACAATATCAACACCTCCATCTTCAGTATAAACTCCTCCATCTACAGTATAATCACCTCCATCTACAGTATAAACACCTCCATCTACAGTCCAAACTCCTCCATCTACAGTATAATCACCCCCATCTACAGTATAAATACCCCCATCTATATTATAAACTCCTCCATCTACAGTATAAACACCTCCATCTACAGTATAATCACCTCTATCTACAGTATAAACAACTCCATCTATAGTATAAACACCTCCCTCTACTGTATAAACATCTCCATCTACAGGATACACACCTCCATCTACAGTTTAAACATCTCCATCTACAGTTTAAACATCTCCATCTACAGTATAAACACCTCCATCTACAGTATAAACACCCCCATCTATAGTATAAACACCTCCATCTACAGTATAAACACCCCCATCTACAGTATAAACACCTCCATCTACAGTATAAACACCTCCATCTACAGTATAAACACCCCCATCTACAGTATAAACTCCTCCATCTACAGTATAAACACCTCCATCTACAGTATAAACACCCCATATATATTATAAACACCTCCAACTACAGTATAAACAACTCCATCTACAGTATAAACACCCCATCTATAGTATGAACAACTCCATCTACAGTCCAAACTCCTCCATCTACAGTCCAAAATCCTCCATCTACAGTATAAACTCCTCCATCTACAGTATAAACACCTCAATCTACAGTATAAACACCTCCATCTACAGTATAAACACCTCCATCTACAATATCAACTCCTCCATCTACAGTCCAAACTCCTCCATCTACAGTATAAACACCTCCATCTACAGTCCAAACTCCTCCATCTATATTATAAACTCCTCCATCTACAGTATAAACACCTCCATCTACAGTCCAAACTCCTCCATCTATATTATAAACACCTCCATCTACAGTCCAAACTCCTCCATCTACTGTATAAACACCTCCATCTACAATATCAACACCTCCATCTTCAGTATAAACTCCTCCATCTACAGTATAATCACCTCCATCTACAGTATAAACACCTCCATCTACAGTCCAAACTCCTCCATCTACAGTATAATCACCCCCATCTACAGTATAAATACTCCCATCTATATTATAAACTCCTCCATCTACAGTATAAACACCTCCATCTACAGTATAATCACCTCTATCTACAGTATAAACAACTCCATCTATAGTATAAACACCTCCCTCTACTGTATAAACATCTCCATCTACAGGATACACACCTCCATCTACAGTTTAAACATCTCCATCTACAGTTTAAACATCTCCATCTACAGTATAAACACCTCCATCTACAGTATAAACACCCCCATCTATAGTATAAACACCTCCATCTACAGTATAAACACCCCCATCTACAGTATAAACACCTCCATCTACAGTATAAACACCTCCATCTACAGTATAAACACCCCCATCTACAGTATAAACACCTCCATCTACAGTATAAACACCTCCATCTACAGTATAAACACCCCATATATATTATAAACACCTCCAACTACAGTATAAACAACTCCATCTACAGTATAAACACCCCATCTATAGTATGAACAACTCCATCTACAGTCCAAACTCCTCCATCTACAGTCCAAAATCCTCCATCTACAGTATAAACTCCTCCATCTACAGTATAAACACCTCAATCTACAGTATAAACACCTCAATCTACAGTATAAACACCTCCATCTACAATATCAACTCCTCCATCTACAGTCCAAACTCCTCCATCTACAGTATAAACACCTCCATCTACAGTCCAAACTCCTCCATCTATATTATAAACACCTCCATCTACAGTATAAACTCCTCCATCTACAGTCCAAACTCCTCCATCTACAGTATAAACACCTCCATCTACAGTCCAAACTCCTCCATCTATATTATAAACACCTCCATCTACAGTCCAAACTCCTCCATCTACTGTATAAACACCTCCATCTACAATATCAACACCTCCATCTTCAGTATAAACTCCTCCATCTACAGTATAATCACCTCCATCTACAGTATAATCACCTCCATCTACAGTATAAACACCTCCATCTACAGTCCAAACTCCTCCATCTACAGTATAATCACCCCCATCTACAGTATAAATACCCCCATCTATATTATAAACTCCTCCATCTACAGTATAAACACCTCCATCTACAGTATAATCACCTCTATCTACAGTATAAACAACTCCATCTATAGTATAAACACCTCCCTCTACTGTATAAACATCTCCATCTACAGGATACACACCTCCATCTACAGTTTAAACATCTCCATCTACAGTTTAAACATCTCCATCTACAGTATAAACACCTCCATCTACAGTATAAACACCCCCATCTATAGTATAAACACCTCCCTCTACTGTATAAACATCTCCATCTACTGGATACACACCTCCATCTACAGTATGAACACCTCCATCTACAGTTTAAACACCCCCATCTATATTATAAACACCTCCATCTACAGTATAAACAACTCCATCTACATATAAACATCCCCATAATTAAGTAAATGTACTTCTATTCTTTCTCTTGCCACTCATGTTGCAGTGAAAGGAAGAACAAGAGTGGATTAGCAGATGCATTAGTCTTGTCACATCCTCCCAAGACAGCAGTAGTCACAGCTGGGCTGGCTGGGCAGAGCTCCAGTGTGTTTCTGTACAAATAAAGCCTTCCCACAATCCTCCTGTCTGTCACTGCTGGGAAATGTCTCCTCTCACAGATATGGACCCTCTTCCCATCAGGCACCTCTTTTCCTGGACCCTCCTTCTCATTCAAAACATAAAATTCTTGATTGGAAATGGACATTTTAATTTGAATATTTAGTAGGCATGATTATTTCTTGTTTCAGACCAACAGGTTCCTCCTCTCTTCCTGATGATGTTACTTTTGTGAGACTTTTGAAACAACAGCCTTCTAATTATATCGTGTTTTACAGTATAACATCTAAACTTTATATTTATGATATACTGTATCTGTGTTTTGTCAGTCGCCTGACCCTCAGCCATAGGAATTAGGGCCGGGTCATCTCCTCCTCGCGGGCCCCCGTGGTCAGCCAGTAATCAGGAGACAAAGTTCAGCAGAGCCTCTAATGAAGATGCCTAGCACATCTGACAGGTTGACCCTAGATATGGTGTGCGCACACACACGTGTGCCTGTGCGCATGCATGCTTGTGTGTATGTTAAGAGGGGGGGGGGGGGGGGGGGGGGAAGATCTGTCAACAAGAGGGTCTGCGTGAAAGTCCATGTACTAATAAAAGCGCCCCCGCACCTGTTGAAAAGGAGGGAGGGAGAGACGACAAGCAGGCAATGACTATCTTCTTTTGCTTTTGGACTACATACCTCCAATAGGGTAATTCATTATTTTTCACACTATAAGCTACAACCATTACATACATGCCAAATATCATGACACAAGCACTACATTGTCTATGATGGGATGCTGAATAGTTGTTGTTCTACTTGTAGTACCCAATGGGATATTTAATTTGTCCCGATAACTACGATCGGTTTACACCTGGCTCCCGCTGTGGCTTTCTGAGAACAACAAAGCCACATTAAATTACAGAATGTAGCTGCCATAGCAAACTGTTCTCAGTGTTACATCTGATGCAAGCAGATGGCAAGTGCCATGCATTTCAGAGGCAGAGTGGGCACCAGTACACCATTCAATGCTGTTAAATGATATAACATGAAAGAAACGGCATGACATCATGATACTGTTCATCTTCTGATAGCATGCTTGTCTGAGAATGAAGTGTAACATCTATCGCAAGTCCTTGAGTATGTGGAGCCGGTTCTATCATATAATGGAATGGAGTTGTTCAAATGGTTAAGTAAAACCCAGACTTTCCATATGAGTGGTCATTGTAAGCAATGGAAATAACTAATGCTGCTGGAGGAAGCAGTGAACTTAGACTCACCTTAGTGAGCTGTAAATCTCTTGTTTAGTCTGCAAATCATCAAATCAAATCAAATGTATTTATATAGCCCTTCTTACATCAGCTGATATCTCAAAGTGCTGTACAGAAACCCAGCCTAAAACCCCAAACAGCAAGCAATGCAGGTGTAGAAGCACAGTGGCTAGGAAAAACTCCCTAGAAAGGCCAAAACCTAGGAAGAAACCTAGAGAGGAACCAGGCTATGAGGGGTGGCCAGTCCTCTTCTGGCTGTGCCCGGTGGAGATTATAACAGAACATGGCCAAGATGTTCAAATGTTCATAAATGACCAGCATGGTCAAATAATAATAATCACAGTAGTTGTCGAGGGTGCAGCAAGTCAGCACCTCAGGAGTAAATGTCAGTTGGCTTTTCATAGCCGATCATTAAGAGTATCTCTACCGCTCCTGCGGTCTCTAGAGAGTTGAAAACAGCAGGTCTGGGACAGGTAGCACGTCCGGTGAACAGGTCAGGGTTCCATAGCCGCAGGCAGAACAGTTGAAACTGGAGCAGCAGCACGGCCAGGTGGACTGGGGACAGCAAGGAGTCATCATGCCAGGTAGTCCTGAGGCATGGTCCTAGGGCTCAGGTCCTCCGAGAGAGAGAAAGAAAGAGAGAAAGAGAGAATTAGAGAGAGCATACTTAAATTCACACAGGACCGGATAAGACAGGAGAAGTTCTCCAGATATAACAAACTGACCCTAGCCCCCCGACACATAAACTACTGCAGCATAAATACTGGAGGCTGAGACAGTAGGGGTCAGGAGACACTGTGGCCCCATCCGATGATACCCCCGGACAGGGCCAAACAGGAAGGATATAACCCCACCCACTTTGCCAAAGCACAGCCCCCAAATACACTGTATATTACATTATTTTAAATAATCACCGTACCCTTTTATGTTTTTGGGGACTAATCCAAGCTTTACATGACTACCAGGCCAATGCAGGTATATGGACTGGACCATTGTGAGGGAGAGTGGGTGCAGTAGGCGTTGTATGAAAGGTTTCCGATTGGTGTGTCAGTAAGTAGCATAGCAGTACGGCTGGATAGTGGACTAAGTGAACTGGTCTTTATCAGTCTGCCTGTCAGCTCTCTACAGAGACCCCCACAGACCCCCTGCACATACTCTGTTACATTAGAACCCTAGAAAACACACACACACACACTTATCACCTAGCTGAGAAGATAAGTGCAGGAAAGTAATCCTCCCCTCTCCCCCTATTTTAGTCACTTTATCATCTGCGCTCATTGGTCAGTTACACAAGACACCCCAGAGGCCTCATAACAGAATATTGTTATTGAGAAGTCGAGCAGGCAAAAGAGAGGTTCTACTAATATAGGAGCAAGGTGGAATCCTATTACACAGGCACCGACGCATGTGGCAGGGTTTACAGTCCATTACGGATTACAATTGGAGAGCCAGCCATGATCTGCCCAACAATGCCTCTCTAGCAGACAAACTCAATGCATTTTATGCACGTTTTGACAAAAACAACACCGAGCCATGCACGAGGGCCCCTGCTGACCCAGTGGACTGGGTGATCTTGCTCTCCAAGGCCGACATTAGTAAGGTTTTTAATCAGGTCAACACTTGTAAGGCCGTGCAGCTGGCAGGCATATTCATGGTCATTTTCAACCTCTCCTTGTCCCAGTCTGTAATCCATACATATCTCAAGCTGACCATCATCATTCCTGTTCCCAAAAACTCTAAGGCTTCATGCCACAATGACTACCACCCAATAGCACTCACATCTGTAATCATGAAGTGCTTTGAAAGGCTGATTATGGCACATATCAACTCAATCATCCCAGACACCCTAAACCCACTCCAATTTGCATACCACCCCAACAGGTCCATAGATGATGCAATCTCAATTGCACTCCACACTGCCCTCACCAACCTAGATATATATGCCATTTAAATCCTTGAAGCTCTGACGATAAGAAGAATACCTATGTGAGAATGCTGTTCATTGACTACAGCTCAGCAATCAACACCATAGTCCCCTCCAAGCTTGTCACCAAGCTTGGGACCCTGGGACTGAACACCTCCCTCTGCAACTGGATCCTGGACTTACTGACGGGCCGACCCCAGGTGGTTAGGGTAGGCAACATTACCTCCGCCACGCTGACCCTCAGCACGGGGTCCCCACAGGGGTGTGTGCTTAGTCCTTTCCCTGTTCACCCACGACTACATGGCCATGCACGATTCCAACACCATAATCAAGTTTGCTGACGACACGACAGTGGAAGGCCTGATCACCAGCGACGATGAGACAGCCTACAGGGAGTATGTCAGTGACCTGGCAGTGTGGTGCCAGGACAACAACCTCTTTCTCAACGTCAATATGACCAAGTAGCTGATCGTGGACTACAGGAAACAGGTAGGCGACCACGCCCCCATCCACATCGACGGGGCTGCAGTGGAGAGGGTCGAGAGCTTCAAGGACTTAAAATGGTCCACACACACGCAAACAGTCGTGAAGAATGCCTCTTCCCCCTCAGGAGGTTGAAAATTTTTTGCCATGGCCCCTCAAATCCTCAAAGTTCTACAGCTGCACCATTGAGGTCATCTTGACTGGCTGCATCACTGCTTGGTATAGCAACTGCACAGCCCTCGATCGCATGGCGCTACAGAGGGTGGTGTGGACAGTCCAGTACATCACTGTGGCTGAGCTCCATGCCATCCAGGACCTCTATATCAGGCGGTGTGAAAAGAAGGCCCAGAAAATTGTTAAAGATTCTAGCCACCCAAGCCATAGACTGTTCTCTCTGCTTCCTCACAGCAAGTGGTCCTGGAGCATCAAGTCTGACACCAAAAGGATCCTGAACAGCTTCTATCCCCTTGAAGGCATTCAGTTGTACAACTGACTAGATATCCCCCTTTCCCTTTTCCAATAAGGCTGCTAAATAGCTAACAAAATGGCTACACAGACTATCTGCATGGACCCTTCTATTTATTTATTTTTTTGCACTATCTGTGCAAACTCACACACTCACTCACACACACACTCACACTGACAGTCCAACACACTCACACTCACTCACACTTAATTTGCTCACAGACACATAACCTGCACACACATTCATACTGACTCTACACACACGCACACACACTCATACAATCATCATATAGGCTGCTGCTACTTTGTTTATCATAAATCCTGATGCCTAGTCACCTTACCCCTATACATATCTAACCCTACCACTCCAGAATCTCTTCTATTTTTCGTGTGTTTCTTTTCTACTTGACTTTGTTTTTTATTTTTTACACTACTACTGATATTGATTACTGCATTGTTGGGAAAGAGCAAGCAAAAAAAGGCATTTCACTTCACTAGTGCATGTGACAATAAAACTTGAAACTTCACAACTATAGTAGTTGCCATTCAAGATTTATTTAACAATGAATAAAGGTTTTAAAAAATCTATCAATCCAGCCACTTGAGGTTCCACCACCAGAATGAGAGACAGAATACAACAAACATACATGTAAAAAAAAATCCAAACCCCTTATTACAGTGCCAGATGACCTCCATTATCTATCAACAATTATAAACTCTACATTGCGTCTTGCCTCAGAACAGCCCTTAGTCTTGGTATATTGGCCATATACCACACCCCCTTGTGCCTTATTGCTTAATTATAAACTGGGTGGTTCGTGCCCTGAATGCTGATTGACTGACAGACTTGGTATACCCTTAGCCATGGTATATGGCCAAGGGCTGTTCTTATGCACGACGCAACGTGGAGTGCCTGGACACCGCCCTTAGCTGTGGTATATTGCCCATATATCACAAACACCTGAGGTGCCTTATTGCTATTATAAACTGTTTACCATGGTAAAAATAAGTGTTTTGTCATACCCATGGTATACGGTCTGATATACCATGGCTGTCAGCCAATCAGCATTCAGAGCTCGAACCATCCAGTTTATAATGCTTAATAATAAACCTAGACACATCAACGGAAAACATTTTTTCACTCTGACTTGACCTTGTGGTAAAGTGCTAGCAAGTTTCCATTTGGACAACCAACTATATATGTTTGTAATCTATACAGTTTAATTAGGGAAGGGAGACAGACCGTGTTCACACCATGGCCAGCGCCAGGCAACTCTGTGGCGGTGCCAGATGGGCAGAGGGGAGCGGCAGCACTGACAGTTTCCTGGCACCCTCACTCCTCTCAGACACTGTGCTACACATGGGAGTGAGACATGCTAAGCAGTGAGAGAGCTGCACACACGTAGGGGGAAAAGAGGAGAGATGAGAGAGATAGAGTGAGGAGTCTTATCTTATGCCATAACAGGCTTAATACAACCTGGACTTTGCAAGGTAGACCTGTGCTCATCTCATTTCTCAAAATGAAATGCAATGTAAATGTTTAAAAATGTCAAAATTAAATTAGCCCAATGATAGCAGAGTAATGCTTCATATACATTTATCAAACTGTGACACACAACATATACGCATGTTTTCATTGATAAATCAGAGCCATATTTACAAGCACTACAACCTCGCCTGGAAAACGCCCCGCAAAAATGCGCACATTTTGTGCTGGCAGAATAATAGTCTCATTTGCTGTATAATTTGGAAATGTTGGAACTGGGCCACTTCTAAAAGAAAGCGCAGTAGAAAATGTTATCACATTTCTGTGGAGAATGTTTTAATCTTTTGCAGTGACTTTTTCAAGCTAAAAATGCATCCCGCCAATAGCGAGTGCCGAACATTGGCTGCGCATTCTAAATGTTTGTCTATTCAAACAAAAAAAGTAGGCTAAATACTACAGCCACACTATCCAAAACAAGTGTTGTTCAATATTTTGTTTTTTAAATAGATGATTGTGTTGCTATCTCCTGTCTTGGTATAGGCTGTTAGATTAAATATGCTATGATGTCACACTCCTATCTCACAACAATACTGTGGCCCACCCATACTGTCTAGAATACCGCTCTATTTACTTTCAAGCATAATGTTTATTGTGTAGCGGGAATAAACGTGTCATGTGAGAAAATAGGATTATGATTTTGGCCCATATAATAAAACTCAAAGAAACATATTAGACTACATGCTACTATCTCAATACCAACGGCAAATGCACATGTTTTATCATTAGCTGACAATTTAATGTTTTTATTAGCCTACCATTATTACTATTCCCGTGTGTCAAACACCTCCATTTTGCCCAAAACAACATTTACTTGTAATACAATTATTTTACCACTAAAAGTAGCACGTAAGCATGGTCTGAGATTTGCATGGAGATACTCACTTTCCTGTCAAATTCAAATTTGATAAATACGCGGGAAGTGGAGCATGCAAGTTTTTTTGTTGTTGATAAATGGGGCCCCTGGAGAGTACATGTGAGCGGTGTGGCTAGGAACTTTATAGATTGCTTCATTTAAGCTTCATGCTTTTCTTTTTGAAGTTTAAAGTCTGACACACAAGTCTAGAGCTCTGAAAGAGCCAGGATTTCATTTGCCTTTTCTTCATAGCCTCTTTGTTTGCGGCGTGCTCCTGTACCTTTACCTTTGAGTCATTGCCTATGCCCGACCTCCTGACAGTGTTAAACCCTTTGTACTGTCACAGCCTCACAAACACTTTTTTTTAAAGATGTGAGTCTCAGATAATAAGCATATCTTAGTTTTAATATGAAATCTATTGAAAAACTATGATAACAAAACATTGAAAATAGTTCATACATCATCTGACACTGTGCTACAAAGTCATCAAAATGCAACCTCAAAGGAAATGTACATCTCTTAAAATATCTCAACCACATCTCAAAATATATACAGGTAATTACAAAATTACAGAACATAAACGAAGATGGCTGGTGAGGGGGATGTAATCTTGGATACTGGAATTTCTTTAGCAGGATGTTTCAGGTTATCGTTGTGCTGCCTATGTAATACAATGTATGTGTCTATGCAGTGGAATCAGAGTTGAGTTGGGCTGAGGTGTTGATAAGGTCTCTGGGAAAACTCTCTCTGGTCTCCTTCATCCGTCTCATTGCCCTCTGGAATGCCTCTGCCAATCAGAGCACAAATACATTGTTTACCAGACTGTGTTACTTGCTTTTGCTCAGCATATCGTGTACCAGCATCTTGACATTTTGTAATTCTTTCTCAATAATTTGTATGTGGATATGCTATTCCGTACCCAGGACATTATAGACAGCCCCTTGCTGGCTGAAGCCTCCCAGCTGGTCCAGAACACTCTCCCTCTTCTTCAGGTTGCTGGCTTCAACAAATGCCCTGCACACAAGATAAGCACAGTGACATCAAACAAACATAGAAAATATGGCCCAAATTGAAAGCATCCAGATCTCTATAAGTCGTACATTTTTACATTATTCTGCTTTACCCCATACTGGACATAACTGTGGACACCTCATAAAAATAATCTGAAAATATTCACTATGGTATTTTCATCTGTGCAACCAGACTCACCTG
The DNA here is from genome assembly GCF_016432855.1 of Salvelinus namaycush. NCBI lineage: Eukaryota > Metazoa > Chordata > Actinopteri > Salmoniformes > Salmonidae > Salvelinus > Salvelinus namaycush. The sequence continues at coordinate 22,540,773 of NC_052318.1, forward strand.
GCGTGCTGGACACAATGGAGGTTGAAGGTGACGCTGCCTGTGGTCTGTATGCGGAAGCCAAAGCGACTCAGCCTCTCTCCCTACTGTACATAGACAGAGTCCAGGGGTAGCTGGGAGAGAGTCAGAAGGGAAGGAGCAACGACCATCTCTTTCAAATGCCAGCGCGAATCCTGGAAGGAGCTTCATTGCAGCGATTGGACTGCATGGAGTTAACCATCATCTCAAGTGAACAATTTCAGCTGATAGTTCCAACAGACGAGGAAAACTTGACTCTAGAAAATATTTTTTCCACGAGAGGACTACACATTCTTCATCTCAACGTTAGAAGTCTTCTTCCCAAGATTGAGGAACTTCGCCTACTCTATAGTAACTGTAAGGTGGGAGTGCTTTGCTTTACCGAAACATGGTTGGATGGTTCGATAACAAATACTGAGATTGAAGTTGAAAAGGATGTAGTAATTAAAAGAGACCGCAATCGCAAAGGCGGGGGAGCTTGTATTTATGTAAGATCAGGTATTGGGTTCAACTATAGATCAGATTTAAACCATGACGAGATTGAAGCTGTGTGGTTGGACATTTTATTGCCAAAATGTAAACCTATTATAGCTGGAACCTGTTATAGGCCACCAGACCAGTACAAGTTTTATGAATCGTTGGAGGAGACTTGCTCCAACTGTACAGACTTTGGTAAATCAGATGTTATTGTTACTGGTGATTTTAATACAGATATGCTCAAAAAGGGCCATGCTACTTTTAAAGCTCTTAAAAAAATGTGTAATCTGTTTGCCTTATACCAGCTGATTAATGAGCCCACCAGGGTCTGTCCTTCTACCAAAACCATCATTGACCTTGTGTTGGTGTCATATAGATCAAGGATATCAAACAGTACGGTTGTAAACTTTGGGCTCAGTGATCCTTCCATCATTTTCTGTAGTAGGAAGGCTCAGAAAACAGCTTTTAATTGACATAACTTAATAAAAATTAGGGCTATGAAGAATTATAGTGCAGATATTTTTGTTAATTGTTTGAGCAAATTGGACTGGTCTGCTGTATTGAAATGCAGTGAGGTGGAGAATGCCTGGGGCCATTTTAAATCATTGTTTTTACATACTGTAGATAAGCAGGCTCCAGTAAAAAAGGTTAGAATCAAGCAAAGAACTGAACCATGGAAGAATTATCACATTTTAAATTAAATTAGGCGTAAAAATTTACGCTTTCTGGAGTTTAGGAAATCCAGGGCAGATTATATATTTATAGACTATAAGAAATTAAGAAATTAGGTCAACAGGATGATACAGAAGGTCAAGAAAGAATATTTTAATGACAAAATAGTTGAAAATAGGAACAATCCGAGTAAATGATGGAAGTGTCTGAAGCTGTTAGGTTACAGTAACAGATTAAAGACCAAAGCTCTCAATCTTAGCTTGGACATTGGAGGAAAGGTTACATCAGATAAGACCATGGTTGCAGACAGTCTGAATAGCTATTTTACAACTATAGCTAATACATTAGTTCGCAAGTTACCTAGTCAATCAGGTTGCTATGGGGAGAGTCATGTCCAGCAGTTTTACTCACAGCAGGAGATTCAAGTAGATGATTTTTCATTTGAAAAGGTGTCTGAGTCAACTGTGCTAGAGAGGCTGAAAGAACTTGACCATTCCAAAGCAACTGGTCTTGACAACATTCCTGACAGATTTCTAAAGGATGCTGCGGTAAATATGACCCCCTGTGTAACTCACATTATGAATCTGTCTATTGAGCTAGGGTGTTTCCCAGTGAACTAAAACTTGCAATGGCCATTCCTTTATACAAAAAAGGGAATACGTTAGATCATGGAAACTATCGGCCTGTCTGAATCCCCTGTGCTTTATCGAAGATCATGGAAAAGATTATGTTCAAGCAGATTTACAGTTATATTTCCTTGCATAACCTATTCTATGAGCTCCAATCTGGCTTCAGGAAATCCCATTCCACTGACACCTGCCTACTATATCTGACTGAACACATAAGGAAGGAAGAAGACGGAGGGAAATTTTGTGGTATGGTTATGTTAGATCTCCAAAAGGAGTTCGATACAGTGGATCATGAGATTCTATTAATCAAACTAAGACCCACGGGCTTTAAAAACTAGGCAGGAAAATGGGTCAGCTCTTACCTGCAAGGAAGAAAACAGATGGTGGATGTGGATGGAACCCTGTCTAAACCCAAAATCTTGAACTGCGGGGTACCCCAAGGGAGTGTGCTGGGTCCACTTTTATTTCTATTGTATATAAATGATCTGAAATCTGCATGTACATGTGATATTTTCCTATATGCAGATGATTCTGCACTGTTGGTTTCCCACAAAGACAAAAATGTGGTTGAGATAGCCCTCAGTGCTGAACTTCTGAAAGTCAGTAAATGGCTATATGACAAGAAGCTGTCCCTTCATCTTGGAAAAACAGAGTACATCAAGTTCGGGTCCAAAGTGAAACTGAGGAAATCCACAGATTTTAAGGAGGTAGTAGGTGACATAGTAGTCGCAGCAAAATAATCTGTTAAGTATCTTGGATGTGTGATAGATAACCATCTGACAGGGGAGAGCATGGCACAAAATGTTATCTCCAAAGTGAACCATAAAAATAGGTTCCTGGCTAGAACCTCCAAATATCTGGATAAGAATGCAATGGGGATATTGGCAGGGGCTCTTGTTCAGTGCCACTTCGACTATGTGTAACAGTTTTTCTTCCATCCCTCTCCTCACCCCTACCTGGTCTCGAACTAGGGACCTTCTGCACACATCAACAACTGCCTCCCACAAAGCATCGTTACCCATCGCTCCACAAAGTGCTTTGTGGGTGACTGTTGTTGATGTGTGCAGAGGGTCCCTGGTTCGAGCCCAGGTAGGGGTGAGGAGAGGGACGGAAGCTATACTGTTACATTGATGCTGTTGACCCGGATCACTGGTTGCTGTGAAAAAGGAGGAGGTCATCAGGGGGGTGAGTGTAACCGGTGTGAAATGGCTAGTTTGTTAGCGGGGTGCGCGCTAATAGAGCTTCAATCGGTGACGTCACTTGCTCTGAGACCTTGACCCATGTGGAGCGATGGGTAACGATGCTTCGTGGGAGGCAGTTGTTGATGTGTGCAGAGGGTCCCTGGTTTTAGCCCAGGTAGGGGCGAGGAGAGGGACGGAAGCAAAACTGTTACATATGCATGCTCTTCCTGGTACAATAGTGCCCCCAAGATATAAAAAATTAATTGCAGACATCTCAGAACAAATTAGTCAGGATTATTCTTAAACTTCCAGCACTTACGCATCTTGACTATTCACACTTTGAAAGTCTTAGATGGCTTAAAATGGAGGAGAGAGTCGCTCAGATAAAATTGTGTCTTGTGCATAAGATTGTCCACAGTATGGTCCCCAGATACTTATGTAACTACTTTAACTTAGTAAGGGATAACCATAACTGTTCAACTAGAAGGAGTGAAATTACGTTGTTCCTTTTAGATTTAAAAGTGGTAGGGGAAAGAAACATTTTTATACTCAGCTGCCATTCTTTGGAATAATCTTCCAAAGAATTTGAAACTTATAACCTCCATAGGTAGTTTCAAGTTCTCACTGAAAAAATGCCTAAATAGTAGCATGTCTCAAAAGTGAGTGGCAATATTAAAGTACAGTGCCTTGCAAAAGTATTCATCCCCCTTGGCGTTTTTCCTATGTTGTTGCATTACAACCTGTAATTTAAAAATATTTTTATTTGGATTTCATGAAATGGACATACACAAAACAGTCCAAATTGGTGAAGTGAAATTTAAAAAAATACTGTTTCCAAAAATTCGAAGAAATAAAAAACGGAAAAGTGTTGCGTGCATATGTATTCACCCACTTTGCTATGAAGCCCCTAAATAAGATCTGGTGCAGCAACCAATTACCTTCAGAAGTCTATATATATAGACTTATAGATATATAGATATATATATTAGGGATTGATTGTTTATATATCAAGGTTATGTGAGACAAGGACGATGCACCTGTCCATAGTTGTTTATTAGGAACAGAAATTGTATTAATTATCGGATGCTGTGAAACAAACAAATTGTGTCTGTCATTGTGTGTTGTCATTACAATTGCCGCCTAACCTTGTTGTATTCTCGCTTCCTCTTTCCCTCTCCAAAAGGACCACAATGGAAATAAGCTGTTAAGCTTTATTGTGTTATCCTTGATGATTTTCTTAAATTGTGTGTGGAGACGTCATCATCTGGAGCGCCCTTATGTATGGGTTTTACAAATTGTCAAATAAATTCAATCAATCAATCAAGCTAGACTTGTATTTAAAGAAATCCTTATCTTCTAAGTCAGTGTTTTTAGCACTTTCTTCAGAGAATTGCGATATTTTATTTGTACCTTGAAGGTCCCTCTCACCCTGACGTAACTGTAGTCCTCCATCTCAGGGGATCCACCAATAAAGAAGCGTCTCAGTTCCGACACGGTTCCGGTCTGCAGTCGTCTCCACGTATAGCATGTTATGGTATGCTTCCCTATGGGATACAGACACACACCTGTTTGAGCCAGAGTTTATCATCATTTATACTACTTTCAGAAAACAATTCTGACTGTCATTGAACGGCGCCATGCTCTATACACATCTTACCAGGGGTGGAAGGGATGACCAGGTAGCCATAGCCATAGTTCTGTAGCGCTGCCAGAAGTCCAGGGAGAGGACCTTGAAGTAGAGCACTGGCCATTGGGGGAGGGACTCTATGATCAAATAATAAGCAGAAAAATTAAATAAATGCCATATGAAGTTATGCTATGATGAAATGCATGGAGCCGTGAAAATGCCCGTCACAAATACCATTTAATTTTCATTATCATCAGGAAAAAATATATAAACTCACCCTCTGTCCCATCCTCTCTCCTGTCCCATCCTCTCTCCCTTTCAGCCTCGAAGCTGAAAGGGTAACTGAAGAAAGCCACGTCGTCCTGAAGGCATAATAAAAGCATGTTCAGATGTTTACCTATGTCTCTCATAAGAACAGAGGTTAATGTGAAGACCTGAATTGTAGACCCACCTTTCGTATGACTTTGTGCGACAGGTTCGAGTCGACTGAAATGGCAGAGTGGACCAATCTATGCATAACAGGCAGAGTAAAGTTAGTCAAAAACAACTTGTTAAAAATAACCAGCTACAGTGCCTTACAAAAGTTTTCAGATCTCTTGGATTTCTTCACATGTTATTGTGTTATAAAGTGGGATTAAAATGGATTTAATTGTCATTTTTTATCAACAATCGACACAAAATACTCTATAAATTGGAAGAAATGTTTTATATTTTCTAAGATAAATTACAAATTCAGAATTAAAATATACTCATTGCATGAGTATTCCCTTTGTTCAGCATAAATTCGTTCAGGATTAACAAATCACATAAGTTACATGGACTCGCTCTGTGTGAAATAATAGCGGTTGACATGAGTTTTGAGTGACTAACCCTTCCTCTGTCCCCCATACATACAGTTGAAGTCGGAACTTTGCATACACTCATTAAAACTTGTTTTTCAACCACTACATTTCAAAAGTGCTGAACACATAGTTACAGTTGAAGTCGGAAGTTTACATACACTTAGGTAGGAGTCATTAAAACTTGTTTTTCAACCACTCCACAAATGTCTTGTTAACAAACTATAGTTTTGGCAAGTCGGTTAGGACATCTACTTTGTGCATGACACAAGTAATTTTTCCAACAATTTTTTACAGACAGATTATTTCACGTATAATTCACTGTATCACAATTCCAGTGGGTCAGAAGTTTACATACACTACATACACTGTGCCTTTAAACAGCTTGGAAAATTCCAGAAAATGAGGTCATGGCTTTAGAAGCTTCTGATAGGCTAATTGACATAATTTGAGTCAATTGGAGGTGTACCTGTGGATGTTTTACAAGGCCTACCTTCAAACTCATTGCCTCTTTGCTTGACATCATGGGAAACTCAAAAGAAATCAGCCAAGACATCAGAAAAAAAATTGTAGACCTCCACAAGTCTGGTTCATCCTTGGGAGCAATTTCCAAATGCCTGATGGTACAACGTTCATCTGTACAAACAATAGTACGCAAGTATAAACACCATGGGACCACGCAGCCGTCGTACCGCTCAGGAAGGAGACGCGTTCTGTCTCCTAGAGATGAACGTACTTTGGTGCAAAAAGTGCAAATCAATCCCAGAACAACAGCAAAGGACCTTGTGAAGATGCTGGAGGAAACAGGTACAAAAGTATCTATATCCACAGTTTTATTTTTGAACCTTTATTTAGCTAGGCAAGTCAATTAAGAACAAATTCTTATTTACAATGACGGCCTAGGAACAGTGGGTTAACTGCCTTGTTCCGGGGCAGAACAGCAGATGTTTTTTTTACCTTGTCAGCTCGGGGATTCAATCTAGCAACCTTTCGGTTACTGGGCCAATGCTCTAACCACTAACCTACCTGCCACCCCAGTAAAACGAGTCCTACAGTATATCGACATAACCTGAAAGGCCGCTCAGCAAGGAAGAAGCCACTGCTCCAAAACCGCCATAAAAAAAGCCAGACTACGGTTTGCAACTGCACATGAGGACAAAGATTGTACTATTTGGAGAAATATCCTCTGATCTGATGAAACAAAAATAGAACTGTTTGACCATCATTATGTTTGGAGGAAAAAGGGGGAGGCTTACAAGCTGAAGAACACCATCCCAACCGTGAAGCACGGGGGTAGGTAGCAGCATCATGTTGTGGGGGTGCTTTGCTGCAGGAGGGACTGGTGCACTTCACAAAATAGATGGCATCATGAGGGAGGAAAATTATGTGAATATATTGAAGCAACATCTTAAGACATCAGTCAGGAAGTTAAAGCATGGTCGCAAATGGGTCTTCCAAATGGACAATGACCCCAAGCATACTTCCAAAGTTGTGGAAAATGTCTTAAGGACAACAAAGTCAAGGTCTTGGAGTGGCCATCACAAAGCCCTGACCTCATCCTCATAGAAGTTTTGTGGGCAGAACTGAAAAGGCCTGTGCGAGCAAGGAGGCCTACAAACCTGACTCAGTTACACCAGCTCTGTTAGGAGGAATGGGCCAAAATTCACCCAACTTATTGTGGGAAGCTTGTGGAAGGCTACGCAAAACGTTTGACCCAAGTTAAAACATTTAAAGGCAATGCTACCAAATACTAATTGAATGTATGTCAACTTCTGACCCACTGGGAATGTGATGAAAGAAATAAAAGCTGAAATAAATAATTCTCTCTACTATTATTCTGACATTTCACATTCTTAAAATAAAGTGGTGAACCTAATTGACCTAAGACAGGGAATTTTTACTCTGATTAAATGTCAGGAATTGTGAAAAACTGAGTTTAAATGTATTCGGCTAAGGTGTAAACTTCTGACTTCAACTGTACATACGTGAGGTCCCTTAGTCAAGTATTGAATGTTAAGCACAGATTAAATTACAAAGACCAGGGAGCTTTTTGAAAGTCTCATAAAGAAGAGCAGTGATTGGTAGATGGGTAACAATAACAAATCAGACATTTTATATCTCTTTAAGCATGGTCAAGTTAATAATTAGGCGGTGCATTATGTATTAAACCACCCAGACACATCAAAGATACAATCGTCCTTCTGAACTGAGTTGCAGGACAGGAATGAAACTGCTCCGGGATGTTACCATGAGGTCACTGGTGATTTTAAAACAGCTACAGAGTTCCATGGCTGTGATGGGAGAAAACTGAGGATGGATCAACAACATTGTAGTGACTCCACAATAATGACCTAAATGACAGAGTGAAAAGAAGAATACAAATATACAGAATAATAATAAGTAATACATATTCCAAAACATGCATCTTGTATGCAACAAGGCACTAAAGTAATTCTGCAAAAAAACACAGCAAAGGAATGCACTTTTTGGCATAAATGCAAAGTGTTATGTTTGGGACAAAACCAACACAACACATCAATGAGTAACTGCCTCCTTATTTTCAAGAATGGTGGTGGCTGCATCATGGTATGGGTATGCTTGACAATACTGGGGAGGTTTTCAGGATAAAAAGAAACAGGATGGAGCTCAGCACAGGCAAAATCCTTAAGGCAAACTTGCTTCAGTCTGCTTTACACCAGAGACTGGGAGAGGAATAAACCTTTCAGCAGGACAATAAGCTACAACAAAAGGCCAAATCTACACTGGAGTTGCTTACCCAGAAGACAGTGAGTGCGGTTACATGCACTCACATTTGTCATAAGAAACTAGCTCCCTGGTATACAGAAAATACCCGAGCTCTGAAGCAAGCTTCCAGAAAATTGGAACGGAAATGGCGCCACACCAAACTGGAAGTTTTCCGATTTAGCTTAGAAAGACAGTACCGTGCAGTATCGAAGAGCCCTCACTGCTGCTCGATCATCCTATTTTTCCAACTTAATTGAGGAAAATAAGAACAATACGAAATTTATTTTTGATACTGTCGCAAAGCTAACTAAAAAGCAGCATTCCCCAAGTGAGGATGGCTTTCACTTCAGCAGTAATACATTCATGAACTTCTTTGAGGAAAAGATCATGATCATTAGAAAGCAAATTAGGGACTCCTCTTTAAATCTGCGTATTACTCCAAAGCTCATGTGTCATGAGTCTGCACAACTCTGCCAGGACCTAGGATCAAGAGAGACACTTAAGTGTTTTAGTGCTATATCTCTCGACACAATGATGACAATAATCATGGCCTCTAAACCTGCATACTGGACCCTATTCCAACTAAACTACTGAGACAGCTGCTTCCTGTGCTTGGCCCTCCTATGTTGAACATAATAAACGGCTCTCTATCCACCGGATGTGTACCAAACTCACTAAAAGTGGCAGTAATAAAGCCTCTCTTGAAAAAGCCAAACCTTGACCCAGAAAATATAAAAAACTATCAGCCTATATCGAATCTTCCATTCCTCTCAAAAATTTTAGAAAAAGCTGTTGCGCAGCAACTCACTGCCTTCCTGAAGACAAACAATGTATACGAAATGCTTCGGTCTGGTTTTAGACCCCATCATAGCACTGAGACTGCACTTGTGAAGGTGGTAAATGACCTTTTAATGGCGTCAGACCGAGGCTCTGCATCTGTCCTCGTGCTCCTAGACCTTAGTGCTGCCTTTGATACCATCGATCACCACATTCTTTTGGAGAGATTGGAAACCCAAATTGGTCTACACGGACAAGTTCTGGCCTGGTTTAGATCTTATCTGTCGGAAAGATATCAGTTTGTCTCTGTGAATGGTGTGTCCTCTGACAAATCAACTGTACATTTCGGTGTTCCTCAAGGTTCTGTTTTAGGACCACTATTGTTTTCACTATATATTTTACCTCTTGGGGATGTCATTCGAAAACATAATGTTAACTTTCACTGCTATGCAGATGACACACAGCTGTACATTTCAATGAAACATGGTGAAGCCCCAAAATTGCCCTCGCTAGAAGCCTGTGTTTCAGACATAAGGAAGTGGATGGCTGCAAACTTTCTACTTTTAAACTCGGACAAAACAGAGATGCTTGTTCTAGGTCCCAAGAAACAAAGAGATCTTCTGTTGAATCTGACGATTAATCTTGATGGTTGTAAAGTTGTCTCAAATAAAACTGTGAAGGACCTCTGCGTTACTCTGGACCCTGATCTCTCTTTTTTTAACGAACATATCAAGACTGTTTCAAGGACAGCTTTTTTCCATCTACGTAACATTGCAAAAATCAGAAACTTTCTGTCCAAAAATTATGCAGAAAAATTAATCCATGCTTTTGTTACTTCTAGGTTAGACTACTGCAATGCTCTACTTTCCGGCTACCTGGATAAAGCACTAAATAAACTTCAGTTAGTGCTAAATACGGCTGCTAGAATCCTGACTAGAACCCAAAAATTTGATCATATTACTCCAGTGCTAGCCTCCCTACACTGGCTTCCTGTTAAGGCAAGGGCTGATTTCAAGGTTTTACTGCTAACCTATAAAGCATTACATGGGCTTGCCCCTACCTATCTTTCCAATTTGGTCCTGCCGTACATACCTACACGTACGCTACGGTCACAAGACGCAGGCCTCCTAATTGTCCCTAGAATTTCTAAGCAAACAGCTGGAGGCAGGTCTTTCTCCTATAGAGCTCCAATTTTATGGAATGGTCTGCCTACCCATGTGAAAGACGCAGACTCGGTCTCAACTTTTAAGTCTTTACTGAAGAGATGTCTTCAGTGGGTCATATGATTGAGTGTAGTCTGGCCCAGGAGTGTGAAGGTGAACGGAAAGGCTCTGGAGCAACGAACCGCCCTTGCTGTCTCTGCCTGGCCGGTTCCCCTCTCTCCACTGGGATTCTCTGCCTCTAACCCTATTACAGGGGTTGAGTCACTGGCTTACTGGTGCTCTTTCATGCCATCCCTAGGAGGGGTGCGTCACTTGAGTGGGTTGAGTTACTGACGTGATCTTCCTGTCTGGGTTGGCGCCCCCCCTCGGGTTGTGCCGTGGCGGAGATCTTTGTGGGCTATACTCGGCCTTGTCTCAGGATGGTAAGCTGGTGGTTGAAGATATCCCTCTAGTGGTGTGGGGGCTGTGCTTTGTCAAAGTGGGTGAGGTTATATCCTGCCTGGTTTGCCCAGTCCGGGGGTATAGTCAGACAGGGCCACAGTGTCTCCCCACCCCTCCTGTCTCAGCCTCCAGTAATTATGCTGAAATAATTTATGTGTCGGGGGGCTAGGGTCAGTCTGTTATATCTGGAGTATTTCTCCTGTCTTATCCGGTGTCCTGTGTGAATTTAAGTATGCTCCCTCTAATTCTCTCTCTCTTTCTCGTTCTCTTCTCTCGGAGGACCTGAGCCCTAGGACCATGCCTCAGGACTACCTGGACTGATGGGTTAGGGTTAGGGAAATCCATGAATGGCAACAGCTGGTGTCTGACGGCGACTGATCATACCCATTAAGGTCAGTAAAGGAAGAGTACGTGCTTAACTCTAAATTCCCTTCTGTAACCCATTAAAAAGGGTGCTTGGAACCAAAAATAGATTTTTGTTTTGTATGATACCCATCAAGGACGAGACTAGCGAGGCCAAGGCAATAGTGAACAACTTCAACACCCACGGTTCTCCTGAGGTCATCTTGAGTGACCAAGGTCATGAACGCTGGAATAAGGTACGTATGTTACAGGTTATATTCTGTCACCAATGGTTTGTTATATTTATTTTTTACAATTTGTTTTTGTTTTTCCATGGTACACAATCAGATATATTTCAATATCTTAAAGCACATTGTCAATAGAAATTGCTTTCCTACCCCCTCCTCCAGGTTTGGTGAATGGACCAACCAGACCCTCAAGACTGCCATGGGCAAGTCCCTTGATTGGTATCAGGAAGGGTGGGAGAACAACCTGAAGGTAATTCTCTTTGCACACAACAGCAGCATCCAGGCTGAGTATGGACGGGAGCCGCAGCTAAAGACTGAGGTAAACAATGCAATTGTATATACAATTATTGTATATACTGTAGTCTTTCAAAATTGTGATTGACTTAGTGTTTGTCTATTGCTATTTTTGCACAACGTACTTTCAGATCACTGAAACCCCACCTGACATGGTGGAAATTGTCGAACCAGATCAGAACACCTTCGAGTACTACCTTCAGGCACAGACTGAGAAGGATGTGGAGGTTTTTAAGCAGGTAAAAATGATTGTCTGCTGTTAATATAGTTTCTGTCCCTCCAAGAGATATGTAAGAAATGTATTTGTAATATGAAATATAATTGCATGTATTCCTGTCATCAATCAAGGTGAGACAGAACATGGACAAGGCGCAGGAGAAACAGAAGGAGAGCTACCGGAGCAGAGTGTTTAGGTCTCTGTCTTCTACCCTGTTCCCTTTAACTCTGCTCCTGTTCTCCAGGACCTAGGGGTTCTGTTCAACACCCAGACGTGGATCCACCTGATGTTCTCCATTACCAACCACCCTCCAACTTTTCATTACATCATCTACAGCTACTGTTGTCATGTTATCATTATCTGCTAAGAAAGTTCTTGCTCTATCATACTGGCCCTCTTCACTTCCCTTTGGCCAAAGAAGACCTAAGACCCCAATGCCAGACACTGCCCTGCGGCCGGTGCTGTCCTTCGGATGAGACTCTGCACACAGAGGTCCTATCTCTCTGTGGTCACTAAACATCTCATGGCACTTATGACATGAGTAGGGGTGCTGACTCTGCATCTCCTGGCTATATTTCCAAGCCTGATAACTACACGCTATGTAAATCTAACCCATTATCATACGCTACCCTAGTAGGCTGTATGGGAACCAATATAATTATTGGGTATTTTTTAAATTAATTTTTTAAAGAATGGTGCATGTCTCAAAATATAACAATGAGACCAATATGTGTATTTTGGTAAACATAGTTCATGTTTCTGAAATTAAGTTTCTCTGTGTGTTGGAGGAGTAAGCAATACTCAAAATCTCTGCGAGTGTGTGTGTGTTGTAGTAGTAGTTGGCCATTATTTCTTTGAACATCTCAGTTTGGGCAGCAGCCACTGGAGAAACCTGTCAATCAAACAGAACAGGAGAATAAATAGTAGTTTGCCATTAAACATCAGATAGCTGCTCTTTCTCTGCTATCTCATTCAATTTCTATAATTCTCTACCTAATTCTATTTCTATAAATCTCTAAAATGACCTTGTTATGTTCCCCTCTTCTATTTCCTCACCTCTTCTTCAGACTCTTCTTTTTCCTCTTTCTTGTCCACCTTACTTTCTCCAACATTTTCCACCTGCTGCATCTTACTGGCCTTCTCTTTCTTCACTTGCTTTTTTCCCTTTGACCTTCCCTTCCTGAATATTTTGGACAAGGAGATAAAGTAATATAAGCTTATGGCTATTTTCTACTCTTGAGCTACGATATCTAGAGGTATGATATACTGTAGAAGGACATATGGCCAATATTCCCTTCCTGTTTCCTCTCACCTGTGGGGTCACTCCTGACATTTTCTGGAGCAGCTTCCTGCCGTTCTCACTCAGGTTGGTGATTGGGGCCAGGCGAGGGCTGCGGGTGCTGAGGTCACAAGAGGAGAGAGGCCAGACACAGGACCAGAGACTTTCCCTGGGTTCTATAAGACCAGAAACAACAAACAAACTGTCAGGACAGTGCTATGTTATACACAATCTGTAGATATACTGTATGACTAATCTATAAATACATTAGATACATGACTACACTCAATAAGTACGATTAATTTACAAAGCTCTGGACATAGTTCTTTTTTTCAGGCTTGAGGAGTCTGCTCTCAGCTATTCTGGTCTACATTTCTGCCATGCTCTCTACCATTTCGGCCATCTCTCCAGGCCACTTTCAACCTTTCCAAGTCCTTCAGCCAACTGTCCAGGTTTACTGCCTCAAGATCACTTTCACTGCAGTTTCTCTTCATCACTTGGATCAGTGCCCTCACCTCCTCGCCCATCCTCCCTTTGTCTTCCCTATTCACATCTTCATCCCTCAGTCTTTCTTCCTTCCTCCTCCCCATCCACTTCTCAATCCAGGCTCTGAAGCATCCCTCATTCTTCTGCCTCTCTTGGTTGATGTCCTGACCGTCATTGACCTTCTTCAGGTCTTCCTCCAGGTCGAGCTCTATGGAGGCCAGTTTTTTTTTTAAATCCTCCTCAGGCGCTCCTCGTTGGTGTTGGTCCACTGTGTCTTCTTGTCCAGCTGCTCCCTGCAGGGCCGGACAGTAGGGACCAACTCCATCAGGCGTGATGCCTTCTTCAGGGCTCTCACAGAGGCAGGGAGAAGGATGTTGGGCTTGGCCACAATAATCTGTACAGACATAACGTCAAACCATTGAGATGTAACACACACTAGTGATGCATTGACTCATAAGCAGCAGTCCCGCGGTTATATCCACAGGGCGGCGGGTTTAGGGTCATGAAATATTATGTGGGCGGCGGTCGGGTTGAATAAAAAGAAAACAATACATGAAAAAAATCCATAAATATATCATTCTTGTGTCATTTATATCTATAGGCTATTTAGCATTTGTGCGTAAACCTAAGCTTTAGGGCCTAACTTGGGGCGTGCCAAATAGACTAGACACCAATCACCAAACACTTTTGGGAAAGGGCAGAAAAAGTTATTGTTGATCCACTGACGCAAAAAGGACAATGTCAGAGTTTAATTCAATAAGAGGAAAGCTACGAAATGGAAAGTTGAAAATTAAGAAGGGATGGCCAGAAAAGTAATGTTTGGGAAAGATTTGGTGAAGTATTCAAAGAGGATGATGGAAGTGCCTCTATTATGTGTGATGATTGTGAGGCACTATACAAATTCGACAGTCACAAGAGGGGGATTCAAATAGGCCTATGGCACATCAAGGGAACAAACAGCCTACTGTTCAGATTGGTTAAATGGAAACTGAAATCTGGACACTGACTGTAGATCTTTAACCTCTCACAGTCTTAATATTAACTCCTGCAGAATTGAGCATTTATTGCAGTGAAATGATAGGCTACACCAAATGTAGACTATATTTTGACTTGGAAACAGGAGTGGAGAAATATGATTTCGAATGTGCAGTTAGGGACTGCTTTATCAGCCTCCTAAACGCTGAAAGTAGTTTCCCCTTGTTTTCTTGAGTTATAGCATTTTCTTCTTGCTCTGCGAAAGAATCAGAGATGACGGAGAACTTTACCGATGTCAACTAGATTGAAGCATTCATTCTACCATTTATAACATTATTCCGGTGAGCAAGGGTTTATTTAGTCTTCTATCTAATTATAGACAAGTTGACTAACAAATAACCTACCAAAATGTCGGAAAATATAAGCAGAAACATATCCATATTAGGCACAACAAAATCCTGCACCCCCTGCCAAAAAATCGTTCCGCCTTCTCTGACGGTGTTCTATATTTGCGGGCTAGGGTCAGGTTTTCACTTTTTCACATAAAGTCGGACGGTTGCGGATGGGTTATTAGCAATTGCGGGTGGGTTTGGTTGAACAAACTGCTGACCTGCGCACCACTAACACACAAACACACAAATGTAAGAGAATACCAGTCGAGGGTCCTTCAGTGAAGCCCCTTTTCTCTGTGGTTTCTTTGAAGGCCCTGGACTGTCCTCAGCAGAGGCATCATTGCCATTATCACACTGTGTGTCAGAGAGCTAGTTGGTCATAGTCCATTCTCTACATTCAGTCAAAGAGTTCCTCAAATACATGGTGCAGAACATACCACAAAGTCTGATTCATCCAAGGAGTGGAGAGACAGATTGTCGTCCTCTACCATATCCCTCACTTCAAACTTTGTCACCTTTCCATCCTTCTTATCCTTCACTATCAGCGGTGGTGTCCTCCTTTCATGATCCTCATCATCAGACTGTGTATCAGAGTAAATTATTCTGAGACTATTCTCTTTACAGTCATATCACTCAACACATATATGGTGTACAACTCTCTTACCTCAGATTCACAGTCAGTGAAGGAGTAGATAGAGATGTCATCAGAGTTGGAGGATGAGATCATCCCATCGTAATTTTTCTCCATCAGCCGAGTCACCCTTCCAGACTGAAGAGACAGACAAAGGCATGTACTTAGAGCAGCCATAGAATACACTGGCATTGACTGCCAAGAAAATGTTGAATATTTAGGCAACTCCCATAACATTAGGGATGGGACTAAAGACCTTCCATACTGTAGGATTCTTTAGCATTTCCAATGAATGATTGTCAATTCAACCAAGCCAACCAAAATGGCCATAAGAATCAACAGATTGATCTATCTGTTGTGTCTCTATGGGAACAGCAGAGATGTCTGACCTGGCTGAGAGGCTCTGGATTGATGTCCCGTCCATCCCCAGATGTCTGTTCCTGCCCACAGCTCTCAATGATTGGCTGTGAACAGTAAAGAAAAAATGTAACACTCTTTTGCTCATTTTGGCCTTGGAAATAACTTGGAAATAAATGATGTAGCTATCAATAAATCATTTAAGTAGCTACTGTTATGTGGTTGATTTGAATGTGACTTACAGGCCTTTTGTGGATCTGAGGGGTCTGCGCTGAAGTAGACTGTCAAGACAGCATTCAATTTCAAATGAGTTTAGATGGGGGGGATAACTGCAGTTTGTACATGGAGCATAAGTAATGTTTATGTGTAATTGTTTTCAGGCCGCATTTGACTTACAGGCCTTGGTCTTCTGTGCACCTTACCGGTTGGTCACATCACAGAATCAGGGGTGTTCACCCTCACTGGATTCAACTGTCAACACAACACTCAATTTAAAATGGGATAACAAAGACAGAACACAAATTAAATAAATTGGTATTTACCACATAAGGGCGGCGCCTTAAAGCTCTTTTGATTCTCTCATCACTACAATCCATCTTGCTTTCTGAGGGATACATTTTCATCAATTGATTGGCACAAAACATATCCTAACAAACACACACACACAGACAAATGGCACGCCATTCCCTATATAGTGCATTTACTTTGACTTGTGCCCATATAGTGCACTTATTTTGACCTGAGCCCACTGGGAACAGGTCAAAAGTAGTACACTACAGGGTGCCATTTGGGACTTCTCCAAAGAATGTAAGAGTCTACCAGACGTTCTAAACTCCAAATGACCTTGTGCTGTGCGAAAGAGTCCAACCAACCGTTTACAATCGTACTGTAGTATTCTCTGCACAGACTTCAGCGAGGGCAGACTATGCGGCAAAATATTACCTGAAACAACCTGATTGAAGAAAGAGATTGTACTGATGATATCAAAGCGGAACACAGTTTATGTCGCGAATTGATGCTTGGTTACATAACAATAGGTCACCGTTTAATGGCCGCGCATAATACGTCACGAGAAAGGCGTAAATGGGACCGGACTGGTGGCATCTCCCCCCTTGTTGTAAATTATAACTGTCAAATCAAATCTATGTAGCTATCTAACTCAAATGTCTGTTGAGGACTCTTTGATAATCACATTTGAGGCACATGTCAGCAGGTGGCAGTGTCTTCAAATGCTGTAGTTTATGATGGGTGCAACAGTTGAGCAACTTTGAGGTTGTGATAATTGAAATGCGGAAGTACATTTGTTTTGGCTGAACAAGCTTGTTCGCATATTTCTACAATTAATCTTCTTAAAATCGGATTTTAAACCTAACCAAACTGCTAATTTAATGCCCCAACCTTAAATTAAGACCAACAAGCTTCTTTTTCCCCATTAATTTTTACGATATATCCATTTTTACTTTGTGGCTGTGTTATCTAGTGGGAACCTCTAGTTAGCTAGCTAGCTACCCTCTGGCTAAAGTGTACTGCAATTTTGCATAAAAAGTTGATTGATTATCCAAGTACTAGTTTGAAAAATATGCACCGGGCATCAAAATGATCTCCTGCATAGTTTTAAAAGGTATGATTCAGAGGTTCAAGAGTTTTACTCCTGAGTTCAGGCTCACGAGTGGGATTGTTTCTGTCATTATAGTATCATTTGTTTTGTTTATTGTCACTACATTTTTCGGTTTATCAGAGGATGTCTTCAGTCTTGGAATGACAGTTTTTGGCAATGGTCATGGTAAGTTAGCTCGGAGGGGTTGAGTGAATCAACAATCATATGCTCGGTAGCTACTTTGAATGGGAGTGTTGTAACGTTAGCTAGCGTGCTAAAACGTATAGCTAATGTAACAGACGGTGCCAGTAGACTATAGCAGCAAGTTACAACACATCACGGCATGTTTATATCTGTCAACCCTATCATTTATGTTTTAATCCTTTCCTCTTCCTTTGCAGTGCACAAGCTCATCACATACTCCTTCCACCACAAGACAGTGACCCAGCTACTCCTCAGTATTGGGGTTCTGGGGCCTCTCTGTGGTGGCATTGAGAAGAGTGTGGGCACTGTTCGGTTCCTCTTCATGTTTCTGCTGCTCTCTATCAGCACAGGGGTGTTGTACAGCATACTGGGTCTGCTACTGTTTGGTGCATCTGCCCAGAACCAGGTGGAGGGGTTCATTCCAGTATCCCTCTCCCTTATGTGTATGGCCACAGTGCACTCCCGTATGGTTAAGGGCTTTCTTTTCGGGGTCACTGTACCCATGTTAGCCCTGCCCTGGCTGTTTCTGTTCATCATAACACTTTTGGTCCCACACACTGTGTTCCTTTGTAATGTCATCGCCATCATCGCAGGGGGGATCTGTATCCTTACTCCAACCTCATTGCGGTTCAAAATAAATGTGATACGCTCCTCTGCAGTACGTCACAACTTTATAAGTGTGCTTAGTAGTGTAGTTAAGTGGTATTAGGTTATAGGTGTTGTATATGAGTCCTGCTGCTAAACATTATGGCATGTTTGTTTAGAAAAATCTTGCATCACTGCTTCACACATTCTCCTTAACTTGCACTGGTGAAACAGACGGAAAGGGCTGGCTCTCACTTCTGGACATGTCCGATGCCAGGGCATCAGTGCTGGACAAGAAGATGCCTTTCAGGCTGCTGAGGAACATTGGTGTCCTGTATGTCCCTGCATCAATAGAGGCGAGAAGGAAGACGGTCCACCCACCGTGAGTACTGAGAAAGCACCAGACCCATTAAATAACAATTGCTGTGTGCAAGCCAGAGCA
This sequence comes from Salvelinus namaycush, assembly GCF_016432855.1. Lineage (NCBI taxonomy): Eukaryota > Metazoa > Chordata > Actinopteri > Salmoniformes > Salmonidae > Salvelinus > Salvelinus namaycush. The sequence continues at coordinate 22,559,388 of NC_052318.1, forward strand.
CATGATGTACTACAGTATAATGAGGTGCAGTTATAATAGATGATCCTCAGCTGTAATTGAATACTGTACAATAAGAACCTAGTGGTCCCCCATGATTAGATAGAGAATCACTGGTATAGATAAGCTCTCTGAAATCTGTCCACGTTCTCATTGATTGCAGAATAATTCCAACCCCAGGCTCCTACCCAGTCCAAGCCTACGCTCCAGTGTCCTCTACCTCCAACCTACAGGCTACCGAGACCACACCAAAGACATTTGAAGGCTGGGCCCACTCCTACTATACACAGGGGAGCCCTGTTCAGCTCTCAGGTTATTACGGACACAACCATGGATATGGCATCAAGCATAGCTTTGGGCCAAGTCACGGACATGGTCACAAACATGGATACAGCTGCAGCCACAGCCAAGGTCATGGACATAGTCACGAACACAGCTTCGGCCATGGACTCAGTCATGAGCATGCATCTGCCTCTCAAACCAGCAGTCACTGTGCTCCAGTGGCTCAACATCCATATTCTCAACATTCCCACCTCAGTCCACTGTCTGTGTCTGTCAGTGCCCCCCAGAGTTTCACAGCAAACATGCCGGAGTCACTGCCAGAATCTGTGACGGTTCATCCAGGAGCACCTGTGTCTTCACTGACAGATTGATGACTTCAATCAGTAACACCAAAACTCGCTATAGCTCAATTGAAATTTATGGGCAATGTTATCGAAGACCGGAAATTACCTTTACATTTCAAGTGTGCTATTCCTTGTAAAAAATCCTTGTAAAAACGTCAACTCATGGTATAACTAATAACATAAAAAAAAAAACATGATGTCAGTGTGGTTATAAGCCGCTATATCTCTGAACTTCTGCGATACAGATTTAATCGAGCCCATAGTTGTCATTCAATGTGTTTTCTGTCTCATGTTATACATTGAGATGTAATATGCTTGGGCAAGTGGTTTGAGGCAGTACTTGAAGGTCCACTTTTTCTTCACTGATGTTTTTGGTTTGAATACACAAGCAGGCTCTGAATGTTCAAGGTCAAATCAATGCAAGAAGGCTTTGATTGTGAGTTGATTGTAAGACCTCCTTTTGGCTTGTGTGTTTTGTACTTTGTGTTTTATTATTTTAAAGTTAATTTCTCTACCGTAAGCCGAATCCGACGTCGTTTTAGAGAATTTGGCAGTACGTCCAACCGGCCTCACATCCGCAGACCACGTGTAACCACGCCAGCCCAGGACCTCCACAGCCAGCTTCTTCACCTGCGGGATTGTCTGACAGCCACCTGATGAAACTGTGAGTTTGCACAACCAAATAATTTCTGCACAAACTGCCAGAAACCATCCCAGGGAAGGTCATCTGGTTGCTCGTCATCCTCACCAGGGTCTTGACCTGACTGCATTCGGTGTCGTAACTGAACTCAGTGGACAAATGCTCACCGTCTATGGCCACTGGCATGCTGGAGAAGTGTGCTCTTCATGGTTGAATCCTGGTTTCAACTGTACCGGGCAGATTTATGACTGCAAAATTAATTGCCTCTGAGGACAAAGTTTAAGTGTGTGGGTGAGCGGTTTGCTGATGTGAAGGTTGTGAGCAGAGTGCCTAATGGTGGCAGTGGGGTTCTGGTATGGGCAGGCATAAGCTACGGACAACAAACAGCAAATTTGCACAGCCGTTGAAGAGGAGTGGGACAACATTCCACAGGCCACAATCAACAGCCTGATCAACTCTGCGAAGGAGATGCGTCGTGCTGCTTTTGGCAAATGGTGGTCACACCAGATACTGACTGGTTATCTGGTCCACGCACCTACCTTTCTTTTAAGGTATCTATGACCAACAGATGCATATCTGTTTTCCCAGTCACGTGAAGTCCATAGATTAGGGCCTAATGAATTTATTTCAAATTACTGATTTTCTTATATGAACTGTAACTCCAGTAAAATCTTTGAAATTGTTGCATTTATACTTTTGTTCATTGTACTTAAATTAAAATAGCATCCACTCAGCACTAAATTAGATCCATTACATGCAGTTTGTTTTGCAATGGATCGTTCAAAATGACTGTCGCTTCAGAGGCAGGTGACAAGTGGGTGAGATGATCCAGAGAGTGGGCTACAAGGGCAGATTATGATATCTTTGAAAAATGAACTAGTCGTGCACAGGAAAGAGAAGCCATAAATGACAACCAAGACTAAATAAAGCAAATCAATGATCTCCATTTATTATTTCTTTACAAATGCATTCTTTAAACTTATACTGTTCATATACAAATATATATTTTGCATATAAAACTGGATCAAGTGGTAAGAGTCATGTAACACATTATACAATATCAGTAATGCAAGAGAAAAATGTAAAAAGGCACATTTCTTATTTAAATGACATGTACCATGCCATATTTGATTATGTATCACTAGAATAGTTGAGGGGTTTTTCTATTAAAAGAAACACAAAATGATAGACTGCTGAACATTTGTATTTAGGCTTTCAACCATCAGCATAATAAAATAAAACTAGATAAAGTTCTTACAGAATTAGTGATTATCAGAACACACATAAATGACAATTAATAGATGTATTCATGTTGACTGCAAGTGCACATACCATACAACACATTTTGCATTGCCTAAATGCCGAGGTAGTGTCCAGCTAAACATAACTAGTAGGTACTAAGCCTTACAGTCGGAGGATGAGAAAAAAAACACCTGGGCATTTTTTACAGTAAACCACCATTTAATCTAAGACCTTTTCTGTAATGAACCGATGAAGAACAAAGCTCAGACTAAACAGTTACTGCAATTTAAATGTATGAATTGTACAGTACATGGTACAATATGAATATGCTACTAGTATGCATATTTGACTAATCTTGCACTGCTCTCTGTATTTACACAACCTTCGTGCATCTGAATAGGCAGCCATGTTGAACTTGTAAATACATTTAAAGACGGCAAATATAGAATGCTTTCAATGCCTTAGACATTTCAGATAAGTTAATTGACAATATATATATATATATACACTGCTCAAAAAAATAAAGGGAACACTTAAACAACACAATGTAACTCCAAGTCAATCACACTTCTGTGAAATCAAACTGTCCACTTAGGAAGCAACACTGATTGACAATAAATTTCACATGCTGTTGTGCAAATGGAATAGACAAAAGGTGGAAATTATAGGCAATTAGCAAGACACCCCCAATAAAGGAATGGTTCTGCAGGTGGTGACCACAGACCACTTCTCAGTTCCTATGCTTCCTGGCTGATGTTTTGGTCACTTTTGAATGCTGGCGGTGCTTTCACTCTAGTGGTAGCATGAGACGGAGTCTACAACCCACACAAGTGGCTCAGGTAGTGCAGTTCATCCAGGATGGCACATCAATGCGAGCTGTGGCAAAAAGGTTTGCTGTGTCTGTCAGCGTAGTGTCCATGGCATGGAGGCGCTACCAGGATACAGGCCAGTACATCAGGAGACATGGAGGAGGCCGTAGGAGGGCAACAACCCAGCAGCAGGACCGCTACCTCCGCCTTTGTGCAAGGAGGTGCACTGCCAGAGCCCTGCAAAATGACCTCCAGCAGGCCACAAATGTGCATGTGTCAGCATATGGTCTCACAAGGGCTCTGAGGATCTCATCTCGGTACCTAATGGCAGTCAGGCTACCTCTGGCGAGCACATGGAGGGCTGTGCGGCCCCACAAAGAAATGCCACCCCACACCATGACTGACCCACCGCCAAACCGGTCATGCTGGAGGATGTTGCAGGCAGCAGAACGTTCTCCACGGCGTCTCCAGACTCTGTCACGTCTGTCACATGTGCTCATGTGCTCAGTGTGAACCTGCTTTCATCTGTGAAGAGCACAGGGCACCAGTGGCGAATTTGCCAATCTTGGTGTTCTCTGGCAAATGCCAAACGTCCTGCACGGTGTTGGGCTGTAAGCACAACCCCCACCTGTGGACGTCGGGCCCTCATACCACCCTCATGGAGTCTGTTTCTGACCGTTTGAGCAGACACATGCACATTTGTGGCCTGCTGGAGGTCATTTTGCAGGGCTCTGGCAGTGCACCTCCTTGCACAAAGGCGGAGGTAGCGGTCCTGCTGCTGGGTTGTTGCCCTCCTACGGCCTCCTCCACGTCTCCTGATGTACTGGCCTGTATCCTGGTAGCGCCTCCATGCTCTGGACACTACGCTGACAGACACAGCAAACCTTTTTGCCACAGCTCGCATTGATGTGCCATCCTGGATGAACTGCACTACCTGAGCCACTTGTGTGGGTTGTAGACTCCGTCTCATGCTACCACTAGAGTGAAAGCACCGCCAGCATTCAAACGTGACCAAAACATCAGCCAGGAAGCATAGGAACTGAGAAGTGGTCTGTGGTCACCACCTGCAGAACCATTCCTTTATTGGGGGTGTCTTGCTAATTGCCTATAATTTCCACCTTTTGTCTATTCCATTTGCACAACAGCATGTGACATTTATTGTCAATCAGTGTTGCTTCCTAAGTGGACAGTTTGATTTCACAGAAGTGTGATTGACTTGGAGTTACATTGTGTTGTTTAAGTGTTCCCTTAATTTTTTTGAGCAGTGTATATATGTTTATTTTTTCACCTTGTGGGTACTTCACAGCAGGATAAACATCCAGAGGCAATATTTCATATCATAATCACCTCTGTTTACGCCTAGTTACACTTACAAAAACAATGTGTAACATTCAATGTATAATATCTCCAACTTTTCTAATCTGATGGGAAACAGTGAAGGTCTGCACTCTATTTTATTAAAAAAACGAATTGGTTTATTCCAAAAATGTCCATAACCTTAAAAGGAGCGCATGGACCAAATGTACACTGAACAAAAATATGAACGCAACATGCAACAATTTCAAAGATTTTACTGAGTTACAGTTCATAAGGAAATCATTCAATTTAAATAAATGAATTAGGCCCTAATCTATGGATTTCACATGACTAGGAGTACAGATGTGTGTCTGTTGGTCATAGATACCTTTAAAAAAAAGTAGGGGCGTGGATCAGAAAACCAGTCAGTATCTGGTGTGACCACCATTTGCATCATGCAGCGTGACATCTCCTTCACATAGAGTTGATCAGGCTGTTGATTGTGGCCTGTGGAATGTTGTCCCACTCTTCTTCAATGGCTGTGCGAAGTTGCTGGATATTGGCAGAAACTGGAACAAACTGTCGTACATGTCAATCCAGATCATCCCAAGCCTGCTCAATAGGTGACATGTCTGGTGAGTATGCAGGCCATCGAATAACTGGGACATTTTCAGCTTTGTGTACCGAAATGTGTACCGATCCATGTGACATGGGGCCATGCATTATCATGCTGAAACATGGCAGGACAATGGGCCTCAGGACCTCATCACGGTATCTCTGTGCATTCAAATTGCCATCGATATAATGCAATTGTGTTCGTTGTCAGAGGCTTATGCCTGCCTGTCCATACCATAACCCCACCCCATACACGCTGTCTGCCATCTGCCCGGTACAGTTGAAACCCGGGATTAATCCGTGCAGAGCACACTTCTCCAGCATGCCAGTTGTCATCGAAGGTGAGCATTTTCCCACTGAAGTCGGTTACGGCGCCGAACTGCAGTCAAGTCAAGACCCTGGTGAGGACGACGAGCGCGCAGATGAGCTTCCCTGAGATGGTTTCTGACAGTTTGTACAGAAATTCTTTGGTTGTATAAACCCACAGTTTCATCAGCTGTCCGGGTGGTTGGTCTCAAACGATCCTGCAGGTGAAGGAGCCGGATGTGGAGGTCCTGGGCTGGCGTGGTTACACATGGTCTGCGGTTATGAGGCCGGTTGGAATTATCTAAAACGACGTTGGAGGTGGCTTATGGTAGAGAAATTAACATTCAATTCTCTGGCAACAGTTCTGGTGGACATTCCTGCAGTCAGCATGCCAATTGCACGCTCCCTCAAAAGATGAGACATCTGTGGTGGCGTTGTGTTACAAAACTGCACATTTTAGAGTGGCCTTTTATTGTCCCCAGCACAAGGTGCACCTGTGTAATGACCATGCTGTTTATTAAGCTTTTTGATTATCTTGGCAAACGAGAAATGTTCACTAACAGTGATGTAAACAAATTTCTGAACAACATTTGAGAGAAATAAGCTTTTGGTTTATGGAACATTTCTGTGATCTTTTATTTCAGCTCATGAAACATGGGACCAACACTTTACATGTTGCGTTTATATTTTTGTTCAGTGTACATGAAAGGCCTGGGGGTTAGGGGTCAATTTGGAGTATGAGACCATTCCCAATGAATCTTGAATGAATTGCACTACCTCTCAGCACGAGTCTCCACAAAATGCTGTCCGTAAGATTACACACCAAAACAATAAGTACAACAAACATTCATCCATACGTCTTTCCATTTAGTGATTATGTGCTGACCTCTAAAAACAGTTTAAAACAGTTCACCGTTATCACTCACCCTCCACCAGAATGAAATAGGTTAACATAGGGGTTTGTGAGTGTGTGATGTAACGTTAGCTTCATCTTCTTTAGCTCCACGTCCTGAGAGTAGCGGCCCTTTGTCATCAGCTTCTTGATGTAAGCCACAGCCTGTGTGTGTGTGAGGCTCCCACCTCCTCAGCAATGTCATAGAAGGCATCCTGCACATCCCGCGCCATGTTCCGGGCATCCCTAGGAAAAGACAAGTGGCAGCCATATTTACAGAGGGAACAAAATAATGATGGATTTTCCTTTTCAAAAAACCCTCAAAGCATGTACAGTGCCTTCAGAAAGTATTCACACCCACATTTTGTTGTGTTACAGCCTGAATTTAAAATGGAATAAATTGAGATTTTCTGTCACTGGCCTACACACAATACCCCATAATGTCAAAGTGGAATTATGTTTTTAGAAATATTTAGAAAGCTATAAAGAATGAAAATCTCAAATGTCTTGAGTCAATAAGATTTCAACCCCTTTGTTATGGCAAGCCTACATAAGTTCAGGAGTAAAAATGTGCTTAACAACTCACATAATAAGATGTATGGACTCACTGTGTGTGCAATAATAGTGTTTAACATGATTTTTGAATGACTACCTCATCTTTGTACCCCACACATACAATGATCTGTAAGGTCCCTCAGTCGAGCAGTGAAATTCAAACAGAGATTCACCACAAAGACCAGGGAGGTTTTCCAATGCTTCGCAGAGAAGGGCACCTATTGGTAGATGGGTAAAAATATAAAAGCAGACATTTGATATCCCTTTGAGCATGGTGAAGTTATTAATTACACTTTGGATGGTGTATCAATACACCTAGTCACTACAAAGATACATGCGTCCTTCCTAACTCAGTTGCCGGCTGTGATAGGAGAAAACTGAGGATGGATCAACAACATTATAGCTACTCCACAATAACATAAATTACAGAGTGTAAAGAAGGAAGCCTGTACAGAATACATTTTCCAAAACACGCATTCTGTTTGCAACAAAGCACTAAAGTAAAACTGCAAAAAATGAGGCAAGGAAATGAACTGTCCTGAATAGAAAGCGTTACATGTTATGTTGGATTTTTCCCAAACATCACTGAGTACCCCTCTTCATATTTTCAAGAATGGTGGTGGTTGCATCATGTTATGGGTATGCTTATCTTCGGCAAGGACTAGGGAATTTTGGGGGATAAAAAGAAATGGAATAGAGCTAAGCACAGGCAAATCCGAGAGGAAAACCTGGTTCAGTCTGCTTTTCAACAGACATTGGGAGACAAATTCACCTTTCAGTAGGACAATAACCTTAAACACAAGGCCAAATATACACTGGAGTTGCTTACCAAGATCACATAATGTTCCTGAGTGGCCTAATTACAGTTTTGAAATCGTCTTGAAAATCTATGGTAAGACTTCAAAATGGCTGTCTAGCAATGCTCATCAACCAACTTAACAGGACTTGAAGAATTTTAAAAGGAATAATGTCCAAATATTGTACAATACAGGTGTGCAAAGCTTTTAGAGACTTACCCAGAAAGACGCACAGCTGTAATCGCTGCCAAAGGTGATTCTAATATGTATTGACTGGGTGTGAATACTTATGTAAATTAGATATTTCAGAATTTAATTTTCAATAAATTAGCAAACATTTCTAAAAACGTTGTCATTATGAGTTATTGTGTATATATGGGTGAAAAAAATAAATATTTAATCCATTTTAAATTCAGCATAACAACAAAATGTGGAATAATTCCAAAATATGGAATAATTTCTTCCTAGGTTCTGGCCTTTCTAGAGTTTTTCCTAGCCACCGTGCTTCTACACCTGCATTGCTTGCTGTTTGGGGTTTTAGGCTAGGTTTCTGTACAGCACTTTGTGACATCAGTTGGTGTAAGAAGGGTTTTTATAAATAAATGTGATTGAAATGTGATTGATTCAAGGGGTATGAATACTTTCTGAAGACACTGTACATATACTGGTGGTCTGAAATGGTTCTTACCCACAAATGTAGATGTGAGCATTGTCAGTATGGATCAGCTTCCACAGGTGTTCATTGTTCTTCTTCAGGAGATGCTGGACGTACACCTGAGCATGGATAATCAAACAATTAGCCTAACTGAACAATTCATTTAAGTGATATAAAAGACATTCTCTTGAAGTCTGCAGGTTCTTAAGGCAATACGAATCATAGGAAGTATCAACAATTGTACCATATCTAAGTCATAGATAAGAGCATATTGAATCTTATCACATAGTTAACGCCTCATAGCTGACAGAGAAGTTAAGCTGTGCTGTGTTACCTTCTCCTCTTGGTCTCTGGAGAAGGCCACGTTGAGCTGAGTCAGCACGCCCACCTTCTCAAACTCTTCCAGTTACTGCTGGTACATGAAGTCCTGATTTCTGTGGCGACAGCCGAAGTACAGTATCGTCTCGCCGACATCCTTCCCTGATAGAAAAACAACACACTCTTTTATTTACTTCTTTTATTTAACCCTTATTTTACCAGGTAAGTACACACTCTTGATGTGAAACTGTGTCACACTGGCACTCTTTTCCCTTTTGCTAACATATTAAAACATACTTGTTGAAAACAAATTCAGGTCAACCTAATTTACTGTAGAACATGGAGACTTGCTTGCTGTGGACTCCATCTATTCTATGCACAAGCCAAACACTGTTCTGTTTTAACAGCTGTTCTTCAAAATCACAAAATACCACACAATACCAGAAAATCCACACTCTGGACACATTTCAATTTTCCAATCCAATAAGTAGACTTAGATGCCAGACGAGGCCCAGGCTTTCTTCCTCCCTAGCTGGTTACCTTGCTCCTTCATCCAGCCTCTCTCCTGGAGGAAGCCCATGAAGGGGGCGATGCCTGTGCCGGGCCCAATCATCACCACCGGGTTGCTGGCCTTGAAGGGCAGCCGGAACTGGGACTTGCGGACGTACATGGGCACGGTGGCCTTGTGGCCGTTGTCCATCACCACCACCTTGTTCTTCAGCCAGTTGGTGGCCACTCCCTTGAAGCTCCGCCCTGTGCTGGTCTGGAACTCCACCACTACCGCACAGATGCTCACCATGTTGGAGTACACCTGACATCAAGACAATACACAGTTATTAAGTAAACATAAAGAAACAAAATAAAGAAACAAATAACTGAAAAAGTGGGAACTGAACTGGCAATAACAGGTCTGCTGTTCTCCGATTCCTGGTACCATATCCTGAACTCCTATGTTGCTCTCCATTCATGGGCGCTGATGTACAAATGTATATTTCTCCCTAAAATGGACAAAGTATTTTTATTTTTTCTAATAGTGGGTCTCACCTTGCCAGAGGAGGCGATGGAGTAGTAGCGAGCCTGTAGGCGGGGCAGCAGCTCACACAGGTGGTCTATGGTAGGGTGGAGGGACGGCATGTCCTCCAACACAGCCAGGATGTTCCTCTGAGAATCCAGCACCCAGCTCTGGTACAGACCCTGACAGAGAGACACAGACAGACAACAGTTACTCTCCATTGAGTATGTTTACATACACACTAATAATTTGATATTAAACTGATTATGGCAGAAGGCAGAGTACGGCATTCGTCATGTAAACACCTTACTCTGCTTATCTTAATCAGCGTACGGTCATAATGGAAGTAAGCATACGCCGATTAAAACACCTGGTTTTATGAGCAATATTTTCTAAATATTAGGACATGTAAACAGCTTAGTTGGCATTCCAGTGGTGTATTTGATCTGCACATGTGCCAGCAGCGGGTAGTGCCAGTAGTATAGTAGTATGCTCGAGTGAAGTGAGTTCAAAAAAACTGAAAGTATGCATCTTATAAATAGTTTTCACATACAAACTTTATATGTCTGAATCAAATAGTCTGAACAAAAATAACATGGTCACTGTAGTAGAACGTTTAATTTGATTGGTGATTTTCAGCATTCATCAAAAGTCCCATCAGGTAGCCTGATTTCAGATGTGTCCATACCAACAGGTTTATTAGGGAAATCGTTCTTCTTGCAAAGCATGTAAACGTTTTAAACAAACTACTATATTAACCTGACTATCCACAATAATCACATTATTGTATGCATGTAACCATGCTCATTGATACAGAGCATTTACAGTTATTCAAACCTATTGACAGCATGAATTTCTGGGTGGGCAGTGGAGTGTCAGTCAGTCAGAGGTTTGAGGGGTGCCAACCTTGCCCTCGGGGGAGGCGGAGGCCATCTTGCGCAGGATGTCCTGGTCCTTGGGGTCGGTGGCGTACTGGGCCAGCTCAAACAGGACGTTGGTGCGAGGGGGGTTGGTGATGTCCAAGTAGTGGGTCAGAGCCGTGCGGTACGTTGTCGGACACGGGAATGGGTGCTTCTTATTGGACTCCTCTGAAACACACACAGATGAAGAATCTTATCAGCATCATTGTTTAAGATTCAAGTTCTCTTTATTTTGAGGCCACTGCATCCATTTTGGTTGTTAATGGTGGACTACATGATTTAGTTGACAACGTGTGCAGCAGTATCTTTTCAACCTCTGGATCATGTGCATTAATTTGCAACCAAATATTATGGAAAATGCCAATGGAAAAAATAACTACTCCAATGCAAATGCAGATGCAAAGCAGCTCACATCATGTCCCTGAGCCATGATTTACAACTGACCGTCGAGGTTGTTGAGAGAGATAACAGTGTCCAGTTCGGCGTCCAGGATCTGGCCTATTCTGTTCACTATTGACACGTCATTAATGGGGTAAACAGCAACGTGGTCTCCAGAGTCATATCTACAGGGAATTAGAAAGACGGGGAGATGGATAAACAAGACTTCCCACTGTATTTATCTAACAAGCAAATGTCATTACATATCCAAGATATTTACATGCTTTTTGCGTGTGTGAAAAAGAAAATTAAATTGATTAACCAACTCAACACTTGTTAGCAGACAGAAGTAATGCAGTAGGCATAGGAAGGCAGAAATGCATTATATTTAAAGGCCCAATGCAGCCAAAAATGTGCTTTGCCTGTGTTTTATTTATATTTCCACACTATGACATGGGAATAATACTGTGAAAATGATAATGCGCTTTTAGTGTAAGAGCTGTTTGCAAAGACTGCCTGAAATGTGGGATGGAGCTTTGGCCTGCCATCACCAGGTGGTAAATTGGTTAATAGCCCAAAAAGAAAGAGAGTTCCAAACCTAACAATAGTTTCAGTTTTCCAGACCAGACAGTCTTAGCAAAATTCTTGCTTGGGAAATGTTTATTTTTGACCATTTTAATTGAAAACAATCACAGTAAGGTACTTAATTGTTACCCAGAAATGATTTGATATTGAGATAAAAACAGCTGCATTGGACCTTTAATGGCATAGGACTTTTCATATAAAATATTAATAAAGAGCAGATACCTGATTTGGGAGCCTGAGATGTCCAGCTCTAAATGCATCAGATGTCGGTCGCCGGCTTGGTTCAGCTGGCGGTTAACCGCTACCGTGGCCAAGTAGGGGTTCTTAGCATCAAAAGGCCTCCAATGACAAATATACTGGAGTTATCACAAAGCCATTTCAGACAAATGGAGAAAAGTGCTACTGTTGTAAAAAGGGTTCGTCCAAAGGTCCAATAAATAACTAACATTTGAGAGGAAATGTCTAATATAAAATGATCTGAGAAGACAAGTGAAGGCACTTTGGCCAATGTCTATAGAGGGATTTAGTTTACACCTGTCTAGGTCTCTCAGATCAGTGCAGATGAAGGAAAATATAATTTCGACTATTGAGATGCACCCTAAAAGCACACTGTCTTTGCTGTTGGCATTGGGGAGATGGTGAGAATCATGTCAGCGTCATGACAACAGTCATCCCTTTATTTTTCAAATTCATATTCAAGCTGCTTTATTGGCATGAAAAACATTGTGTCAATATTGCCAAAGCAATAATAATAAAATTATAAACAATGACAAATAATAATATAGAATGGCAGTAAATAATAATACAAAATTAAATATAAAAATAGTAACAATAAAATGGTAACAGTCAATAATCGAATGTAATGTAATAAAAAAATGAAACTATAACTAACTTATAACTAAATAACGGTCATCTTCACCATTACATCGGTACTACAACTACTATCATCATTACCACTACTACCACCACCACCATCATTAAAGTGCTATCATTACCATTACCACCCATACCATTACTACTTGGAATGATAAACAACAGTAATAATAGTAATAACAATAACAGTAATAACAATAATAGTAATAATAAGTAAGTTACTGCTTACTATGCAGATGTTATTATTCAGTGTCTCTCAGGCTATGGCAGGCAAATACATATTTGGCTGCAAGAGGAGCCATTGCTCCTTCGCCCATGAGTATTTTTAGTTTTTCCTCTGGGTTTAATAAGTTAAAATTTGGAATAAATGTAGAAATTTCTGTGAATAATGAATCTCTTGGTGAGGAATATTTATCACAGTAAAGGAGAAAGTGCATCTCTGTTTCTACCTCCCCTGTCGTGCAGTGACCACATACACGCTCCTCTTTGGGTAGCCATGTCTTTTTATGTCTGCCGGTTTCTATTGCCAATCGGTGGTCACTCAGCCTGTACTTGGTAAGGATCTGTCTCTGCTTCGTATCTCTGACAGAGTAGAGATATTCAGCCAATTCATATTCTCTGTTTAGGGTCAGATAGCAATTTAGTCGGCTTTGGGATTTTGTTTCGTTTTTACAATGTTGTATATATGAGTCCTTTGATTGGTTCAGGATTTTGTTTATTGGAATTCTTTCTTTTGAAGCAGTGCTGGTGTCACTTATTACCTTTATTGCCCTGAACAACAAGCATAATCTATTAATTCCGTTCCATGACAACACAGCTCTGTCATTACGCCTGATAGCTGAGCTCCCTACACCACTCACGGTTTCTGGGTCTCAAAGCTCTTGAGGCGACCCATCTCCCCAGTATACACCTTATTCATGTTGATGTCAGTTGGAAACACCAACTCGTACTGCCGGATGCTAAAGGAGAGGAAGAAACGGACAGGTGGTTACTTCCTGCTCCGCATCTCGACCACTCATGATCACACACCTTTGAAGTCTAAAAATAACCCGTCAGTGCAGCTAAGGGCCGATATCAAATCAAACTTTATTTGTCACATGCGCCGAATACAACAAGTGTAGATCTTACCGTGAAATGCTTACTTACAAGCAGTGCAGATCAAGAATTGTTAAGAAAATATTTACCAAATAAACTAAAGTAAAAAATAATAAAAAGTAACACAATAACATAACAATAATGAGGCTATATACAGGGGGTACCAGTACCGAGTCAGTGTGCGGGGGTACAGGTTAGTTGAGGTAATTTGTACATGTAGGTAGGGGTGAAGTGACTATGCATAGATAATAACAGCAAGTATCAACAAATTGAGGGGGGGGGGGTGTCAATGTAAATAGTCCGGTGGCCATTTGATTAATTGTTCAGCAGTCTAATGGCTTGGGGGTAGAAGCTGTTAAGGAGCCTTTTGGTCCTAGACGTGGCGCTCCAGTACTGTTTGCCGTGAGGTAGCAGAGAAAACAGTCTATGACTTGGGTGACTGGAGTCTCTGACAATTTTATGGGCTTTCCTCTGACACCGCCTATTATATAGGCCCTGGATTGCAGGAAGCTTGGCTCCAGTTATGTACTGGCCCGTACACACTACCCTCTGTAGCGCCTTACGGTCAGATGCCGAGCAGTTGCCATACCAGGCGGTGATTCAACCGGTCAGGATGCTCTCGATGGTGCAGCTGTAGAAATTTTGGGTATCTGGGGACCCATACCAAATCTTTTCAGTCTCCTGAGGGGGGAAATGTTTTGTCGTGCCCTCTTCACGACTGTCTTGGTGTGTTTGGACCATGATAGATCGTTGGTGATGTGGACACCAAGGAACTTGAAACTCTCGACCCGCTCCACTACAGCCCCGTTGAGGGGCCCTGTTCGGCCCGCCGTTTCCCGTAGTCCACAATCAGCTCCTTTGTCTTGCTCACATTGAGGGAGAGGTTGTTGTCCTGGCACCACGGCCCGTTCTGACCTCCTCCCTATAAGCCGTCTCATCGTTGTCGGTGATCAGGCCTACCACTGTTGTGTCATCAGCAAACTTAATGATGGTATTGGAGTCGTGTTTGGCCACGCAGTCGTGGGTGAACAGGGAGTACAGGAGGGACAAGTACACACCCCTGGGGGGCTCCAGTGTTGAGGATCAGCGTGGCAGACATGTTATTGCCTACCCTTACCATCTGGGGGCAGCCCGTCAGGAAGTCTAGGATCCAGTTGGAGAGGGAGGTGTTAAGTCCCAGGGTCCATAGCTTAGTGATGAGCTTCGTGGGCACTATGGTGTTGAACACTGAGCTGTAGTCAATGAACAGCATTCTCACATATGTGTTCCTTTTGTCCATGTCGGATAGGGCAGTGTGGAGTGCAATTGAGATTGTGTCATCTGTGGATCTGTTGGGGCAGTATGCGAATTGGAGTGGGTCTAGGGTATCTGGGAGGATGCTGTTGATGTGAGCCATGACCAGCCTTTCAAAGCACTTCATGGCTACCGAAGTGAGTGTTACAGGGGCAGTAATTATTTAGGCAGGTTACCTTCGCCTCCTTTGGCACAGGGACTATGGTGGTCTGCTTGAAACATGTAGGTATTACAGACACGGTCAGGGAGAGGTTAAAAATGTCAGTGAAGACACTTACCAGTTGATCCGCGCATGCTTTGAGTACACGTCCTGGTAATCCGTCTGGATATGGACAGCCACATACGCTTTTAGTGGGGTTCGCTCTCTGTGATGCAAATGCTATGATGCATGTGCGTATGGTAAAAGGATTGGATGCCATGCAGAGCAGAGTGAAAGGCCTCAAAGCACAGGGGAGACATTCATGTCGGGCACTATTATGCATGCAAACAGAATTTGAAATGGAAATGTGCCGTTGTTTAACCAAATGTGTGGACGGTCATTTAGGTTTGTTATTTGCAGTTGAAGCTTTATGCTTGTTTTTCTGAAAACATGCAAACAATGTCAGAGTCTATCAAACATGAATTAATCAATTGTTTAATATATCTGATATGTCCAGTATTCATAGCTGGTGATACTACCAAGATCCCTTGTTCTGTATTGAATTGGAATACAAAGTAAAACATTATGGGCCGGTTTCCCAGACACAGATTAAGCCTAGTTCTGGACTATAAAGCTTTTCAATTGAGAATCTCAATTGAGAATATGTTTTTATCCTGAACTAGGCTTAATCTGTTTCTGGGAAACCAGCCCTCTAGGTCATAAAAGAAATGTATAAAAGGAAGTACATCTGCTCCTAAAGCTCCATAGTAAATATCTCTAGTTGGCAACCAGTCTGAGTCCGACCAGGAGAGAGAGAGGGGGTAGCCAACTAGCTATTACCTGGTGTTATCTCCTGTGGCCTCCACCCCAAAGTGTTCACACACAGCAGGCCAGAACTGCTCCTTCCATGATACAAAGTCTTCCTCAAGGCTGGGGAAGAGGGTAAGACAGACGTAGAACACAGTCATAGGATATTTTGATAAGATAAATACATACATATTTATGAATATGGATTCATTTAGTACTCACTTGCCATCATCGTCTCCCATTCTCAGGTCATAGATCCTCCTGCCACCCAGCTCTTCCAGTCTCTTGTCGGTATACTTTCCCATTGCATTGAAGTGCTCATATGTTTTATTCCCCAAGCCAAACACCTGCAGAGTTCAAAGGCGGACGCTATAAGCTATCATAGTAGATCAAAATGAATTAACTACATATAAATGTAAAGCTTCCATGATATACAGTACCAGTCAAAAGTTTGGACACACCTACTCATTACAGGGTTTTTCTTTATTTTTACTATTTTCTACATTGTAGAATAATAGTGAAGACATCAAAACTATGAAATAACACATATGGAATCATGTAGTAACCAAAAAAGTGTTAAACAAATCAAAATATATTACACATTTGAGATTCTTCAAAGTAGCCACCCTTTGCCTTGATGACAGCTTTACTTACTCTTGGCATTCTCTCAACCAGCTTCACGAGGTAGTCACCTGGAACGCATTTCAATTAACAGGTGTGCCTTGTTAAAATGTATTTCCTTCTTAATGCGTTTGAGCCAACCAATTGTGTTGTATACCACCCCCCAAGGTAGGGGTGGTATACAGAATATACGGACTTGGTCTTTTACCAAATAGGGCTATTATGGCAAGAACAGCTCAAATAAGCAAAGAGCAACGACAGTCCATCATTACTTTAAGACATGAAGGTCAGTAAATCCGGAAAATGTCTTTAAGTGCAGTCGCAAAAACCATCAAGCGCTATGATGAAACTGGCTCTCATGAGGCCCGCCACAGGAAAGGAAGACCCAGAGTTACCTCTGCTGCAGAGGGTAAGTTCATTAGAGTTACCAGCCTCAGAAATAGCTTCACAGAGTTCAAGTAACAGACACATCTCAAAATAAACTGTACAGAGGAGACTGCGTGAAATCAGGTCTTCGTGGTCAAATTGCTGCAAAGAAACCACTACTAAAGGACACCAATAAGAAGAAGAGACTTCCTTGGGCCAAGAAACACGAGCAATGGACATTAGCAATGGACACTGTCCTTCGGTTTGATGAGTACAAATTTGAGATTTTTGGTTCCAACCGCCATTTCTTTGTGAGACGCAGAATAGGTGAACGGATGATCTCTGCATGTGTGGTTCCCGCCGTGAAGTATGGAGGAGGAGGTGTGATGGTGCTTTGCTGGTGACACTGTCAGTGATTTATTTAGAATTCAAGGCACACTTAACCAGCATGGCTACTAGAGCATTTTGCAGCGATACGCCATTCCATCTTGTTCGTGCTTAGTGGGACTATAATTTGTTTTTCAACAGGACAACAACCCAACACACCTCCAGGCTATGTAAGGGCTATATGACCAAGAAGGAGAGTGATGGAGTGCTGCATCAGATGACCTGGCCTCCACAATCACCTGACCTCAACCCAATTGTGATGGTTTGAGATGAGTTGGACCACAGAGTGAAGGAAAAGCAGCCATCAAGTGCTCAGCATATGTGGGAACTCCTTCAAGACTGTTGGAAAAGCATTCCAGGTGAGGCTGGTTGAGAGAATCTCAAGAGTGTGCAAAGCTGTCATCAAGGCAAAGGGTGGCTAGTTTGAATAATCTCAAATCTTTTTTGATTTGTTAACCACTTTTTTGGTTACTACATGATTCAATATGTGTTATTTCATAGTTTTGATGTCTTCACTATTATTCTACAATATAGAAAATAGTAAAAATAAAGAAAAACCCTTGAATGAGTAGGTGTGTCCAAACTTTTGACTGGTACTGTAGGTCTAGTATATCATGGTAGGTCTACTATATCATGATGCAAACCTGAGTTGACTGTAAATGCAGTAATACCCTATCTCCTCATGTCCAAGCTGTACATTTACTCAATTACACCATATGGATCAGATCTGTAATCTAAGTGGCTTTCTATGGCTGGATGCACAACAAATGTCAAGACCAAGAAAACATGGATTTCCCAGATAAAACGCCACAACCACATCACAATGCTGTCTCAGGAGAGTCGCACAGTGAGACCGAGAGGAATCCATGGTTAACATTGTTCAGTAATGATGTCAATGAGAAAACACTCCAAAATGGAGACTCCCAATGTCTTCAAGCCACAAGCTGCCAGTGCTCTCCTGCTCCAGCCTTGAGGTTGGTCAGGCCCAGAGCTTTGTTTGGCAGGACCACATGTTTCCAGTTGGTTAGTGAGTTTGGAGGGAAGTGGCGCACTGTAGTAAAGTGTGGATTCCAGCAGAGCCTTTCAGAGCCTTATACGCGGACATCTCAATCCCTATCTCCCCTTCAATGGAGATGCAATATGACTTATTCTGTGTGGATCCTGTCATAGCTAAACATGCTGCGCTGCACACCAATGTTGATGCCCATTCACCTTGATGCACCTACTACAGATCAGTCTCAATACTAAATTCAGACAGCAAAATACCAACCGCAAAGTTGACTCCGTTCAGTTCCTCATCGGTCTCCTGCATCCAGTCGTAGAAGTCCTGAGCGTTGTCTGTGGGGTCCCCCTCCCCATAGGTGGCCATGCAGAACACAGCCAGAGAGTTGTCGATCTCTACAAGACGAGGCAGCTCTGACTGAGGAGAGAAAGGAAGAAAAATACATTGGAAATTGAAACAGGATTCGTTCACCAATGCAACAATCAAGTCATTAGCTCTCCTAATGTTATTAATATAATAAATATCCAAATACATTTTTGGATTTAACTTGAAATGAACAAAAATACATTCTAAGACTAAACTTGAAATAAACAAAAATACACAAGAACCTAAATATTCACTACAAAGCTACTGGAGGTTACATGCAGTATGTAGAACACTGAGACAATATAAATAGTGTACTATACACATGTAAAGTCAATGGGAATAAGACCAGTACCATGTCATATTCTTCAAGGTCAGCTGACATGCCGCTCATTCCGTAGCGCTGGGCGTCTTTGGCCAATCGGCCGCAGAACTCCTCAGCTGTGCCCGTCTGAGAGCCATAGAACACCACCATGTTCCTGTTCTGGAGAGGCTGAGGGAGATGGCATCATCAGCAGTCATCCTACATTATAGAGGACTTCTTAAAGTTTCTTAGCTGGACCCATTGGGAACATTGCTTACATCCGCTATGACAGGCTCATTGTCCACCCTCCCTCCCAAAAGCCTGGGAGGAATGAGAGAGCCAAGCCTCAGGGTCGGTAGCTTCAGTCCAACATCACACACACACACAAACATATATTTATTTTGTCTCCATATTATGTCTATCTCCGATAAGCTACCAAGGAAAGGGCTAAGAATAGCCCATTTTAATATACTGTATGTAGCCTTAGAAATAAGGTTCATGAAATCAATAACTTGCTAACATCAGATAACATTCATACTGGCCATCTCTGAAACTCATTTAGATAATTATAGGATACAACAGTAGCAATAGAGATATAACATCTACAGAATAGACAGGAATGCCTATGGGGGAGGTGTTGCTGTATATCTTCAGAGCCATATTTCTGTAAAGCTTAGATAGGATCTCATGTCAAATTTTGTTAAAGTGTTGTAGTCGCAAGTTCACCTGCTTCATCAAACCTCTTCTTTTAGGTAGCTGTTAAAAGCCACCAAGTTCTAACAGTCAGTATTTGGATAATATGTGTGCAATGCTTGATAAATGTGTGTGATGTTAACAGAGAGGTCTATTTTCTGGGTGACATGAACATTGACTGGTTAGCAACTAGCTGTCCTCTCAAGAGGAAGCTTCTAACTGTGACTTATGCCTTAATACGACCCACGTTATCACTCAAACAACTAGAGTGCATACCAATAGTGTTGGATCTGTGACATCCACTTGTATTGATCATATATTCACTAATGCTGCAGAGATTGTCTGCAAAGCAATATCAATTTTCATTGGTTGTAGTGACCATAAGATTGTGGCAATAAGAAGGAAAGCCAAGTGCCAAAGTTTGGGCTCAAAGTCATTTATTAGAGATCATACAAAATGTTTTCTCAGGACTTTTGTTGAAGATACAAAACATGTATGTTGGTGTATTAGGAAGTGAATCCAGATGCAGCACTGGAAGTATAAAAAATTTAAAAATCCAGCACTGGAAGCTTTGTAAAATAATTCATGCCAATTGTTGACAAACATACACCTGTTAAGAAACTAACTGTGAGAACTGTTAGAGCCCCCTTGATTTATTATGAAATTAAATTATGCAAAAGTTGTGGCAAACAAGTCAGGCTCCTCAGCAGATTGGTTTATATTCTGTAAATTGAGAAATGTTGTGACTAAACTTAACAAAAATAACAAGAAATTATATTACCAAACACAATGGAAAAGAGACTTTGGAGTACCGTAAATTATACTGAACAAAAATATAAACCCAACATGTAAAGTGTTGGTCCCATGTTCCATGAGCTGAAATACAAAAAGCTTAATTCTCTAAAATGTTGTGCACAAATTTGTTTACATCCCTGTTAGTGAGCATTTCTCATTTGCCAAGATAATCCATCCACCTGACAGGTGTTGCATATCAAGAAGCTGATTAAACAGCATGATTGTTACACAGGTGCAGCTTGTGTAGGGGACAATAAAAGGCCACTCTAAAATGTTCTGTTTTGAGGGAGCATGCAGTTGGTATGCTGACAGCAGGAATGTCCACCAGAGCTGTTGACAGAGAATTTAATGTTAATTTCTCTACCATAAGCCGCCTCCAACGTCATTTTAGAGAATTTGACAGTACGTCTAACCGGGCTCTCAACCGCAGACCAAGTGTATGATGTTGTGTGGTTGAGCGGTTTGTGCGTTGTGAACAGAGTTCCCCATGGTGGTGGTGGGGTTAAGGTATGGGCAGGCAGAGGCTACGGACAACGAGCACAATTGCATTTTATTGATGGAAATTTGAATCCACAGAGATACCGTGACGAGATCCTGAGGCCCATTGTCATGCCATTAATCTGCCACCGTCACCTTTCAGCATGACAATGCACGGCCCCATGTCTCAAGGATCTGTACACAATTCCTGGAAGCTGAAAATGTCCCTGTTCTTCCATGGCCTGCATACTCAGACATGTCACCCTTTGAGCATGTTTGGGATGCTCTGGATCGACAGCATGTTCCAGGTCCCACCAATATTCAGAGGAGTGGGAAAACATTCCACAATAAACAGCCTGATGAACTCTATGCGAAGGAGATGTCGCAGGAGATGTGTCGCGCTGCATGAGGCAAATGGTGGTCACACCAGATAATGACTGGTTTTCTGATCCACACACCTACCTTTTTTTTAAGGTATCTGTGACCAACACATGCATATCTGTATTCCCAGTCATGTGAAGTCCATAGATTAGGGCCTAATGAATTTAGTTCAATTGACTGATTTCCTTATTCGAACTGTAACTCAGTAAAATCTTTGAAATTGTTGCATGATGCATTTATATTTTTGTTCAGTATATATCATGGGCAGAAACCCCAATTAATCTCCATCGTTCATTGAAGTTGATGGGTCATTTATAACAAAACCTTTCGATATTGCCAATCATTACAATGACTATTTCACTAGTAAAGTGGAAAAACTCCGAAGTGAAATGACAACATTAAACAGTGAACCATCATATTTTTATATAAAAGATCTAATAATGAAAGAGAAGGATTGTTGTTTTGAATTTGGTCAAGTTAGATTGGGGGAGGTGGAAAAACGATTGTTATCCATCAATAATGATAAGCCACCAGGTACAGACAACCTTGATGGGAAACTTTTGAGAATGGTATCAGACTGTATTGCCACCCCTATTTACTAGATCTTTAACCAAAGCCTAAAAGCAGAGAGTCTCAACTCATGGGTTGCGACCCAAGGATTTGAATGGGTCGTGAGCGCAAAAAATGTTTTTATGAAAAATTATGTTTTTTAAATAAAATACTCCATTCTAAACTTAAATGACTAAAACCAGGTATAAAGTGTGTAGAAATGATAATGAACCTATACTTCTAAATCATTTAACCTCAACTATTTTTCTTCAATGACAGTATTTTCAGATTTGGTTGATTTTGTAGTCTCAAACCAGTGAGCTTGTAACGTTCGTCTTCCTCCTCGTCTGAGGAGGAGCAAGGATCGGACCAAAGCGCATCGTGGTTTGAATACATACTATCGTTTATTAAACGAAGACGAAAAAACACTTAAACAAACTACAAAACAATAAACGACGTGAACAGACCTGAACTTGAGAACATATAAAACATGAACGCACGAACAGGAACGAACGAACGAACGAACGAACGAACGCACGAACGCACGAACAGGAACGAACGAACCAGTACCGTGTGGCGAACAAACACAGACACAGCAACAATCACCCACAAACAACCAGTGAAAACAGCCTACCTTAATATGGATCCCAATCAGAGACAATGACAAACACCTGTCTCTGATTGAGAACCATATTAGGCCAAACGAACAAACCTAAACATAGAAACAAATAACACAGACTGCCCACCCCAACTCACGCCCTGACCATACTAAATAAATACAAAACAAGGGAAATAAGGTCAGGAACGTGACAGAGCTTAACATTCTTCATCAAGAAAATTGGCAAAATTGAATTATTGTCAATGAAACGTTGGGACTGTTGTTCCCTTGTCATGTAATTGGTACATTTAGAATATAACAATAAACATAGTTTTCCAGATTGCATTTTGGCAACAACAAAAAAAATTAGATGAGAATATTGGATTGCGAATGAGAAACCTGGTTCAATTTAGGTCTTGAGGGAAAAACAGTCGAGAACCACTGGCCTAAAGGAGTGTGTGTGCCCACAGGCCTGAAAGGAAGCTAAAGTAATTTCACTCGCTAAAAAAGTAGTAAAGCACCCTTTGCTGGCTCTAACAGCCAACCAATCAGTATGCTGCCTGTTCTTAATAAACTTATGGAGGATTGTGTTTGACCAAATACAACGCTCTACATGTCAGCAGCCAAAGCCAGTGAGATACAGTCAGTACCAGAATGGGTGATTAATAATAAACAGGTCTAAAAATCAACACCATCATCCCGGAAACCCTAGACCCATTTCAATTCGCATACCGCCCCAACAGATCCATAGATGATGCAATCTCAATCGCACTCCACACTGCCCTTTCCCACCTGAACAAAAGGAAAACCTATGTGAGAATGCTGTTCATTGACTACAGCTCAGCGTTCAACACCATTGTGCCCTCAAAGCTCATCACTAAGCTAAGGACCCTGGGACTAAACACCTCCCTCTGCAACTGGATCCTGGACTTCCTGACGGGCCGCCCCCAGGTGGTAAGAGTAGAGACAACATCTGCCACGCTGATCCTCAACACGGGGGCCCCTGACGTGTTGAGGATCAGCGTGCTTAGTCCCCTCCTGTACTCCCTGTTCACCCACGACTGTGTGGCCAAGCATGACTCTAACACCATCATTAAGTTTGCTGACGATAACGGTGGTAGGCCTGATCACCGACAACGATGAGACAGCCTATAGGGAGGTCAGAGACCTGGCAGTGTGGTGCCAGGACAACAACCTCTCCCTCAACGTGAGCAAGACAAAGGAGATGATCGTGGACTACAGGAAAAGGAGTGCAGAACACGCCCCCATTCACGTCAACAGGGCTGTAGTGGAGCGGGTCGAGAGTTTCAAGTTCCTTTGGTGTCCACATCACCAACAAACTATCATGGTCCAAACACACCAAGAAAGTCATGAAGAGGGCACGACAACGCCTTTTCCCTCTCAGGAAACTGAAAAGATTTGGCATTGTATTTGATTCAAAACATTCTCTAAGACATAAACCACATAAGCGTGTGACCATTGAGCAAGTTGAGGAAGCTAAACTCCTAGGTATAACATTGGATGGTCAATTATCATGGTCAAGTCATATAAGTTGTTGTGAAGATGGGGAGGGGTATGTCTGGTATAAAAAGATGTTCTGTGTTTTTACACAAAAATCAACTGTACTAGTTGTTCAGGCTCTAGTCTTGTCCCATCTTGATTACTGTCCAGTAATATGGTAAAGTGCAGCAAAATAAACTGAGCAGCACGCCTTGCCCTTAATTGCGCTACAGAACTAACATCAACAACATGCATGCCAGTCTCTCCTGGTTGAGGGTTGACAAGAGATTTAATTGCTTCTCGTTTAGTTTTTACTGTGATGAAAATTCCAGATTTTCTGCATAATCAAATAACATTCAGCTCAGACACCCATACATACCCCATAAGACATGCACCAGGGGTCTCTTCACAGTCCCCAAGTCCAAATGAATTCACAGCAAAGCAGTTTTATAAAGAGTCATCATCACATGGAACTCCCTTCCATCTCCATTTACTCACGCAAACAGCTAAATTACCTTTCGAAATGTATAAAACAAAACATGGAACGGTGGGGACTGTGAGAGGACACACACATTTTTTGTTGTATTGTTTGTATATTGTTGGATTTAAACATTTGTGTGACTGTCCTTGTATTTATTATGGATCCCCATTAGCTGTTGCCAAGGCAGCAGCTACTCTTCCTGGGGTCCAGAAAAATTAAGGCATTTATATAAAATGTTATATACAATTCAATACATTTTACAACACATTAAGTGTGTGCACTCAGGCCACTACTCTACAACACAAAATCCATGTGTATGTGTGTGTATAGTCCGTATGTTATTGTGTGTATGTGTGTGACTGTGCGTCTGTAGTCATGGCTCTATGTAGTACTGTGTGCCTCCCATAGTCTGTTCTGGACCTGGGGACAGTGAAGAGCCCTCTGGTGGCATGTCTTGTGGGGTATACATGGGTGTCCTAGCTGTGTGCCAGTAGTTCAAACAGACAGCTCGGTGCATTCAACATGTCAATACATCTCACAAATACAAGTAGTGATGAAGTCAATCTGTCCTCCACTTTGAGCCAGGAGAGACTGACATGCATATTATTAAAGTCCCGCTTTGTGGAACCTGACCACACAACTAGACAGTAGTCCAGGTTCGACAAAACAAGGGCCTGTAGGACCTGCCTTGTTGATAGCGTTGTTAAGGCAGAGTAACGCTTTATTATGGACAGACCTCTCCCCATCCTAGCTACTGTTGCATCAATATTTATTGACCATGACAGTTTACAATCTAGGGTTACTCCAAGCAGTTTAGTCTCCTCAACTGCTCAATTTACACATTATTCATTACAAGATTTAGTTGAGGTTTAGGGTTTAGTGAATATTTGTCCCAAATACAATGCTTTTAGTTTTTTCTTTCTTGCCACCCATTCTTGCCACCCATTCCCATTCACCCATTTCTTGCCACCCATTCTGAAACTGACTACAGCTCTTTGTCTATCAGTGTATCAGTGTTTTGTTACTTTTCATGTTTTGTGCTGATTATGGACCCCAGGAAAAGTAGCTGCTGCTTCTGCAAAAGCTAATATCGTCCATATATACCCTGACTAGAAACCACATGTTTTAATATGACAGTCACCAAAGCAAGTTAAGTGGCATATAGCCTTCATATCCATTTACTAAATAAATAGACATAATTTTGTCTAAACTAATTGCTTTCTACGTACGACACAGCATTTAGCATAAAGCTACTAACCGTTTTCTTTATTTTCTCAATGAAGCTGGTTTCTCGCTGTGGAGTGACTCTAGAGAAAGACAAAGCAGATGTTAAAGGCAAACATCCACATGTTAACTTAGTCATTCAATCTACTAAATGGCTATTACACTGCCTCATATATAAGAGGCCATTTGAGGAGGGAGAGCAGAACATGTTTTTTACTCTGGAATTCTCAACCCCTTCTGACCCCATGGGAGAGATTTTCGTATGAGTCACACCCACTTGCTAACATGTACCACAGTACTGAAATCCCTTCACAAGTCATGGAAAAGCAGAACAGAAATAGCTCAGTTGATCATTGGTAAAAACTTTGAACAAAGACAGTAACTGCGTGTAAAACTCACCAATGAAAATAACATGTCAATTGTCAATGAAATGTGTGCTCCTTAGCAAAGAACATTGGAGGTATCATTTCAAGTTATGCACTTGCAACATAGAATTATCAAGAGGAAGTCCTTCAAGAAGTGACAATTGCTGCATGTGGTGAAAGTATCTTAAGTAAACTTGTACTGCACACACCTGTAATTCAGACTATAGCCTTTTTGATGACAGGATATCATAATCATAACATTCTGCAACATTGATTGTTATTTCTAAAACACTGGTAAGCAGCCTGGGAAGCTGACGTGCAAATTAGCTAATCAAGTCAAATTTTTTCTAACAGTAACACACATTTTCCTGAAGAGCATCAACATGATAGACAGTGAAGAGAGCATAGTTGAACAAGGTGTCACACACACACACACACACACACACACAGAGAGAGAGGGCGACTGACCTGGCTGCTGCTACCTGTCTTTCTTTGGGCAGAGGGAACACACATCCCATGGCTAGAGGCAGTGTTCTTCAGCGCCGCACAGAACACTTGTCTGATCCACAGTGGGACACAATCCAATAAAGCAGTTGAGGAAGAAGCCCCCTCAGAACGGACTAAGGGCTGGCCTCTCCATAGTGAATTATGCCGATGCAGGAGCGATTCTGTCTCTCACTGAACATATGCCAGGGGATAACACAGAGGGAGAGAGGGATATGAGAAAGAGAGAGAGGAGAACGAGAAAGAGAGTGAGGAGAAAGAGCAAGAGAAAAAGGGAGAGAGGAAAGAGAGACAACCCATGACCATTAATTCCTTGAAGTATTTACATTGTATATAACTTACAAGTAATAGCGTAACCATCATCCATGTACATTTTGTTGTTTATTTATTAGCCATTCTCTCTTTTTCTTTTTTTTTCGTATTTATCCTCATTGCATTGTACTGTATTTACTGAAATGCTGTACCACTATTGCTTTGGCAATAACTACAAAAGAGAGAGAGTTTGAGGTTTAAAAAAACCTTTATGTTTGGGAACCAACACAATGAACACTCAAATCAACAAAAACATGGTTAAACATCAATTAAAAACAACACCAAATCTTCCTCCACAGTAACTAAACACAACAACCTCTGAATACCCCATATGCTCATAAACAGCCCTATGTTATTAACCAGTTTGTAACAGGAAAACTCAACCCTCAGTCTCGCTGCCAACATCCCCTCCAGCATGCCCACCACGTCCCCAGACCCCTGTCCCCGAATACTGTTCTTTCGTGTCTTCCAAATTGCTAATTTACAAAGTTAAGTAAGAGAACTACACCCCTTCGACTAAACCTGTACTTTGGCCCAAATATAAACTGTTGGGAAGACAAAACCTCTCCCATAGCTGAGAACCAGCTAGTGATCAGGTCAATCATCCTGAGCAACCTGGGACTCAGCACAGAATGGACACCCCTCCCCAACAGTAGGCTCCAGGTGTACCAGATGCATATTGGTGTCTATAGCTCCATGTATTATCCTCCATTGGAGGTCAGCTGTCCTCTTATCAATAGGCAGTTTATAAAAATACCACCAACAGCCTTTTGGGGAGGCACCTGGACCAAACTGTCAGATGTGTGCGTACTGGTAGCCAAGTCAGGTGCAGGAGAGCAGAGATTTGTGAACAGGCGGACACTTTTTTTAGGCAAAAGTGCAAAACGCGCAAAACAGTCACAAGAATTATGTTTAACAATAAACATCTTCGTGAAAAATAACACAGAAAAAACAAGCCAGTCTGGCGCGTCAACAATACACACGTAACACAAACAATCTTACACAAAGACATGATGGGGAACAGAGGAATAAATACATGTAGATTGATTGGGGAATGAAAACCAGGTGTGCAGGGAACAAGACAAAACAAATGGATACATGAAAAATGGAGTGGCGATGGCTGGAAAGCCGGTGACGCCGACCGCCGCCCGAACAAGGAGAGCCGACTTCGGCGGAAGTCGTGACACAAACACACCAGCTCACCTCCTCCATTTAACCCCTTCCTGGGAAGAAGCACGGGACACTTTTACACATATTATGTACATGGCCTTCTTTCCCACCGCCCAGCTCTGGAAGGAAAGCAGCATCCCCACGTCCTACTCTAATGCCCCCGCCGCAGCACTAACATTCAGCGCAGGAAACACATAATCCAGACCCTCCGTCCACCAATCAGAGTTGGAAGTATCAGTCACATACTGCCGATAAAGTACTGGCAAGGAATCTCAGACCTCAGCTACGACCTTCCTCAGTAGGTGAGATAATCGGATTCCCGCTCTTTCTCCCAGCTCCTCCAACGATATGCTCCTGCTCCGCATCAGATGACACAGCTTGGTACGCCCCACACCTAACAGGCATGAACGTAGGCTGGCTGAACCCACAGCACGGGACTGGATCAGAGGCTCTTCAAAAAGCCACATCCCTGGTGGCGTGCCAGCCTTACGGGACATATCGGACACTCTCCAAGCCTGCATAACAGACTCATAGAATGGAGTCAGGCCAGACAAATCAACCCCCTCTAGTTTTAAGAGGAAAAGGGGCTTGTCTATGCCCAAACAGCCCGCTCTCCTCATCGTGTAGGCTGTATCGACCCAGCTAGAACCGTCACTGTACAACAGTCTCTGGGCTGCTTGAAGCCGCTAAGCCATGATCCTAGAAGAAATATTCACCAGGCCTTGCCCACCCTTGTGCAGTGGCAGGTACAGGGCAGCAACTTTAATCCAATGTTGTCCAGACCAGAAGAAATTGGCAAGGGTCCTCTGAAGCTTTTGTATCAGGCCTCCCGGTGGCTGTAAAATCATTAGTCTTTGCCACAAGGTAGAGGCGGCTAGGTTATTGGCTAGCAGCACCCTTCACCTATAAGACAGCTGGGGTAGCTCCCATTTCCACCTAGACGATCTGGCACACACCTTCTCCACTACACCCTCCCAGTTCTTTTTCTGAAATACATCAGAGCCTAGAAAAAAAAAAAAAAGTCTTCATCCCATCTCTGCCCCACTGGAGCCCCCCTGGTAACCGTGGAGCGAACCCTATCTGAAGCTGACCTGCCCCCAATTAACTCTAGCTAAGGAGGCCCCCTCATACACCTTCAAAAGCGTTTGAGAGAAGCTTAACATCCTCACCCCTTGTAATAAAAACTGTCACGTCATCTTCATACACAGACAGTGCTATCGTAGGTCCCTTCATATCCCCTGGCTCAGAGAAACCAGTAAGCCTTGCTCTTAAAAAACAAAGGATTGGTTCAATTGTCAGACAATATAACTGTCCTGAAATTGGGCATTCCTGCCTGATAACTCTCTGGACAGGGATGGGGCAGCTCAAACCACACCCCCACCTTCACCATACATGAGGCCCCAGCATACAGTAAACTCATCCAAGACAAAAAAACATCCCCAAACCCAAAGGCTTTTCATTGTTTTGAACAAGTACTGGTGGTCCACACGCTCAAAAGCCTTCTCCTGATCCAAAGAAAGCAAACCCACATTCACATCAGACAGTTTACAAATGTCTAAAACATCTCTTATTAGAAATAAGTTATCAACAATAGAGTGGTCAGGTACACAGTAAGACTGGTCCTTGTGGACTAACAGCCCCAGATATTATTTCAACCTGTTTGAGAATCACTTCGATATAATTTGAAATTCTGCACACAGGTTGCCATTTTTTTTGGGGGGGGGGGTGCAACAATGAAAGCACAGCATGTTGACAGGATACAGGAAGAACCCTCATTGAAAGATTCACACCGCACTTCATAAAAATCCCCCCAGTAGACGCCCAAAAGTTGTTATACAACTCAGATGGTAAACCATCAACGCCAGGGGCTCGGCCTGATGAGAGCTGCATAACTGAAATGGACAGCTCCTGAAGAGTAATGTCAGAGTCCAAAGCAGCTCTCTGCTCAGGGCCCAATTGAGGAAGTCCCTGTAACAACCGTTCAGCACACAGAGGATCACAATCCTCCGCCTTATAGAGGGACAGAGTAGAAATCCACGGCATGTTGGCACATCTCACCGCCATCCGTGGTCACCTTCCCATTAGGGAGACAAAGGCAGACCAACTGTATGCGTTGCGATGTCGACTTCCCTAGGTAAAAAACAACGCTAGGAGCATCCATATCCTCGAGGGTAGCAAAGCGAGACCTAATAAAGGCACCCTTCACTCCTTCATGTATAAACAACCTCAGTTCATGTCTCTTGTCCTGTAAGATCATGACTAGTCTGGGGTAATTCTGAGTGAGCAATTTCAATTGAATAGATTTAATGTCCTGTTCAGAGCCCTGTTCAAGAGCCCTCAACCATCCGATCGACAAGACGCTCTTCGTTAAGAAAAACCACCACCGCTTTATTCATCCGCGGCGCATAAGCAACATTTTCAAAGCCTACCTTCTCTCCTACGGTGACCATAAACTCCTCCACAGTGACAGTAGCTTCAGTAACACACCTGAAGCCGTGCCAAAGTGACAGGAACGGCGTCCCCATGTGGGTCGCCATCCCTACCAAAATCAGGGCAATTCCAACAAGAAATACAATATACCTAATTCTACCACTGAAAAAACCCTTAATCGTGCATAGAAAAAGGAAAAACCCCAAGAACACCACTCGCACTTACAATTCCCAGCATGCAGAGAGAGAGGGGGGGAGAAAGGGGGAGAAAGAGAGAGAGAGGAGAAAGAAAGAGAGAGAAGAAAAAAAGAGGAGAAAAAGAGCGGAAAGAGAGGAGAAATAGAGAGAAAGAAAGAGGAGATAAAGGAAAGAGATTAGAGAAAGAGAGGGGAGAAAGAAAGGATAAAGAGGGAGATGAGAAAGAAAGGATAAAGAGGGAGATGAGAAAGCGGAAAAAGTGAGAGACAGAAGAAAGAGATGGAGAATAGAGAGAGAACGAAAGCGAGAGAGAGCGCGAGCGAGGAGAAAGAGAGAGAGGGGAGAAAGAGAGAGAAGAAAGAAAGGAGAAAGAGGGAGAGGAGAACGGAGGAGAGAGGAAAAAGAGAGGAGAAAGAGAGGAGAAAGAGAGAGAGAAGAGAGGAGAAAGCGAGAGCGAGAGGAGAAATAGAGAGAAGAGTGAAAAAGAGAGAGAAGAGCGAAAGAGAGAGGAGAGAGGAGAAAAAAGAGAAAGAGAGAAGAAAGAGAGAAGAGCGAAGAGAGGAGAAAGATAGGAGAAAGTGAGACTGAAATAGAGAGAGATGAGAAAGAGAGAGAACGAGAGAAGAGAGAGAAGAAAGAGAAAGAGAGCGAAAGCGAAAGCGAGAGCAAAAGCAAGCAAGAGAGAGAACGAGAGAGAGAAATGAACTACTAGTGTGTTTTAGCTCTCTCAACACTGTTCCCATTCAGACAGAGAGAGCCAGTGGGCCTGGTATTTTCCCTGTGGAGGGGATTGATCCAAGCGACGCCAACAAAGGAACATAGGCAACAGTCACTGATCAAGCCCCATGCCAAGTCCTGCCTGCCTATTCCGTGGCAGAAGCCAAGTGGAGACAATGAAACAACAAGGCTCTCAGTAACATTGGTGTGAGATGGACTTCTCAAGCATCCACCTTTCAAGGAAACAGAATAAAAACAAACACTTCAAAAACTTTTCACAGCTTCCTCAAATAGCCTCAACCAGTGCCTTATTCAACAGATGAACGCATGTATAGACCTAATCCAGAAAGTTACAAGGAAAAATAAATGAGAAAACAATTAAAACCACTACAATTGCATGTGGCCTGGGCGATGTAGCTTAATTTCCAGGGTATGTTAGAATAAGCTACAGTCATCCAAGACTCTTAAAACCACTTCCAATCATTTTTTCCTTTGAAAAAACAACCACAAATGTAAACTAATGTGACCACACATGCCCCCAGTTAGGCCTACATGAGGTCAACCCATTAAAATGCTGGAACCCCTGACCAGCCCAACCACAGTGTGGTCTAAAGCAGCACATGCACAAGCACACTGCCAATCCCTGCTTTCCACTCAGCTCCAAGTTCCAGGGCATGAAAATAGAAATTACTTTTGGTCACTAGGGTGCGATAAAATGGGAGTGTTCAAATTTAAACTTCCTGGGTTTTTGAGGGGGAAATCTGAGCAAATACACACTAATGTTAAATCAACCTTGATGATTTAAATGAACAGCTAAGCACACAATCTTTAAAGATCGTTGGCACTATCCCACTTCTGACACCAATATAGCGGATATTGACAATGCAACTTCCACTGCCGGTCTCAAACCCGGGTCCCGC
The DNA here is from genome assembly GCF_016432855.1 of Salvelinus namaycush. Taxonomy (NCBI): domain Eukaryota; kingdom Metazoa; phylum Chordata; class Actinopteri; order Salmoniformes; family Salmonidae; genus Salvelinus; species Salvelinus namaycush. The sequence goes on from NC_052318.1 coordinate 22,591,595, forward strand.
AGTGCGTAGGCAAACATACTAACACTGTTCCAATAGCATACACTCTCTTGGGAGTTGGGATTTTACAAATTAGATTGTCAACGAAACCCTACCTAGGCAAGGGTTTCAAAATATTAAATCATAGAATTTTGGTGGAAGAACACTTACACAGTGGTGAGCCTCTTGAATTCTGGGATTGGCCCCTGTCTTCTTGCGTGAGAGGAACCAGTAGATGAGTAGGCCAATGATGAGCGAAAAGAGGAATATGTCCAAGTTCCTGAACAGAGGTTCCTGCTCAACAGGGGCCCACGTCAGGGCCCTCCGGGACCACACTCTCTGCCTCCAAGGGGCCACTCGTTGTCTGACAGGTCAATACTGGCTGCAGCCAGAGCAGAGAAAGGACCCGAGGAAACAATTACATTAACTTGGTGTAAGACTAGGCTACAAGGTAATAATGTAACAAGGGTTGGATAGGTGCATCTATATTGCCTTATTTACATACTTTAATTGAAATATATAAAGAGAAGGAAAAAAATTACCTTATTAGGGTGTGGCTTAAGCTATGGCCATAGCCTATGCAGTGTACTATTCAGGATACCTGTAATATAGTCCTAATGTACTATGCTTTCTGATTACATTTTAGAAAACATTCCAGGTGACAAATGGGTAAATCCATTTGAATTCAATCACTTTGACAGCCTTTCTTTCAAAATGGCTACCCATGTTTTGAATTAAGACTTACAAACTCACATGTTCAGTCTCCCCAAAAAGCTTGTCCATTTCATGTGACATCCATAATTCCTCTTATTTTCTTTATTTCTCCAACATGCCAGAAGTCAGATTTTTGGGGTATACACTCCCCCCAAGTGGTACTGTAGACACACACATCAAAAGTTTCATTCATATTTTGTTTGTCCATCCGTTGTGATTTTGCATGCAAATGTAACATCCAAAACGCTGGAATCACCCCTAAGTAGTATCGGTGTTGACAAGTTGCCTGCTGCTTTAACACATGAATTGACCTGGGCTATGTAGGGCACATTTAATCAGCAGCAGCATAGTTAGTGAGATGAATGTTTGACACAGCTGAGATTCAGTCATGTAGAGATGAGTGACGACTGGGATTTTGACAGCATTTCTCTCCATGGGTATGACAAAATGAAAGGCAGAATGTTGTGCTCTCGGCTCAAGTAGTACTGAGAACCATTTTTGTCTTTCAATATGCCTTTAATTATTCTGTCAGTCACACACACAAAACATTGAAAGATAGATAGCCTGAGGGTAAATTTGCACAGTGGCAAGAAAAAGTATGTGAACCCTTTGGAATTACCTGGATTTCTGCATATATTGGTCATTGAATTTAATCTGATCTTGTGTCACAACAATCACAAAGTCACATCAATAGACAAACATAGTGTGCTTAAACTAATGACACACTAATTATTGTATTTGTCTTGTCTATATTGAATAGATAATTTAAACATTCACAGTGTAGGTTGGAAAAAGTATGTGGCTAATGACTTCTCCAAAAGCTAATTGGAGTCAGGAGTCAGCTAACCTGGAGTCCAATCAATGAGCCGAGATTGGAGACGTTGGTTAGAGCTGCCTTGCCCAATAAAAAACACTCACCAAATTTGAGTTTGCTATTCACAAGAAGCATTGCCTGATGTGAACCATGCCTCAAACAAAAGAGATCTCAGAAGACCTAAGATTAAGAATTGTTGACTTGCATAAAGCTGGAAAGGGTTACAAAAGTATCTCTAAAAGCCTTGATGTTCATCAGTCCACGGTAAGACAAATTGTCTATAAATGGAGAAAGTTCAGCACTGTTGCTACTCTCCCTATGTAACGGTCATCTTGTGGTGAATGAGCGGACCAAGGCGCAGCGGGTGATGAATACATACTGATTTATTATAACAAGACGAAAACACTAATGAACACTAGAACAAACTACAAAAACAATAAACGAAGTCAACAGACCTGAACAAACGAACTTACATATAGACGAAGAACGCATGAAACAGGAACAGACTACCTAAAACAAACGAAACAGTCCCGTGTGGTATACACAGACACAGGAACAATCACCCACAAACAAACAGTGAGAACAGCCTACCTTAATATGGTTCTCAATCAGAGGAAACGTCAAACACCTGCCTCTAATTGAGAACCATATCAGGCAACACCTTAACCCAACATAGAAAACACATAACATAGACTACCCACCCCAACTCACGCCCTGACCAACTAAACACATACAAAAACAACAGAAAACAGGTCAGGAACGTGACACCCTAGGAGTGGCCGTCCTGCAAAGATGACTGCAAGAGCCCAGCGCAGAATTCTCAATGAGGTTAAGAAGAACCCTAGCGTGTCAGCTAAAGACTTACAGAAATCTCTGGAACATGCGAACATCTTTGACGAGTCTACGTACATAAAATACTAAACAAGAATGGTGTTCATGGGAGGACAGGATCATTTTTGCAGGAGAATGTTAGGCTATCTGTCTGCCAATTGAAGCTCAACAGAAGTTGGGTGACGCAACAGGACAACGACCCAAAACACAGAAGTAAATCAACAACAAAATGGCTTCAACAGAAGAAAATACGCCTTCTGGAGTCGCCCAGTCAGAGTCCTGACCTCAACCCAATTGAGATGCTGTGGCATGACCTCAAGAGAGCAGTTCACACCAGACATCCCGAGAATATTGCTGAAATGAAACAGTTTTGTAAAGAGGAATGGTCCAAAATTCCTCCTGACCGTTATGCAGGTCTGATCCGCAACTACAGAAAACGTTTGGTTGAGGTTATTGAGCTAAAGGAGGGTCAACCAGTTATTAAATCCAAGGGTTCACATACTTTTCCCACCCTGCACTGTGAATGTTTACACGGTGTGTTCAATAAAGACATAAACTTACAATTGTTTGTGTTATTAGTTTAAGCCGACTGTGTTTGTCTATTGTTGTGACCTAGATGAAGATCAAATTTGATGACCAACTTATGCAGAAATCCAGGTATATCCAAAGGGTTCACATACTTTTTACCACTGTAATTGAACCACAACATGTATCCCCATTTGGAAAATGTGAGCAAAATATACACATTGTTCTTTTGATTTGCAGTCCATACATACAGCATGCCATGGATAAAGAAAGTAACTGAAAGCTATAGTGTCATACACCTGGTACTTCCAATAAGTTCTGTCATTTTTGATTGACTTCTGTTGCATCACATTGTGCCCATTATAGCATTGTCTGGGGCCAATTTAATGTAAACAAAGGCAAAATGACATATCTATTGCAATTGTTCAATTACACCAATTAAAATGACAATTTAATGTGGTATATATTAAGGTCCATAATAGTTAACTAATAAAAACTCACTGGTGCACACTTCACTATTGTACTTACTGTAGTGTGGTTTCACAAGTCAAATAAACTTGATAAGATACATTGTTCCCTACACTTCCACAAATATCTGTGGTTGGTTGGAAACACAGTGAATGGTTGGCAAGCTTGCTGCTTGCTCACTTCATCCAGTGTTGCAGATGCCCATTTTTTTGCAATATACATGTGTCACGCCCTGACCTTAGAGATCCTTTTTATGTCTCTATTTTGATTTGGTCAGAGCGTGAGTTGGGGTGGGCATTCTATGTTCTGTGTTCTATGTTTTGTATTTCTTTGTTGTTTGGCCGTTGTGGTTCTCAATCAGAGGCAGCTGTCTATCATTGTCTCTGATTGAGAACCATACTTAGGTAGCATGGGTTTTGTGGGTAGGTGTTTTCTGTCTTTGTGTCAGCACCAGACAGTACTGTTTCGTGTTGGTGTATTTTTTGTTATTTTGTCTTAGTGTTCTGAGTTAAAATAAATATCATGAACACGTACCACGCTGCACCTTGGTCCGATCCTTCTCGTTCCGACGACAACCGTTACAACATGATCATTTAGCTAATCTACAACAGACATGCTGCTATGATGTTCACTTTATTAAGAAGATACTTGACACGTTTGAGCTGACAAATTCTTTCTAAAGTCTGACTTCGTCTTCCACCGCTTAGGTTACCCAAAAACCTGTACAAAACAGTGGAGCACACGTGTGTAATCTGTTCAAAGCAGCTAACGTTAGTTCAAGGATCGTGTTGTATAACGTTAACTTACAGGCTACGTGTTGCCTCCATTGTCTTGTAAGGCGACGTCAAATTCATAACCTTTAAGCATATTTGAACATAGTATAAAGTTGAAGTAAAACAAAATACTAATTGAATTCGAACAAAATAGCTACTTTTACCTTCAAGCTGCTCCAGCACAATAAAACATCAGCGAGGCAAATCGCTTTTACATCATTACCATAGTGTGCGCTGGTGTGCTCGCGGTTGTCAGTAGTTACCACCTCCTTATATAGATCAGTGGATACCCCAGCTACAAAGTCAAAATTAGCTTTTAGGTATGCATAAGATTAGCAGTGTGGTTATGGTTAAGGTTAGGTTTAAAATCTGATTTTAAAATTAAGAAGATAAATTGTAGAATTAGACGGGGATTGCTGCTGGCTGCATGGGCTGGGCTCAGTGGTGTAAAAATACTTTGAAGTACACGTAAGTAGTTTTTTGGTATCTGTACTTTACTAATTTTAGTTTTGACTACTTTTACAAAAAAAAATTATGTACTTTTTACTCCAGACATTTTCCCTGACACCCAAAAGTACTTGTTACATTTTTGAATGCTTAGCAGGACAGGAAAATGGTCCAATTCACGCACTTATCAAGAAAACATCCCTGGTCATCCCTACTACCTGATCTGGCGGATTCACTAAACACAAATGCTTTGTTTGTAAATCATGTCTGAGTTTTTGGGTGTGCCCCTGGCTATCCGTAAAATATATATATTTTTTAAATCATGCCATCTGGTTTGCTTAATATAAGAAATTTGAAATTATTTATACTTTTACTTTTGATACTTAAGTACACTTTATCAATTACATTTACTTTATTTAAAACCAAATACTTTTAGACTTTTACTCAAGTATTATTTTACTGGGTGACTTTCACTTTTACTTGAGTCATTTTCTATTAAGGTATCTTTACTTTTACTCAAGTATGACAATTGGGTATTTTTTCCACCACTGGCTGGGCTGACTGTTAGGGGATAAGATTAGGTTAAGGTTAGTGTTAGGAGTCAGGTTAAAGGGTTAGAGTTAGGGGAAGGGTTAGCTAACATGCTAAGTAGTTGCAAAGTAGATAAAAAGTATTAAGTACACTGAACAAAAATATAAACGCAACATGCAACAATTTCAAAGATTTTACTGAGTTTGTATTTATTATGGATCCCCATGATCTTCTCTTAGCTGATGCCTATAAGCTATTCCCTACTCTACTACCACATATCTACAACACAAAACACATGTGTACGTGTGTGTATAGGGCATACGTTATCGTATCGTGTTTGTATGCATGTGTCTGTGCCTATGTTTGTGTTGCTTCACAGTCCCCGCTGTTCCATAAGGTGTATTTTATCATTTTTTCAAATCAAATTTTACTGCTGCATGAGTTACTTGATGTGGAATAGAGTTCCATGTAGTCATGGCTCTATGTAGTACTGTGCGCCTCCCATAGTCTGTACTGGACTTGGGGACAGTGAAGAGACTTCTGGTGGCATGTCTTGTGGGGTATACATGGGTGTCCTAGCTGTGTGCCAGTAGTTCAAACAGACAGCTCGGTGCATTCAACATGTCAATACCTCTCACAAATGCAAGTAGTGATGAAGTCAATCTCTCTTCCACTTTGAGCCAGGAGAGATTGACGTGCATATTATTAATGTTAGCTCTCTACGTACATCCAAGGGCCAGCTGTGCTTCCCTGTTCTGAGCCAATTGCAATTTTCCTAAGTTCCTCTTTGTGGCACCTGATCACATGACTGAACAGCAGTCCAGGTGCGACAAAACTAGGGCCTGTAGGACCTGCCTTGTTGATAGTGCTGTTAAGAATGCAGAGCAACGCTTTATTATGGACAGACTTCTCCCCATCCTAGCTACTGTTGTATCAATATGTTCTATTAGGTAACACTTTATCCACAATATAGCAGGTGGTGTAAAGCCGTAACACATACATTTTTCCAGCAACAGACTATGATTGATAATGTTAAAATCCGCACTGAAGTCTAACAAAACAGTTTATATGGCCCTAATCTATGGATTTCACATGACTGGGAATACAGATATACATCTGTTGGTCACAGATAACTTTTTTTTTTAAAGTAGGGTCGTGGATCAGAAAACCAGTCAGCACCACACATCTCCTTTGCATAGAGTTAATCCGGGTGTTGATTGTAGCCTGTGGAATGTTGTCCCACTCCTCTTCAATGGCTGTGTGAAGTTCCTGGATATTGGCGGGAACTGGAACACGTTGTTGTACACATCGATCCAAAGCATCCCAAACATACTCAATAGGTGTCTTGTCTGGTGAGTATGCAGGCCATGGAAGAACTGGGACATGTTCAGCTTTCAGATTCCAGGGTTGTGCAAACCCACAGTTTCATCAGCTGTCCGGGTGGCTGGTCTCAGACGATCCCACAGGTGAAGAAGCCGGATGTGGAGGTCCTGGGCTGGCGTAGTTACACGTGGTCTGTGGTTTTGAGGTCGGTTGGACGTACTGCCAAATTTTCTAAAACGATGTTGGTAGAAAAATGTACTTTCAATTCTCTGGCAACAGCTCTGGTGGGCATTCCTGCAGTCAGTATGCCAATTGCATGCTCCCTCAAAACTTGAGACATCTGTGGCATTGTGTTGTGTGACAAAACTGCACATTTTAGAGTGGCCTTTAATTTTCCTCAGCACAAGGTGCACCTGTGTAGTGATAATGCTGTTTAATCAGCTTCTTGATATGCCTGTCAGGTGGGTGGATTATCTTGGCAAAGGAGAAATGCTCACTAACAGGGATGTAAACAAATGTGTGCACAAAATGTGAGACAAATATGCTTTTTGTGCGTATGGAACATATCTGGTATATTTTATTTCAGCTCATGAAACATAGGACCAACACTTTAGAAGTTGCTTTCATATTTTTGTTCAGTGTAGTTGCAAAGTTGCTAATTAGGTCAAATGCTAAAGTTGTTCATGATGAGATTAGAACACACAACCTTTGGGTTGCTAGACATTCATTTTTGCTTTACCAAACTTAATATATCATACTAATTTGAATGTCCTGGGTTTACGTTTACTATGTTACGTCTAATCAATGTAATGTAACATAAAGTAACATATCATACTAAATGAAGTGGCAAGGATTTTTGTTAAAGGTGCACTATGCAGAAATCACTTCATTATTTCCTGGTTGCAAAAATTCTAATAGTTTGCCTAATTTCCATTTATTTGACAAAACAAGCAAGTATAGTGTAGGGAATAATTTTACCATCTAAACCACTGTGAAATATATTTTCCATAACCAAAAATATTATATTTTCAGTTTGAAGCTGGTTTACAAAACCAAAAGTAAAAGACGCAAAACGAAACTTAAGAATGGGAAGCATATAGAAGAGATCTACTGCGTCTTTCAAGTAATCGACAGATCTATAACTCATATTTCTATGTGAATTTGGTCCACTCACCCAAAAAGTTACATATTGGAGCTTTAAATATAATAAGTTTGCTCTGAGACCAGGCTAAACATTTTGGTTGCTAGAGTTTTGCTTAATATACACACACCCATTCACCCCAGCCAACCACCCTGTTTTTTGTTTTTTTTATCCGCCGTCTCCCCGCAAGAGGCCTTTTGCCTTTTGTTAGGCCGTCATTGTAAATAAGAACTTGTTCTTAATAATTTTATATTTAAACTTTAATGGCGTAGGGACGTCGCAAAGACCCTGGCTGTGCCTGTGTCCAATCCACCTGGTCCTGCTACCTATCCTGTGCTGCTGACTACCTGGCGTGCCATAGAATGATGTCCGACTGCCATGCCCCTTACCATCACACCCACATACATTGAATTCCTAAAACATGCACACTATTCATTATGGGTTTTAGGCTGAATATCTGTAAAACACTTGCTGATGTCATAAGGGCTTTAGAAAATAAATGTGTTTGATTGAAGTGTGCTGCCTTCCATTTCCTTATACATTATCAGATAAAATTCCCTTATAAGATCCAATTTGTTTTATTGATATTATTTATTGACTATTAATTACACTTCAGATTGCACAAATTTATGAACATATAATTTAATAAACCTCTAAACAAAACTATCATTACATTAATTGCATGTTGCATCTGGGGAGAAAAATACATGTATTTTACTCTTAATCTAATTTTTACTTCATAATTTCACTTCATAAATCTTTAATCTTTCTTATTAAAACTGTGAATAATGTTCTGTAAATGAGTTCATGGCAACAAATACAATACATGTAATTTTGAAACTATCAGACCAAAGATGAAAAAATGTACTGATACAACCTGATTGGGTGAACGCGTTACGCAACAACATCCGGGACTAGCATTAGCCACTCTAGCATGGTGCTGGAAAACGGCTTCATAAAGAAAGTATGCATATTTTCAGTTTTTTCCGCCTTCTCGCCATTAAATCGATTTAAGGTTTGAAAACAGACTCCTTTGCAGCCTGAATTAAGAATATTTTATGTACGAACCAGTCCACAGGGGATATGAATGTATAGCCGGCTGCACACATTCCCTTTGGATGGTAAGATGAAACGACTCGATATCGCCATCTGCCTGCCTTTGGGCTACAGTGAAATGTGATAACGCCATGTACCTGAAAGGTCCTAAAATTGAATTAAATAGGATGGTTGATGTCAAAGTGAGTTCTATCAAACCATCGAGAAGAACACTATCCATCTTCAAAATAGTATCAGCCAAGAAGAAAGTAAAATTGTCAACATATCAGTGGTAATACGCATGGCATAGTCTCCTGATGAGACATTTAATGAACAAAGCACAGACTCAGTCAGTGGCTTATTATTGCAGTGAGCTCTCTTTTGACACAGCTGAACATGTAGACAGTTTAGTGACTGTCAGTGCAAGGCATGTAATTCTCTTCCACTATAATATCTCCAACCTATTCAGGTAATCTCACACACAATTAAATCATACGATGCTGAAAGTGACAAGCTGCATTTCTCAGAAAAACAAAGAACAATGTGGTTCAACATTTTTACTCAAAACGAAACACATTAGATAAAATGGTGCAACAGAAAAAAGTAAACGTTTACAAGACAAACACATAAAATAGACATAAAAAGCATATTAGTATAAAACACCTTTTGCACATATTCTTTTGAATAAATTGTTGGGTTCATAACAATGTCTAGTTATCTTTCTCTTCAAGTCTTATAGGCTCTTGGACTTGTCTTGGTTGTGGATGTACTTATGGTAGACTACTCCAAGTGTGGTGGAGAAGTTCCCCATGAACAAGACAAGGTAGGAGCAGCCACACATGAAGACCTGTAGGGTGGGGAGGGAGGACAGGTTAGGAATACTGTTGCAAATGTTCACTTTAAATTTGACAGTCAACAAAATAAACAACAAAAAACTAAAGGAGCTTGCCACATATTAATATAAGTTTCATTCATTTCTCTGTGAAATGAAAAGAGCATCTGTGAAATGCACTGACTTGCCACTCTTTACACTCTGGGAGCTGGGCCATCCTGAACAGTGTTAGGCCATTGTAAAGCTGCCAGAACTACAAACACACAGAACATAGTGGTGTCACTCTGCAGAAACAACAATATCCAGAAATAACTTTTGTACTTTCAATAACCCCCCCGCTGCTGATACTCACATGACCAAAGAACAGGAAGGGCAGAAGGAAGGTCAGGCCTCGCCACATCCACGACTGGAAACCCTCTGAGGTGGTGGAATGTTTGTTTACGTCACTAAATACACTACATGACCAAAGTATGTGGGCACCTGCTCGTCGAACATCTCATTCCCAAATCATGGGCATTAATATGGAGGTGGTCCCCCCTTTGCTGCTATAACAGCCTCCACTCTTCTTGGAAGGCTTTCCACTAGATGTTGAAACATTGCTTCCAATCATACACAAGAGGATTAGTGAGGTAGGGCACTGATGATGGGCGATTAGGCCTGGCTCGCAGTCAGCATTCCAATTCATTCCAAAGGTGTTAGATGGGGTTGAGGTCAGGGCTCTGTGCAGGCCAGTCAAGTTCTTCCACACTGATCTCGACAAACCATTTCTGTATAGACCTCGCTTTGTCCACGGGGGCATTGTCATGCTGATACAGGAAAGGGCCTTCACCAAACTGTTGCCACAAAGTTGGAAGCCCAAAATCATCTAGATCGTCATTGTATGCTGTAGTCTTAAGATTTCCCCTCACTGGAACTAATAGCCCCGAACCATTATTCCTCCTCCACCAAACTTTACAGTTGGCACTATGCATTGGGGCAGGTAGAGTTCTCCTGGCATCCGCCAAACCCAGATTCGTCCGTCGGGCTGCCAGAGAACGCGTTTCCACTGCTCCAGTATCCAATGGCGGTGAGCTTTACACCACTCTAGCTGACGCTTGGCATTGTGCATGGTGATCTTAGGCTTGTGTGCGGCTGCTTGGCCATGGAAACCCATTTCAAGAAGCTCCAGGCGAACAGTTCTTGTGCTGACGTTGCTTCCAGAGGCAATTTGGAAGTAGCGTTGTAACCGAGAACAGACGGTTTTTACACACTACGCGTTTCAGCACTCGGCGGTCCCGTTCTGTGAGCTTGTGTGGCCTACCACTTCACGGCTGACCTGTTGTTGCTCCTAGACGTTTCCACATCACAATAACAGCACTTACAGTTGACCGGAGCAGCTCTACCAGGGCAGAAATTTGACGAACTGACTTGTTGGAAAGGTGGTATTCTACGACGGTGCCACGTTGAAAGTCACTGAGCTCTTCATTAAGGCCATTCTACTGCCAACGTTAGTCTATGGAGATTGCATGGCTGTGTGCTCGATTTTATACACCTGTCAGCAACGGGTGTCAAACTAATTTGAAGGGGTGTCCACATACTTTTGTATATATAGTGTATATGGAATGCTCATATAATAACCATACAATACCAGTAAACATGTACGATACAGCTGCAAACTACACTATGTGTTGATGATGATATCAGGTCAATGAGGAGTGATGGAGGAGGATGCGTTTTTGTAATTTTGGTCATGTTACTCTTAAACACGTGATCAGTGAGTAGTCATGATGACACACAACAATATGTGACTTCTCACTCACCAACTGTCAAGTCCATGTTGTGACTCTCTCCCAGGGCTCGAAGTCTGTACAGACAGCCACTCTGGTAATAGTACTGGAGAAACTGGACAAAACCTATTTTGCACAGACAACACAACAACAGAAGTGTACTGTATTAATACTGACACTGTTCTATTTCGTCCCAGGTTTCAGGTCAATCCCATTTCAAAGGTGAATTAATTGAAATGCCTATTCAAAAGTTGAATAGTGCCATTTGTTTTCAATAATGATAGCTTCATATTAAAAACAACTGTATGTGATTTACGCCATAGTCATTCTATCTCACACTTAAAGATATTACAGTTGTGTCTTACTTTGGTACAAGCAGTAGGTGAGAAACTGATTCCTGAACATCTGGTAGAGTATGCCTTCTGGCCTGTAGGACGGACAGGGCAGTTAGATAAGTACTATGGTGCAAATTACATTATAGCCAATCAGAGGTAAAAAAAAAATGCATTTGGGTTGAAGGTCAACAAGCTACCTAATCTGTTCTTCTTGTCTTGTGCACTCATAAATATGGTAATAAAAATGGTAACATGGTAACTTACTAAAACTCCAGGCCTCTGGGGCTGCAGTGTTCAGTGTCTCCCTCGTGCTTAATTTGATCACACGCCCAGCCATAGTTAGAGTGATATCATATTGCAGATGTAGAACATTGGGGAGCACTTACCAAGTCAGCATCACTCCAGACAGGAAGCAGAACACATAGTGATGAAACACCCACCAACCCTTGATCCTGAAGGAACAAACAAACAAGTCACACCAAGATCTACAGTGGGGCAAAAAAGTATTTAGTCAGCCACCAATTGTGCAAGTTCTCCCACTTAAAAAGATGAGAGAGGCCTGTAATTTTCATCATAGGTACACTTCAACTATGACAGACAAAATGAGAAAAAAAATCCAGAAAATCACATTGTAGGATTTTTAATGAATTTATTTGCAAATTATGGTGGAAAATAAGTATTTGGTCACCTACAAACAAGCAAGATTTCTGGCTCTCACAGACCTGTAACTTCTTCTTTAAGAGGCTCCTCTGTCCTCCACTCGTTACCTGTATTAATGGCACCTGTTTGAACTTGTTATCAGTATAAAAGACACCTGTCCACAACCTCAAACAGTCACACTCCAAACTCCACTATGGCCAAGACCAAAGAGCTGTCAAAGGACACCAGAAACAAAATTGTAGACCTGCACCAGGCTGGGAAGACTGAATCTGCAATAGGTAAGCAGCTTGGTTTGAAGAAATCAACTGTGGGAGCAATTATTAGGAAATGGAAGACATACAAGACCACTGATAATCTCCCTCGATCTGGGGCTCCACGCAAGATCTCACCCCGTGGGGTCAAAATGATCACAAGAACGGTGAGCAAAAATCTCAGAACCACACGGGGACCTAGTGAATGACCTGCAGAGAGCTGGGACCAAATTAACAAAGCCTACCATCAGTAACACACTACGCCGCCAGGGACTCAAATCCTGCAGTGCCAGACGTGTCCCCCTGCTTAAGCCAGTACATGTCCAGGCCCGTCTGAAGTTTGCTAGAGAACATTTGGATGATCCAGAAGAAGATTGGGAGAATGTCATATGGTCAGATGAAACCAAAATATAACTTTTTGGTAAAAATTCAACTCGTCGTGTTTAGAGGACAAAGAATGCTGAGTTGCATCCAAAGAACACCATACCTACTGTGAAGCATGGGGTTGGAAACATCATGCTTTGGGGCTGTTTTTCTGCAAAGGGACCAGGACGACTGATCCGTGTAAAGGAAAGAATGAATGGGGCCATGTATCGTGAGATTTTGAGTGAAAACCTCCTTCCATCAGCAAGGGCATTGAAGATGAAACGTGGCTGGGTCTTTCAGCATGACAATGATCCCAAACACACCGCCCGGGCAACGAAGGAGTGGCTTCGTAAGTAGCATTTCAAGGTCCTGGAGTGGCCTAGCCAGTCTCCAGATCTCAACCCCATAGAAAATCTTTGGAGGGAGTTGAAAGTCCGTGTTGCCCAGCAACAGCCCCAAAACATCACTGCTCTAGAGGAGATCTGCATGGAGGAATGGGCCAAAATACCAGCAACAGTGTGTGAAAACCTTGTGAAGACTTACAGAAAACGTTTGACCTCTGTCATTGCCAACAAAGGGTATATAACAAAGTATTGAGATAAACTTTTGTTATTGACCAAATACTTATTTTCCACCATAATTTGCAAATAAATTCATAAAAAATCCTACAATGTGATTTTCTGGATTTTTTTTCTCATTTTGTCTGTCATAGTTGAAGTGTACCTATGATGAAAATTACAGGCCTCTCTCATCTTTTTAAGTGGGAGAACTTGCACAATTGGTGACTAAATACTTTTTTGCCCCACTGTATGTACAGGCCACAGCGAATAAATAGCTAGAATGGACAGTACATATGAGATATAATAAGTGTATTATACATGCAGGATTGTACATCAATGTACAGTAGTTAGTATCAATTCAGGACTGCCGTGTGTGATGTAAAAAAGCTCACAGCATAAAAATCCTAATAAAATTGAATTGTGAAGATTTTTACATCACACACTGTGCAGGTATACGGAAGACGACAAAGAAAAATAGTATCGTATAGAAGTCAATCTATAGTGCAGACAAAGTATCCTTGTGTTTCACACAAGAGATGGCATATGCTGAGGGGACAAAGCAGCATCAACATGCCTCCATGTAATGAGGCTGACACAGACAAGGTGCTGTTTCATTGGACCACTGTTGTAGCGCAAACACACAGTGGTGCAGTGTCTTCAGCTGAATGCAAACACACACCAGCAGTATGAAGTGCTGACTACTGACCTGGAGCCATTGCTAATGAGGATACTCTCCCGAATGGTCAGTGTGCAGTAGTACCACACCAGCAGGAAGTTGAAGAGAGCGTCTAAGGCTCTGCCAAACAAAGACGGACACAACCACAAACACTAGTTCACCAAGTTCACAGTTAAGTTCACAGAGTTCAGAGTCAAAGACAAACAGGAGCAAACGTAATTTTTTGGTATTAGTGCATAATAACAATATATTACAGCTAATAATACATACAATAGTGGAATGTTTTTAATGAGTTGCTAATTTTAGCGTAGCCTAGTGGTTAGAGCGTTGGACTAGTAACTGAAAGGTTGCAAGATCGAATCCCCGAGCTGACAAGGTACAAATCTGTCGTTCTGCCCCTGAACAAGGCAGTTAACCCACTGTTCCTAGGCCGTCATTGAAAATAATAATTTGTTCTTAACTGACTTGCCTAGTTAAATAAAGGTAAAATAAAATAAAAAATCTAAATAAATATGGATTGTCAATAAAATGGTATATGAGAGGTTACTCACCTGTAACTGAATACAAAGCGACATGTGAATGAGAAGACGAGGAGTAGGACGGTGAGGACCAATTTGAATTTCTCATATTCATCTTTGTAGGCAAATCTTGTGGCGAGAGAACAGAGAAAAAGCATCTGTTATGTTCACCAAGAGGCAAACAGTTATGAGTTCAGTTTGAGTATGAGTTCTCATTGTCATGTTATGACTTCATTATTACATTGCAATAGATTTGTTAAATTACTTTAAAGCTCTTACTTGGAGTGTTTGTTGAGCAATGTTACATTCACGTTCCCAAGAACGAGACTGAGGTATAACCTGTACAGCAAAGGGGAGAGAATTTTATCAAGAAAATAATTGTCTACAAATCTTCTCTAATAGAGAGCCAAACTCACTTTGTCTAGTTGAGAGCCAACCCGTATCAAGCTAAACTGTTTTACACTGACAGTTTGGACTACACACTATGTGCTTAAGGTGTGTTGTAGTAGATAGCCTAACACCGAGACGGTAGCCGCTCGCTATGCAAAAGACGCCTATATTTGTTTTACCCATTCTTCTTTGGCAGGAAAGACTCCATTTCAAAGAAAACATTTGGTCTGTCCTTGATAGATTCCTGGATCCCATCTATTGTATTAATTTCCTCTGGACTCAGTGTTTCTTTGCATCTAAAGAGGAAAAGGACAACATGATTTAGTAATAAGTCCAAAGCGGACCAATAGAATAACGAGAATTATGACTAATACACTGTGATTACTAGATAACATTGAAAAATGTGAGGTTCCATGTGTCCTATTACATCAACTGTGCTTGATACTCACTCTTCCAGCGACACCGTGAGCTCTTTTAATTTCTTCCTCTGTCGTGCTATGGCATTGGAACAGCTGTCTTGTAGCTTGGAGACCTCCTCAAGCTTCTGTTTATACAGACGGTGAGTCTCCTAGAGGAAAATAGAGATGGTAAGAACAATTTTGCATCTCTATGGTGCATATGCAGCACACTGTATCATCTCAGTCACTCAGCAATGTGGTTGCACTAGATATGATGGGATATTTCACTGACACTTATTGTCATTGCACGTAACATTAGTATGACCATACAGCTGTATTAAAGCTTGCTTGTGCTGAGCCTATTCATTTTGTTTAGGCTAAGTTTTACAATCTACCTTGACATTTGTACGGACCTAATCGGATGTGGCCTAGGTCTCACACTTTGGAAATTATGGAAATCAATTTCAAAATGTTGGTCTAGTTGTACTGCTTGCTTGTGAGGCTTCCAATGCAGCCATTTTTATCTCAATACCAACAACTTTCGGGGTAACAATGAAGTACCTTACTGTGATTGTTTTTAATTAAAATGGTCAAAAAGAAAACAAAAATAGCTTCTTAGCAAAGAGCAATTTCTCGAGCAAGAATTTTGCTTGGACTGTCTGGGAGTCATCTGAGTATGGAGGAGAAAAGAGAAAACTAGCTTTTATTGACAGAGAGGTTTGGAACTCTTGGTCTATAACTAATTTACCGCCTGGTGATGTCACCTGGCAGGCCAAAACTCCATCCCACCACAACAGGCTAACATTTTAGGCAGTCTTTTCAACCAGCTCTTACACTAAAAGAGCATTGTTGTAATTTCACAGTATTATTCCAACCTCATAGTGGAAATATATAAAACAGAGGAAAATCACATTGACAGCACTGGGCCTTTAAAAAATAAGAAAAGTGATAGCTACTGATCTGTGGGTCCTCCAATGTTATAACTTCTCAAGAGTTTATGTCAATTTACAGTGATAAGTTGTATTAGAAAATTAAATTAGTTCCAAATATATTTGATAGCAATAGCTTTTGTAGGTAGAAATCAGTTACTCTGGAAGCAGCCTAATATCACCAGGTTGTATACAGAACGTGTTTGATATCATAGTGGAATTTAATATGATATATTTAAGCAATTAGGCCCAAGGAAGTGTGGTATATGGCCAATATACCACAGCTAAGGGTTGATCTTAAGCACGACACAACGCAGAGTGCCTGGACACAGCCCTTAGCCGTGGTATATTGGCCATATACCACAAACCCCCGAGGTGCCTTACTGCTATTATAAACTGGTTACCAACGTAATTAGAGCAGTAAAAATAAATGTTTTGTCATACTCGTGGTATACGGTCTGATATACCAAAGCTGTCCACCAATCAGCATTCAGGCCTCGAACCACACAGAGTATAAAGTATGATATATTACATGTATTCAATTTAGTATTGTACTGTGGTATGATTGTTGAATGTATTTTGGGAAATTAATAATTATATGTCAAGGTACATTTAAAAAGAAAAAACTGTTTACGACATTGTTATGCCTGTCCAACTACTGCTGTAATCCTGTGATAAGAATCTGTGTGCCAGTTTTTGTTTAATAAAATAAAATACATATCCTAAAAAATTAAATCAGATGATCAAAACAGCTTTCAAACAGATTTCTGCTGCAGTTGCTTTCAACAAGTTTTTGGTCTGGAGTGGTCCATAAAATTATCCTACTGAAGAACCTTCATTCTTGCATTCTTTCTTGGGTGTGCTAGCTAGCCAGCTAGGTTGACGGTTTGCCAGAGCAGTGGCAAACTGAATGTGGACAGCTTGTTTATGAATACCCAATGCCATTAATAATTCCCATGACATTTCGTTAGATTACTATTTCAATGAACTCGCTAACATTAGTCAGTTCAAGATTGTAAAATGTGCAATCACAGCTAGCTAGCCTACAAGTACATGTTTCTGGATTGGCGAGCATTTGCTGCCAACGTTACCTACCTAGCTAGCTGTCGTAAACACACATTGTGCGGGTTAGCTCGTTTATGGGCGACTGGCTGTAGCGAATTGGCGAACCGCTAACTTGAAGTCAGCAAGTTTGTAGGAAATATACTTTTCTAAAAACATACCCCTTACCTGGACCCGTTGAAAGTCCTTTTCCAGACCCTCCCACTCCTGTAAGCAATCAGCCAAACTAGTTTGGTTGAATAACATTGTATTCCTATGTGGGCAAAGGCAAGAACACAAGAAATGTCAGCTGTGCAACAGTTGTAAGACCTATCACTTCGAGGACACCTCATCCAACTCTGTTTATCCAATGAGGTGTCCCGATTCATTTCTTGAAGTTTTCACCGCCCACGCGTGAGCCAATGAACGCCTTCGAACAATAGAACAGCTGCTTGGGTGACTGTTAATACCGTATTTTTTTGCGCAAGATCATGGTGTCCTCAGTGGCGGAAAAAGTTCCCACCCGACACGATTGTCTCGTTTTTTAAATGAATGGATTGCCAGGGGCACACTCCAACACTCCAACATAATTTTTAAAAAATGTGTGTTTAGTGAGTCGCCAGATCAGAGGCAGTAGGGATGACCAGGAATGTTCTCTTGATAAGTGCGTGAATTGGACAATTTTCCTGTCCTGCTAAGCATTCAAAATGTAAGGAGTACTTTTGGGTGTCAGGGAAATTGTATGGAGTAAAAAGTACATTATTTACTTTAGGAATGTAGTAAAGTAAAAGTTGTCAAAAATATAAATAGTAACGTAAAGTACAGATATCCCAAAAAACGACTTTAGTAGTACTTTAAAGTATTTTTACTTAAGTACTTTACACCACTGGGTGTGCCACTGGACCTTATCATTACATTGATTACATAATCCTGACAAGTTGTCATTCAGCATTCCTATGAAATTCTCAGGGCCTATGATTCCAGAATATCAGCAGGACAAATGTATCACTATGATTCCAGAATATCAGCAGGACAAATGTATCAATGTGTATAAGTTGTTTTAGCTGCACCGATGCCTGGGCCTTCAGAAATAATAATATTGCATTACATATGTGTAACGTCCTGACCAGAGTTCTTATGTGTTTTGCTTGTTTAGTGTTGGTCAGGACGTGAGCTGGGTGGGAATTCTATGTTGTGTGTCTAGTTTGTCTGTTTCTGTGTCCAGCCTAATATGGTTCTCAATCAGAGGCAGATGTCAATCGTTGTCCCTGATTGAGAATCATATACAGGTGGCTTGTTTTGTGTTGGGGATTGTGGGTGGTTGTTTCCTGTCTCTGTGTTTTGTCTGCACCAGATAGGTCTGTCTCGGTTTTTTCACATTTGTTATTTTGTATGTTGTTTGTAGTGTTTCACTTGTTCTTTAATTAAACATGTTGAACACTAGCCGCGCTGCACTTTGGTCCTCTCCTTCACCCCTGGAAGAAAGCCGTTACAGAACCACCCACCAAACTCGGACCAAGCAGCGTGGCAACAGGCAACAGCGGCAGCAGCAGCAGCAGCGGGAGCTAGCAAGGCAGAGTGGCTGGAAGCCCGAGAGGCTCCCCAAAACATTTCTTGGGGGGGAAGACACGGGGAGTATGGCTGGGTCAAGTGGGAGATTTGAGCCAGTTCCCCGTGCTTACCAGAAGGAGCAGTGGGCTAAATTGAGGTACGAGTCGGAGAATGTGGAGGAGTTATTGGACAGATTGGAGGAAAGTGAAAGGATGGGAGATTATGAGACATTTGATGAGTTGTTGGTGATATTGGGGGAGAGCGAAGAGAGAGAGATGTTGGTTTGGCGTAGTATACACGGTACTCGCCCTGAGGTGTGTGATTACCGTGGAGAGCGGGAGTACGGGCAGACACCGTGTTATGCGGAAGAGCGCACAGTGTCTCCTGTACGTGTGCTTAGCCCGGTGTGGGTTATTCCACCTCCACCCACTGGACGGGCTAGATTGGGCATTGAGCCAGGTGTCATGAAGCCGGCTCAACGTATCTGGCCTCCAGTCCGTCTCCTCGGGCCGGCATACATGGCACCAGCCTTACGCATGGTGTCCCCGGTTCGCCAACACAGCCCAGTGCGGGTTATTCTACCTCCCCACACTGGGCGGGCTACGGGGAGCATACAACCAGGTAAGGTTGGGCAGGCTCAGTGCTCAAGGGAGCCAGTACGCCTGCACGGTCCGGTATATCCGGCGCCACCTTCCCGCCCCAGCCCAGTACCATCAGTGCCTACACCACGCACCAGGCTTCCTGTGCGTCTCCAGAGCCCTGTTCCTCCTCCACGCACTAGCCCTATGGTGCGTGTCTTCAGCCCGGTACCACCAGTTCCGGCACCACGCACCAAGCCTCCTGTGCGTCTCCAGAGCCTTGTTCCTCCTCCACGCACTCTCCCTATGGTGCGTGTCTCCAGCCCAGTACCTCCAGTTCCGGCACCACGCATCAAGCCTCCTGTGCGTCTCCAGAGCCCTGTACGCACTGTTCCTTCTCCCCGCACTCGCCCTGAGGTGCGTGCCCTCAGCCCGGTACCACCAGTGCCGGTACCACGCACCAGGCCTATAGTGCGCTTTGAGAATTCAGTGTGCCCTGTTCCTGCTCCCCGCACTAGCCTTGAGGTGCGTGTCTCCAGTCCGGTACCACCAGTTCCGGCACCACGCACCAGGCCTACTGTGCGCCTCAGCAGGTCAGAGTTGGCCGTCTGCCCAACGCCACCTGCACTGCTCGTCTGCCCAGCACCGTCTGTACTGCCTGCCTGCCCAACGCAGTCTGAGCTGCTTGCCTGCCCAGCGCCGTCTGAGCCATCCGCCTGCCCAGCGCCGTCTGAGCCATCCGCCTGCCCAGCGCCGTCTGAGCCATCCGCCTGCCCAGCGCCGTCTGAGCCATCCGCCTGCCCAGCGCCGTCTGAGCCATCCGTCTGCCCAGCGCCGTCTGAGCCATCCGTCTGCCCAGCGCCGTCTGAGCCATCCGTCTGCCCAGCGCCGTCTGAGCCATCCGTCTGCCCAGCGCCATCTGAGCCATCCGTCTGCCCAGCGCCATCTGAGCCATCCGTCTGTCCCGAGCTATTAGAGCCGTCCGTCAGTCAGGAGCCGCCAGAGCCGTCCGTCAGTCAGGAGCCGCCAGAGCCGCCAGCCAGTCAGGAGCCGCCAGCCAGTCAGGAGCCGCCAGAGCCGCCAGCCAGTCAGGAGCCGCCAGCCAGTCATGAGCTGCCCTCCAGTCATGAGCTGCCCTCCAGTCATGAGCTGCCCTCCAGTCATGAGCTGCCCTCCAGTCATGAGCTGCCCTCCAGTCATGAGCTGCCTTCCAGTCATGAGCTGCCCTCCAGTCATGAGCTGCCCTCCAGTCATGAGCTGCCTTCCACTCATGAGCTGCCCTCCACTCATGAGCTGCCCGCCAGTCATGAGCTGCCCGCCAGTCATGAGCTGCCCGCCAGTCATGAGCTGCCCTCCAGTCATGAGCTGCCCTCCAGTCATGAGCTGCCCCTCAGCCCGGAGCTGCCCCTCAGCCCGGAGCTGCCCCTCAGCCCGGAGCTGCCTCTCTGTCCGGAGCTGCCCTTCAGTCCGGAGTTGCCCCTCTGTCCTGAGCTACCTCTCTGTCCTGAGCTACCTCTCTGTCCTGAGCTACCTCTCTGTCCTGAGCTACCTCTCTGTCCTGAGCTGTCTCCTAAATCATGTGGGGGCCTTGGGGAGGATTCCTAGGCCAAGGTCGGGGGCGAGGGTCGCCACTCAACGGACGCTAAGGAGGGGGACAAAGACAGTGGTGGAGTGGTGTCCTCGTCCACCGCCGGAGCCGCCACCGCGGACAGATGCCCACCCAGACCCTCCTCTTGAGTTTTAGGGGTGCGTTCGGAGTCCGCACCTCAGGAGGGGGGTACTGTAACGTCCTGACCAGAGTTCTTATGTGTTTTGCTTGTTTAGTGTTGGTCAGGACGTGAGCTGGGTGGGAATTCTATGTTGTGTGTCTAGTTTGTCTGTTTCTGTGTCCAGCCTAATATGGTTCTCAATCAGAGGCAGATGTCAATCGTTGTCCCTGATTGAGAATCATATACAGGTGGCTTGTTTTGTGTTGGGGATTGTGGGTGGTTGTTTCCTGTCTCTGTGTTTTGTCTGCACCAGATAGGTCTGTCTCGGTTTTTTCACATTTGTTATTTTGTATGTTGTTTGTAGTGTTTCACTTGTTCTTTAATTAAACATGTTGAACACTAGCCGCGCTGCACTTTGGTCCTCTCCTTCACCCCTGGAAGAAAGCCGTTACAATATGGAAAGTGAATATCTTACAATGAACTGACGATCAGCAAGCCTATGGCCTGACAAGCAATGCTTGCAAGCTGGTTCTCACATAATTATGTGTCTGTGTGTGTGTACTATGACCATACTTTAAATATTTGTGAGAAATTGGTGCTCATTGCATACAAATGTCATCAACCACCCAAGGTCAATATAAATGAGGAAGGGAACTTCATGACAAAAATATCCATGTACTTTTAAAAATTTTCATTGGGTAAATAGTGTTCCGGTGAATTACAGGGCTCTGGTGCCATTAAGGTCTGGACTAATTCAAATGATCTACTGTCCATCTTAATAGCAGGGCACTGCAATATCAGTCATTTGTCTACCCAGTGTGTGCAACTCCCAGTCGGACAGCTGTTGTACAAACTCTCGGTTTGGCAGCATGTTGGTTTTACTTGGCAGGACATGCTTCCAGGCCTCCTGCAATGAGAAAATTGCCGTCAATATCATAATGGTGTGGCAAGAAAAACAGAAAAATGTGTCACTTACTAAATGCAGCAGCTTACGAGTTAGTCGAGGTAATATGTACATGTAGGTTGGGGTAAAGTGATTATGCATAGATAATAAACAGAGTAGCAGCATGTGTGAAAGAATGTGAATGTGTGTGTGTCATCAATATGCATGCATGTGTGTGTGTGTGTGTGTGTGTGTGTGTCCGTGTGTGTGTGTTCTGTGTGTTGGAGTGTCAGTGTAGTATGTGTGAGTGTGTGGTTAAAGTCCTGTGAGTGTACATCAAGCCTGTGCAAGAGAGTCAGTGCAAAAAATAAGAATAAAATAAGGGGGTCGATGCAAATAGTCCTGGTAGCCATTTGATTAACTGTTCAGAAGTCTTATGGCTTGGAGGTAGAAGCTGTTAAGGAGCCTTTTGGTCCCAGACTTGGCGCTCTGGTACCGATTGCCGTGTGGTAGCAGAGAGAACAGTTTATGACTTGGGTGGCTGGAGTCTTTGACCATTTTTAGGGCCTTCCTATACTATAAACACGCAGTATTATCATTACTAAGCCAATCAACATTTCTTCAGATTCCCAAAACAGAAACTGGAACAGCCTGAACTTCACTATTTCTATTACACATTCCAAAGAAGACAGGAAAATATATAAATATAACTTGCCCCTAATGTATATTTCAAGTGGTGCAAAAGAAAAGCCATGGCTGCAGCACTACAGCGGCTTATTCTGTGACTTGAAAAAATCTCAACTGCAGGACCAGTGTTGAGACGAGAGCCTAAATGGGGAACATTTGCAACACGATAAGGTCTAATGTTTCATGAGCTGAAATAAAAGATCTTAGAAATTTTCCAAACACAAAAAGCTTATTTCTCTCAAATGTTGTGCACAAATTTGTTTACATCACTGCTAGTGAGCATTTCTCCTTTGCCAAGATAATCCATCCACCTGACAGGTGTGGCATATTAAGAAGCTGATTAAACAGCATGACCATTACACAAGTGCACCTTGTGCTGGGGACAATAAAAGGCCACTCTAAAATGTGCCACAGATGTCTCAAGTTGAGGGAGCATGCAATTGGCATGCTGACTGCAGGAATGTCCACCAGAGCTGTTGCCAGATAGTTTAATGTTAATTTATCTACCATAAACCGCCTCCAACGTTGTTTTAGAGAATTTGGCAGTACGTTCAACCAGCCTCATACCGCAGACCATGTGTAACCACGCCAGCTCTGGAGCTCCACATCCGGCTTCTTCACCTGCAGGATAATCTGGGACCAGCCACCGGGACAGCTGATGAAACTGAGGAGTATTTCTGTATGTAATAAAGCCCTTAAGAAAAACCAATTCTAATTGGCTGGGCCTGGCTCTCCAGTGGGTGGGCCTGGCTCCCAAGTGGGTGGGCCTATGCCCACCCAGGCCCACTCATGGCTGCGCCCCTGCCCAGTCATGTGAAATCCATAGATCAGGTCTAATGAATTTATTTCAATTGACTGATTTCCTTATATGAACTGTAACTCAGTAAAATCTTTGAAATTGTTGCATGTTGCGTTTATATTTTTGTTCAGTATAAAAAGTGGAAGAAAATGCATGCAGCCTACCAATGAAAACACGTATCCTCTCAAAACTGGAGTACAGATCAGCCTCCATTGAATCTGCCACATTAATGTGAAGGATGGTGTGGTTTCCTTTTTTCAACCTAATTTCAAAAGAAAAACATTTTATTAAAACAACTATTTAGGACATGCTCCTTTGACATGTAAATACGAGTCCTCACACACGTGACTAGTGTCTTCAGAGACATTAACAAGGGCGCCCCCCCTAGCCTAATGTCTGTCTCTGCCATTGACTGTGACGTTAGGTCTCTGCTAACAACATACTTGGCGATCTCATTCACTGAAAATGCTAGTAAAAAAATGCAGGCAGTTAACGTTACAGGTTAGGGCAGAAACTTACCTGGTTAGGGTGAAAATCACAAAACGACTTTTCCCACTCAAGTTAGCTTAGCACTTAGCTAGTTAGCTACAACATTTCTAATACATCTCTGAACTAACCACACAAAATGTAGAGGAAATTACACAGGTTTGTTTAGGTTTTATTGCTAGGTAACACAATAACGGGCATTGCGTTTGGCTGGATAGTAATCATTTGTGATTGGTCATTCTATCTACTTCCGTATTCAGTAGCCTATCCACGTAAGTCTTCATCCAGCTGTGTGTAATACGTTTCTTGATTTGTTGAAGCGACTAGTAGTACATTTTGAAAATCCTTGTTGAGCAAAGCAAAGATTGTACAAATATTTGTTTTTATCCTCTAGCTAGTTTGAATACATTTATTTTTATGGCTGGATCATGGGTATGTAACGTCAGTTATAAGTTTCACTAACTTGCATGAATAGGTTAAAAAACAGAAAGCTAGCGCCACGAATACAGATGTGTGTTAACGTCTATGGTCGGACGGTGTTAGGTAGCTAGCATGCTGTGTTGCAAAAGCGTTGCTGGCAGGCAAAACCCATCTTGTTCATGCATTCGCTTGGCTATTGAAGCAGTAACGTTATGCGTTGGCAGTTTATATACATTCTTTAAAACAGAGTTTGTAGACCGTAGCTAGCTAGGTATGAAAAAACAGGAAGTCCAGCCTGTTTGTTGTTACGTTAATTGTCATTTAGCTAGCTACAATGACAATGGTAATGAAGATATTAAATGATTGGACCTAGGCCAGGGGTGTTAAATTCATTTTGCCCGGGGGCCGGATTAGGTATTTCAACGATAATTGGTTATTTTTCCTCACCCTCAACATTTGCAAAAAAAATGTCCTCTTCCGATGCTCCCTGACTGTCTAGCTTTCATTTTGGTGATTTTGTTATTTATAGTCTACACAGTTCGATTTGGTTTTAGTCATTTGAAGGTATATTCAACCCCCCCCCCCCCCCCCCCCCCCCTAGTTATTATTATAACCCCCACCCCCTTTAATTATTATTATTTTTAATTATTTATGTTTTACTCAACCCAACTGCGGGCTGGATTGGACCCTCTCGCAGGCCTTATGTTTGACACCACTGACCTATGCTATGGGTTGCCAATAGAAAACATGGCTGGCTAATTTGTCAAATTGGATATTGCCCAATTACCATTGCAGCCAAAACATTAAAATGTGTGTGTGAGAGAGAGTGAGTTTGAAGATAAGTCTGTGTAAATAACTAACTTGTCTATTAATAACCCATACATATTTTGAAATGTAACTGAATCTGACTCTCTTCACTGTGCCTTTAGGGACCAAGCAAAGCCTTCCTGCAACGCAGGAAGAAGAGGGCCAGCAGCAGACGCTGGGCTGTTATGAGTAAACGGCTTCAAGAAACACCTAAGCCCATCATCACACCTGTAATCACACAGTGAGTCAATCTATGGCTGTCATCACTGCAACATTTTAGTTCATACAGTAGAGTTGTTGTTGACTGACAACCTATATTAGTCTAGACTACTGACAGTTGTCCTTCTATTGTTGCCTACAATGTCAACATGAATCTATGGATGGCTGAATGCACAGGAGGG
Organism: Salvelinus namaycush; assembly: GCF_016432855.1. Classification (NCBI taxonomy): domain Eukaryota; kingdom Metazoa; phylum Chordata; class Actinopteri; order Salmoniformes; family Salmonidae; genus Salvelinus; species Salvelinus namaycush. Next base: position 22,617,216 of record NC_052318.1, read on the forward strand.
AGGACAACCCTTTCCTCAACTCTCTTAACACTTATCATTATGTGTGTATTTTCTTAAGACTTGGAAATTGTGACCCAATCACCCAAACCAGTCCAGTTCCTTTGCTAGGTGTCAGAGGGTTGCTGCTGGCATTTGGCAAGGTATGCCAAATCTGGAGGAACTGCCTGAGCCAGGTAGGTTTCTACAGCATGGCTATGTTTGTAACAGGGCTGTTTTGGTTGAGGGGCTGTTTTGGTTGAGGGAAATGTTATGTTAGATTTAATTCCCAAGCACTTGCCTATATGATTCACTCTATATGTCAGTGACACTAACCACATTTCCATCCACAGTTTTTATGCGAGTAAAGTCATACTGTGTAAAAAAATAAATCACAACAGCTGTGATGGAAACAGGAAGTTTCGGTAAAATTGTATATATGCCGACAGATAATTTGTTAGTTCGACATGGTGGGATCTTTTGTGTTTGTAATATTAATTATGTGAGAAATTGCGGCAGAAGCGTTTTTTATGCGCATCATATTAGTAAACTTGGAGTCACGTGATGATATGGTATGTGATCCTCCCACTATGACTTGGGGAAACCATGCAGTTTATTAGGCTACAGATGAAATAATTTATGATGAACTCCACAGGGTGGTGAAAGTGCACAGGGATCTTGATTCTCCTTTCCAATAAATATCGAGGATCCTATTCTGGTGACATGATGATCGATGCTTGACTGCCGTTTGACAAATAAAAATATATTCTTACTCTTATCCATAATAATGTCATCATACCCGCACAGCCTAACCGCACTGTATCTGCCAGCTGTTGGCTAGAGTAAGCACATTTGCTATTTAACGCAACTATCTGTAGAGTTGAAAATGCAAAGGAAACACATTGAACTTTTGGTTTTTATTCGGTACATGAAATCTTAAGCGAAAAAGTTAATTTTGTGGGCACTGCGTCATCACTCACTGATTTTTATCCGCGCTAAGTCAGTTTGGTGGAGAAACTCCACTGCTGGGAAAATGCGCATATTTTCTTTATGCAGATTTTAGAATATTCGCAAGAAAATCTGTTACCAATGGCGACGGTGCATTAAGATGGAGGAATTCAGATATTACGTCATTGTAACGGAGAGAAATGTACGGCGAACTTAGCAAACAAGGCATTTATGGTGAGTACATGGGGGCTGCCATCTTTATGCACCTTCGCCATTGGATGGAAACCTTGCTACAGACCCAATTTCTACTTCCATCTATCTATTGCAGTCATTTTCTGGATTCTTGAAAACATTTTTCTTCTGGCGGGGGTATGCCAAACAATTCGAGACCCTCCAGAATCAAATGGCTGAGCTGCAGAGGGAGATGGATGCCTTGCATTCTGCTCTTCAGGTGAGACACCAACAATTACACTCAACTGAATGTACCTTATGGTGTGATCATGATGTGACAAACAGCCACATGCAGTACTACGTCACTAAAGCCTGTCTTATTTCAGCAGGGGGGTAGCACTGCATGCCACTGCCATGGGACTGTGGCTTGTGGTTTAGTCCGTACAATGTTCCCTACTGCTCCCCTTCTTTCGTTGGGCTGTGGGTCCAGTGTAGACCCTCTCCCTGCTCTCACACCACCAGTCCCAGCCCCACCACCACCACCACCACCACCTCCTCCTCCCCTATCTACCACTTTTCTGCAACCCTACGTCCCTAAAAAAAGAGTGGCCTCCAATGCTCAATACGTAAGAATTTAACTCACCGTTCATTCTTTTTAATTTGGTGGTCATAGATCGATTTCAGTCTCATCTCTCCTATGATCTGACCTCTGTTGGTCACTTAGAGCTCCAAGGAGAAGCAGGACATACTGGTGGCCGTGACCCTCAGGGATTTACAGACTGTTAAACTGAGAAAGGTCATTGTCAGCAGTGTGAAATCAAAGGTAAGCAAGGCATATCCTAAGCCTACTCAAAGTAATGAGTGCTTCCACCTGTCCAAAATGTAAGATCCACAGGACACTCCCACATAGCATGCAGTATTGTGCTTGCTTCTCTTGCATTTCCAGCATAAACGTGTGCAACAAGGCCATTGTATGACAATGGGTCTGTCTCTATTTCAGAGGACTCCAGAGAAGATACGTGCCCCTCTGGTCACTGTGGCAGACCTGCAGAATGTCCGTCTGAAACGATCCCACTGCCAACTGCCCCCTAAGCTCCCCAAATGCCTTAGCACTGGCAGGTAAACCTATCTCCTATTTCTTCATCTGCTGCCATTGTTTTGTGACCAGGAGATTATCAGTGTTCTCCATCATGGTCTTGGGGATCCACCACATGTTGTGCAGGCTTTTGTTCCAGGCCAATACTGATAATAATTTGAATCATGTTTTTCAGTGTTTCAGTGTTTATCAGGCCTGGAACAAAAGCCTGCACACCTGGATGAGAATTGAAGAACAGCTTTTGAAATATTTTGTTTTCTTTATTTGATTTATGTTGTCTTACTGTGGAGATGATCAAATTCTATTTCCCACTCTAGAACACCTTCTAAAAACCCCATGAGTCTGCGTACACAGCTGAAGAGGGTTCAAATCAATAGGTATTGCGTTTCAACACTCAAGTGCTTTATTCTGGGGTTCTTGTGTTACCTGAAAACAGGAAGTCAAAGGACTATAATCAAGTGAGAGCTCAGTCTGACTTTTTCTCTCTATTCTTTAGGAGTCCTGGTGGTACTCCTCTGTTTGACAAGGAGAATATGGGGGCAGGCACTGGCCTCACCCCCATCACGACTCAGGCTCTGCAACGCAAGTTCCAGGTAGGTCACTCACTCCACTCGGGGCACCACAACTTTACAGATCCCATGTGCATGAATGTATGGTTATAAAGGTGTGTCCCCCTTTTCACTACTTTTGTTATTTATTCCCTCAGAGTGCGTTACCACGAGGACCGTCTCCAAAGATAAAGAGTTGCAATGGAAGCTTTGATAATCAAAACTGAGACATATGTTGATAAATACACAATGTCGATCCAGACGAGTTGAAATGTAACAGTGAAAAGCAGCGGTTCTGATAAAAAAGTTAGTGTTGTATGTGGATGGTATGCAAGCTATGGATATAACTTTTGGGCAATGCACATTTACTAGCGCATTCTGCTTTCCACTGCTGAATGGGTTACTGCTTTCCTTTGCTGGATGGGTTACATAATGCTTTCCATTGCTGAATGGTTTATTAAGTGTTAGGGAAATTGAGGATGAAAAGAGGAAACACTGTTGTGTCTTGAACCACTTTTAAAATTAACATAAATTCTGAAAGCAAGCATTTTCTGTTAAAGCTGCTTTTACAGAACAGTCCTGTTAATTAATTGAATGACAGATGAGGACTTGCCTTGACTGCCCCTCTGTATCAGACATAGGATTGGTCAATCCCGACACTGCCTTAATTAAAGCTTCATGCTTCTTGGAACAGTGACATCAAGGAGGATGTTAATAAGTGTGCCATACTGAGATTTAAAAGGCAGTAGTTGAGATACTCTGTACATGTTGAGGAAACACAATCTATGACGAGTTACTTGAACTGAGTGAGATGCATCACATGTTTTTAATGTGGGTTCAGTTAGTCGTCATTTTATGAGGAAGTAACTGTATCTAATGGACTTTGTTTGGAAATTGCACATTGACTAGGGACCCAATATGTTTGTGAGCTATTGTGTTTTGATCTTTTTATGTCACTTTTTTCTAAAATCTTATATTGCATGATATTTTTTATTTGCTACTGTAACCAAATAAAATTTTACATTTTTTACGTTTTTGTTTAAGAATGTATTTTTACCAATATTGTGCTTATAAGAATACTGTAATGAAACAGCAGCGCTTATAAACCCAGGGTCGTTACAATACAATTACATTTGTGAATTCCTAGACATGTTTTAAGTATTATTTTTTTTTTTTAAATTGACACAATTTCGGTATCCATAAAAGACGATACATTTACCTGTTTTGGTTGCGGGAATTTTAAAAAGGGACACAGAAATGTCCCTTGTTTCTACACGGAACATTTTACTTGTGTTCGCTGAAAGTGGCCTTGTGCGCATATATTTATCTTCCCCACATTGATTTGGCCGGAAGAAATGGCGTTGCCCATGAGTTTGGGAGTGCTCCTAGAATCAGAAGTAATAGAGGATCCATTGTACAGAGATGAAGGTCTCTGTGTACTTGGTATATTCGGTAAGACTGCGATGCAACCCGGGTCGCCAAAAGAGTTTCTAATCAACACGCTCGCGGACAAGCACATCTATCATCTCTTCGGACTGGATGAGACCGACAATCAGAACAGTGGAGGCTTGATCCAGGCGTATTACAGCCAAGAACACCGCGTATTGTATCTGGTGCTTACCTCAGTTTGTGACAACCGACAGCTTTTGCGGGCGTGTGAGTCTTTGAGTGCGGGCATCGGACACTCCGAGGCGCATGAATCGTGGAAAGGGGCGGATAAACAGCATTGTTTAGCATTGCTCTATCTCTTCTCCTTGTGCCATGTCCTGCTACTGGTCCATCCTACATGCTGTTTTGATGTCACCTATGACAGATTGTTCCGTGCTGTGGATGCACTTCGTCAGAAAACTCTGCCACTACTACGTGCTGCCATTAAGGATTCCAACATATCCAAAGAATGGAAGGTGAATTGCCGCCCCTGTCCCCCACGCCTTTTATTTGTATTCCAGATGAATGGAACCCTGAGAAGCTGTGGTGGAAATGGTTCAGATCCTTCTGGGGGAAATGCTGACAAGCCCAAGAAGCACTCTCCACGAAGACGCCTACAGCATGCATTGGAGGACCAGATATATCGCATTTTCCGGAAAAGTCGTGTCCTTACCAACCAGAGCAGTAATTGCTTGTTCACTGTCCCTGCTAACCAGGCGTTTGTGTATGTGGTGCCAGGGCCAGAGGAGGACCCAGTGGCAGCCGTGCTGGGGCAGCTGCGCTCCAACTGCGCCCTGCGGGAAAATGACACCAACACCTCAGTATCTGGACCCAGGCGCTATCAACAAATGCGTCACTCTGCTAGACAGCCATCCTTCAATGTAGAAAGCAGCAGCCTCTCAGGGGGGCAACTAGTGGACTGTAGTCTGAAGGAGTTCCTTTGGCAGCATGTCGAACTGGTGTTGACCAAGAAAGGCTTTGATGACAGCGTCGGTCGCAATCCACAGCCTTCCCATTTTGAGCTTCCAACGTACTCCAAGTGGGCCCAAGTGGCCTACAGGCTGCATCAGGTTATGATAGCCAACACAGATGAGGAAAGTGCTGAGCTATCTGTCAAAGTGCAGAGTCAGCTTAAAGTGTTGGAGGGTTTCCTGGACACGGATGCCAAGTTTTCTGAGAACCGCTGTCAGAAAGCCCTGCCGCTGGCACATAGCACCTACCAGTCCAACCTTCCCCATAACTATACCACCACGGTGCACAAAAACCAACTGACACAAGCACTTCGGGTCTATAGTCAGCATGCACGTGGCGTAGCTTTTCAGCGCTACGCCTTGCAGTTGCATGAGGACTGCTACAAGTTCTGGAGTAATGGGCATCAGCTATGTGAAGAGCGCAGTCTGACGGACCAACACTGTGTGCACAAGTTTCACCTGCTGCCTCGGCCAGGTAAAGCCTCAATCACTACCATACAGAAAATTTGAAATTATAGTATTTAAATCACATTATAGGTATCATAACAGGTATCAACATAGTTGGTAATCGGTGTATCTCAGAATATCAATTTTGAACTATATTGTTATTATGGCTAACAACTGTCTTCTATGCTGCTGTATCTGCAGGTGAGAAGCCAGAGATGGACCACAACCCGCCCATCCTCAACCACAACAGCAGGGGGCGTTCCACTGGCTCGTGTAACTGTGGCCGGAAGCAAGCCCCTCGTGAGGACCCCTTTGCCATCCAAGCTGCCAACTATGACTTCTACCAAGTTAGTAACTATCATTTTTTATGCAGAACTTTGTTCTAAAGTGGTATCCACACCCATGGGATTTTGTGAACATCATAAAGTGGCCATATCCAGAAGAGCCAAAGGCTGGGCCTAAAATAGTGTGAGATCATATAAAACATTTAGTAGTGATTCCTATGTAAAAAAAAAAATGAAAAGTTGAACAAATTAGTTGGTCTGATGTTTGTAACGTGGAGCATCCAGACGCTGCACTTGATGCATTTATGACATTGTTTCTTCCAGTTATTGATAAGCCTGTACCTATTAAGAAACTGACTGTTAGAATTGATGAGGAATTGGAAAACTGTATGGTTGAGAGAGATGAAGCAAAAGGAGTGGCTAATAAGTCTAGCTGCACATCTGATTGGCAAACTTACTGTAAATTGTGACTGAACAAAAAGAAGAAACTACAAAACTAAGACAAATAATATAAAGTATGATGGAAAAAAGCTTTGGAGTAAATTAAATTATGGACAGAAAGACTAATTCAACTCCACATTTTATTGGAACAGAAGGCTCAGTCATCACAAAACCTTTTGATATTGGCAATTATTTTAATGACTATTTAATTGCCAAAGTGGGCAAACTCAGGCGTGAAATGCCAACAACAAACTGTGAGACATCATATTCATGCATAAAATACCTAATATTTAAAGGAAAGCATTGTAATTTAGAATTCTGTAAATATAGTGTGGGAGAGGTGGGGAAAGTATTCTTGTCCATCAGTAATGAGAAACCACCTGGTATTGACATCTTAGATGGAAAGCTACTGACAATGTTAGGGGACTATATTGTCTCTCCTGCTTAACTTTAATCTGAGCCCCTGAAAAGTGTTTGTCCTTGGACCTGGATGGAAGGAAAAGTCTGGACATTGGACATACAGTGCATTCGGAAAGTATTCAGACCCCTTCCCGTTTTGTTATGTTACAGCCCTATTCTAAAATGGATACATTTTTCCCCTCAACAATCTACACACAAATACCCCATGATGACAAAGTGAAAACAGGTTTTTAGAAATTTCGGCATATGTATAAAAAAAAACATAAGTATTCAGACCCTTTGCTATGAGACTTGAAATTGAGCTCAGGTGCATCCTATTTCCATTGATCATCCTTGATGTTTTTACAACTTGATTGGGTAAATTCTGTGGTAAATTCAATTTATTGGATATGGTTTGGAAAGGCACACACCTGTCTATATAAGGTCCCACATTTGGCAGTGCATGTCAGAGCAAAAACCAAGCCATGAGGTCGAAGGAATTGTCCGTAGAGCTCCAAGACAGGTTTGTGTCAAGGCACATATCTGGGGAAGGGTACCAAAACATTTCTGCAGCATTGAAGGTCCCCAAGAACACAGTGGCCTCCATCATTCTTAAATGGAAGAACCACCAAGATTCTTCCTAGAGCAGGCCGCCTGGCCAAACTGAGCAATCTGAGGAGAAGGACATTGGTCAGGGACCACTGCGCCACCCGGGAGGCTGGTTACTTAGGCAAAAACGAAAGTAAGGTGGTTGGTCATGGGTGTACATATAACGCGAATGTCTAGCAAACCAAAGGTTGTGAGTTCGAATCTCATTATACAACGCTAGCATTTTAGCTAATTACCAACTTTTCAACTACTTGACACCTACTTAGCGTGTTAGCTAACCCTTAACCCTAGCCTAGCTAACGTTAGCCAGCTAGCTAGAATTCCTAACATATGTTTTTAAAATCCGTAACATATTGTACATTTTGCACATGTTTTACATATAATATTAATTGTTATTTTTATCATAAGAAATGAGCGATGGACATCCACAAATTAGTACATACCATACGAAACGTAACAATTCATACTAAATGGAGTGTCGCCGATTTACGTACAGAATAATACGAAATGCTCTTGAGACCAGGTTGTTGCAGAGGACACCAGCATAACCCCCAACTGTACCTCAGTCTTTTCACTTTATCTCACCCTGTTGCCCTGTAGATGCTTGAAGAGAAATGCTGCGGGATGCTGGAGAGGATCGACTTTCCTGTTTTCCAGCCGAGCACCCCATATCCAGCCCCGGCCTGCGAAGAAGCACCCAGGTCCCCTGAGGTGGCAGCCCCAGTCCTATCGTCAGGGTCAGAGCCATCAGAGGCGGAGAAGCTGAAGGAGAGTATACCAGCATCCCACACTCCTGGGGAGAGCACCAGCCTCAGCCTGGCCCTCAGCCTGGGTCAGTCCACTGACAGCCTGGGGCCCTATGGAGACGGAGGGGGAGGCGAGGGCCAGGAGAAGAGGCCCGGCCTGGTAGACAGCCAGGCCTCCACCGTGGAGTACCTCCCAGGCATGCTCCACTCAAGCTGCCCCAAAGGCCTGCTGCCCAAGTTCTCTAGCTGGTCGCTGGTCAAGCTGGGCCCCGCCAAGGCCTACAACCACCACACTGGCCTGGAGCAGCCGGGCTTCCTGCCTGGCTCCTCCTTCCTCCTGCCCTGGGACGTAGTGATTCGCTCCCGTACCGAAGATGAAGTGGGCCTAACTGAGCCCTTGGATGGGGGACCCTCTTCCTGGCCGGCCCCCAATAAAGCCCTAGTGGGAAAGCGGGGGAGCGCAGGGGGCCTTGGTAGGGGACGCAGGCGAGATGACGTGGCCCGGGCCTTCGTGGGCTTTGAGTACGAGGACAGTAGGGGCCGGCGTTTCCTTAGCTCAGGGCCTGATAAAGTGGTGAAGGTGCTGGGGCCTGGAGGGGCAAAAGAGCCGGCCACCAGGGCCCTGAACACAGACATGCCCCTGTACATCCCTTCTCCAGCCCAGGGGCGCGGCCTGAAGTCCCACTATGCCCAGCTGGCGCGTCTCTACATTGTTGTACCTGACGCCCACCTGGAGATAACACTTAACCCACAGGTACACTTGCCTGGCCTTCATTTACCTGTCAACTGGTGTTTGTCAAAAGTTAATTATTCTCATGTTTTCCTCATCTATAAGTAAATTCCTCACTTCTCATGTTTTCCTGGTGACAAACACCAGTTATGCTAAACTCTCAATGCATTTAGAACTGGACTCATTTTGAGTTGTTAGTGTAGTAACAGGCTGTGTTAGTGTAGTAATAGTCTGTCGACTGGAGATTTTTTTGTTTTGCAAATAGTCCCTTTGTTGATTGAGATGTAATGCTTTAATGTTGACTGTAAAACACTGCCCCTTTCTTCTTAGGTCCAACCGGGCTCTCCTCCCTGTTCAGTGTTCCATCCAGAGCAGACGGAGCTGGTGCTGCCCTCTGATGGCCTGTGGGTCCTACGTTTCCCTTACTCCTACGTCACAGACCGTGGCCCATGTTACCCACCTAAAGACAACCAGCCCCTGGCCAACTACAAGGTCCTCAGAGGTATCTTGCGTGCCAACACTGCCAGCCCCCTTCCACCACAGTAACCCCCACTAATAACATTGTACCGCAAAGTGGCTCTCACTTACTTGCAAGGTTATTGTAAAAATGACTGTGTTGGTTGGACTGTGACCTCTTGCCTGGTGTTGTTTTATCCCCTAACAAATTATTTTGAGTTAAATGGAATTGGTCTGGATAAGTTTATTATGAATGGCAATCTCATAAAATAAAAAAGTGTTGGTCTGCGCACAACTGCATCTCCACTTGGATATATTCAAATTGAAGATATTGCTCTGTTGTTCATGTAAACCATGTCTATTAAGGAGAGAATAAATGGCATCTTATGGATGATCCTTGTCTGTTGGCTTTATTCACTGTTATTGTGCACACTCAATCCAGACTGTCCTGTATAGAGGCTTATTTTGAGTTTGACTGTAGTATGATCATTATTCAGACAACCATTGCTCGCCTGAGGTAGTAGCTCATGATAAGCTGTAGACCACACTAACTAACTAGAGAGTTTATCTGTATTTTTCGTAGCTGTTTACATATCACCAGACTGAGGCTGGCACTAAGACAGCATTGAAAGAGCTGTAACCAAGAAAACTCTCACCCGGAGGCGGCGCTCCTAGTAGCCGGGGACTTTAATGCAGGGAAACTTAAATCCGTTTTACCAAATTTCTATCCACATGTTAAATGTGCAATCAGAGAGAGAAATTCTAGACCACCTTTACTCCACACACAGAGACGTGTACAAAGCTCTCCCTCGCCCTCCATTTGGCAAATCTGACCATAACTCTATCCTCCTGATTCCTGCTTACAAGCTCAAATTTAAGCAGGAAGCACCAGTGACTCGGTCTATAAAAAAGTGGTCAGATGAAGCGGATGCTAAACTACAGGACTGTTTTGCTAGCACAGACTGGAATATGTTCCGGGATTCCTCCGATGGCATTGAAGAGTACACCACATCAGTCATTGGCTTCATCAATAAGTGCACCGATGACGTCGTCCCCAAAGTGACCGTACATACATACTAGAGGTTGACCGATTTAAGATTTTTCAACGCCGATACCGATTATTGGAGGACCAAAAAAAGCCGATACCGATTAATCGGCTTATTATATATATATTTGTAATAAATGACAATTACAACAATACTGAATGAACAATGAACACTTATTTTAACTTAATATAATAAATACAATCAATTTAGTCTCAAATAATGAAACATGTTGAATTTGGTTTAAATAATGCAAAAACACAGTGTTGGAGAAGAAAGTAAAAGTGCAATATGTGCCATGTAAAAAAGCTACTGTTTAAGTTCCTCAGAACATGAGAACATATGAAAGCTGGTGGTTCCTTTTAACACGAGTCTTCAATATTCCCAGTGAAGAAGTTTTAGGTTGTAGTTATTATAGGAATTATAGGACTATTTCTCACTATACCATTTGTATTTCATATACCTTTGACTATTGGATGTTTTTATAGGCACTTTAGTATTGCCAGCCTAATCTCGGGAGTTGATAGGCTTGAAGTCATAAACAGCATTGCTAAGAGCTGCTGTTTGAATGAATGCTTACGAGCCTGCTCCTGCCTAACACCGCTCAGTCAGACTGCTCTATCAAATATCAAATCATATACTTAATTATAATATAATAAACACACAGAAATACGAGCCTTTGTTCATTAATATGGTCAAATCCGGAAACTATAATTTCTAAAACAAAACTTTTATTATTTCAGTGAAATACGGAACCGTTCTGTATTTTATCAAAAGGGTGGCAACCCTAAGTCTAAATATGACTGTTACATTGCACAACCTTCAATGTTATGTCATAATTATATACAATTCTGGCAACTTAATTACGGTCTTTGTTAGGAATAAATGGCCTTTCAACAGTTTGCAACGAGCCAGGTGGCCCAAACTGCTGCATATGACTCTGCTTGCACTGAACGCAAGAGAAGTGACACAATTTCCCTAGTTAATATTGCCTGCTAATATAAATTTATTTTAACTACATATGCAGGTTTAAAAAAATAGACTTGCGTATTGATTTTAAGAAAGGCATTGATGTTTATGGTTAGGTACATTATTGCAACAATTGGGCTTTTTTCGCAAATGCTCTTTTGTTAAGCAGAATGGAAGTGGGGATTTATTTGATCGCCTCTGAATTCTCAGAAGGCAGCCCGCCCTTCTGCCCCTTTTTCTCTGCCTCCTCTTCACGCAAATCATGGGGATCTGGGCCTGTTCCCGAGAAAGCAGTATATCGTTCGCATCGGCCTTGTCAGACTCGTTAAAGGAAAAAGCTTCTACCAGTTCGTGGTGAGTAATCGCAGTCCTGATGTCCAGAAGTTATTTTCGGTCATAAGAGATGGTAGCGGCAACATTATGTACAAAATAAGTTACAAACGACGCAAATAAATGGAAAAAAAACACAATTGGTTGGGGGCACGTAAAACGTCTGCCTTCTCCTCATCGACGGGGCTGCAGGTTGAGAGCTTCAAGTTCCTAGGTGTCCACATCACCAACAAACTAACATGGTCCAAGCAAACCAAAACAGTCGTGATGAGGGCACGACAAAACCTATTTACCCTCAGGAGACTGAAAAGATTTGGCATGGGTCCTTAGATCCTCAAAAGGTTCTACAGCTGCACCATTGAGAGCATCCTGACTGGTAGCATCACTGCCTGGTATGGCAACTGCTCGGTCTCCGACCGCAAGGCACTACAGAGGGTACTGCGAACGGCCCAGTACATCACTGGGGCCAAGCTTCCTGCCATCCAGCACCTTTATACCAGGCGGTGTCAGAGGAAGGCCCTAAAAATTGTCAAAGACTCCAGCCACCCTAGTCATAGACTGTTCTCTCTGCTACTGCACAGCAAGTGGTACCGGAGTGCCAAGTCTAGGTCCAAAAGGCTTCTAAACAGCTTCTTCCCCCAAGCCATAAGACTCCTAAACATCTAATCAAATGGCTCCAGACTATTTGCACTGCCCCCCCCCCCCCCTTTTACACCACTGCTACTCTCTGTTGTTATCCTCTATGCATAGTCACTTTAATAACTCTACCTACATGTACATATTACCTCTACTAACCGGTGCCCCCCCCCACATTGTCTCTATACCGGTACCCCCCTGTATATAGTCTTGCTAAAAGTTATTTTACTGCTGCTCTTTCATTACTTGTTACTTTTATTTCCTATTCTTATCCATATTTTTTTAACTACATTGTTGGTTTGGGGCTCGTAAGTAAGCATTTCACTGTAAGGTGTACACCTGTTGTATTTGGCGCATGTGACTAATTCAATTTGATTTGATTTGATATAATGGTGAGATCACACATCCATTAGTTTGTCCTCAATAAATGAAATAGCATGTAACGTTTATTATGTGAAGCCTAGTCTCGCGTTGCCATACCTCGAATATCACATCGTTGTCATGGCTCCCTTATAGGGCTGGAGAATTTTGTTACAAAAACGGTTTGAATGGTCCGCTGATTGGATGTTACATTTTAAGAACCCTCCCCCCACACGCGGGTAGAAGGGGTGAGTAATTGTTTCCCGTCCGCGTAGTTGTTGCCTATGCTTGTTATCAAGTGTGGCCAACAGAATGATGAGTTGCTTGAATCTATAGAGAAACATATACTTAATTGGTTATCTAAATTTCCCAATTCGTTATTATTGATACGAGGGGACTTTAACATTACTATAGATAATTCAACTGATAGATGGCCCCCAGGTAGGCCAACCAATCAGACTTTGGGTTTAATACTTTTTATGGAAAAGTTTGATCTAACTGATATATGGAGAGAGAGGTTTCCGGCAGACAGATCATTCACTTGGAGTAGCAAAACAGGTTCCAGACAATCCAGAATAGATTTTTGGCTTATATACAAATGTGTTGATAGTGAGTGTTACTCAAATATTTGTACTACTCCCCTCACAGACCATAGGGCCATTTACATTGATATCAAAATATTTACCCCTGATACTAACCTTGGTAGAGCATCCTACTGGAAGCTAAATAGCTCATTATTAAATAATGATATAGTTAAGTTTGAGGTTAAAGATCTGCTCTCACACTTTTGGGAAAGGGCTTGTGAAGAAAAATCTTATTGCAAGAACTGCGAGCTCTCTAAATTTGAGGTGTCCAAATACCTTAGAAAATATGGTAGTAATCTTGCTAAAACCAGAAGAGCTGAGGAGGAAAAGGTGATCATTAAGATAACGTCCCTTTCTCAGAGGTCCCCAGCCGGCCTCTCGGGGGAGGAGAAGATGGAACTAATTGAGTTACAAAATAAACTGGATAATATATATAGATTAAAAGCAGAAGGAGCCTTTATTAGATCTAGGAAAAAATGGATTGAGGAGGGAGAACAGAATTCATCCTATTTCTTTAGACTTGAGAAATTTCACTCTAAAAATAACACTATCCATAAGTTAAACATTGATGGTGTTATTACAGATGACCAAAAATGAATCGCTAAATACTGTAGCAATTTTTTACAGAAAATTGTATAGCTCTACGTACTGTCAGGAATCCACCGATATGTTTTTGACTCACTGAATAATGTTCACTATCAGTGATATAGAATCTAAACAGTGTGATGAACCCATCAAAGTTGAAGAGATTATAGAGTCTATCAAACATCTAAAGAACAATAAATCACCAGGTGTTGATGGAATTACATCAGAATTTTACAAATGATTTTCTGAACAAATAGCTCCCTTCCTATTTGAAGTCTTTTTAGAGAGTATTAAAAACAATGTTCTCCCTCCTACAATGAGTCCGGGGTTAATAACACTGATACCTAATCCTAAAAAAGAAGTGCTTCTCATCGATAACTGGCGTCCAATTTGTCTTCTTAATAATGACTATGAGATATTAGCCTTACTACTTGCAAAAATAATTAAAGAAGTCCTGGATGCAATCATTGATGAAACACAGTCTGGCTTCATGAGGAACAGACATATTTCTAACAATGTCAGACTAGTATTAGACATACTTGACTACTCAGACCTAATAACTGAGGATAGCTTCATATTATTTTTAGAAAGCATTTGACACAGTAGAGCATCAGTTCCTCTTCCACTCCCTTGAGAGACTTGGCTTTGTGGATTTTTTTCTGTAAGGCTATTAAGACTCTCTATGCAAATAGTAACAGCTCTATCAAATTGAAATATGGCACCTCACCTAGATTTGAGTTAAAGAGAGGAATTAGGCAAGGTTGTCCTATCTCTCCGTACCTGTTTTTATTATTCACCCAACTTCTTGCAAATTCTTTAAATAATAGACCTGTACCAGGTATTTCCATAGCTGGTAAATAAATTATTATAAGCCAGCTGGCTGACGATACTACACTTTTTATGAAAGAAGCTAACCAAATTCCCATATCGATCAATGTGATACAATCCTTTTCCAAAGCGTCTGGTCTATATCTTAACATTAATAAATGTGAACTCATGGCTGTCAAAGATTGTGTGACACCTTCATATTATGGTATTCCAGTAAAAGAAGAACTTACATATTTAGGCATAACCATTACAAAGGATCAGAAGTCTAGAGGCTTACTAAATTTTAACCCTCTTATTAAAAAAACGCAGAAGAAGCTACAGATGGCTACAGAGGGACTTATCTTTAAAAGGTGGAGTCCTAATAACCAAGGCTGGAGGTATCTCTAGGCTAACATATGGCGCTCTATCTTTATGTCTTGACAGTAAAATAAGCAAGGAGATAGACCAGATGCTTTTCAACTTTCTGTGGAGAAATCGTACCCATTACATTAGGAAAACTGTTGTAATGAACACTTATGAGAATGGTGGGCTGAATTTTCTGGACTTTACTACCTTAAATAATAATTTTAAGATCAATTGGATAAAACAATTCCTAAGAAGACCCACTTCTATCTGGAATTGTATTCCTCATCATGTCTTCTCTACTTTTGGTGGGCTTAACTTCATGTTGTTTTGCAATTATAATATTGACAAAGTTCCAGTGAAACTTTCTGCTTCATCGGCAGGTTTTCTTGTCATGGTCCTTCATTTATAAACATAATTTTTCTCCACACAGATATTATATATGGAATAATCGGGATATATTGTATAAAAATACTTATTTGTTTTTAGAATATTGGTTCCGAAATAATATCCTATTGGTGAGCCAACTGGTAAATGCAGAGGGTCTTTTACTCAGTTATAAGGAATTCGTATCACTTTACAAGGTCCCTGTAACACCTAAAGATTTTGCAATTGTTTTAGATGTCATTCCCTCAGGTGTTGCTCTATTATTCAGGAACGTGTCAAGACCTGACCCTCAGAGCCTACCCTCTTATGACCCTGTTGACTCATCATTAGGAAAGATTTGTTTCTCTTTTGGTCCATTCAACAACAGAGCGATACGGACCTTGTTTCAGCAGGATGTTATATATACCTTATGTCATGCCTTATTGGAATGGATTTATTGATAATATCTGTTGGAAAAAAGTTTGGATGTTGCCACACATACCTACTTGTTAACAAAATTAAGGAAGTTTCCTTTAAAATTATTCATAAATATTATCCTGCCAACCACTATATGAAGAAGTTTAAGGAAAACATCAACTCAAATTGCTCCTTTTGTAATGACAACCCAGAAACACTGTTGCATCTTTTTTGGCATTGTATTCATGTAAGAAAACTGTGGCAAGACATCAGTAGATTTATAATTTAACACTTTTATGAAGGTCTTACACTATTGTGGAGAGATGTACTGCTTGGATTCTTTACCTACGATAGGAATAAGCTGAAACATTTTTATGTAATTAATTTCATTATTCTTTTGGCCAAATTTCATATTCACAAATGTAAATTTACAAACAAAAAAACACATTTTCTTACCCTACAAAAAGAAATTGAACTGTATTTTAAGACAATTAAATACTCTACTAACAAAAAAAGCTGTTAGAATTATAGGTGTATGTATGTCCCTTAAGGTCCTTGTGTAATGTGATATTGTACACCCTAGCTCAATTGTCCATTGTATATAATCGATATATACTTGTGTTCCCTCATGTACTTTCTGTATTGATTTGTTGTGAATTAAAAATATATATTTTAAAATATATTTTAAAAAGTGTGGCCAACAGTCTGTTTTTTATTTATTGAAATCGAAAGTGGCTTACGTTGGTAAAGTCAAACGTCACAACACGTTCTAAATCGCTCTGGTGAGGAAACATAACGTTACTTTTTTCCTTGTCTCCATTCGTCCACATGGTTGCTTGCTTCGCTTTGCGAACGTTACCACCTAAAATATCGTCAAGATTGCCCATTATTTTGTTTTTGTAAGGACCAAAAAAACTGAGGCAGTGGAAGAACCAATTCAAGTAAATTAAAAAAATGTAAATGTAAAAAGTATTTATTTTTAGCTAGTTAGCCTGCAAAGTGGCCTACTGTAGTCAGCTAAATCAACTGTTCAGCTAGCTAACTTTACACACTGTTTAGCTAAGTAAATGAACTGTCATCAGCTAGCTAACTTCCTATTATCTAGCTATCTTGATGGAATCATTGTAAATTAAAAACTCCTAATGCATTTGTAGATAATAGCTATGGAAAGGGTGAAATTGCAGCTCCAGCTATCAGTAAAGGGAGAGTGTAGGCTACTGGAAAGGGCAGGTAATTTCGTGGGAGGACATGAAAATATTCTCCAGTTCCAGTCCCTAGAAGGGAAAACTTTGAAGGCAGAGAGATAATCAGATATGGAAAGCTGTGAAAGCCTGTTTGCAGATGAAGAGAGAGGTCCCAATGAATGTCCCAAGAGACTGACACCAAACCCAAACCTACGCCATCGTGCATACATTTATTTTGTCCCCCCACACCAAACGCGATCACGACACGCAGGTTAAAATATCAAAACAAACTCTGAACCAATTACATTAATTTGGGGACAGGTCGAAAATAATTAAAACTTTAGGGAAATTTAGCTAGCTAGCTTGCACTTGCTAGCTAATTTGTTCTATTTAGCTAACTGTTTCTGTATGATAAGTTGGATTAAGGAATAAAGACAGACACCAATGTTAAGTTCAATAGCCTTGTTAAGCATTGTACAAATCCCTACGCCTGGAGTCTGGGGAACAGTCCAACTAGTCGATTACCTATCAACTAGACTCCGTAACATCATCCTTTTCAATAGAAAGTGCAAACATAACGGCATAACATTGAGTTCTTAACAGTCAAGTCATAACAATTGAAAAGCATGACATTTTCTTTTTACTTCAGCTGTCATCTTCCTTTTTTAAATTTTTTAAATTTTTGAAATATTTTTTTAAATTAACAGACAACAAGTTAAGTCTCTTGCTTACAGAGTAAGCCTGTCCGGTGGCTTGCACAGCCGACCCACCCGTGAGTAAGTATTGGCTCTGACAGGGGTAGGATTAGGGCCACGAGCTGGAGAGTTTGGTGGGGTAGAAGCTTCACCTTCAGTTGGCTCATGTCTCAATTCTGCACCCCTTACCCTTAGGCCTGGACTGTGATCCAGCTCATCTAGGTGAGTGTATGGCATGTTCTGGTTTGTCTGCTCTGCTACGCGCAGATCCACCCGATTGCGACGATAGAGGGAGCCACCAACATCCACCAGGTAAGAACGTGGTGCAACTCTCTGTAGGCATGTGCCCAGCCTCCAAAGTCCTGTGTGGTCTCCCGGCAGCGGTTTCATCCTTATAGTTTCACCCACCTCCAGCTCTGGTAGGTCTCGAGCAGTCCGGTCGTAGAAGCACTTAGCGAGCTGCTTTCTGTGACGCAGTTTGTCCGTGACGCCAACCATGACGCAGGGCTCAAGTAGCTTGTTAGCTACGGGGATAGTAGTCTTCAGACGTCTGGACAGAAGGCGTTGTGCTGGGCTGCTGTCCATGTTTTCGGTGGGTGTGTTCCTCCACTGTAAGATCGCTTTCCATGGGTCGTTGCTGTCGCGCAAGGCCCTGCTTAACAGGTTTTTTGCAATCTTGACAGCTGATTCTGCCTTGCCATTTGCTTTTGGGTGTCTTGGAGAGGAGGTCACGTGGTCAAACTCCCATTCTGAGGCGAAACGCTTGAACTGTGCAGTGAATTGTGGGCCATTGTCCGTGATTACCTTGTCAGGCTGACCTTGCCTTGCAAACTGCGCCTTGCAGCGCTTTATGACCGTCTCTGCAGACAAGTCAGGGAGCAGTTCAATTTCCCAAAAGTCAGAGTAATGATCAACGAGGAGAAGATAGTCCTTTTGTCTGTGGCTGAATAAGTCCATGCTGATGATTTGCCAGGCCCTTGTGGGCAGTTCGTGTGACATCATGGTTTCCTTTTGCTGTTCATGAGCGTACTCGTTGCATGTGGTACAGTTGCTGACAAAGTCTTTAATTTCTGCTTGCATGTTTGGCCAGTATAATGTTTCACGAGCCTGACGGTAGCATGCGTCACCTCCAACGTGACTGGAGTGTATGCGGGTAAGCATCTCTGGACGTAGTGATTTGGGAATAATGACCTTCTGACCTCTGAACAAGATGCCATTTTGCACACTGATCTCATCTCGAAAGGTCCAGTATTCTCTCACTGTGAAAGGTGTCTCCTCTTTCAGATATGGCCAACCTGCGAGAGCCATGGACTTCAGTGACTGTAGGTGTTCGTCCTTGTCAGTATGTTGCCTGATCTGGGCTAGGCGGTGATCTGTCACGTTTAAGTAGTCTGCCTGATTGATCTGTTGAACATCTTGTTGTTCCTGCTGTAGCGAACAGATGGCCTGCCGCTGATAGGCAGTGCCTCTACCTGTACATTGTGCTGTTGCCCTGCTCAGTGTGTCGCTGATGTACATCTCAGGTCCTGGCTTGTAAATGACCTTCAGGCTGTAGTTTTGCAGAGTCAGGAGCATACTTTGAAGCCTCTTGGGCGCGTTGAGGAGAGGTTTACTGAATATGGCAATGAGTGGTTTGTGGTCAGTTTCAGCGGTGACCAGCTCTCGACCATATAAGTAGTGATGGAATCGCTGGCAGGAGAAGACGATGCTGAGGCACTCTTTCTCAATTTGTGCATAGTTTTGTTCGGTGGGGGTGAGCGCTCTCGAGGCAAACGCAACGGGCTGGCCTTCCTGCATAAGGCAGCATCCAAGTCCCCTTTGGCTAGAGTCGCTCTGGATTGTGACAGGCTTCGTGACGTCGTAGTAGCGCAACACTGGCATGGATGAAGCCAGAGATTTCATCTCCTGCACTGCGGCCTCGTGCTTGGGTAGCCAGTGCCATGGTGTGTCTTTGTCCAGCAACCGGCGCAGAGGCTCACAGACTGCTGATAGGTGTGGCATGAACTTTGCAAGATAGTTTGCAAAGCCGATGAGACGCTGTACTCCTTTTGCATCAGACGGGTTTGGCATGTCGAGGATCGCTTGGACCTTGTCTGGGTCCGGCTTCAGGCCTTTTGCCGAGAGAATGTGGCCATGGAAGTGGACGTCTTTCACCTTGAACTGCAGCTTCTTCAGGCCAAGACGAAGCTTAACTGATCGGCAGCGCTCCATCAGTGCCAGGAGCTTCACATCGTGGTCGCGTTCTGCTTCTTCGTCTGTTTCACCACAGCCTACGATCAGGATATCATCGGCGATGGGTTCAATGCCCTTGAGCCCAGCCAGTAACTCGTGCTGCTTGCGTTGGTATACCTCAGGCGCCACTGAGACACCAAACGGGAGCTTGAGCCAGCGTTTCCGACCCCAGGGGGTCCAGAAGGTAGTCATGAAGCTGCTTTCTTCGTCCAGCTTGCATTGAAGGAATGCATCTCGGGCATCCACCAAGGTGAAAATCCTGGCCTTGGGAAGCTTATAGAGGACATCCTCTATTGTCGGCATGATGTAGTGGGATCGTTTCAGTGCTTGGTTCAGATGCTTTGGGTCGATGCAGACCCTCAGCTTCTCTGGTTTTTTCACTATGACCATATTGCTGATCCAGTCAGTTGGTTCAGTCACAGATGTCATGTGGCCATCGGCCTCATACTTGTCCAGCTGGGCCTTCACAGCCACTTTCATTGCAATGGGCACATTGCGAGGAGCACACTGGACTGGAGTAATGCTCTCATCCACTTCAAAGTGTACCTCCCCAGGCACTGATTCAACGGGCATGTTGAATACATCGTCATATCTGCTGAGTAGTTGTTCTTTGGACAGGGGTCCATGCTGGACATGATCCACAATGTGCAGGTCATTTGGTACAGTGAACTGCATCAGTCCCAGGCGTTCGCATGTAGAGCCTGAGAGGAGAGGATTTTGACTGGTTTTCACAATCTCGAACTCCAGCTTGTGTTTGCGTCCCCGAATAACACATTCGGTCTCAAAGGTGCCCATAGAGCTCATTAGTTCTCCTGAGTACAGCTTTAGTCTAGTATCGCTGGGAAATAGATGTGTGTCAGGTGCCAGATTGATTTTGTCTTTGTAGCTCATTACGTTGCATGTAGCACCCGAATCCAGTTGACATTGTTGTTGCTTGTTGTGTAATCGTAGTGTCACAAACCATTTCTTCCCTCTTGAGTGTACAGCCCCAATGGATTCATGCATGTAAATGTCACTTTCACTGTTCAGCTCTGAACATTGAGTAACATCATCAACACAGTGAATCTTGCCCTCACTCACCCTTCTTTTGCTTTTGAGACACACTTTTGCAAAGTGATTATTAGTTCCACAAGCTCTGCATGGTTTTCCATAGGCCGGGCAGTGCTCTTTGCCACGTGTGTGTGTATTCCCACAGTATTTACATGCTACGGGGCTCTCTGTGTTCACCGTTCGTGGTGAATTACTCTGCCTCGATTGGTTTTGTCTGAATGTCTGCCTAGCAACAGCGTGAACAGTATCAACGTCGGAGCGTGGGGTTTCCGTTTCCATTGCTCTCATTCTCATGTCAGTGACTTCAGCAGTGCGGCACATTTCGATGGCAGTTACTAATGTTAAGCCTCTCTCTCTCAGTAGACGCCGGCGCGTATTCTCATTTGCAATTCCCAGTACTATTTTGTCACGAATCAGTTCATCTTTCAATCCCCCGTATTCACAAGTGGCGGATTTCTCTCTCAAACGGGTTACAAAGTTGTGTACTGACTCACCCTCTTCCTGTTTGCAGCTTCCGAAAACGAACCGCTCGTAAATTACGTTTCTGGCGGGTTTGAAGTAATTCTCCAATGCATCCAATATAGCCTTTGCATCACACTGTTGTCGTGCCGTGAGGGTGAGATTGTGCTGGTAGATATGCCTGCATTCGCTGCCCATTAAACTCCTCAGAGTTGCCGCTTGTACCTCGTTGGGTTTCTCATGTAGACCGGTCGCCAGCGCATAGTCCTCGAATTCATCCCTGAAGTTGTCCCAATTAGTATTCCAGTCCCCTGTGAGAACCATGTGATTTGGTGGCGGAATGTTCGCTGCCATAGCAATGGAATAGGAGATTTCTTTGCCTTCAGTCATGGAGGTAGGTAGTGATGCTAGCTAGCCAGCTAACAACGAGTTGATCAGTGTTGTGAGTAGGAAACGGCTTGTGTTCGCATATGGAACGTAACTGCGCCTATACTGTACTTAGCTACAAAAATAACAAACGTGTGTTTTCCGAGCCACTTCTGATACCATGTTTCTGTATGATAAGTTGGATTAAGGAATAAAGACAGACACCAATGTTAAGTTCAATAGCCTTGTTAAGCATTGTACAAATCCCTACGCCTGGAGTCTGGGGAACAGTCCAACAAGTCGATTACCTATCAACTAGACTCCGTAACACTAACCTGCTGTTGCTAGCTAATTTGTCCTGGGATATAAACATTGAGTTGATATTTTACCTGAAATGCACAAGGTCCTCTACTTAAACAATTAATCCACACATAAAACGGTCAACCGAATTGTTTCTAGTCATCTCTTCTCCTTCAAGGCTTTTTCTTCTCTCTCTTCTCGTCTCTCTCTTCTCTTTATATTGCGCGATTGGCAACTTTCATAAATTAGGTGCATTACCGCCACTGACCTCATTTGTCTTTCAGTCACCCACGTGGGTATAACCAATGAGGAGATGGCACGAGGGTATCTGCTTCTATAAACCAATGAGGAGATGGGAGAGGCAGGACTTGCAGCGCGATCTGCTTCAGAAATAGAACTGACTTCTATTTTAGCCCTTAGCAACGCAGATGCTTATTGGCGCGCGCGAGCAGTGTGGGTGCAATAATTGAATAATATAGATTTCTAAATGTATTTTGCGATGCGAGCGGTGTAGTCAGCCTGTAAGGGTATATCATATATCCCATGGGTTATATGTGTAGGCCTACCTATGCTAGCAAATGTTGCATACAAAACTACAGTTAAATATCACACACAATGTATAAACCTATTACAATTGGAGCAGGCCCACCCTGTTGGAGGTCTGCTGGGTTCTGTTTCAGCCCAGCAATAGCACACCTGATTCAACTCAAATCTAACGAGTTGATAATAGTGTGCTTTTGTTAGGCTGGAATAGAAGTCTGTTCACCCAGTAGCTCAGGGCTCAGCAAAGTTTTTACATTTTTTAAAACTTGAAATTATGCTTTAGTAATAATAGCCTACTTGTTAGGACTGAATTATCTATTGTTAAGACTAAGCTGTATAATCTTTACATACAAGTTAGCTTATTTGTACATTTTGAAGTGAAGCGTTTAAACTTTGTTTTAATTGTTAATGAACTAGTGTCAATGTTGATTAAGCACATATCACAATCCTGCAATAAAGAGGGGAATGTGTTCTGTCTGTAATGTTTTTGGGTTGTGTCCTCAAATGAACATTTCCTTTTTGTCTAGTTGTAAGTTCTCTACTCTGTTTTATTTAATTGTCACTCTCAGTATATCAGCTATGTTAATTCATTTTGCAGCCATAGGCCTACAGCATGATGGCATTACTGGCTTTGTGGGCATCTGTCATCTGAATTAGAGAATAGCTAAAGGCATACCTTGTTTACATGTTCAGCTATATGTTCTCAATTTAAAATTATACCATTAGACAATGCATATGAGGCAAACCAGATCCAGGCTGTATCATGTCCGGCCGTCATTGTAAATAAGAATTAGTTCTTAACTGACTTGCCTAGTTAAATTAAAGTGCTGACATGAATTGTGTAATGCAAATCCAACCCTTGTAATTTAGGTACAGTATGAAAATAAGGCGATGACAATTAGGCTACAGGAGATGAGCTTTCCCACCCAACCCAACATGCATACATTCATTTTTTTCCTCTCCAACAGATACGTTACGAATGGACCCGAGGACAGTTAGATCTGTTCCAAAAAGGCCCATGAAAAAACATACCCGTGCTGGTTCAGACCCATTCAGATCCGAGAGTAGAAAGAAATCTCCAACTGGGCGCTGCCAGCGCCATCAATAAATGAGTGACATTGGCCAAATAATCCAGTTAGGCCCTACGTGTCCTTACCTGCCTATAACAAATTACAAAAACACTATTCGATGTGTATCATATTCAAAACTTTATAGCTTATTTTATTGTCTTTACTGTCTTCAAACTATAATTGCCCACCTCTCCGTTCAGCTGTCGGGTATTTGAGCACTAAATGCATCAGGGCATTGTATACATATACAGGCCTACGTGTCCGCTGTATATTTAAAAATATGTTTCTTCTAACTTTCGCTTTACTTTAATGAAAAAGGCCTCCATCTTCACAATTAACAGTAGCCTAGGCCAAGGCTCCTTTCACTCGCTCTCTTCTCAGCAGCAAAGGTGAGCTACAAGCTTGCTCAGTTCTCATCACCTCACAGACGTTAAATTAACAGAGGATGGGTCCAGTCAGTAAATACATTTTAATTGCACATACCCGAGACCCATGGCAATTATATCAGACCCACCCAGATCCTAGACAAAAAGTTAGAATTTTCCCAGGTCGGATCTCGGAATTTCGGGTTCTGTTGGACCCGTGAAGGCATATAAGCTATAAAGTCTTGAATATGATACACATCGAAAAGTGTTTTTGTATTTTTTTATAGGCAGGTAAGGACACGTAGGGCCTAACTGTGGATCATTTGGCCAACGTCACTCATTTATTGATGGCGCTGGCAGCGCCCAGTTGGAGTTTTTGTTCTCTTTCTACTCTCGGATCTGTTTTTCCACGGGCCATTTTGTAACAGATGACTGTCCTCTGGTCCACTCGAAACAGATTTCTGTTAAAAAAAAAAAGAATGTATTTTTTGGTTGGGTGAGAAAGTCACGGATCCATTTCGAAACAGGTCCAAAGGACCCGTGAATACCTCTAACATAGAGCAACCATGTACTGTTCATCTATGGGTGCAACTGGAATCATTTTGCTAGCAACATTGCTAAAATGAATGAAATTAAATGAACATCATAAAATGTTACCTGTAACCCTCATCTCCTGTAGCCTAATTGTCATCTCCTTATTTTCATAATGTACCTAAATTCCAAAGGTTGGCCTCCCGAGCGGCGCAGCAGTCTAAGGCATTGCATCTCAGTGCAAGAGATGTCACTACAGTCCCTGGTTCAAATCCAGGCTGTATCCCATCCGGCCGTGATTGGGAGCCCCATAGGGCAGCGCACAATTGGCCCAGCGTCGTCTGGGTTTGGCCAGGGTAGGCCGTCATTGTAAAGAATAATTTGTTCTTAACTGACTTGCCTAGTTAAATAAAGTTTACAATTTAAAAAAAAATATATATACTCTGTATCACTGACCCTGGATAAACTCGCGACTGGGTTAACATGGCCAATCGTTAAGGTCAATAATATGCATACTTTTTTTAGGTGCTTTAACTAGCTAGTTGGTTATACATAGGTAGCTTACGAGGTTAGCTGACTTTTCAAAAAACGAACCTCAAGTAGCTAGCTACTTGTCCCTCGTGATACTTCAGAAACTTAAAATATATATATTGATATGGCCAGCATTGTAGATAATTTCTCCCCGCTTGCTGCAGTTTTAGCCCACCTCGAAATAACATAGAAATGCTGTGAAAACCAGCGTGCTTGGAATAGTAACTGAAATATGGACACTGACTGTAGGCCTATAACCTCTCACATGTAGCGTAATAGTAACTCCTGCAGAATTATGCAGTTATTGCAGTGAAATTATACAACAAATGTTAATTTTGTCTCAGGAAAAGGAGTGGAGAAATATGATTGATTTATTTCAGCATCTCCTCTTGAGAAAATGCGAATATGCATGCAATGTGTTATCTTTTACACTGTTATGCAAACAGACAGTATATATAAAATATGCACCCAAGACCCACTGAAGTCTTATCAGAAACGCGTTTTTTCGTTCTCAGTTTTTCATTTCCTTAAAACCAGTCAAACTGATGACATTTGGACATTTCGCACAGGACCAATCTGTTTTGGAGTTATTGTGTTTTCTCCCCAGTCCCTAAACGAAACAGACAACTTTACCGGTCTTAACTAGATTACTAATGCATTTGATCAGTATTCTAGTGACATTATTCTAGTGAGCACTACTTTATTTAGTCTTCTGGAACAAGAAGTTATGAAATAAGAGAAGCTGCATGTATCAAACTATAGTTGACAAACAATTGGCCTACCAAATGTCAGAAATTATAAGCATAAACTTGTCTAAATTAGGGGTGAACGTAGCCAGTAGTAAACTAATTATTATTGTTGTGGATCGAACTGCGCAGGTAGCCTACTTTTTTAAGTGATTTGTTTGACAATCAGATGAAAAGATCACACAACCACAATGATATGCGAAACTGAGCCTGCGCAGACCGAAAAAACAACAGTAAACAGGATAAGATGTTTGTTTACATGCCACAGTATCCCGTCTTTAGATCTGCATATTCCAGGCATTTTATCGGGTTTCTCATAACCGGGATACAACATTTTTGAAGTTATTGTAAACGGGGTATGTTTGTCAACTCAAAAACAAAATAATTGAGTATCCGAATAATAACGGAATATTAGTATACATGTAAAGTGGTCACTGTCCCCGACCCCTCTAGCTGATTTCTGCCACGGAACTTGGTCATGGCTAGAAAGACTGCGGCTTTTGTCGAATTAACGTCAGCATTACCCACTAGATGTCGCAGTTAACCAAGTTCTCGAGTGTGGTGTGAGAATTCTCAACATGGGCCCCTAACAGAAAGTAATTATTTCCCCTGCAAAAGTATAAATAACGCTGTCATTTCCAATGCTTCGTATGTATATTTAGTCTTTCCTTAATTTTGTCCTTCAGTGCTGTATGTATGGCATGGTCATGCATACTTCCAGCTTTTATTATAATGCTTAACATTAATATTGTCACGTTCCTGACCTGTTTTCCTTGTTTTTGTATGTGTTTAGTTGGTCAGGGCGTGAGTTGGGGTGGGCATTCTATGTTATGTGTTTCTATGTTGGGTTAAATGTGTTGCCTGATATGGTTCTCAATTAGAGGCAGGTGTTTGACGTTTCCTCTGATTGAGAACCATATTAAGGTAGGCTGTTCTCACTGTTTGTTTGTGGGTGATTGTTCCTGTGTCTGTTGCACCACACGGGACTGTTTCGTTTGTTCGTTTGGTTAGTTAGTTAGTTAGTTAGTCTTTCCTGTTCGTGCGTTCTTCGTGTCTCTATGTAAGTTCTCAAGTTCAGGTCTGTCTACGTCGTTTGTTTTGTAGTTTGTGTAAGAGTTTTCGTGTTTCGTCTTTCTTTAATAAATATCCATTATGTCTGCATACAACGCTGCGTTTTGGTCCGACCCTTACTCCTCCTCCTCGATGAACGTTACAAATATATGGTTCTGCAGGTACAAGGTTTGCTCTAATCAAATGTTATTTGTCACATGCGCCAAATACAACAAGTGTAGACCTGACCGTGAAATTCTTACTTACAAGTCCTTAACCAACAATGCAGTTCATGAAATAGAATTAAGAAAATATTTACTAAATAAACACGTAAAATAACAATTACGAGGCTATATACAGGGGGTGCCGGTACCAATGCAATGTGCGGGGATACAGGTTAGTCGAGGTAATTTATACACGTGGGTAGGGGTAAAGTGACTATACATAGATAACATACAGCGAGTAGCAGAAGTTTAAAAACATACGCGTAATGTATGTAGACCTATTTGCTTTTCTACCATGACTGTAATTATGGACAATATTGAAATTTGACCATGTTGTTTGGTAAATTGGTAGGCTAACGTTACTTACTGATGCGCAAAGTGTGCAAAGAGCTTCTGTTTATGATCGCCAGTCATGTGGTTCACTACTGCGAAACGTACAGTAAGCACCTAATTTAGCGGGTGTAAAAGAAAGTAGGTACTTGATGCTCACGGCGCAACGATTGGTCAGCCACATTACCATCTGTAGCCAATGGGCACAATGTTGCTATGCTGTAATATTACATTGATTGGTTCCCTTGATTGTCAGTCTGCCCTAGACGGGGTACTGTCTTTGCTCATTTAAACCGTGCGCTCTACAGTTAGTATCCGATTAACATCCTCTGCTTATCGAGCCTTGAAATCAACGCGTAGAAGAAAACCCTCTAACGGAATGAGCAGGATTTGCAACACAAAGTTGTGATCTGCAAAGGACAAGAGGCGACGATTGAATTTTCTCTATCCAAAGGTATAGTCAATGCTTATTGTTATTGCACAACTGTACAGGTAGGTTTAAAACGGATTGCATCTTGTCCGAAAGTTCATAACGGGGCCTGAGAAATGATTATAACTATTTTACAACAATTACACAATAACATTTCTGACCGACTATGCTTGGTGTATAACCTGCGGGTGTAGTTTATGATGCGAGTGGAATTGATGTCGAATGTCCGCAGTGGCACTGGATGAGCTGGTTTAGATTACACAAAGTTGGCAGTGGCGTATTCTGCACCACCGCTTCACTGTCGTCTACCCTAAAACTGTATGCGCGCGATGGAAGTGGAAGTTGCAAAGAGGAATGCGTTATAAAATTAAATGGCTCTGACTTGTTTTTGTTGACAGTTTTGTCCAATGTTGAAAATCATTTTTCATTACTTCTGCCATATTAATATAATTGACAGGCTTAAATTGGTTGTTTTAACAGCTATTCAAAATATTACCATCGTTTAGTGGTTGTATTATAATTCCTAATTCTATGGTTGTAACATTTTAACATCGATGTCTTTGTCAAAGGTTCGACAATACCCGATGTCAATCTTTCCTATTGATTTTCAGTGACCTGATAGCCTAGTGAGAGGGCTCTATCGTTTTTCTCCATTCCTACAACACCATACCAAAATAGTGAATACAGTTTTATGGTGGGCCACATAAACAGATGACAGCTGGTTCCCCTTGATTAGTCTCATAGATCTAATTTACTCTAAATCAGCATGACCAAGTTGGCAGAGAGGGAAAGAGTAGCTATTTTTACCCACTGTAACATCTCTGTTCATTTGGACATTTCATTATCATCCGAGTGAGCGAAACAGCGCCCCTCTGTCTCTCTAACGTGTAGGCCATCTATCTGATATCTGGTCCAAACGAATATTACATTTTTGCCAGCCATAGCGAAGCCAGGGAGCATTTGGCCTCCCTTGACCAAAAAAATAGAACAGTATTTCCAATCAGCATTGAGCTAAACTGAGCGAGCTCAATCGCTTTGAGAGCATATGTCATTAACAGAAACAACTTGAATTGTTGCATCTCATTGCGTTATTGGCCTCCGGTGTCTAGCTAGCTAAAATTGTCCCTTTCCTAAATTAGCTATGGATGGAGATAGGGATTTGGAATTGTGGTTTTACTTAATTCTCCGTACTGGCCAATGATTATAATGGCGATTCTGATGCAACCATTAATTCATACATTGTTGTGTCCCTGGCCTGAGAGGATGGAAGTTCAATATGTAGCTAGATGTAGAAGGCTAATGTTAGCTAGCTAATGTTGCACATGAATGGAAGTTAGGCTAGCGAGCAAGCATTTTAACCACGTAGCCTAAGATTACAAAAAATAAAAGTGTGTACTGTGATAGCGTGATAGACATGAAAGAGAGGAGGATGGCATTGGTGTTTCTCTACAAGTAGGGTGCTTGGCTTCCCCATTGATTTTTACCTATGCACAGCTACTGCTTAGGTTCCTATTTAGTCATAACCTTAACTGGCAAATTAATATATCAACCACTTAATAGGTAGTTTTAAAACCACCCAAATGAAGCTACCTATGGAACACAGCAGATGCATCACTTGATATTGTCAAGCGCTCAATGTTTGTCACCTCTTTCTTAGCCACTCAGTACTATGACAAAAAACAGCCTTTTAAATAATTGTAAGCATAAGCACAAAATCCTAGCGTTTGGCATGAAGTCAGTGCCAACATGTCGAGCAGTGCAACAGAGATATAGCTGTGTGGGAGTGTTGTTGTGCGCCCCAGGGCCTTCTGGGTAGGAGGCTTTCTCTGTCAGTCTGCATACGACTGGCTGTGTATGGCTAGACTGAGGTTAGTACGGTAGCTCACTTTGCCATTCAATCGCCACAACAGAGACTAGAAAAATCAGAGCATACAGGACAGGTATAATACAGTCAAGCTGGTGATACTCATAGTCAAGAATCTTACAATTCAACTTCCATTTCCCCTGAACAGCCTACAATGTTGTATATTCAGTCAGTGTTTACTCCATACTTTGCATCTTGGTAGGGTTGTGTGAGGTAACGACGGTATAGTATACATACCCTAATGCGCATCACATATGCAACAGAACACTGTACAAGTCAATAGACCCCAACTGGATATGATATTAGTGTGTGTGTATCTTCTTCACCGCTTCATAGCATCTTGTGTGTGTAAAAAGAGTGCTATTCAAAGGACACTGCTGGGTCCTCATATGGCAGTGAATCAATTCAGAGACCAGCTGTCTGCATTGGCCCTTTCATTCATCCAATGCTAATAAATGGAGGGAGAGAGCATGGTGGGGATGTTTACACCTTCTATCCAGCTGGTCACACCTATTTCCTGCCAGTCATTCACACCAGCTGGGACATTAGCAGAAAGTTCTACACCCCCTCCACACATTCAGGAGTTTGTCCTGTGTTGTGAAGGATGTGGTACATTCCATGTCTATGCTTTGAACAGGATCTGATTGACATGAAAATCCATGGTAATAATAGACTACCACCACATATCCACTGGGAATCATATCAAATGTTATTTGTCACATGCTCCGTAAACAACAGGTGTAGACTAACAGTGAAATGCATACTTACAGGCCCTTCCTAACAATGCAGAGAGAAAAATAATATAAAAAGTAATAAATACACAATGGTTAATGATAACTTGGCTATATACACAGTGTACCAATACTGAGTCAATGTGCAGGGCTACAAGGTAATTGAGATAGGTACTGTATAAAATCGAGCACACAGCCATGCAATCTCCATAGACAAACATCAGCAGTAGAAGGGCCCGTACTGAAGAGCTCAGTGACTTTCAACGTGGCACCATCATAGGATGCCACCTTTACAACAAGTCAATGTGTCACATTTCTGCCCTGCTAAAGCTGCCCCTGTCAACTCTAAGTGCTGTTATTGTGAAGTGGGAACGTCTAGGAGCAACAATAGCTCAGCCGCGAAGTGGTATTTTATAATTATTTTTTATTAAACCTTTATTTAACTAGGTCATTTAAGAACAAATTCTTATTTTACAATGACGGCCAAACCCTCCGCTAACCCGGTCGACGCTGGGCCAATTGTGCGCCGCCCTATGGGACTCCCAATCACGGCTGGTTGTGTTACAGCCCAGGATCAAACCAGGGTCTGTAGTGACGCCTCTAGCAGTGAGATGCAGTGCCTTAGACCGCTGCGCCACTCAGGAGCCTCATAAGCTCACAGAACGGGACTGCCGAGTGCTAAAGCGCGTAAAGTGTAAAACTCCTCTGTCCTCGGTTGCAACACTCACTATTGAGTTCCAAACTGCCTCTGGAAGCAACGTCAGCACAATAACTGTTCGTCGGGAGCTTTGTGAAATGGGTTTCCATGGCCGAGCAGCCGCACACAAGTGCAATGGCAAGCTTCGGCTGGAGTGGTGTAAAGCTCGCCGCCATTGGACTGGAGCAGTGGAAACGCGTTCTCTAGAGTGATGAATCGGGCTTCACCATCTGGCAATCAGACGGACAAATCTGGTTTTGGCGGATGCCAGGAGAACGCTGCCTGCTCCAATGCATAGTGCCAACTGTAAAGTTAGGTGTAGGAGGAATAATGGTCTGGGGCTGTTTTTCATGGTTCGGGCTAGGCCCCTTAGTTCCAGTGAAGGGAAATTTTAACGCTATAGCATACAATGACATTCTAGGATTCTGTGCTTCCAACTTTGTGGCATCAGTTTAGTGAAGGCCCTTTCCTGTTTCAGCATGATAAATCCCCTGTGCACAAATCGAGGTCCGTACAGAAATGGTTTGTTGAGATCGGTATGGAAGAACTTGACTGGCCTGCACAGAGCCCTGACTTCAACCTCATCAAACACCTTTGGGATGAATTGGAACGCCGACTGCGAGCCAGGCCTAATCGCCTAACATCAGTGCCCTAATCCTCTTGTGGCTGAATGGAAGCAAGTCCCTGCAGTAATGTTCCAACATCTAGTGGAAAGCCTTCCCAGAAGAGTGGAGGCTGTTATAGGAGCAAAGGGGGGACCAACTCCATATTAATGCCCATGATTTTGGAATGAGTAGTTCGATGGGCAGGTGTCCACATACCTTTGGCCATGTAGTGTAGGTAGGGTTAAAGTGAATAGGTAACAGGATAGATCAGGAGTAGGAACCCTGTTCCTGGAAGGGCCCAGGTACTACAGGATTTTGTTCAAACTAGGCACCACACCTGACCAACTGAGCTAATTGATCAGTTCAGTGATTGCCTAAATTCAACACACCTGGTCTTTTCAGGTCGGTTAAATTAAAAATAGGAAGTGCCTGTGGCACTCCAGGATCAGGGTTGCCTACCCCTGGGATAGATAATAAACAGTAGCTGCAGCATATGTGATGAGTGTGTGCTTGTGCATGGTGCGTGTTTCTATGTGTATGTAGTGTGTATTTCTATCAATGTGTGTGTGTGTGTGTGTATTGTGCATGTCAAAATGTGTGCAGGCCAATGTAGACCTACATGCATGTCAGTGTGTGTATCCATCCTCCGCAGACGTCATCGGCCAGCCATCCAGCCAGCCCTCAGTGGCCCAGCCCCTGTCTGTCTGGCCAGACTCTGTGCTCTGCTACTGAATGATGAGCGCTAGGTAGCCTAGCAGTGCTGAGTTACTGGGAGCCGTATGTGCAGTCTGGTGATGGAGTGGCTGGCCTACATACAGCAGCAGCCTAGTCTGGCCATGTAGCTGTATACTGTCACACTCACATGCACCTGACACCAGTACTACTGCTGCCACTGACCTGCTTCTCCCACTCTCTCCTTTATTTATTTATAATTTTATCATGTCTCTATCTTTCCCTCATCCTACTGCAGTCTTTCATTCTCTTTATTTCTCTCTACTCTAAATCAACTCAACTAAGTTGGCAGAGGGGGAATGGGTAGCTATCTTTACCCACAGTAACATCTCTGTTCCTTTGGACATTTCATTGTCATCTGACTTAAGGTCATTATGATGAAATAGCAACCTAACTGGCAAATAAATAAATCAACCACTTAATAGGTAGTTTTAAAACCACCCAAATGAAGCTACCTATGGAACACATCATAGAAGATGCATCACTTGATATTGTCAAGCACTCAATGTTTGTCACCTTTTCCTTAGCTATGTACCATGTAAAAAAAAAAGCCATTTCAACCTTTTAAATAATTGTAAGCGTATTCACAAAATCCTAGCGTTTGGCATGATGTCGAGCAGTGCAACAGAGATATAGCTGTGTGGGAGTGTTGTTGTGCGCCCCAGGGCCTTCTGAGTAGGAGGCTTTCTCAGTCAGTCTGCATACGAATGGCTGTGTATGGCTAGACTGAGGTTAGTACGCCATCACAGAGGCTGGAAAAATCTGAGCATAATGTCCCTAACACCAGTACTACTGCTGCCACTGACCTGGTTCTCCCACTCTCTCCTTTTATTTATTTATCATATTTTATCATGTCTCTATCTCTCTCTCAACTTATTGTTCTCTTTCATTCTCTTCTCTTTATTTATTTATTTCTCTCTGGTTTTCTTATTCTCTTTCTCTTCCTGCTGCTCTCTTGTACTTGTCACCATTTCTCTCTCCATCTCTGTCCTCGTTTCTCTCTCCATCTCTGTCCTTGTTTCTCTCTCCACCTCTGTCCTCGTTTCTCTCCACCTCTGTCCTCGTTTCTCGCTCCACCTCTGTCCTCGTTTCTCGCTCCACCTCTGTCCTCGTTTCTCGCTCCATCTCTGTCCTCGTTTCTCGCTCCATCTCTGTCCTCGTTTCTCGCTCCATCTCTGTCCTCGTTTCTCGCTCCATCTCTGTCCTCGTTTTCCCTGCCCTTTTTTAGATGATCTCTCTCCCTTTCATTCTCTTTTCCGACCCCTCTGTTTTCTCATGACCGTCACTCATGCCATGCCAGCCTCATCTCCATTCCCAGGACACATGTGCCTTGTTTTAGCTAGTTGGCTGAGCAAAACCTCACAAACACTAACAAATGTAACCTTAACTGAAAACTCTTCGTCAGTTTGCTAATGACAACATGTGCCAGAAAGCTGCGACAGCTGTCAGATCGTTATATCTCAAATGAATGATGCTGTTTCAACAGTCTCACTCCTTCAAAATAATAACCATGTTTTTGGTAAGGTTCAGTCTCTACTCACTATAGCATTCTGGTTCCTTGGTGTCCTCCAGATCCAACATCTCTTTTGTTGTGCAGATGTGAAGGGCCCTGCCATTGACAGAGGACCATTTGCTGCAACCTCCACCAAGGCTAGTTCCTTTGTTATTCAATGGCGGCGATTTGGTTGCAGTCTGTAATCTCAATTTGAAAAGGGGGGATGAAGAGGGAGAGGGCCCTTCTCTGCTGGGGGTGTTCCTGGGTGATCTGAAATCATGAAGGACAATGGAGAACTTCCTTCCCCATGGAGAGGTGTCTCCTTCAGTGACTTGTGAATATTGGTCGGCGTCACCGTCCTGTGTTGAATGTGGGTTTTAGATGTGGATTGGGAGAAGGAGGTGTCCTACCAGGCCAGACGGTGTGGGTGAGGGCGGTGGGGGGCGAAGTGTCGCTACATAGGGCCTATAGTAGATGAATCCAGTTCCTTCAATAAAAATTCTCTACATGGGATGGTTGGATGACTGGGGCTCATTGGTAGCCAGGCAGTCATTTCCAGACTATTTAAATAGTTGCTGGGTTGGTTTTTAGGCCTATTTGAAACGACTTCATCATGATAGCTTGTCATCTCTTATCTTTGCTGGCTGGCTGTATTTTGATATGTGCGTTTATTTTTAACCGCTTTGCTGGGGTGAAGGTAGAGCTGTTATCGAGGCTCCGTTAATGAACCGTGTAGAGGCTTGCTTTTGTTTTCATTGGTTTTGCCCAGAGGGAAGACATTAAGGATGGAGTCTGTCGTTTGTGCTTGTTAGGGTAGAGAATAGCTAGTGATGCCTGCCCACACCGCATACACGCAC
Organism: Salvelinus namaycush; assembly: GCF_016432855.1. Classification (NCBI taxonomy): domain Eukaryota; kingdom Metazoa; phylum Chordata; class Actinopteri; order Salmoniformes; family Salmonidae; genus Salvelinus; species Salvelinus namaycush. The sequence goes on from NC_052318.1 coordinate 22,652,013, forward strand.
ACACACACACACACACACATAAACACGTGCAGTCTGTGTGAGGTGCTGCAGTTGTTGCCCACAGACAAAGCTGACAATGTATGGGTTCTACAGCCCAGCCAACCTCTTTTTGTTTGGAGATGGGTGTCATTTCTCGGGCTGACATGGTTAGACTAAGCTATAAGTTATTGATTGGGGCTTCTGAATGGGCAGGATGGCAATGATTAGACAGGAGGTATCTATGGGCACAGTTCCTTTTTCATATCAATGGTGGTCACAGTAAATTAACGTTTGTAATCCCAAGCTTGATTCCGTCAAGAGGGGATGTGTGTTTATTTGAACAGGCTCGACTGATACAGCTAGCACCTTTAATCATTTGAGATTGCGCTTGACTGATTGATTGGCCATTTGGAATGGTACACACACACACACACACACACACACACACAAACAAAGACACACACACACAGTGTCAGCTCAGAGGTAACAGTGGGCCTTAGTGTCATGGCTGTTGTCACTTTGACTGGCCACCATGGCGGTGACCCTTGCCCAGAGAGAGAGAGATAGCTCAGCACTTCCATTCTTCTCTCAGAGGGTGGTGGGTGCCCCTACATATTGTGCCAGGCCCTAGGTCCTTAGTCAGCAGGCTTTACAGCAGGCTTACATGGCATGAGCCGCTTACCTAGCGCGAACTGCTGAGTAGGGATACAGGAGTGGGCATTCTGGACACCCTCTGTATGGCTAATGTGCACTAACATTATAGGGCCCCTGTAAAGGGACCTCATAGGACAAAATATGGGCACGGCCATTGTTTATGTGGCCAGAGGGGCAAATGTGGTAGCCCTTCTTCACAGGATGGAATCATCCAAAGTCATCCCAAAAATGTTTTAAATTGGAAACCTTACATGAGTCTGAATTACGAGTCTGTCTGCTTCCTTCTTGCTGTTGTCTTGTAGTCAGGCCAGGTGAAATGTAGACCTATGAAAAAGCATGGCATGTTTTTATTTGTCAAGGGTAGTTGGAATGCTATTTTGCTATGAAGCAGACTACCTTTTTATCACGTTGCATGTCAAAGCACACGATCGGTGGTTGTGACAAACGGTGTGATAAGTGGGTACAGTACAGCAGTAGTGTACCCTTCCTCAATTTCTGCTTGTCTGTTATCTCTTCAGAACTGGCTTTGCCACTTTAGCCTTTGTGGTGCTGATGTCACAACCCTCTGATCACAGCATCTAATCAATCGTGTGTGTGTGTGTGAGGCTAACCACTCTGCCATATGTTTGATTAGCTCAACAAATCTTTCCTCTCATTCAATTAGCAAGGTAAAGATCTCTTCTTATCATGTTCTTTTTGCTTCACGGACAGTTCCTTTTCTCAATGTGCTTGGTATATTGACGTTGACCACTCAAACTATATTTTGGTATTTGTTTCATTAGTCCACTGATGATACAGTCCCAAAATGTTTTTAATGTCAGAAATGAGGTTTTCAAGATATAGAACATTCAAAATGCAGAAAGGTTCACATATGACGTTATGTTTTAATTAGGCCTGTTTTAGAATTCAAAGCCACTGCTAACATTGTACAGGTGGATATCATTCCAGAGCTATTAAAAAGTGCAACACCAGCGAACATGGAAAAGTATTCTAAGAAAAACTATGTTGTGAGATATGAGTACATAAAAAACACGATAATGTACATCAATGTTTACCATTTTGGTGCTGGAACAGTAGCAGGCCACTGAGGCCAGTAGAAGTAGCATTTTACTAGCTCCGCCACTACTGCATACACATCCTGTCCTACACACCTTTCCTTCCCTTAGCTCCTCTTTGTGGGTGTTTGGTTGCCGTAGTCTATAGACAACACGCATACATTTAGCTACACACTCCTGGACACTTCCATACATTTAGCTACACACTCCTGATGGAGAGCATTGTATTGAATTGTGTAATAATTCACAAACACTTTCCACCATGCTTTAATGAGAGAGAGCCTCAAGTAAGACTTGTTGGAAAGATTGAGTCAATGAACTGGCGTTTTTCAAAAGGATTTTCCCACTCCGTGGAGTGTGTGTAGGTCTGGATCATTGTGTCTGTGTGCGTGCACATGTGTGCGTTTATGCATGTGTGTAATATTAATATTTGGCATTCTCAACACAAAATATTTCTGTACCTTCACGATAAACATGATCTGTCATCGTGGATCCATATTAAAGTGTGTGCCCCCCCCCAGGTGTGTGCCTCCCACCCCGCGCCCCACCACGGCCCTCACCTGTGTGTTGCGGTGCTTCCCCTGTGAGCCGTCCTGGGCCGGCAGCCCCTTCCTGCACCGCCCCCATACTTCGCCCAGCAACAGCAACGCCGTCGCCCCTGAAACCGTCGCTGTCTCCCAGGCAACTGTCATCATGACACGCTCCAAGACCTTCCAGGCCTACCTGCCCAACTGCCACCGTACCTACAGCTGCATCCACTGTCGAGCGCACCTGGCCAACCATGACGAGCTCATCTCCAAGGTAGGCTTTTTCGACAAGCACAAAAAAGTTTAAATACATTTGTGAATAGGGCAGCTACGTCATGTGTATGAAGCTGCATAGCAGAGGAGCTGCAGGCCAGTTGTAGTTAAACCCCATATTTTAACCGCTGTAAATCCTTATGCTGGCACACTTCCTAGCATCTACTGCAGTGCCTCAGTGTGTGTTTGTGTGTGTGTGGTTGCATTTGACCAAGACTAGATTCTGTCTCAACGTGATTGCTTCCATTTGCTCATTTGCTTACGATAACATTGGACATTCATCGTGTTGTACCAGGTTGACCCGGGTTCACTTTATTCCACCAGTTGTTGTGGTCATTAACACAGTAACGGCCCTGAATTACTTAACACATGTCAGGATCAAGGAAAAGCCCTTAATCCATTTAGCTTTGTGTGCAACTGCAAGAGAGAAATAACGAAGGAAATGAGAGCGAGATCAAACCATAAAAGAGAGGTCATCATATTACTGTCACCTCCTGGAACTCTCTAGACTAGAGCATCATGGGTAATATTCCCGGGTGGATGGAGAAGCCAGGCCACAAAGCTCCCTAATACACACACACACATCTTTTCATAGACACACTAGTGGGCTTTTAGTGTAAGCCAGCAGCACATCAAAGCAGATTGACTGTGTTCACTCTGCAAACACACAGTTTCCATGGAAGCAGCATGTTTTTATGTCAGACTAAAATAAAGAGGGCAATGATTGTATGTGTGTGTGGGTGGATGATTTTGTGTGTAATGTGTGTCTGTGTGTGAGAAAGCCAGAGAGAGAGTGAGAAAAGAAAGGAGAGTTTGTAGGAGTAAATGTGTACACCACAGAGATCCATCCCCCCACCATACACACCACACAGATCCACCCAGGCTTCTGGTGGCTACGGAGCTACACACGTCACAGTGCGACACACACTACCAGCTTGGGAAAAGCAGCCAATCGTAAAGCCTTCTCCCTCAGGGCTGTTTTTTCTATGGCCATATGGTAGAGCAGAACTCTGACTCGGCCTATCAAAAGGCTTGTGTCTCCTGGGAACTCCTTTGTCGTTGTTGAAAATACTTTGTCGTTAAAAGCTTGAATTGATATAGGTTAAAGGTATGTATGGTACATACCATATAAGTGGATAGGTAGGTACGTACGGTATAGGTAGGTATGTACGGTACATACCATATAAGTGGGTAGGTAGGTACGTACGGTATAGGTAGGTATGTACGGTACATACCATATAAGTGGGTAGGTAGGTACGTACGGTATAGGTAGGTATGTACGGTACATACCATATAAGTGGGTAGGTAGGTACGTACGGTATAGGTAGGTATGTACGGTACATACCATATAAGTGGGTAGGTAGGTACGTACGGTATAGGTAGGTATGTACGGTACATACCATATAAGTGGGTAGGTAGGTACGTACGGTATAGGTAGGTATGTACGGTACATACCATATAAGTGGATAGGTAGGTACGTACGGTATAGGTAGGTATGTACTGTACATACCATATAAGTGGATAGGTAGGTACGTACGGTATAGGTAGGTATGTACGGTACATACCATATAAGTGGAAAAACAATACCATGTTAGCATATCATTGAGATGTTTTGAATGGGATAGAGAATGGGATACCTTCGTTTTAGGAACGTGAGTGATGCCATGTGTCTGCCTTGATGCTAGCATCGCTGTGTAAAACAGGTGGAAAAAAACAACAGACCATTAATGTCTACTCCCGTGAAAGGATTGTGACTTTTCTCATCCTGTTCTCCCTCTCTCTTTGTCTCTCATCCAGTCCTTCCAAGGAAGTCAAGGTCGAGCTTACCTCTTCAACTCAGTGTAAGTACCTGAGCCTATTTTTATTATTCCCCAAATCAAACCCCCATTTTATCACTTTGCCACCCCTCTCTATTTTTTACATTTTATTTTCTTAATTTCTCCATTTCTCACACTCCTCTTGCTCTCCGTCTCAGGGTGAACGTGGGGTGTGGACCAGCAGAAGAGAGGGTTCTGTTGACAGGGCTTCACGCGGTGGCTGATATCTACTGTGAAAACTGTAAAACCACGCTGGGCTGGAAATACGTAAGTAGCTAATTACATAGGAATCCCCTCAAACAAATCTCTAGACATGCAGGTGTATAACACATCTATAGACATGATAAACAAATGCTCCACATTGCTGGTGTCCCTGGCTTCACTTTGTGGGCTAACTATGTGGGTGTGTGGAGGTCAGTGAGAGAGACCTGGATGGTACGTGGCCTTGTAGTGTTTTATGGTGTTGCCATCTGTGTGATGTTATTAATATCCTCCACGAGGCCTAATGCTCCAGCACTGTCAAAGGGCCAAAAGTGCTGCTGCTGACCTAGTACACCCATCAACAGGGGGATGATAAGCACACAAACACACACACTCTCACCCATGCATATGCACATACAAGCACTCTACGTAACACGCACACTACGTATTCTATTAGGATTACGTATAAAATAACAAGAAAGGGAGATTACCCCAGATAGAAAATCACACTGTTCACATTCACAACAATGCTCCAGTGTGTGTCTCGCTCTTTCTCTCTGCAGGAGCATGCCTTTGAGAGCAGTCAGAAGTACAAGGAGGGGAAGTTCATTATCGAGCTGGCCCACATGATCAAGGACAATGGCTGGGACTGAGGGGGCTGACCTCCCCCCTAAGGTTTACTGCTAGCTCATCCACATGACCCTATTCACCTGACACACAGCTCATGTACTCCCACAATACACAGGTGTAAGGGTGTGTGTGCGCGAGTGTGCGTGCATGTGTGTTTACCAGAATGATAATCTCCAGTCTAAAGCATATACAGATATGCACAAACACACACACACACAGTTGCACAGAGACGTGTGTTTGTATTCACTCTGCATGCTGAAGCTTGTTCCAGGCCTCAGGGTGGACAGGAGCCCACAGGTTAAGGGTTATAGGTCATAGGTTATGGTCTCTCTGGGGGATGAATGAGATGAACAATGACCATGGTAATGGACAGACAAGAATGGACCCCTCCAACCCCCCAAGACCCACTAACCCTACAATGAGGTGAAATTCTGTTCAACATTCCGTTTTTTACCTGCAATCACCCTCACTACCCTACATGGATCCTTCCACATTAATGCATTTTTTGGTTACTATGTTTCAATGGACTCCATTGAATTAGGAATTGGAATAATTTTATAGGATCTCTATGATGGGCAGACTCATGGAAGACACCAACCAACCAGAAATCACCAGACTTCTTGAAGCCTGAAATCGTCCAAAACTCCTTTCAACCAAATCAGCACCTTTTCGTTAGGGATTGAGTTTGAAACAGATTGTCATAAATCTAAAACTGCTTGATTGTTCATCTGAAAAAAAATCTTTGTTGTTCTTAGTTTTTTATTCGAGCATGTGTTTAAGCTATGGATGTATTTGTTCATTTATTTGGTTTTGTTTGGGGACAATCCCCTTTTCCCCCCTTGTTAAAAGGTAGTAGCTTTGTTGGTTCCCCCCTCACTTCCAATGGTAGCAATCTTAAAAATGAGGTGTCATTCAAGTTGTCATCCCTTTGCCGATCTGAGTGTGCTATTACCACCCTCTTTGAATGTTTTAGTAATGGCAGTGTGTGCGAGGAACCCAGAGTGCACAAGGTTTACATGTCAACTGGGTAAAGAGACCGGGGGGGAAAATGTAGCTCTTTTCAGTCTCAAAGCAATGCAGACATAAAGGTGATGCAAACTGATGAGGAAATTAGGCATGTGGAGTGCCCCTTTCCTAGACGCTGATCTGAAGTTAGTGTTGTGTCACCCCCCATCCCCCCAGAGGTTAAGGTTAGGATATGGAGAGGGAAAGCTGATCCTAGAGCTGTTTATAAGGGCAACTTCTAACAGGCACCTCACAAGGACTGATGGTTGTGAACTGGTGGTTCTCTGTTTACCTCGGTCTGCATCCTGCACTGCCTCCTCGCTTATTTGTTTTGTTGTTGATTTTGATTTGATAAGATTTGAGAATTACGACTTTTAAAATGTACTTTCTACGGTCTGGAACAGGAGAACCAATCGAAAGCCACAGAATACCCAATCAGAGGGTGCCACACGTCCCAGCACAACAACCAAAGACTCCCATCAACAATAAGTTGACCAAACAATGGACCTTGTGGTTGATTGCTTGTATCAGGAAGTTGCCGAATGAAAGATTGTGATTGGCCGAGAGCCACTGTCAAACCTTGGCCTTTCTCTGTGAGATAATGCATTGTTTGGTTGCGACAATTACAATGTTAATACCTGTATATTCACTATGAACATATGCATTATTATATAACGATAAACAGTATTACACCATGTAAATAGCCATATTCAATGTTTTATTTATTCAATTGATGATTATTTTAGTCTATGCTCTGCTGTCTGTCTTGGGGCCCCTTGTGGGACAGTTAGATTTCCTACTTTTTTACTATTTGGAGAGAAAAAAAGAAGAAAAAAAGTATTTTGCAAAGGAAGGAAGATTGATGGCAATATATGGAGACTCAATAAAGATTCTCATTTGATCGATCTGAAACAGAGGCCAAAGTATGTTTTATACTCACCTGGTTGCTAGTCTTGTACTTTAGCCAACCTCTTTGGCTTTTGAGATGACAACAACCACAGGTAGCCTAGTGGTTAGAGCGTTGAGCCAGTAGCTGAATGTTTGCTGAATGAAATGCCCGAGCTGACAAGGTAAAAATCTGTCGTTCTGCCCCTGAACAAGGCAGTTAACCCACTGTTCGCCGGTAGGCCGTCATTTGTTCTTAAAACTGACTTGCCTGGTTAAATAAAATAAATAAAAAACACAAATGAGCTGGCTAAAACAGAAACAGATCTAGCAACCAGGGTCATTGTATTGTACATACAGTGCCTTCAGAAAGTATTCATACCCCTTGACTTATTCCACATTTTGTTGTCTTAACCTAGATTCAAAATGGATTAAATATGTTTTTCTTCACCCATATATACACACATACACAATACCCCATCATGACAAATTGAAAACATGTTTTTAGAAATGTTTGCACATTTATTGAAAATGAAATACAGAAAGATCTCATTTACATAAGTGAGTCAATACATGTTAGAATCACCTTTGGCAGCGATTACAGCCGAGAGTCTTTTTGGGTAAGTCACTAAGAGCTTTGCACACCTGGATTGTACAATATTTGCACATTATTCTTTTTCAAATTCTTCAAGCTCTGTCAAGTTGGTTGTTGATAATTGCTTGACAGCCATTTTCAAGTCTTGCCATAGATTTCCAAGCCCATTTAAGTCAATACTGTAACTAGGCCACTCAGGTACATTCAATGTCGTCTTGGTAAGCAAATCCAGTGTATATTTGTGTTTTAGGTTACTGTCCTGCTGAAAGGTGAATTTGTCTTCCAGTGTCTGTTGGAAAGCAGACTGAAGAAGGTTTTCCTCTAGGATTTTACCTGTGATTAGCTTTTTTCTGTTTCTTTTTATACAAAAAAACATCTTAATCCTTGCTGATGACAAGCATACCAATAACATGATGCAGCCACCACCATGCTTGAAAATATGAAGTGATATTCAGTGATGTCTTGTTGGATTTGCCCCAAACATAAGGCTTTGTATTCAGAACATAAAGTTCCTTTCTTTGCCACATTTTTTGCAGTTTTACTTTAGTGCCTTATTGCAAACAGGATGCATGTTTTGGAATATTTCTGTACACGCTAACTTCTTTTCACTCTGTCATTTTGGTTAGTATCATGGAGTAACTACAATGTTATTGATGCATCCTCACAGCCATTAAACTCTGTAACTGTTTTAAAGTCACCATTTGCCTCATGGTGAAATCCCAGAGCTGTTTCCTTCCTCTCCGGCAACTTAGGAAGGACGCCGGTATCTTGTATGTGAATGGGTGTATTGATACACCATCCAAAGCGTAATTAATAACTTCACCAAGCTCAAAGGGATATTCAATGTCTGCTTTTTTTCTTTTACCCACCTAACAATAGGTGCCCTTTGCGAGGCATTGGAAAACTTCCCTGGTCTTTGTGGTTGAATCTGTCTTTGAAATTCAGTGCTCAACTGAGGGGCCGTACGTATGTGTGGGGTACAGAGATTAGGTAGTCATTCAAAAATCATGGTAAAGACTATTATTGCACAAAGAGTGAGTCCACGCAACTTATTATGTGACTTGTTAAGCACATAAAATAAAAATAACAGGGGTTAAATACCTATTAACTGAAAACATTTCAGCTGTTCATTTTTTATTAATTTGTTTAAAAAAACAATGGGCCTCCCGAGTGGCACGGTGGTCTAAGACGCTGCATCGCAGTGCTAGCTGTGCCACTAGAGATTCTGGGTTTGAGTCCAGGCTCTGTCGCAGCCGGCCGTGACCAGGAGACCCATGGGGCAGCGCACAATTGGCCCAGCATCGTCCGGGTTAGGGGAGGGTTTGGCAGGCAGGGATGTCCTTGTTCCATCGCACACTAGCGGCTCCTGTGGCGAGCCAGGCGCAGTGCACGCTGACAAGGTCGCCAAGTGTACGTTGTTTCCTCCAACCCATTGGTGCTGCTGGCTTCCGGGTTAAATTGGCATTGTGTCAAGAAGCAGTGTGGCTTGGTTGGGTTGTTTTTCGGAAGACGCACAGCTCTCGACCTTCGCCTCTCCCGAGTCCGTACGGGAGTTGCAGCGATGAGACAAGACTGTAACTACCAATGGGATACCACGAAATTGGGGAGAAAAAGGGATTAAAAAAATACTTTTTAAATAATGAATAGAATATAATAATATAAAAATCTAAAAGCATTATTTGACTGACATTATGGGGTATTGTGTGTAGGCCAGTGACATAAAATATCAATTTAATCCATTTTAAATTCAGGCTGTAACACAACAAAATTTGGAAAAGGGGTTGAATACTTTCTGAAGGCACTGTATGCTTTGACTTTCCAGCTGCTAGGATAGCACCATTAAGATGGATTTCAGAGAAACTTGCATAACTGACAACTGTTCATGCATGCATTTATTATCCCATGAGACAAAATAATTTGTCCCAACATCTGCTGGACTCTCTAAGGCTGGTACATAATGTGTAAAAATAGATGCAGTTAGACATTTTGTACATTGGATGTCTGAAGAGGGTATTAGCCTCAGCTGGTTATCATCACCGGGCTCTCGGATGTGCCCGGACCTCCTGCTCTATTTCAATAGCAGCAGATGGTGGGACAGGGTCTCCTAGCAACTGGGTTTCAGGGGCAACAGTATGAATGGTTGGCATTAGTGTTCCCTGACTGGTACTCTGCATCATGGTACAATGCCACAGTAAAATTCTGGGTTGCCATCCCTCCCTAATATACACTGCTCAAAAAAATAAAAGGGAACACTAAAATAACACATCCTAGATCTGAATGAATGAAATATTCTTATTAAATACTTTTTTCTTTACATAGTTGAATGTGCTGACAACAAAATCACACAAAAATTATCAATGGAAATCAAATTTATCAACCCATGGAGGTCTGGATTTGGAGTTACACTCAAAATTAAAGTGGAAAACCACACTACAGGCTGATCCAACTTTGATGTAATGTCCTTAAAACAAGTCAAAATGAGGCTCAGTAGTGTGTGTGGCCTCCACGTGCCTGTATGACCTCCCTACAACGCCTGGGCATGCTCCTGATGAGGTGGCGGATGGTCTCCTGAGGGATCTCCTCCCAGACCTGGACTAAAGCATCCGCCAACTCCTGGACAGTCTGTGGTGCAACGTGGCGTTGGTGGATGGAGCGAGACATGATGTCCCAGATGTGCTCAATTGGATTCAGGTCTGGGGAACAGGCGGGCCAGTCCATAGCATCAATGCCTTCCTCTTGCAGGAACTGCTGACACACTCCAGCCACATGAGGTCTAGCATTGTCTTGCATTAGGAGGAACCCAGGGCCAACCGCACCAGCATATGGTCTCACAAGGGGTCTGAGGATCTCATCTCGGTACCTAATGGCAGTCAGGCTACCTCTGGCAAGCACATGGAGGGCTGTGCGGCCCCCCAAAGAAATGCCACCCCACACCATGACTGACCCACCGCCAAACCGGTCATGCTGGAGGATGTTGCAGGCAGCAGAACATTCTCCACGGCGTCTCCAGACTCTGTCACGTCTGTCACATGTGCTCAGTGTGAACCTGCTTTCATCTGTGAAGAGCACAGGGCGCCAGTGGCGAATTTGCCAATCTTGGTGTTCTCTGGCAAATGCCAAACGTCCTGCACGGTGTTGGGCTGTAAGCACAACCCCCACCTGTGGACGTCGGGCCCTCATACCACCCTCATGGAGTCTGTTTCTGACCGTTTGAGCAGACACATGCACATTTGTGACCTGCTGGAGGTCATTTTGCAGGGCTCTGGCAGTGCTCCTCCTTGCACAAAGGCGGAGGTAGCGGTCCTGCTGCTGGGTTGTTGCCCTCCTCCACGTCTCCTGATGTACTGGCCTGTCTCCTGGTAGCGCCTCCATGCTCTGGACACTACGCTGACAGACACAGCAAACCTTCTTGCCACAGCTCGCATTGATGTGCCATCCTGGATGAGCTGCACTACCTGAGCCACTTGTGTGGGTTGTAGACTCCGTCTCATGCTACCACTAGAGTGAAAGCACCGCCAGCATTCAAAAGTGACCAAAACATCAGCCAGGAAGCATAGGAACTGAGAAGTGGTCTGTGGTCACCACCTGCAGAACCACTCCTTTATTGGAGGTGTCTTGCTAATTGCCTATAATTTCCACCTGTTGTCTATTCCATTTGCACAACAGCATGTGAAATTTATTGTCAATCAGTATTGCTTCCTAAGTGGACAGTTTGATTTCACAGAAGTGTGATTGACTTGGAGTTACATTGTGTTGTTTAAGTGTTCCCTTTATTTTTTTGAGCAGTGTATTATTTTGCGTGGTTTTATTAGGGATAGAAATGTTTAGTTGGGATATGTGTGCATGACTTGTTCTTGAGCCAAGATAAGAGCATTGAAAGCAATGGAAGAGAAGCATTAAAGTTTGAGTTGCATGTGAATATTCAATTACAGGGCAGTTGTTGTAATGTTAGCATCACACATTCAAATTTAACTTATTTGATACAGTATTTCACATTCAGCTATGTAGCAGTGGAACAGGGTTACTAAAATACCCGACCCCACTAGCTAACCACTACATCAACAAACATTTAATCTACACTGAACAAAAAGATAAAGGAAACAGGTAAAGTGTTGGTTCCATGTTTCATGAGCTGAAATAAAAAAAATAACAGAAATTTTCCATATGCACAAAAAGCTTATTTCTCTAAAATGTTTTGCACTTGGCTCCTTTGCCAAGATAATCCATCCACCTGACAGGTGTGGCATATCAAGAAGCTGATTAAACGGCATGATCATTGCACAGGTGCACCTTGTGCTGGCGACAATAAAAGGTAACTTTAAAATGTGCAGTTTTGTCACACAACACAATGCCATAGATGTCTTAAGTTGAGGGAGCGTGCAATTAGCATTATGCCTGCAGGAATGCCCAACAGAGCTGTTGCCAGAGAATTGAATGTTCATTTAAATACCATAAGCTGCGGTGCTAAGGAGTATTTCTGTCTGTAATACGCCCTTTTGTGGGGAAAAACTAATTCTGATTGAAACTGGGGAGCCAGGCCCAGCCAGTCTCTTAGACCCAAAGCCATAACATTATTTGCTATAGATAGGGCCATTGTACATGACTCTGAATGCACAGTGCTGGCCTTGTCACATACTCCTCCTGTATGAGAGTCCTTCATGAACAGTGAGAGCAGCGTTTCCTCTCTCCTGCAGCTGCTGCTCCATTTTCTTTGGTCCTGGCCTCAGGAACCACATGCTCTATTTAGTCTGCGGGCCCAATGGGTGTGGAGTGGAGTTTTTGGAAAGAGTGAACATATGTATGAAAGGGATTTGCTTGGGGGACGGGGGTTAGGGGGGATACACTTGTAATTCAGTACAGCCCAGTAGAGCCTTAAGGTGTCTGTGTGTCTTCTTTAATTAGCAGTGGTGAGTGGTTTTGACATTGTGTATGTGTGTTTGTAAAGCTGTAATTAGACATGTGTGAGGCTGGATACTGGTTGAGGCTGGGTTGGGTGGTGGGTTAGGGTGGGACGCTCATAGTGGTTGCGGATCGAAGAAAGAGTGGTTAGCGCTGGAAGACTCAGAGTTATTACTTTGACCCGCAGTTGCTAAAAATAACAGAGCCCTATACAGCTTTCCCTCCCAGCCACACACACTTCCTTGTGTGTTTAAACAGCAACTTAAAAGACACACAAACACCATACAAGACATACACTGTCACACACATAAAGACCGGGTTAAAAGACACACACACAGATTCATTTAAAAAAATCCAGATCTCAATAAGTCTGTTCCCAAAACGACAATATGTTATGAACAGAGTGCACTACGTTTTGTAGACGTGGCCCAAAACCAAAGTTTCAAAAAATGTAATTGTTTACAATGAGTGCATGGCCAAATTTTGTTATTGCACACACGCACTTCACAGACCAGGCAAATACATGCTAGAATGCACCAATAGGATCTTACTAGCTCATGCTTGGCTCTGCCCACTATGCTTAATTTGCTCCCATTGAAACGACAAAGGTGAACTCTTTGGTTAGTTATAAATATCTTTGGTGCTGTATATGTGTTATTATAAGTGAATGAGCTGCTGATATTTTAGAGAATAATTCCTTTGTTCATACAGACTTACATCTAATGCTTTGCTTCTGGTAACAGGGGTGGCAGGTAGCCTAGTGGTTAGAGTGTTGGGCCAGTAACCGAAAGGTTGTTAGATCGAATACCCGAGCTGACAAGGTAAAAATCTGTCGTTCTGCCCCTGAACAAGGCAGTTAACCCACTGTTCCTAGGCTGTCGTTGTAAGTAAGAATGTGTTCTTAACAGACATGCCTAGTTAAATAAAGGTTAATAAATAAATAAACACACACACTGAAGAAATGGGGTTGTTGAATGTTAAACAATACATAAAGCCTGACTAACAATATGCTTCATTATAGCCTATAGTAAAGATGATTATCCTGGTTGAGGCTGTCAAAGTATGACAAAGAACATCCTGCTGTACTGTAACACGTACCAAGGACATACAGTAAGTCCTCTCATCATGTTATCAACATCCGTTAATACAAACACATGGTGACTAAACCTGACTGTTATCTCTGGCCCAACACAAGTGAATGTCTATTTATTCAAAGATTTAATGCACTGTGAAACTGTCACCACAGTGGCTCAAGGTCTTCTACAATTATCATTGCTTGTCCCCATAATGGCTCCAACTGCGCTGGCCAACATTAGGAGAATGGATCCACAGGACATAAACAAGTCTAATTACGATTGACATGGTTGACTCTGTTCACAGGCACTGGCCCTGGCCTACACTAAGCTGATCAGTGTGCTCAGGAGGCGCTAAGGCCATCTGCTGTGTGTAAGTACACACATACACAGAAAAATACCTACAGCACGCACACACACAGTGAGAAAACACATACAGTGCACACACTCAGGGTGATTTGAGGTGTCCAGCTGGCAGATGACAAGTATGTCACTGTAAAGAGTGGCCTGTTCCATTTCAATGGCATTGATGCCAGGAAGGCTGCATGGCCGTTATATGCACCTGCAAGTTACCAAGGCCAGTACAGAACAGGGTAGAATCAGACAAAATAGAAGGGGGCCTTGAGGTTTGGGGGTCCAGAATTGGGATCCATCAAGGCAAGAAAGGGGTAGCTGCTTGGGCTGGGGGTTGGGGTTAGGCTGGTCTGTATTTTGTAATTACCATGTACTCTGTAGCAGAGAGGGGGTTAATGTAGGTACCAGAGCCACAGCTGGTAGAGGAGTGCAGGGCAACCCTGCTTTTAGTTTACGACCCTCTTGAATATGAAACTTATGTATTAGAGACTCTTAGAACAGACAGTGACACAAAGAATTTGACAGAAAGACAGACCAACAAAAAGAGAGAAACAACTGAATGTTGCCTGCAATTCGCACATCCTCACATCTACATATACCTTCCAACACAAAAAAAAACACACACAAAGACTGTTAAACTTTCAGACCCAAAACACCAGCACCATCCGATACACCATACAAAAGACTCTTTGAAGACCACATGTGTTGACACAATGGTAATTGAGGAGTGAGACAAAAAGAGGGAGTAATCAGTGAAAGAGGTGGTTCCCTCACCCCACCCCACCAGGCCCCTCCATCAAGATTAGGATTGGTAATTGGCCTGGCCGTCCCCTCCTGTGGGTGCTGGGTGGGTGTCTGGCAGCAGAATGTTAATCCAAGCAGCCATTAGCCTAGTGGTTAGCCCAGCGCCATCTGCACAGAGCTGATCATGGCTAATGAGTGAGAGCCTGGCCAATTGGGGTGGCTTTGTTCTCCGAAAGTACCAGACCAGAGGGAGAGGAAAGGGGTGTGTGTGACTGTGTGAGTGGGTGGTTGAGTGGGAGAGAGGGTTATAGGACAACAGAGTCTCGCTCAGAGGCATCATCACCCCCATCATGTCTTTCATGTGGTCTTATTCCCCGAGCGGCATGGGCCTACTGATTTAGGGGGTGACCTCTGACCCGTGACTAAATGGAGATGAGCTTTGGGGAGAGGAAAGTGATGGGAAGGGGGGGGGGGGGGGGGGGTGTTTACACACCTGCCCCTAAAAACCTGTATTAGGACAGCTGGTACTCCGTTAACCCCTAAACTAACCCTCTTCCACGTAGACACACACACACACACACACACACACAGTGCACACTAAAATGAACAGAGAGAAAGAAAGATTAAAACATTTACTTCTTTGAAAATAATAGGCATCAAATGAACACTGCATACTGAGAGCTTGCTGAAATTCACCAAACTCTCCATATTTTCAACAAATTGTACCGGTGGTATTTTAAGATCCAACAACATTGGGAACGGGAAAGAGAGGGGATTTCAATCCCAAAGGGAAAAAATACATTTTACACAAAAATGGGATTTTCAGTGAAGAATAAAATAAAAGAGTTGAGACTGACATCTGCTGGACATATGTGGAAGTGCAGCTTTAAGAACAAAGCTCCCAGTATCCTTGGAAGTTGGTCTGAATGACACATGCACTAAAGGCAACCATACATGGAACAAATAGTTTGACATGTTTTTAGGGTTGAATGGAAGACCATAAGTAGTTGCATCACCCTGCCTAGGAATGGTAGGAAATTCCTTTCCTTACGGAGTGACTGGCGACTCTGGCATTGACTGACTGGCTTATTAAATAAAAGCACATTTTATTGGTCACATACACGTGTTTAGCAGATGTTATTCTGAGAAATGTGTCACATTGTCGAAGGCCAAACATGCTCTGTTTATAGCTTTGGGAGACAAACTGTGTCAACCTTATATATATTTTTTATTTAACCAGAAAGAGCTCATTGAGATATGAAATCTTTTTCAAGTGCGTCCTGGCCAAGATAGGCAGCACCAAGTCATTGCACAATTACAGACAGACAACATGAAAAACTACAGGCAATTTAGTAAAGAAACATAGAATTCACAAGAGTATAACAAAATCATAAAACAGCAAATTAAAAACATTGACAGGTCAGGGATTCATCCTCAAAATCCTTCATCAATGATGTCAAAACACCAATCGGGTCAAGTTCTTCCAGTTTAAAAGCATTTTGTAAGGCGTTCCAAGCCGATGGCACAGAGCACATAAAAGCCCTTTTGCCAAAATCAGTTTGGACATTTAGAACTTTGAGATCAGGATAAGATTGCCTAGTTAAATGAAGGTAAAAATTAATTAATTAAAACGCCACATTGCAGTACTGAAATCTGTACAAAATGTTGAATTCCAGAAGGATTGTGTCATCAGGCTTGGGCTGTAGCCGTAGCTAAAATAAGGCCAAATAAAGCTGAATCGCTGAAATAATAGCCTTTGGCGAAGATGTGAAAGGAAATTCCTGTGCAGCACTGATGTCCTTCCTGGCTGGCATCGCCGTTTCCTCTGAATACATTCCACAATCTGCCTGGCAGAAAGAGAAACACCATAACAGGGTTAATTGGCTTTGTCTGGTTGGCAAACCTCAGCACTTTCAAACTTCTTTGCATTGTAAAGACTTTTGGATTTTTATGTGACCTCCAAAACAAAAACAATCCAGCATCTCTTACCCACTATCTGGCCCTATAAGTAAACTATATTTTTGGGGAAAATAAATTATCATGGCAATATTTCTCTTCTCTCAGAACTGAGGTTAGCTTAAGTTAGATCCCTGTCCTTAGGCACAAGTTAGATATGCTGCTGAGGTTAGAGATTGCTTGGCTAAACTGAGGTGTACTGTTACACTGGCAAAATACATATGTGCACATTACATGAAATAGGTTAGACCAGATGAGAGATATTTGAGCAAATTGCGTTTGTCTATCTATATTGTCCTCCACTGTCATGAACCTGTGAGAATGTGCATATTGATGTAGGTTGAAGTCAGTGGCTCTTATCATATACTTAATTGTTTCTCATATACAGGTAAGGGACAGATTGAAATTTACTGTGGGGGGTCATTAAAACAAAATCACCTCTCTCCCCAATGTTACAAATATTTTCACATGACCCTCCCCATGTACTGTAAAATAAATTGAACACCCTCACCCCTCATAGAAATAACTCAAAATAATGTTTACGACCACAAAGTACAATAACTGTAGTGACCCTGTGTTTATAAACGTTGATATCTACTTTGTGGCACAGTAGATACCACGCAGGGCTACGGGCCAGAAGGTTGAGGGTTCATCGACCACCATAGAGGAGCTTACTCTCCCTGCTTGTTTCATTAATTCACGATCAGCTATGGGGAAATCAGATTTTCAACATTTTAATGCTATATTTAAAATTATATGAAATATGTGCAACGAATTATCCACCAACAGATTTCTGTGCACCACACAACCAAAAAACAAAACATACCAACGTTGGGCACTTCAATATCATGGTTTGTGTTTTCAACACCACAATAAAGCGACTATGCCAATCTTGACAAACCTTGCTTACCCAGTATCAAAGGCTTGATTTGACAATCTCTGAATGTCATTAAAGTTGTTGGTGTTTTGTAACATTCAAATTGCCCGCAGCACAGTTAGGATTGATTGATTTTATTTGTCCCAAAAAAAATACATATATACAGACACAAATAATTTAAAAAGTGACCGGGATTGCACAATAAAGTCGTGGACTTAATTCCATTGTGGTCCCTACATTTGTTGCAGCATATGCTACGGTAATATAAGGTTTGAATGAGCGTCCAATTTACACATCTCAATCTGGCTTTCGGGGTCACCTAATTTTTTTACATAGCTACATCTATAGGCTTTTATGTTTTTCTGTCATGCGTAATGTGTGGTAGCCTATATCATATTGTATTGGATAATGTCTCAATCATATGGACTTTTTTGGGCTTGGGCTCATAACATTTATTTAATGTAGGGCTCATTAAATTGATTTAATGTACTGTATGGCTCATCAGGCTCAGATAGCAGCAGACTTGAATTTTCATGCCAATCAAAGCTAATAAAATCCAGACATAGGCTATTAATATGCTTTTTATGCTTTAGAATGACACTTCCGGTTTTGGGCAGGAAATACCGGAGAAAAGTTATTATTTTTGGGATGGAACATTTGTAAAATACCGGGAAAATATTCAACCTTGGTCTGTAGCTTATTCATTAGATGTTTGTGGCTGCTGGTGAACCATGACGTGCTGACACTGAACTAGTGCACTTGCCAAGGTCTTTAGGGTGTCTAGGTTTCCATCCAATTGGCGATGGATTTCCATGCGAATATTCTAAAATCTGCATAAAAACAATATGCACATTTCACGGTTTCCTTTAGGAAAATTTGGTAAAGGACAACGTGACCGGGAAGATTTTAATTTACCGGACAAATGAGAAATGTACTGGACATCCATATGCTTTCAGAGCCAACTTGGCGCAGCCAGCGACATCAATATACGATCGATATTGGCCAAATGAGCCACATTTACATGTCCTTAAAAACAGATCAGAACAAATGACAAAAACACTATTCCTTGTGTTTGATGTGTAGCATATGCAAAACTTTATAGTCTATTTTTTATTGGTTTTATGCTACTTTCCTAAAACAATAATTGTCCACCTCACGGTTCAGCTGTCGGAGATTTGAGCCCTAAATGCATCAGGGCATTGCATACATAGGCCTATAGGCTTAGGTATCCACTGTATAAATTACAAATGATAAATTCATATAAAAAACGAAATAAAGCCTATATAAAGGCCTAGCCCCAGAGAGATAGCGATATGCTATCGGTACCACGCCGACAATAATTTTTTAAATGTCAGATGGCTACTGCTTCTGCTATACAGATATCGGGAAAGGGGGATACCTAGTCAGTTGTACAACTGAAATGTGTCTTCCGCATTTTACCCAACCCCTCTGAATCATAGAGGTACGGGGGCTGCCTTAATCGACGTCTTCGGCGCCCGAGGAACAGTGGGTTAACTGCCTTGCTCAGGGGCAGAACGACTGTACACAAGGAGGCTAATTCGTTAATTTTCTATCAGAATATTTTTTATGAAGATAAGCATTTTATTGTTATATTATAGGAGTAATTCTGGTAGGCCTGAAATATTCTTCCTTACCTCAAATTCAACTGTCAGAGTCAGTTGGAACACTGCCTTCATATCATAGGCTTGCAGTAGCTAAAGCTTATCAATACCCACACCTTCACAAAAGTTTCTAAACTTTATTAGGGTAATATAAAAAGTAAGTCAAGCCATTGTTTATAGGGAAAATATGAGCAGGCTATTATATTACCCCTAACACAGCTTTACAGTTGGAATTTAATTTGGCCAAGGAAAACGGCTCAAAGAAATGAAACAAAACACTTGCAAACTGGTTTAGACCTTCACAAACGTTTTGAACAAACTAGTGCCTACCATACCCAACAAATTACAGAAATAGTTCAAGACCCTGGTTTACAGTTCAAGACCCTGGTAAGACCCCAGATGTCCTTCCCTGAGACAGTTTCTGACAGTTTGTGCAGAAATGATTTGGTTGTGCAAACCCATAGTTTCATCAGCTGTCCAGGTGGCTGGTCTCAGACGATCCCGCAGGTGAAGAAGCCGGATGTGGAGGTCCTGGGCTGGCGTCGTTACACATGGTCTTGCGGTTGTGAGGCCGGTTGGATGTACTGCCAAATTCTCTAAAATGACGTTGGAGGTGGCTTATAGTAGAGAAATTAACATTAAATTATTTGGCAACAGCTCTGGTGGACATTCCTGCAGTCAGTATGCCAATTGCATGCTCCCTCAACTTGAGATATCTGTGGCATTGTGCTGTGTGTTAAAACTGCACATTTTTAAGAGGACTTTTATTGTCCCCAGCACAAGATGCACCTTGTTTAATGATCATGCTGTTTAATCAGCTTCTTGATATTCCACACCTGTCAGGTGGATGGATTATCTTGGCAAAGGAGAAATGCTCACTAACAGGGACATAATCAAATTTGTGCCCACAATTTGAAAGAAATAAGCTTTTTGTGAGAATGTAAAATGTCTGGGATATTTTATTTCATGAAAACGTGGGACAAACACTTTACATGTTGCGTTTATATATTTTCTCAGTATAAATTCCCATTATAGGCTTTTTACTATAGGCCTACTCTTGTTTCTCTTCAATGAAAAAGGCCTCCATCTTCGCAGTAGCCTTGGCCAAGGCTCATCTGTCCCTCTTTCCTTAGCAGAAAGCGCAAGGTTCTGAAGAGCGAATTTACCCTGGCATGATGTTTTGATAACCATGTAAATCTCTCTCGGACAAGGTGACTTTTATCAATATATTCAGCTCTATTTACTCTCAGATTCGAAAATGCTAATTAGCGTCAAAGTAGACAACATGCAAGACTAAACATCTCTGCAAGCTCTTGAATGTCATCTCTAACTGACCTTTGCGAACAGGTATTTTGTTAATTTAAAAGTTGCACATGACAGTTCACAGAATTGTCAATTTAAATAAATGTAGCCAATTTATTCATTACTACATTTAGCTAACATTAGATAGTTAATTCTTACCTTTTCCTCGATTCGGGAGTCTCGTCCAGATCATCATTGCATTTGTAGTTCTTTATGATAGCCACATTAGCAGCTATTTAGAATTTCATTTTTAGGGGTAAATACAGTCGAATATATTGCTAAGTCATCTTGTCGTAGAGAGATTTACATGGTTATCAAAACGTCACGCCAGGGTAAGCGTACAAGAAACACAGTCCTTATTTTAAGTGGGGTATTTTTTACTATGGGAAAAATGAATGGTGGAAAAACGAATGGAACCATTTCATTGTTTGACCGCTAGGTTTTGTGGGTATTATGACTCATACTGTGGTACTCCATAAGCCATTCATTTTTTTGTCCACACTCTCATTGGCCTCCAAAAACTCCTTGCTTGGTAGGAGAAACAACGCCACTTGCTGGAGGGGGACAGATTTTCCGCCGAGTTCAGCCTCTCTCTTCTGAGTTTATTCAGTAATCATCTGTATGATTGTCTAAGTAATCATGATTTTTAAAACCCGGCTGGTGAAAAACCCAAGTTAGAGCAATTTAATTCGCCTGATTCTTTTAAGATTAATTAATGAATTTTTGCAATAAAGTAATGTAAACAGTAAAGCTTTATTTTTGCACAGAATATGCGCTGATTGGGGTTTGCGAATAAATTATGGAAAATGTTGACGCGCGGCATTATGGGATATCAAAGTCCTCCGGCGGCGCGGTGCCGCCATGTCTCCAAGAGAGAAGCGGTTCATAGCGTTTAGCTCTATCGTGATATTCTGTCTACTTGTGTATTATATTCCAACCTTTTTTTATATAGCTTTCATTCTTGGAGTTTGTTGCGTTGCCTGTATTTATCACAGCGGAGAATCACTCAACGCTAGGTTAGGCCCTCATCCACGCCATGGTCTGACTATTCCACCCGTGCTGCGACGCTGGTTGCCAGAGATTGCGAACGGATTACCCACAGCGGGGAGAGTCAGAAGTCGCACCGTCAAGGGTGATGTTAGGGAACCGCTAGTATTAACCGACAAAAGACGTTCCGAGAGCGCTATTTATCGCAAAGTCGCGGGACACAGCGACTCATTTCTGTTCAGTCCTCGGGATATACTAATGGGAAGTTACATTGGGAAGGCAGAAAGTCCTCCCTCAGTTGTTGGGAGGCCGCGAGCCGGTGCGAATTCGCGTGTTAACCCAAACGCACGAGAACAACTGCGCGAAATATTGGCGCGACCCAACCACGCTGTTTATACTCCGAACAAAAGACTGTCATTCGGGAGGTGAGTACTGAAATAATGTTTAACTAGCTAAATTTAGCATTAAAGTTCTTAGGTAAGCTAACAATGACTAGGTAGTTAGCCTAGCATTGTCAGCTAACGTAGCTAGCTGGTTTGCAACTGTCAGTAGCCAATGTGCTAACCGTAGTTAAATACAATTCCGAAACAAAATTGCGCCTACGGATCATGTTGCACACATGGATGGTGCAGTTGTCAAACACGATTTTAAACGATTCCACTGTTGCTACAGTTCGTGTCGTAGTTAGTCATCATTAAATAGGAAAACAGTTGCTTGTTTTTAAATGTATTAAGACGTGCTGCTTCGCCGCAACACATACTACCATTCCCTCCAATATTTGAAAATGTGGGAGTTGCTATCGGCTCCATTCTCTACAAGGAAATGTTCCTTCCCCCCCAGTTCTTGCTCGATATACTGTATATATATATATATTTCGTTCGTTCTTTGGATGACAGTATGGCACGAGACAAGCGATAACAATGTTTTGAACATGCATTATAGGAAGTTTTACAGTAAGAATCTTTCCACTGTAATGATCACTGCAGTTACAATGGCTTTTACTATCATTTTCAAAACATTGATAGTTATTAAAGTAGCGTTGTAAACAAATGGTTGGTCAGCTCAGGCTCTTGACAGATAAAATGTCCCCTATTTTGTTTAAATTCCTGTTTTGTGGAATATAAAATCAGTTTATAAATGATCTACGTCAGACAGTTTCTTGCAATGACCTAATCCTGTGGTCACATTATTGTGTACAGGGAGCCCCTTGGCATGATGGGCAGGTTCACCATAACTCCCCAGCGCCACTACCCCCTCCAGCAGACCGGCACATCCTCTGTGGGCATCCTGCCCCCTGCCCAGTGGGACGGCTTCAGAAAGAAGAACATTCTCACCCCTCGCAACTCCCCGGCAGTCCACAGTCCAGTCACAGTGAAGATTGCTAGGCCAGATCGCAACACCACTCAATCCCCTTTGTAAGTCATATTGGCCCTGTCTTGCCGCATCTTAATTTTTCTATCAACCGTTTTGTAGATCTGTTGGTAATGATGCAAGCAACTTGTACTTCTGTGGCACATTATTTGAGTGTCCATATGCAGTTTGAAAACATCCTTAGTTGTTGGGTGGCCCTTCTGACATTTGTTCTGCAATTGATGTTGTCTGCAGCTTTGATCATTTGAACTCCCCGGGAATCCTTGGTTCTCCAGGCCTGGGGGCCCCTGCAGACCCCTGCTCCAGGGAGACTGTTCTGAGCGTGCTCAAAGAGAGCCGCAAGAGAGAGGTGGACAATGAAGATGACAGGAGCTTCACTGCAGGGCAAAAGAGCAAAAGGAGGTATGTGACTACCACAGGATGCAATCCCTTTGTATACAACATACTGTTCTTCTCACACTTCAGTGTCTCTCTTGGTATTGTGTGGCTCTTGAAGACTTTTTACAACGTACACCTGCTCTTTGTTCACTTAGGCGCCATGACAGTAGTGGGAGTGCTCACTCGGCATTTGAGCCACTAGTGCCCAATGGAGCTCCTACACAGCTGGTGCCCAAGTGAGTGTGAGCAATGCCAGTACAAAAAGTCTTTCTCTGTAATTCAAGTCCTGATATTACATTTGAATGCGACTTTGCTTTCAAAGTACTGTATCCCCTCTTCCAATCTCTCCTGAAATCCTGTTTCCACTCCCAACTCCTATAGGCCTGGTACGCTGAAGCGAGGACTGAACGCTATGATGGAGGAGTCAACAATGAAGAAGTCGCGCACCTCCTCCATCAGTTCTGTGAGCTGTGGCCTAACCCCCAGCGGCACCCTGGGCTCGGTCCGCAACTCCATCCGCAGCTCCCTCAGCTCCTCACAAGGCTTTGCTCAGGTACTTTTTATAATTTGGATGGAATGTACTCCTCTGGATGGGATCGACAGCCAGGAGTTCAGTTGACAGAGCTGACCTACACAGAGCAGTATTGTCAGAAAACCGGGGGGTGGCAGGTAACCTAGTGTTTAAGAGTGTTGTTCCAGTAACCTAAAGGTTGCTGGGTCGAATCCCAGAGCCAGCAAGGTGGAAAAATATGCTTTCTGCCCTTGAGCAGGGCAGTTAACCACCAACAACTTCTCCCCGGGTGCCGATGACATGGACGTTAGTTAAGGCAGCTCTCTGATTCAGAGAGGTTGGGTTAAATGTGGAAGACACATCTCAGTTCAATGCATTCAGTTGAGCAACTGACTAGGTATCCCTTTAACCTAACCCCCACTTTCACATTTGTTTTCAAGCGGAAAAAGGCCTCCACTCGCAGCCTCTCCCCTCTCTCCAGCCCTGAGTCATCCCGCTCCCAGACCCCAGAGAGAGCCTCTAAAAAGCCCAGGTATTCACCCTTCTAGACATTTCTAGGTTCACACCATGTCCTGTGATGAAATGAGAACTGCCATTGTTGTGTGCATTTTATGACCTTGTTTTTTCTGTCTGCCAGGGAAGAGGATGCTCGCTCACCCAGCTCTGCGTCCTCGGCGAGGTCTGACAAAGCGTTGATGGACCCAGCACCCACCACTGGTTAGAGCATGTTTGTGATGTGTATTTCAGATCAGGCTCAGGTCTTTTGGTCTTGTCCCAAAAGAGACTTACGTTTTGATTTTAAATAATTGAAAATAACTGGAGCCACCACATTAACGGTCAATGCACTATATTTCCTGTTACAGAAAAACTGACTCCAGCCCCCGAGGTCCATGTGGCGTCAGACTCTGCCGGTAGTGGGAAACGGAAACGCAAGATTCCGCTGGTGTCCAGTCGTAGAGGAGACCAAATCTCTCTGGTGAGAAATTCTGCGTAATAGAACATGTACTCAAATGGGACACGTAGCTAATCATCTGACAGATGGAGTCTTAACATTGATGTTGTCTTTGCAGCCTCCACCTCCTGAGCTGGGCTACATCATCACTGTGAAAGACCTGGATCAGGAGAAGAAAGCCGCTCTCAGCCAGATCAACACAGTCCTTGAAGAGTGTGGTGCGTATTCCCAAATCACAACTTTTATAAACCAGTTTGTCAACAACAAAAAGTATGTTGATATTGATTTATGGTCATTTTTTAGTTCCAGAGAAATCTGTGTCAGCTCCAGTAGTGACTACATCTTCTCAACCTCCTGTGTCAAGCGACCCCACACCCACCCTGGCCACCCTGCTGGCCAGCCCTCTTTGCATATCGACATCTGCCAGTGTGGTGGCTCCTATCCCTGTGATCAACCTGGATCCTGTCCCCTCAAGCACAGCTGCACCCGTCACCACCCCCCCCTCAGCCAACCCCCTCCTGGAGTCTCTTAAAATGATGAGGAACAACGCCCTCGCCAGTGTTGCTGCCACCACTGCAGGTCTGTTAATCACATATCAATCATTTAAAATTGGAAGACACTACTTTTTGGTGGTTGTCTTTGAGTGAAGATGTTACTCTAAAGCCTGTTTTTCTCTTTTTTTCCCCCCTCCAGCTCCGGCTGTCTCCTTGGTGAAAGTATTGATGACTTCTGCACCACTGGTGACTTCTGCTCTGCAGGCAGAGACCAGCTTGACTGCTCCTCAGCCCACACCAGCCTCCTCCTTCCAGCCTGCCCCAATCTCCCTCTCCCAGCCTGCCAGCACCATGCCCTCTGCTTTCATCCAGGTGCTGAGCCAAGTGACCAAGGCCCCCAGCTGTGTCCCCACCCTGGGTGGAGCTAGCTTGTTTGGCCTGGCCAACACACTGACAGCCCCTTCCTCCTCACTGGCCCCCACTGCCACCACAGAAACAACCAGCAGTAATAATCCCCTCCTGGCCTCTGTTTTCAAGCCCATCTTCGGGCCTGCGACCCCAGCCTCCTCAGCCCCAGAGAGCACACCTGCTGTCCCAACGTTTAAGCCCATATTTGGAAGTGCCACAGCCACCAGTGCTTTTGGACAGCCAGCCGCTACCTCAGCCACCTCCACAGCTAGTGCATCTGCTTCATTGCTCAGCGGGCTCACCAACAGCAGTACAGTGGCCCCTGCTGCCTCCCTGTTCACTGGGGTGTCCAGCAGCACCGCTCCTGCCCCAGTGCCCTCCGCAGTCCCAGCCGCCCCGCCATCTGTCAAGTCTCTGTTTGGAAACTGGAGTGCGCCGCCTGCAATGACCTCTGCCACGACCATTGCCCCTTCCACAGGAAGTACTTTTCAGTTCGGCGCCACCTCCACCACAGCTCCTGCACCCACCCTCAGCTCCACTGCAGCCGCCACCACTTGCAACAACGGCTTTTCGTTTGGTGCCATGACCACCGCCTCTGCTGTCACTCAACTCGCCCTCCCAGCCACCGTCCAGGGGGGATTTACCTTTGGTCAGGCTGCAGCCACCCAAAACTCTACCACCGCATCCTTCAGTGGCTTTGGCATGGCCACTGCAGCCACTACTACTGCTGCAGCACCTGCAATCCAGTCCACGTTCACGTTTGGGAAGTCGTCGTTCGACGCCTCAGCAGCATCAGCGTTCCCTAGCGCGACTCAGGCCCCGGCTGCTGCTATTGCAGCAGCTAATCCTTTCACATTTGGGTCAGCTGGGGCCACCCCTGCCCCCTTCGCTTTTGGTGCAGCTGCCACTACGGCAGCTTCTACATTTGGGACCCCCACTAAGCTGGCATTTGGAGCCAGCTCTACAGGTTTTGCATTTGGCAACACCGCGGCTGCCCCAGCAGCCCCTGCCTTTGGCTCTGCCACTCAGACTGCCGGCACACTCCCAGCCTCCGCCCCAACCTTCTCGTTTGGTGGTGTGTCTGCACAGCAAGCCCCCGCTACCCCTGTCCAGCCAACCACCGGAGGATTCAACTTCGGCGCAGCAATTTCAGGCACTCGGTTTGGAACACCCAATCTCACAACACAGACACCAGGATTCAACTTCGGGGCTGCTGCTAGTGACAAGCCAGCCTTCGGTCAGTAGATCTAGTATAATATAACACACACTCTTTTACTGATTTTGTTTTCATCCACAACAGATTTTTACGATTTAAAATAAATCAGTTGTTGGTCAATGTTGCATTTTGGTGGCAGTGAGATTTTACAGTATTGGCCAATTTTTTTTAAAGGCCAGTTCAATCCAAAACCAACATTTTTAATAGATGTCTTTTATTCTAGTCTTTAATTGTTAATTTATTTTACAGGGACATCTACCCCTACTTTTGGCCAGAGCACTGCTGCGGGTCCTATTGCCTTTGGAAGCCCAGGAACTCCAGTCCAAGGATTCAGTGCTTTGGCACCCTCAGCATTCGGTAAGAAAATAACTAAAGCTTGATTCTGATTCTCCAGCGTTCTGCCTGAAGTGTGCAGCAAAAAGCATAGTCTGTGTTTCTTCCTAAATCTGAGAAGCTGTAATGGTTATAGTCAACAGCCAGGTGCATCTTTATATTGACATGTTTTTTGTTGACCAGGCTCTCCATCAACTCCCTCGTTCTCCATTGGCGCTGGCTCCAAAACGTCAGGGGCACGCCAGAGGCTACAGGCCCGAAGGCAGCACCCCAGGAAGAAATAGCTTTGCCAAGGCAGGTAGCGCATGGCTTGGAAGCCCTTACCCATTCAGCACTGCTATCGACGACACCCATTACACCCTCCAGAGGAGCTGAACTGCTGCTATTGCTAACACAGCTTTCCATTGTAACCCCAGTCAGACCAACAGGCCTCCCCCACCCTGCTGTTCCCCTGGCCGGCCTGGGCTGGCCTGCTTTGTGGTACAAGGCTAGCAGAGGCGCACACGGCCCTCCTAGGATGCCTATTGCTCTGACAGTGTAGCCACTCTCCCAGGAAGGATCAGAAAGGGGGATAGGAGGCAGAACGAAACAATGTATTATACTTGAAAGACAAAAGACTTTTGAAATCCATTTGACTTTAAGTGTAGCATATCCAATTCAAACAACTTTTTCCCCCGCTTTTTGGATTTCCCCTACTAGACCTGTTTATGACCCGTTTTTGATTTGCTAACAGAGCAGGATTTGTTCAGATCCGACACGCTTCTCACTCACTTTGTTTTTGTATACAATTCTAAGCAGGACTGTGTGTTAACGGCTATACAAGGGCTGAACTGTTTTTTTGGACGTATGATCAGTATGATCTGCATGGACGTATCCAGCTGTACATGGCAACCATAATGTATAGGAGATGTTGACAGTTTTTAGATAGTGAATTGTGTTTATTTTACATGTAAAGAGTTTCAATTTGGATTCCTAAAGGCTGTTTCACTCAGTTAATGAAGACTGGTATTTTGAATGAGTGCTTAGTGTAGTGGTCTCAGATATGCCCTTGTATTATTGTACAGTGTCACAGGCACTGGGAAGCATTCCTACAATGGAATTTGTTCTACTCGTTTGATCCTTAATGACAGAATAAGGTGAACAATAAAATCCTTTGATAAACATAATTTATGTTTAACCGATCTGGGGATGGCATTATGATCATGTGGAGTCCCAGGGTAGTAGTCATTCGTGGGTCGATATTGTGTTGGTGTAAATGGGCTACCCTGGACATGCGCTAAAAACCAAAGGTCTGACCTACAAAATATTCTCTCTTCTACCACCGCTTAAGTCCTTTTCTCTACTCCTGCTATCGCCATAGTGAAGATGGGAGGTGGGGACATTCAAGACTGATCAGGGAGCTGTTTGAGAACGTTAACAAATCCTTCCTCCTTCCCTTGAAGTAACTTCTGTGGATTGTATTCCGTTGGATGGAAAAAAGCAAGTTACTGCAGCTTCCACTTATCCTAACCTAGTGAATTACTTCAAGGGAGAGGACGTAAGGATGCGTTTTGAATGTGGTCAGAGCAGTTGTGTGCTATGGGAGGGATGGGTATGGTGATCCTGGCGAGCCATAGATGCAGGGTTTTTCCCCAGCCCAACACTGAAACACCAGATTCAACTAGTCACAGTCTTGATTAAAGACCCTGTTTGATCGGTTAAATACAGCGTTGTGTTCCCCACCAACATGGCACAGAACAATGTATGTCTTGAAAGCCAGCCCCCACCTTCACACACAGCCCCCATAAGATCTATCATAGAGTTCTGACTGGCCATGGTAGAAACTAGAAACATCTGGGGGACTGTACCACAATACCCCTGCATTTGTATACTACCAAGACAAAGCTGAGTGCATTTATAAAACGAACTGAGCTTGGTGCTCACATGCATTGAAGATGGACATACTTGCGCCTTCAGCAGTCAAACCGCTTTCCCCTCCCTTGTATGATTCCCTTCAAGTCTTTTCTGGTGTTTTTTTTGCTTATTACTGTTTTTGCCTCGGTGAGTCTGGCTTGGAGGAAATAATGTGGTGAATGGCGGCATATTGGTAGTGCCGGACATGGGTTTTACCTGCACGTTCAATGGGTGAGGTTAAGTTTTGTTGACTTTTTAACAATTTAATGATGAATGTGTTTGGGTGTGACTATAACTAGATTCACAAATGTGCACAGCAGGAGAGGTGTTCTTGTCATTAATGCTGGATTGAAACTCAGGACTAAAGGAACTGGAGGGGAATTATCTTCTTTCAAGTCAAACTTAACCTCTTTGTGCGCTAAACATTTTACTAACGATGTAGGTTACAAAAATTACCTCGGGTGTTGAATCGGTTATTAATTGGTCCACCCCTCTTGAGACAGAACTAGGATTTTGAATACTAATTTTTAATCAGAACTTCTCCTGTTCGAGCCAGTTAGTGTTTGGAAGAGGTGTGTGTGTGTGTGTGCGTGGGGCATGATTTGACTAAATAGTGGCAATGAATGCTAAACATAAAAATAAAAAAACCGCACAAACTTTATTTTTGTATTAAAGAAGGTTGCCTTTTAGAATTCCTTCAAGCTTGGCTCACTGGCGCAATTGGTCTATAGTTATTGAATTACTTTTAATTTGTTAATCTTTACTCAACCGTATTGCAATGGTGGAATAAAAGCGTCTAAAGGTTTCCATTTGGAAGAGCTCCACTTTTTATATACAAGAGCGTACTGGGTCTGCTAGTGTATGTGAATGCTGTTTGTCTGATCATTGTGTACAGTACAAGCCTGACACGTGAATTGTCACTTTAGAGCGCGAGACTGGCTTCGCGTGTGGTTGAGTGTATAGAAAAATACTGACGTTAATGTTTTTTGTGCTGGGACACACAAGTACCCTGTTCATTTAAAAGAATAATCTATTTCAATATGCAGCATTATTCCAGTATGCCATTTATGTATGATACCCATGTTTTGTGTTATACCTAATCCCTTTAACAATTGATAACACCCCACCTCAGTTATTTGGATGTGAAGTGAGAAATTAAGTATGCCCAGTGGTCATTTTGACTGACAGCTTTTGAAAGAAGACTGATGCATGCTTTGCTCATTTACCAGGCTTGTTTTTATATCTTGTGAGAAAATGTTATTGTATCGTGAAATATGCTTATGACATGGTTGGGAAATGTGGTGATGGCGTTAACTCAAACCACCTCAAATGGCCTGGCCACCTTTTTGTTCAAGTGTTTGTTCCCATAGATGGGGCTTAATTATTATGTTATTGTTGAGATTTCCGGTATGCACAATTGAAAAGCACAAACATTGAATGTAGTATAATATTTAGTACTCCGATTTGTAATTTTTTCTGTTCATAATTTGACTTTTTGTGCTTTACCCATTTAGTACAACATTGATGTCCTTCAGTAGTTCAGCAAATCCGCATACACTTAAGTCATTTGTAAATTGAACATCGTCATTCAGCCTTATGCAGAGCTGTGTAAATAAGTATAGGTGTTTTAATTTGACTTATTGTGGCCATACTTAACCTAATGGATTTAACCAAGGGCTCAGGCTATTCCATGTGTTTATTTTTTTGTTGTCGAAGAGGCACCAAATGACTTATCTGAAATGTAGACTTTTGATAATATGACAGTGTTTTTGAGAGCTGGATGTCTTAACGGCTGCATTGGACCTTTTATCTCAATATCAAATAATTTCAGGGCAGGCCAAAATTCCATCCCACCCACAGACTGAAATTCCAGGTGGTCCTTTTGAAGATTCAGTGTTTAGCCCATAAGTCTAAGCCCTGTAAATAAAATTATTTGAGCAATTATTTTTGGCCTTACTGCTATAAGCCCATACAAATGCATTGAATAAGATTCACTACATGGAACAACATAGACCCCCTCCCCCCAAAAAAGTTTTGTTCTGAAGTCCTTTATCTGAGCGATCTAAGATCAGGATGTTAGAAAGTCACATGTATTAAGGCCCTAATTTTTGGTACTACATGGTCCATTTATACTTTAATTCATTTTCCCAACTAGTGTAGAGGGGACCTACAGGTGAGGCCTGTGGGAGTCCTAAAGAAAAACATGTTCATGCGTCTCACCTTTCCATAGAAGGGTCATAGTAGTTTGTAGGCCAAACCATTCCAACGCTACAGACAGTTTTGTGAGAACTGTTTTTCGGGATGTCTTGTGGTCTGAAACACGGCTCTGGCTCTTTCACCGCAGATGCGGAAGTGCGACATAGGCAGATGCAGTGGATTGAGATGCATCCAATGCAAAAAAAATAAAAACTAGCTTAAATTTAAGGGATTTTTATAACGCTAATTAGATTGATGTGGGGGTGTGGACATCAACCTTTGTGGGTTTAATAGTCACATGTACAGGGTTGCAGGTGTGAATGTAGGGTATAGTCAATCTTTTCACTGTACATATTTATTTATTTAACCTTTAACTAGGCAAGTCCAACATGCAGGACTAAGTGAAATAAAATTATGAAAATGGTAATAAAAAAATGATAAAAATAGCACTATATACATAACTGCCAGTGATGAATCAATAATGTATTTTAGGGTGGAGGCATAGTAAAGACTGAAGGGGTGGGGTGGAATGTCAACTGGGAGAGCAGCAGGTAAGGTAAATGGTGGTGGGAGGGGTCCATAGGGGGATTTGCGGGGGAAGCAGGTAGCTGGTGGCTATTCAGCTGCCTACTCCCCC
The DNA here is from genome assembly GCF_016432855.1 of Salvelinus namaycush. Taxonomy (NCBI): domain Eukaryota; kingdom Metazoa; phylum Chordata; class Actinopteri; order Salmoniformes; family Salmonidae; genus Salvelinus; species Salvelinus namaycush. The sequence goes on from NC_052318.1 coordinate 22,683,837, forward strand.
CTATGGACATTCCCCCCTCTTACAGCTCTTGCACTAAATAGGCATTTTCAGTACAATTACATAAATACCTTATACTTAAGGCTATAATTTAACCTACAGTATATCTTAAGTTATTTTGCACATTTTGATATTGCCTATAATGCGCAACATTTCTGGTATTCATATTATACATTTTGCAAATTTAACATATTGTATATTTTGCTAATTCGGAACAAATAATACAACTTGTAATTTTGTAAAATATCATAAATGGATGATGGACACCCACAAATTAATACATACCATATGAAATGTAACATACTGAATGTACAGAATGCTCTGAGACCACGTTAGAACATGGCACAGCCAAGCTTCGATGTTGACTTGCGATAGGGCGAAATATGGCTTGTCCAAATAACAGCCACAGTTGACTACCAAGGCACCCAAAACCAGTGTCCCTTTAAAGGGTCATTCTCATTCCACTTTAGCAACATTGTTTTTCTTACTCCTCTTTCCTCCTGTTATCTGTCTGTTCCTTAATGGTGTTGGGCTCCTTAGCCATATCCTTAGTCCCATCTTTTTCTTCCTCCTCTTCGCTCCTCCTGATGTTTGTCTTTTCCTCAGTAGGGTTGGCTTCCTCAGCCACATCCTGAACCTCCTCATCCTTATCTTCTGTGATCTCAGCCTCCTCAGCCTCATACTTGTCCTCACTGGCAAAAGGACTACTTGGACTCATCTCAGCGGCAACTGGATTGCTACACTCGTTAAGACGAGCATTAACAATGTTGCATTTTTGTTGGTGATTAAAACTTCATGCAGCAAACAGTATAATCTAGATGTTATCTCTATAAATATCCTCTTTCAATTAATGAGTTTCATTGAATGTGATGTAATTCAAATGGGCTCCCGAGTGGCGCAGCGGTCTAAGGCACTGCATCTTAGTGCAAGAGGCGTCACTACAGTCCCTGTTTAGAATCCAGGCTGTATCACATCCGGCTGTGATTGGGAGTACCATAGGGCGGTGCACAATTGGTCCTGCGTCGCCAGGGTAGGCCGTCATTGTAAATAAGAATTTGTTCTTATCTGACTTGCCTAGTTCAATTAAAAAAAATATGACTGCTACTCAAAGTGTTTGAGAGGCCGGCTGTTCTAGACTCTGTGCTGTTTGTCGCTCCAGCAGGGCCACGAAGCCGTGGGTGAGGGCTTTGGTGGTGCTGGCTTGGAGACACTGTGTGAGGGTAGCAGGACCACGCTCTGGCCACTGTTGGAGCAGAGGAACCAGCGTGCATAAACAAAGGGTGGAAACAGAGCTGGTGTCTCAGATCAAAGGTTTACACAAGACAATGCTTTACTGATCTTACAATCACAGAAACACAGATAGGTAAAATACTTATTCAGTTCTATGATAATCTCTATATTCAATGTGGTAATTGATCATTAGATTGATATTTGTTTCCTACCTGAAGCCTGGGTTCTGCTGCAGGCAAGCGGCAACCAGTTGCTCATTCCTCTGTGTGGATGGAGCTGGTGGAGTCGCTGCAGACGAAGGAAGCGCCTGGCGTGGTTGAGACAGTGCAGCTGGAACGCTGCCAGGGCCTTCAGACGAGGACTGTCGTGCTCCTTTTGGGATGCCGGCGTCTCATCCTGCAGGCACACCATCCCAGAGAGAGAAACACACAAAGATACCCATTTGGCTCAACAATGACATTGAGAGTACAAAGAAGTTACATGTTTTAGAGGTCATACAGGTACTTTGACTTGTGAGTCCTTCTGGGTCATTGAGGTGCATCTTTCTGGAGACATAAACAAGCCCTAAACATCTGTATTTTGTTTTGAGGACATCAGAGAGGTACTACAAAGCAGGGTCAATGAGTTAGCCATCTAACTTGCCTTAATATTCTGAAATAACATTTTTTTTAAGGATACGCTTGAAATGGGCATGGTCTAATTGATACAACAACTAAAAACATGTAAAAGTTTTGCTTTTAATAAACTCAGAAGAAAAAAAACTTCCCCCCCCCCCCCTTTTTCAGGACCTTGTCTTTCAAAGATAATTTGTAAAAATCCAAATAACTTCACAGATCTTCATTGTAAAGGGTTTAAACACTGTTTCCCATGCTTGTTCAATGACCCATAAACAATTAATGAACATGCACCTGTGGAACGGTCGTTAAGACACTAACAGCTTACAGACGGTAGGCAATTAAGGTCAGTTATTAAAACTTAGGACACTAAAGAGGCCTTTCTACTGACTGAAAAACACCAAAAGAAAGATGCCCAGGGTCCCTGCTCATCTGCGTGAACGTGCCTTAGGCATGCTGCAAGGAGGCATGAGAACTGCAGATGTGGCCAGGGCAATAAATTGCAATGTCCGTACTGTGAGACGCCAAAGACAGCGCTACAGGAAGACAGGACGGACAGCTGATCGTCCTCGCAGTGGCAGACCACGTTTAACAACACCTGCACAGAATCGGTACATCCGAACATCACACTTGCGGGACAGGTACAGGACGGCAACAACAACTGCCCGAGTTACACCAGGAACGCACAATCCCTCCATCAGTGCTCAGACTGTCTGCAATAGGCTGAGAGAGGCTGGACTGAGGGCTTGTAGGCCTGTTGTAAGGCAGGTCCTCACCAGTTTTGTCTCACCAGGGGTGATGGTCGGATTTGCATTTATCGTTGAAGGAATGAGCGTTATACTGAGGCCTGTACTCTGTACCGGGATCGATTTGGAGGTGGAGGGTCCGTCATGGTCTGGGGCGGAGTGTCACAGCATCATCTGACTGAGCTTGTTGTCACTGCAGGCAATCTCAATGCTATGCATTACAGGGAAGACATCCTCCTCCCTCATGTGATTTCCTGCAAGACAGCAATGTCATTGTTCTGCCATGGCCAGCGAAGAGCCCGGATCTCAATCCCATTGAGCACTCCTGGGACCTGTTGGATCGGAGGGTGAGGGCTAGGGCCATTCCCCCCAGAAATGTCTGGGAACTTGCAGGTGCCTTGGTGGAAGAATGGGGTAACATCTCACAGCAAGAACTGGCAAATCTGTTGCAGTCCATGAGGAGATGCACTTCTGTACTTAATGCAGCTGGTGGCCACACCAGATACTGACTGTTACTTTTGACCCCCCTTTTGTTCAGGGACACATTATTCCATTTCTGTTAGTCACATGTCTGTGGAACGTGTTCAGTTTATGTCTCAGTTGTTGAATCTTGTTATGTTCATACAAATATTTACACATGTTAAGTTTGCTGAAAATAAATGCAGTTGACAGTGAGAGGACGTTTCTTTTTTTGCTGAGTTTACATCAGAAAATGTTATTTTATTTCTGGTTGTTTATCAAAGTTAGCTGGCTAACTCATTGAACCTGCTTTGTAGTATACCCCTCAGACAGACAGGTCATGTTGTTACCTGATCCGCTGAACGATGGGTCAAGTAGAATGTACTCCACATCTATACTGCGGCCCATCCGGGTCCACCTTTAGGATGTCCTGATTGGCCAGCTGCTGACATGTGACTCCGGTACAGAGCAGGCGAGTGGACATTGTGGAGAGATGCTTGGCGTCCAGGTCGAAGGCAAACCGTTTCCTTCAACACAGGCCAGAAAGGAGGTTTTGGTCAAAGGTGTGAGGTGAGACAAGTAACCCTTACAATGTGCTTTGGAATCTGATCAAAAGAGCTATCATTTTGTAACCTTAACTTTTTTCATGATTAACATCACAGGACATAAGTTTCTCTGACCCAGAATAAGTATATTGCTGGACTATTGAACATGGTATTTAGTCCAGGAGTATGCTTAGTCTGGGTCTGGGAAATTGACCCTCCATATTTCAATCAAGCTTTACCCTTTGGACTATTGAACATGGTATTTAGTCCAGGTTTATGCTTAGTCTGGGTCTCGGAAATTGACCCTCCATATTTCAATCAAGCTTTACCCTTTGTTATTCATGATGGCGGCGAGGTGGCTGGTTTTGTTCCCCGGCGCTGTACAGGAGCCAGGACATGGCTGCCTGTAAGTGGGTTCACGAAGTATGCAGGGAGACAGCTGGCCTGTTGGGATATAAGGGAGACAGTAGTAGACATGCAAGTCCATGGGCCCTGTTTGAAATGCATCTTAGCTTCTTTCTTTTATCAGAATAGATCTTACAAGGTAACCTCATCCAATCATGTACAGATCAGTGATGACCTCAAGGAAGAAAGGATGGAAGGATGCATTTAGAATCCTCACCTTGTCTTGTAGAATGATGTGGCCAGCCTTGTAGAGACTGTGGTCATGGAAGTCTGTCTTCGCAGAGACAACCAGCAGGTCTGAAAGTTGCAGGTCACCCACAAAGGATTTCCCCTTCAGATTCAGGTCATTGGGCCTGGACATCAGAAACACACATTTTGTTTTTAATTTGCCTAATGTCAACCTCAATCACTAGAATGAATCCATGCTGTCAATATAATTAACAGGGAATGAAGAAACATCCAAGGCTTGTCACTGACTGACGTTCTAGGCCTGTCCCAGGTAGGCGAAAGCCCTCTCTCTTTAGGTAATCGATGGCGTCCTCCACCATGGTCTTTAATATGTTCACACGCACATACCTTGGGAGCTGATAGCCTGAGGAAGTAATATTTAACATATTTCCAGTGAAGTATCCCAGACAGTGTGAATAATGCAAAAAAGTTGGCCAGCGGTACAGACTTCAGAAGCATGTTACTAAGCCAGTAATATTAGTGTACATACATTTCGTATCTAAGACTACTATGCCACTCCATCTCTTTGCAGCTCAAATGTCTTATTTTCAAAAATTTCTAACAGGAGTAATAAGGATCAATCAATCCAACCTTCAGGCTGCTGGAGACTGGAGGAGAGTAGGTCCTGGTTGCAGCTGACCTTCTGCTTGATCTTCATGCCGGCCAGGGCAGCCTGCAGTCTGGAGCAGTGCTTCATCATCAGAGGCTTCCAGGCCCTGCCACACTTCAGCCCATTACCAACAACCAGGTCATACACCAGAACCTGTGTAATGGACAGGACCAAACAAGAGGTAAGTGACCAGCCATGGTGTTGGGGCAGTGTTCTTCAAACTTGGTCCATGGGGATCTGATCCACAGGGTGTGCAGCTTTTGTTCTATCCATGTTCTAGCACACCTGAATCAATTACAGTACATAATCAGGTGTGTTCGTCTGGGTCGAAACAAATTCCTGCATATTAAATATCAGGCTCGAAGAACTATATGTTGGAGGGGCTGAATGAGGCTCCCGAGTGGCGCAGTGGTCTAAGGCACTGCATCTCTGTGATAGAGGCATCACTACAGACACCCTGGTTCAAATCCAGGCTGTATCACAACCAGCTGTGATTGGTAGTCCCATAGGGCAGCTCTCAATTGGTCACTGTAAATAAGAATTTGTTCTTAACTGACTTGCCTAGTTAAAAAAAAGAAGCTTTTTGTTCAAAAAGGCACGATGGGGGAGAGAATTGTCCAATGTGTTTCACATTACCTGGTCCTTGGCAAGATTCGTTTTTATCTTAGTTTGTTTGAGGAGCTTTGTGGACTCAATGATCTCTTGGAGGATAGATGAAAACTTCTGTCTCACACCAGGGCAAAAAGATGCTTGATATTCTGGTGAGGTGAGAGCATTATTGTTAACAATACCCACAGTACTGCTGTAAAGTTAATCTCTGCTGAAAATATATTTAGCATCTAGGCATGAACAGCAAGGTGTTGCTTGTGTTATTTGATGTTTACTGGTTAGCTACGTGGTAAATGTTGACAGAGCAAGGCGTTAGCTAGCTAGCTACTGTACTCAGTACACTGTAGCAAATTACCTGAAATGTACTGTCGTAAACCAGTCTATACAGCAGCCTGCTTCCTCTCCACTTTCTCGAGAATCTCGGCAGCTTTCACGAAAACTAGTTTAGAGTAAACATTTTTTTTTTTTACAGAGAATGTGTTATCATTATGTACAACTACATTAATATATCTCCACGACACCCACGTTTCTGCAAGTGGGCAATATACTTTACTGCCAAAAATAAATAAAAAATGTACTGCCCGATGAAAAATGTAGGTATCGATTTACGTTAAAACTCAAAGTGCCTACGACCGTGAGACAGTTTCATACTGTACTGTCTTTGACCGTGCTCTGCTACTGACTTCAGAAACTGAATGAAGACGAATGTTTATGCATTTGTAAAGCAAGTTAGATTAGTCGTTTTTGGATGTCATACAGTTAATAACTACAACATTATTTATTTAAATACACCGATATTGCTAGCTGAGCAAAGCAAGTAGCTAACGTTACCCAGGCTAGCCTCTCAGAGTTTGCTAGCTAGCTTCAGTTAGCTATAATTTTAGCCAGTGCTAACGTGGCACAAACTGTGCAAAGATGGAGTTTGCTGCTCTTACTGCCTTGACCGTATTAATAGGAATGCTGATAATTTTGGTCGCAATCGCTGTGGGAAAGCAGAAAGGAGAAATAAGTGATCAACTAGAGCAGAAAGAAGAGGACTCAGTTGGTAAGTTGCTCCTCTTGCTTGTTTGCATGTCTTGTTGCTATGGTTTGCTATTGTACTAACGTTAGCTAGCTGAGTCAAACAGGTGCAAGTTACACAATGTAATATAAGCCAGTGACCCTTGATGATAGTTAGAATAGATATATTAATTTATAAGTATTGGCACCAGGTCAAAATGTTCTACATGTCCCGAAGCCAGCCATAAACTTGTTGCTGGAAGAAAGATTGAATTAAATGGTGACCAAAGCCATAGAATTAGAATACTAGAAGGGCAATTAATCTTCTTATGATGGGATAATGGTCAGTCCATAGAGATCGTATTAAATTAAATTACTTTATTCAATTAATTAGTATTCTAATTCATACTTCTCTGGGTCAGGGAGTTGGTCAACCATGGTTTGCCAGTTCTGTGATAAGATATTGTGTAAAATAATGAATTTAAAGAATGTATCTGCACTGTTTGTTAGCTAACTAGGCAGCCAGTTTTATAATTTTTATAATTAACTGCCAATATGCCAACATTCCATTCAAACAATGCAGTCAATCCTGCACCATAGACTGACTGAAATCATTTGATGATAAGACTTGACAAGTTGTAAATGCAACAAATACCAATATTGTATCATATCACTCAAAGCTTTCCAAGGAAACAAAAATGTAGACATTTATTGTCTGTTTACATATATTTTAGAGGCTATTTGTACAGAACATTTGTATAAAACCCTTATAAACTGTATTTATAATTATTTGACTATTTTAGATTGACAATAATTATATTACACAATTTCTGATATCAAACGCCTTTTATTTTCCTGCATTAGTAAAATAAGGATTATGACTCTACCATTAATTCCAATTACACCGGATTTCTCTTAGACCAATATGGCTGCCGTTTTTGCCCGTCTAGCAATTTAATAGACCAAAATATTGTTTTGTTACAGAATTGTAAGATGTTGATTCAAAACATTTACCGTTTCCAGAGGAGAAAGCAACCAGAAGTTTGAACATTTTGATAATGGAAGTTACTAGAAAGTGTCATATTGAACGTCTTGTGTAACGAGATGCCAATTCATCCCCAGCAGCAGAGGAAAGTGCAGTGAAGGCTTCCACTGCCAAGAAACAGAAACAACAGCGTCCTCGCAAGGAGAAAGCCCAGCAGCAAACCTTCAGCCATCCTCTCCTGGCTTCCTCCTTGAAGGTGGGCCATGCTCCACATACTGTGAAACCCATGTTACGCCATATCAAAGATGATATATTATATTGACAAGATAGTTGAGTGACCGCTCTAACAATGGAAATGCATGTCCTCAAAGATGGGAGGCGAGATCAGGTGGGACCATTCTAGCCAATGAGGGCAGATACACGTGTGAACAACAGTTTTTTTCAAAGTTGCCAGAATGCCACATGTATCCACTTATATCAGTACATTTTGTAAAAGCCTATAAACATTACAAAACCTCTCTTCAGTCAAATAAGCCTCACGCAATTCAACACTCTCTCATAGTCCTCCATACAAAAATATCCCAACTTGGTCTGCTTATCTCACGCGGACAGATTTTGGGCAGAGTAATCCTCTCGCTTCACCTTTTCCTCTGGACATATTTAGGCATACTCTGCCATTTACAAGAGTGAATGATGTCATAGCCAAGGGTCACTAAGAAGTTTATATACATTCCAAGAACCAGCCCACAAGCCAGTTGTTTAATGCATGATAAGCTGCACCAACAAGGCACAAGTACTTGGGAGTATGGCTAGATGGTACACTGTCCTTCTCTCAGCACATATCAAAGCTGCAGGCGAAAGTTAAATCTAGACTTGGTTTCCTCTATCGTAATCACTCCTCTTTCACCCCAGCTGCTAAACTAACCCTGATTCAGATGACCATCCTACCCATGCTAGATTATAAAGACTTAATTTATAGATCGGCAGGTAAGGGTGCTCTCGAGCGGCTAGATGTTCTTTACAATTCGGGCATCAGATTTGCCACCAATGCTTCTTATAGGACACATCACTGCACTCTATACTCTTCTGTAAACTGGTCATCTCTATACCCGTCGCAAGACCCACAGGTTGATGCTTAAAACCCTCTTAGGCCTCACTCCCCCCTATCTGAGATATCTACTGCAGCCCTCATCCTCCACATACAACACCCGTTCTGCCAGTCACATTCTGTTAAAGGTCCCCAAAGCACACACATCCCTGGGCCACTCGTCTTTTCAGTTCGCTGCAGCTAGCAACTTGAACGAGCTGCAACAAACACTCAAACTGGACAGTTTTATCTCAATCTCTTCATTCAAAGACTCAATCATGGACACTCTGACAGTTGTGGCTGCTTTTTTGTGATGTATTGTTGTCTCTACCTTCTTTCCCTTTTGTGCTGTTGTCTGTGCCCAATAATGTTTGTACCATGTTTTGTGCTGCTGCCATGTTGTATTACTACCATGTTGTTGTTGTTGTGTTGCTACCATGCTATGTTGTCATGTTGCTGCCATGCTATGTTGTCTTAGGTCTCTCTTTATGTAGTGTTGTATTGTCTCTCTTGTTGCAATGTGTGTTTTTGTTCTATATTTTTTATCCCAGCCCCCGTCCCCGCAGGAGGCCTTTTGCCTTTTGTTAGGCCGTCATAGTTAAGAACAAATTCTTATTTACAAACTTGCCAAGTTAAATAATGGTAAAATTATGTAATGCCAGTGGTGTGTGACGAGGTTACAGAATTATCTGATGCTTGATCATCGATTGTGTAAAAACTGATCCGAGTTTAGGTTGCTGGTTTTAGTTGGGGCTATCATGGTGGTATCTTTTAAAGCACAGAGATGGAGGTTGCAGTTTAAAAGGCTGATTCCCACTCATTCACAATGGTTGGAGATGATTAACTGGAAAAACAAGGAAGGGAAATAATAACAGTAAATGTTCTCCAATCAAATGATAATATTAATCAAGAAATAAGAACAAACTTATCATAAATGCATCCAAAAACACGAAAGGTATTGCAAAAGACACTTCTGCAAACTGTAAAGTTTGGTCTGCACATTGATTAGTGACAGGTGTGAGTGTTTAACCTGGTGGATTGGCTGAAGTCCCGCCTCTGCTGGAGGGGGATTGGACAGGTGAATGGTGGTTGGATGAGAGGACTAGCAGTCAGTGTAGGGGAAATTCGACAACAGCTTGGCTGACTCGTCTCTGTCTTTCTCCCCAGAGTCACAGTGGCAATGTGACGTCCCTGGACTTCAGCAGCAACGGGAAGTACCTAGCTACTTGTGCTGACGACCGCACTGTCAGGATATGGAGCACCAAGGACTTCCTGGACAGAGACCATAAATGTCTGAGGGCCAACGTAGAGCTGGACCACGCCACGCTGGTCCGCTTCAGCCCGGACTCAAAGTACACATACACCCATGCATGTCCAGAACAAAGGGTATAGATACAGTACATTCGGAAAGTATTCAGACCCCTTGATTTTTTCCCACATTTTGTTACGTTACAGCCTTAATATAAAAGGGATTAAATGTTTTTTTCCCTCATCAATATACACACAATACTCCATAATGACAAAGCAAAAATAGGTTTTTAGAAACGTTTGCAAATGTATTAAATAAAAAACAGAAATACCTTATTTACATAAGTATTCAGACCTTTTGCGATGAGACACGAAATTGAGCTCAGGTGCAACGTAACAAAATGTGGAAAAAATCAAAGGGTCTGAATACTTTACGAATGCACTGTAGATGGATGGCTGGATGGATAGAGAACCTCTTGTCTTTCTATACTTATTTTCACTCTGTCTTGGTATGCAGGGCCTTCATTACTTGGCTGGCTAACGGAGATACTATTCGCATCTTCAAGATGACCAAGAAGGATGATGGTAGCTTCACTTTCAAAGCTGCCCCTGAAGACTTCCCTCAGAAACACAAGACCAATGTCATCAACATCGGCATCGCAGAGACGGGTATGACTGCTAAATGTATTCAGACTGAATGACTAAAAGGCAGGAAGATGTGAATGTGTGATATGCTCATTTCTATGATTATTGACTGATGAATGACTGTTAGAAGTTATGAAAGAGACCCTTGTTCCAGTCTAAAATCTCATCTGTCTCCCTTGTTTTCTGTGTTCCAGGCAAGTTCATCATGAGTGCCTCCACTGACACCAACATCCTCATCTGGGACCTGAAAGGAGAGGTACTGGCCTCTATCATCACCAACCAGATGACCAACTCCTACGCTGCCATCTCACCCTGTGGCAGGTCAGTACCCTAAACGTGTCTGTGCGGGTTTTATAGCTAATGTAATAGTACTCTCAGGTAGATCATTTCTGGATGGTTTTCTGTCTTCAGGTTTGTTGCCTCCTGTGGCTTCACTCCTGATGTGAAGGTGTGGGAGGTGTGCTTCGGGAAGGGTGGCGAGTTCAAAGAGGTGGCCCGCGCCTTCGACCTAAAGGGCCATTCAGCTGGAGTCCACTCCTTTGCGTTCTCTAATGACTCACGCAGGTAAGGCATGCATTGTGTGGTATCCTATCAAAACATTGATGGTTGATTTCCATGGATGACATTATGATAACATTTATAAGGAAGATTTCCCCCATTGAGGTATGTGAAACCGTCTTTCGTTTCCCCCAGAATGGCCACTGTGTCCAAGGACGGCACATGGCGACTGTGGGACACGGATGTGGAGTACAAGAAGCAACAGGACCCCTACCTACTGAAGTCAGTGCCTTGCCAGTCGTCAGAGGGAAGCCGTGTGGCCCTGTCGCCGGACGCCCGGGTGGTGGCCATCTCCAACAGCTGCAGCGTGGCCATGTACAGCACCTCCACGGGTCAGCTGGAGGAGGAGTTCCACGGAGTCCACAGTGAGGAGATCACTGATCTGAGGTTTGACATCAACAGTCGCTACCTGGTGTGCAGCGGGGACCGGGCGGTACGTGTGTTCCACAATGCGCCGGGCTACCGCGCGGCCATCCAGGACATGCAGGCCATGCTGAAGAAGGCCCAGAACGAGGGCATGAAACAAAGGCTAAAACAGCAGATACAGGAGGCGCAGAGCGCGCTGGACACTGTGCTCACAGCACCCAAGGATTAAAGAACTAAAGCCCCCCCCCCCCCCCAGGCTGGCTGTGTAGAACACTATTTCGATCTCTCTCTTCCTCCCCTTCTCTCACACACTGCCTCCACAGAATGGCATGCAATTCGACTCCTGTCAGGGATGTGGCATTTGCATGCTGGTTTTAATAAATTAATCATATGTTTCTATAGAAATATGGCTCTGTTTTGTGAATGCTCTGCCTTCCTCGAAGTCAGGAATACTATGTTCTCTGTCTTCTTGGACCAGTAATCCTACTACTATAGAAGAGCTTGCTTTGCTTTGGCAACACAAACATTTGTTGTATAATAGGACCAGAGTTCAGCTGGGGTGCCTTGTGTTTCTACAGTTCCTCTGTAAAAACACAAGACATACTAAACTAACAATAATTTCCATGACATCCTATCCAGGTGAATGCTATGATCCCAATGATATCGCATGTTAAATCCACTTCAATTAGTGTAGATGAAGGGGAAGAGACAGGTTAAAGAATAATTTTTAAGCCTTGAGACAATTGAGACATGGATTGTGTATGTGCCATTCAGAGGGTGAATGGGCAAGACAAAAGATTGAAGTGCCTTTGAATGGGGTATGGTAGTAGGTACCAGGCGCACCAGTTTGAGTGTGTCAAGAACTGCAATCCTGCTGGGTTTTTCGCGCTCAACAGTTTTTCATGTGTATAAAGAATGGTCCACCACCCAAAGTACATCCAGCCAGCTTGACAACTGTGGGAAGCATCCCTGTGGAACGCTTTCGACACCTTGTAGTCCATGCCCGATAAATTTAGGTTATTGAGGGCAAAAGGTGTGCAACTCAATATTAAGAAAGTGTTCCTAATGTTTTGTACACTCGGTGTCTAGGCTTGACAGTTCTTGCAGCTTTTGTGTTCTGAAGGAATACCGAACACATTATGCGTAGCGGTCTTAGGCACTGCATCTCAGGGTTAGAGGTGTCACTACAGACCCTGGTTCGATTCCAGGCTGTATCACAACCGGCTGTGATTGGGAGTCCCATAGGGCGGCGCACAATTGGCCCAGCGTCGTCCAGGTTAGGGTTTGGCCGGGGTAGGCTGTCATTGTAAATAAGAATTTGTTCTTAATTTACTTAAATTTAAAAAAAATCTACTGTGCCCAGATTGTGTCGCGATTCCCTTTTGCCTGCAACATATTCAAATGCCAGTATGCATTTTGCAAACGGTGGAAGCACCTAAATCTGATAACACAACAACAACTTGATGGCAGTAACCAACTACTGGTGGTCAGGGATGCATTGTGTGGTCAGGGTTTCTCTTCACTCTGGATGCAATCAGGCTACCTAAAGCGCATACAGTGGGCGACGTCTTCAGCTATTTGCCTACAGCTCTCCATAAAACGTTTGTTTTGGGAGCGAGAGGATAGGAAATATCAATGGTGAGGAAATACGTTCCTGGATTTAATGATAAAAAAAACGTATTACTATTTTTTTATTTTTATGTATGGTTTATTTTTTTATTGCAGAAACACCAGTAATTTAAAATGGTATTAATGTACTGCTAGAATTCCTCATAGAAAACATGGAAGTGTTTTTTTATTAGTGAATGTACATTTATGAATATGAAAATGTTCCATTAGCACAATTAGATTCATGAGGTAAAATAGTTTTTCCTCTATCCTTATTTACAGTTAAGGAAACCGAGCAGCACATTCTCCCATAATAAACAAAGGTCATCAAGAATATAACAATTATAAAACTATAAATATCTTGTCATAATTTCTTTACATGTAGACAATGCCAAAATAAATGCAAAACTGTTTCTGGATGCTCAACACAAAAAGTACAGGTAATGTTAATGTCTTTTTTTGAGTTTCTTCAGGTAATGATTCACAGGGTAATACTTATGGATCATTTTGAAAGAGACCTCTTTGAACTTGTTAACTAGCAGGTATTTGTGTGGTAATAACCAGACTTTTTTCAAACAGATATTATTGACAAATGTATTCCAGTAAGTTGTGACATAAGGAATAGACACAATATCCCTTTGAAATAAAGCACGTCTGTTGTCCTGAGGGAGCAAGGAGAAACAAATGTTTTCTATTGGAGAGACACGGTAGATACATTTAAATGTAGGTGTAGACGCATGACGTGATCGGAATTCCAGGATAAGAACAAGAAAGCTGCATGAACTGTCAAGTCTAGGCACGGCTTTAATGATGCCAGTGTAAATGCAATGTAACAAGTGGCCCAGATGGTTTCTTCATGTAAACACATGCACATTTAGTGAGGGCGTTCTGTGAGAACAAGAAGTGAATGGGTACCGAAAGCTCGCGAGATTCGGTGGGCAAGACGGAGAGCTAGCTAAAGCTAAACAGTCTGTCGGAGGCAAATAAAACTAAAACCAAGCATAAAGATGTCTGGACGCTCGGTTCGCGCTGAGACACGAAGCCGCGCTAAAGATGACATGAAGAAGGTGATGGCGGCCATTGAGAGGGTCAGAAGATGGTAAGTACAACACTATTTATTTGTGTGAAAGATCATAAAAGATTGCCGATACAGAAAGTTCAGCGACATGGAGGCGTGGTTTGAGACAGAATGACAGTGAAAGACCGAGAGCACAGCCAATGATTATCACTGTGAAGCTTTCTCCCTCGAGACAAGGGGCTTTTCAACAAGAGGCGGGACCCAAAAGTACACTTGCGTAAAGCTAGTTAGTTAGCTAGCTTGCTTATAATTGGGGAATGGACAGACAGGCTAGCAAGCGAACTATGCAGTGACTGTCGTGTAGTAATCAATAAGATACTATTCAACCATAGCCAGTGAGGTATCCTCGCTTATTAGTAGCAGCTTCCACTAATAGCATTGCATTCATTGGTATAATTCCACTCTATGGAAGGGATATGTAAACGGTTTGTGCAATCCGGGATCGTTGGGACGTTCCTAGCCTAACCTTTACCATTTTCCATTTCAACCTCAATGGGTGCACTTGACCCTTGAACTATCTGAATGTAAAGGAGCGCACTCATTGTTTTCTACAGGGAGAAGAAATGGGTCACTGTCGGAGACACATCTTTGAGGATATTCAAATGGGTACCAGTGGTGGATACAAAAGAAGTAAGTTATTTTCTTATTTAACAACCTAAGTAGCAATGTCAGTTTAATGCTTTGTCTTCTTGTAGGAGAAGAGTAAGGTGGTCCCGGCTGGAGCAGTCAGGGAGCTGAATAGCTTCTCCACAGATCCAGCCTCAGAAAACACACATTCAAGTCATCTGGATTTTGGTGAGGATGGAGAACCGTTTTGAGTGACATACAGTGCATTCGGAAAGTATTCCATCCCCTTCACTTTTTCCACATTTGGTACGTTACAGCCTTATTCTAAAATTAGTTAAATTCTTTCCCCCTCATCAATCTACACACAATACCCTCATTGTGACAAAGCAAAAACAGGTTTTTTTTAAATGTTTGCAAATTTCTTACAAATAAAAACAGATACCTTATTTACATAAGTATTCAGACCCTTTGCTATGAGACTCGAAATTGAGCTCAAGTGCATCTTGTTTCCATTGATCAGCCTTGATGTTTCTACTGGGGTAGTGGTTAGAGCGTTGGGCCAGTAACTGAAAGGTTGCTGGATCGAATCCCCAAGCTGACAAGGTAAACATCTGTTGTTCTGCCCCTGAACAAGGCAGTTAACCAACTGTTCCCCGGGCGCCGTGGATGTCGATTTAATGCAGCACCCCACAGCTCTCTGATTCAGAGGGGTTGGGTTAAATGTGGAAGACATATTTTAGTTGAATGCATTCAGTTGTACAACTGACTAGGTATCCCCCTTTCCTTTCCTTGATTGGAGTCCACCTGTGTTAATTCAATTGATTGGACATGATTTGGAAAGGCACACACCTGTGTATATAAGGTCCCACAGTTGACAGTGCTTGTCAGACCAAAAACCAAGCCATGAGGTTGAATGAATTGTCCGTAAAGCTCAGAGACAGGATTGTGTCGAAGCACAGATCTGGGGAATGGTATCAAAAAATGTCTGCAGCATTGAAGGTCCCAAAGAACACAGTGGCCTCCATCATTCTAAAATGGAAGAAGTTTGTAACCACCAAGACTCTTCCTAGAGCTGGCCGCCAGGCCAAACTGAGCAATCGGGGGAGAAGGGCCTTGGTCAGGGAGGTGATCAAGAACCCGATGGTCACTCTGACAGCTCCAGAGTTCTTCTGTGGAGATGGGAGAACCTTCTAGAAGGACAACCATCTCTGCAGCACTCCACCAATCAGGGCTTTATGGTAGAGTGGCCAGACGGAAGCCACTCCTCAGTAAAAGGCTCATGACAGGCCACTTGGAGTTTGCCAAAAGGCACAAGATTCTCTGGTGTGATGAAACCAAGATTCAATTCTTTGGCCTGAATGCCAAGCGTCACGTCTGGAGGAAACCTGGCACCATCCCTACGGTGAAGCATGGTGGTGGCAGCATCATGCTATGGGGATGTTTTTCAGTGGCAGGGACTGGGAGACTAGTCAGGGTTGAGCAAAAGATGAATGGAGCAAAGTACACAGAGATGATATGAGATGATAACCTGCTACAGAGTGCTACCCTTCCAACTGGTTCACCTTCCAACAGGACAACGACGCTAAGCACACAGCCAAGACAATGCAGGAGTGGCTTTGGGACAAGTCTCTGAATGTCCTTGAGTGGCCCATCCAGAGCCTGGACTTGAACCCGATTTAACATATCTGGAGAGACCTGAAAATAGCTGTGCAGCGACGCTCCACATCCAACCCGACAGAGCTTGAGAGGATCTGCAGAGAAGAATGGGAGAAACGCCCCAAATACAGGTGTGTTAAGCTTGTAGCATCAAACCCAAGAAGACTCATGGCTGTAATCGCTGCCAAAGGAGTAACGGGTCTGAATACTTATGTAAATGTGATAATAAAAAAATACATTTGCAAACATGTTTTTGCTTTGTCAGTATGGGGTATTGTGTGTAGATTCATGAGTATTTTTAATATCCATTTTAGAATAAGGCTGTAATGTAACAAAATGTGAAAAAGTCAAGGGGTCTGAATACTTTCCGAATGCACTGTATGACCTTACCATATGCTGGCCTAGAACTCTTTCCATTTCCTCCTATTCCCTGTACTCTCTTCCTCCCCAGATGAGAACAGTAACCAGAGCTCTCTGTCTGATGCGTACCAGCCCAAAGTGGACAGCAGCAGTAACTCTAGCCCCCAGCCTAGTGAACCTCTGAGCCCCAAGAACCTGTGTGACTTCCGCACAGATGACTCACAGCCCCCGACTCTGGGCCAGGAGATCATGGAGGGTGAGACGGACAGACAGATGTACACACACACTTACCTCTACACGGGAACGTTAACTGAAGATCTTTTTCAATTATTCTGATGTCAACTAATAAGGTCAAATATATCTTCAGATTCTTTAAGAGGTTTTAAGTGAATGTTTATTTATTTGACTTTTTTTTTCTTCAGAGCCGTCATTGCCAAGTGAACTGGCTGACGAACCTCCGTTGCTGATTAAAGAGGACTTGTTGCCCCTCACTACTCAGGTAAAGCGCATCTAACATCCCAATGATCATTCCACTTCGACACCACAGCTTTGTCACTCAACCGATTTACACTGAACAAAATTATAAATGCAACAATTTCAAAGATTTTACTGAGTTACAGTTCATATAAGAAAATCAGTCAATTGAAATTAACTCAGCCCTAATCTATGGATTTCACATGACTGGGAATAAATATATGCGTTTGTTGGTCACAGATACCTTAATGGTAGGGGCGTTGATCAGAAAACCAGTCAGTATTTGTGGTGACCACCATTTGCCTCATGCAGCACGACACACCTCCTTCCCATAGAGTTGATCAGGCTGTTGATTGTGACCTGTGGAATGTTGTTCCACTCCAGTTCAATGGCTGTGCAAAGTTGTTAGATATTGGTGGGAACTGGAACACGTCGAACCAGAGCATCCCAAACATGCTCAATGGGTGACATTTCTGGTGAGTATGCACGCCATGGAAAAATTTGGAAATTTTCAGCTTCCAGGAATTGTGTAGAGATCCTTGCGACATGGGGCCGTGAATTATCGTGCTGAAACTTGAGGTGATGGCGGCGGATGATTGGCACGACAATGGGCC
This sequence comes from Salvelinus namaycush, assembly GCF_016432855.1. Lineage (NCBI taxonomy): Eukaryota > Metazoa > Chordata > Actinopteri > Salmoniformes > Salmonidae > Salvelinus > Salvelinus namaycush. Next base: position 22,701,525 of record NC_052318.1, read on the forward strand.
TCAGGATCGCATCACGATATCTCTGTGCATTCAAATTGCCATTGATAAAATGCAATTGTGTTTGTTTTCCGTAGCTTATGCCTGCTCATACCATAGCACCATGGTGGCAGTGGGGTTATCTGTTTACAACGTTGACATCAGCAAACCGCTCGCCCACACAAAGCCATACACGGTGTCTGCCATCTGCCCGGTACAGTTGAAACAGGGATTAATCCGTGAAGAGCACACTTCTCCAGCATGCCAGTGGCCATCGAAGGTGAACATTTGCTCACTGAAGTCGGTTACGACGCCGAGCTGCAGACAGGTCAAGACCCTGGTGAGGAAAATGAGTACGCAGATGCTCTTCCCTAAGGTGGTTTCTGACAGTTTGTGCAGAAATTCTTTGGGTGTGCGCAAACCGTTTCATCAGCTGTCCGGGTGGCTGGTCTCAGACCATCCAACAGGTGAAGAAGACTGATGTGGAGGTCCTGGGCTGGCATGGTTACATGTGGTCTGCGGTTGTAGGGCCTGTTGGACGTACTGCCATATTCTCTAAAATTACATTGGAGGCGGCTTATGGTAGAGAAATGAACATTCAATTCTTTGGCAACAGCTCTGATGGACAGTCCTGCAGGCAGCATGCCAATTGCACACTCCATCAACTTGAGACATCTGTGGCATAGTGTTGTGACAACTGCACATTTTAGAGGGGCCTTTTAAGGTGCACCTGTGCAATGATGATGCTGTTTAATCAGCTTCTTTATGTGCCCCACTTGTCAGGTGGATGGATTATCTCGGCAAATGAGAAATGCCCTCTAACAGGGGTGTAAATACATTTGTGCACAAAAGTTGAGAGGAACAAGCTTCTTGTGCGGATGGAACAGTTCTGGGATCTTTTATTTCAGCTCATGGGACCAACATTTTACACGTTGCACTTTATATTTTTCTTCAATATACACTACCATTCAAAAGTTTGGGGTCACTTAGAAATGTCCTTGTTTTTGAAAGAAACTACTTTTCTGTACATTTTTAAAATAACATCAAATTGATCAGAAATACAGTGTAGACATTGTTAATGTTGTAAATGACTATTGTAGCCTGAAACGACTGATAAAAAAAAAAAGAATATCCACATAGGTGTACAGAGGCCCATTATCAGCAACCATCACTCCTGTCTTCCAATGGCACATTGTGTTAGCTAATCCAAGTTTATCGTTTTACAAGGCTAATTGATCATTAGAAAACCATTTTGCAATTATGTTAGCACAGCTGAAAACTGTTCTGATTTAAAGAAGCAATAAAACTGGCCTTCTTTAGTTGAATATCTGGAGCATCAGCATTTGTGGGTTAAATTACAGGCTCAAAATGGCCAGAAACAAAGTACTTTCTTCTGAAACTCATCAGTCTATTCTTGTTCTGAGAAATGAAGGCTATTCCATGCGAGAAATTGCCAAGAAACTGAAGATCTCATACAGCGCCGTGTACTACTCCCATCACAGAACAGCGAAAACTGGCTCTAACCAGAATAGAAAGAGGATGGGAGGCCCCGGTGCTCAACTGAGCAAGAGGGCAAGTACATTAGTGTCTATTTTGAGAAACAGATGTCTCACAAGTCCTCAATTGGCAGCTTGATTAAATAGTATGCACAAAACACCAGACTCAACGTCAACAGTGAAGAGGCGACTCCGGGATGCTATGCCTATGTAGATATTCATTTTTTTTTTTAATGAAATAAATCAGCTGTTTCCAGCTACAATAGTCATTTACAACATTAACAATGTCTACACTGTATTTCTGATCAATTTGATGTTATTTTAAAAATGTACAGAAAAGTAGTTTCTTTCAAAAACAAGGACATTTCTAAGTGACCCCAAACCTTTTGAACAGTAGTGCACTTTCAAGACTATTTAATACAACACATCAAACTTCTAGTTTGTCCAACAATCTACTCATTATACATTATACATAAAACTGATAAAACATGGATTCAAACAAACCTGGCTGTATTTCCCCACACAGGAGGAAGAGGAGTGTTCTGGAGCTCCGCCACTGAAGAGGGTGTGTTCTGAGCAGAACTCCATCCTGCAGAGCTCCTCAATGATGAGCTAACACACTGCACATAGCGTCAGGCTCAGACCCAATTCACTTCAGGCACTTTGTTGAATCTAATTTTTTTGATTTGGTAAAATTGTCTGTCATTTTTAATGACAGACATTTCTGGTTCATAAATTGAACAAAACATTTTAAACAAATTGAACTCAACTAATTTGCTGATTTTAAAATAAAAAATGCTTTGAACCAGGCCCTGCTTAGCTTTTAGTCAGCGAGTTACACGACTGCAAGTCTATCCTCCGATGACTGCAATAGATACATTTTAAGGACCAGACATATGGAAGGACCACCATACTTGTTATGATTTTATATTGAATCTCTTTCAAAGTGATTTTGTTTTTCCCTTAAAGGACCCATGAATATGTAGTTTAGTTGACACTGTTTAGTTTCAATGGATTAACAGCGGAATACAAAACCAAAGCACTCCACCACCATTCTCCCGAGGTAGTGCAGTCCGGTAGGTTACATGTATGCCCTTTTTAATTTATTTTTTATTTGGGAGATACCGTTTTCTGTCTACAAAATATAACTTTTCGCGTAAACTATTTATTGCAAGGCAATGACAGGAAATGTATTAAGTAATAGTTGAATTAAGCTATGGTCAGTGTTGTAGGTTTTAAGTCTGATTGGCTCTATTTTGAATGCAGCTTCATATTGTGCCATTGACACTTGTTTACTCAATGCTAGCTGTCAGGATCTTTTGTCAGTTTTGCCGATTTCTAAATCAAGTGTTATATCCGTCCATCCAGGACACGCTGGTGTGCGAATCAAACGCACTAAGTTTAACATTGTAGAATGTTTAAAAATTACAAGTACTGTATGTGATGTTTTTGAATTTACTTAAATGATGCTACTAGGTCCTTATTTTTTTGTTATTTAACTCTTAAAGATGTTGTCTCAGTTATTTAAGTAAGAGTTCATTTGTAAAATGAACACAGATTGTTTCAGTCTAAAATCTGTCTTGAGTTATCGTCTTTAGTAACCCAAGGAAGCACTTGTCTTTCTCAGATATGTTTTATGTCATATTTTACTTGAGTGAAATTAGGAAATTGAATTGATCAGGTTAGCATGTACACTGACTATTTGATGTTATTTTGGTGTGATTGTAATACTTAATAGTAACCATTTATTTATAGTACCAGTCAAAAGTTTGGACACCTACCCATTCAAGGGTTTTTCTTAATTTTTTACTATTTTCTACATTGTAGAATAATAGTGAAGACATCAAAACGATGAAATAACACATATGGAATCATGTAGTAACCAAAAAAAAAAGTGTTAAACAAGTTAAAATATATTTTAGATTCTTCAAAGTAGCCACCCTTTGCCTTGATGAAAGCTTTGCACACTTTGCATTCTCTCAACCAGCTTCATGAGGTAGTCACCTGGAATGCTTTTCCAACAGTCTTGAAGGAGTTCCCACATATGCTGAGCACTTGTTGGTTGCTTTTCCTTCACTCTGCGGTCCAACTCATCCCAAACCATCTCAATTGGGTTGAGGTCGGGTGATTGTGGAGGCCAAGTCATCTGATGCAGCACTCCATCACTCTCCTTCTTGGTCAAATAGCCCTTACACAGCCTGGAGGTGTGTTTTGGGTCATTGTCCTGTTGAAAAACAAATAATAGTCCCACTAAGCGCAAACCAGATGGGATGGCGTATCGCTACAGAATGCTATGGTAGCCATGCTGGTTAAGCGTGCCTTGAATTGTAAATAAATTGCAGTGTCACCAACAAAGCAACCCCACACCATCACACCACCTCCGTGCTTCACGTTGGGAACCAGATTTCCACCGGTCTAATGTCCATTGCTTGTGTTTCTTGGCCCAAGGAAGTCTCTTCTTCTTATTGGTGTCCTTTAGTAATGGTTTCTTTGCAGCAGTTTGACCATGAAGGCCTGATTCAGGCAGTCTCCTCTGAACAGTTGTTGAGATGTGTCTATTACTTGAACTCTGTGAAGCATTTATTTGGGCTGCAATCTGATGTGTAGTTAATTGTCAATTTCTTTGGCAGGTAACTCTAATGAACTTATCCTCTGCAGCAGAGGTAACTGGGTCTTCCTTTCCTGTGGTGGTCCTCATGAGAGCCAGTTTCATCATAGCGTTTGATGGTTTATGTGACTGCACTTGAATAAACTTTGAAAGTTCTTAATTTTCCGAATTGGCTGATCTTTATGTCTTAAAGTAATGATGGACTGTCATTTCTCTCTTGCTTATTTGAGCTGTTCTTTCCATTAATATGGACTTGGTCTTTTACCAAATCGGGCTATCTTCTGTATACCAACCCAACCTTGTCACAACACAACTGATTGGCTCAAATGCATTAAGAAGGAAAGAGATTACACAAATGTACTTTTAAGAAGGCACACTTGTTAATTGAAATGCATTCCAGGTGACTACCTCATGAAGCTGGTTGAGAGAATGCCAAGCGTGTGCAAAGCTGTCAAAGGCAAAGGGTGGCTCCTTTGAAGAATCTAAAATAGAAAATAGGTTTTGATTTGTTTAACACTTTTTTTGGTTACTAAATGATTCCATATGTGTTATTTCATAGTTTGTCTTCACTATTATTCTACAATGTAGAAAATAGTGAATATTTTTTTAAAGCCTGGAATGAGTAGGTGTGTCCAAACTTTTGACTGGTACTGTATATATATATATATATATATATATATATATATATATATATATATATAACAAAAATATATATTTTTTTCTCTGACAATCGACAGCAATTACACTCAAGTTTGGCAAATAGATAAGTGTGTTGCGTTGTGGTTTGCCATTTATGAAAGAAATGCTGTAATATTTGGGACTGGGCGACAAAAGTTAACTCCCGCAATAGTTATTACTAATTTGTAACAGTTATAATTTTCAGTCTTATTACTTCATTGTACTGTTAGTCTCTTGAATAGACATGATTATTTCAAGTGATGCCAGTATGTTGAATGGGCCACTAAAATTAAGGCATTTACAATGTGATGACTTCTGTATCCACATTTAAATGACCACCTTGCAGATTAATTTGGGATGGTAGGCTTATTCTGCTAATGGATTATTTTATTTTTTAAGAAGGATGTTTGGAGAAGAGTTTGTAAAGAGTACTTTGTAGTTTATTGTAATTTTCCAAGTACAAATTATTTTATAAAGGAGTATGGATTTGGAAATCTGCAGATTCTATTGTTTTTCTTTTCTTTTTGAATACACATATACCATGTGTTTTAGTGAATGGGTTTGATTGAAGTGTTATATGCCTTAAGAAATGTGTTGTACATCAGTTCTACATTGGGTGAAATAGGCCATAAAGGGATCTTTCCAATAGATGGCGCTAGAGTGCACACAACCAATTCCATCAGTTGACAGTCTACCTTGCTCTGGTGTGTGCTTAAATTATTTAAAGTTTAAACATTACACACACAAGCATGTACGGGTAATTAAGTAATCTAGGCAAACCAGAACCAAATATTGCGTGAGCGCTATGTTTTCGTCCGTCACGAGAGACGTGTGACAAATGAATCTATGTTTACAGATCGGATAGTACTGTAAGGACTCTATTAAATCCGTATCGTGGAAGTTTAGCGTTACATTTAAAGGTAATGTTCCTGCATTAGTGGAGACTGCATATGTCGGCTCAATCGGAAATTACCGTTACATTTCTATTGCTTCAGCGATACAGATTTAATAGAGCCCTAGATCTAATCATGTCATATATTTCATCAACTGGTGGCACTACTGAAAATTGATTATGATACATGTGCCTGTCTGTACACAATTGATTAAATAAACACACTGTTAAGTTAGATGGGACATGGTTGGTCTGTGATACAGTAACACTATTCTTCCAGGACAGGACCTGCTATTGTTTCCCATGTGACGAGGACAACGAGGTGCACAGTAAGATCAGCCCAGCCAAATGTCTGTACTGTATTGTGACTACTGTAGTCATCCAGGCCTATGGGCAAACCGCCTGACTACTGACTCACACTGGCAAACGATGAATCTCCATCAGAAACATAAAAAGCCTATGCGTGTGCACCATGAACTGAACTATGGACATTTTGATCATTGACAGGTACAGCATTCATTATATTTTCAGAAGATGAACTCCAAAGTAATGCATGAAGAATTAAAGCCATTAAATTCTCTTAATCTTGCATTACTTTGGAGTGTATCCTCTGAAAATGTACTGAATGCTGTACCTGTCAATCCTTTTCTCCCAATCAGCTCAATTTCTCAGAACCTTTTGAATAACAACCCACAGCAAGTGAACAGATATGACATTGACCTTTAATATTAATCACAGATTTAAAAAGAAACATCTTTATTAATATACCATCAGCTTGCCTGAACTGTACACTGTCATCTTATCTGTATGGACATCCATTTTTTGTATTTTCATATTTGAATACAGCTATTCCTGAATATCATACATATATATTAAGGTTCTGTGTTTACTTCAGTGAAATAACCAGATGCTCATTTAAAACACTCCCACTGAACACATTTGTAGCGGGCCAGTGACTATTTAACCTTGGGCTAGCGGCAGTTAGTGGTGACATGACATCATGATGTTTTAAGGACGAGGGTAGCTTACAGCAGCAAATTCCTTGACATCAGCAAAAAAAAAAAACTTTCCTCTAATTTAACATTTAATTATTCCTCTGTCAGTTCTCAACTGTCTACAAATTAAGTGCCACACTGACATGTTCAAGTAGATAAAGACAATTGGATTCTGTATCGCTACTCCGTATCAGCGCTGCTGCAATGGTTTCTGGGTCCTGAGATCAAACAGGAAATGAACACGATGCTTCTTGCTCTGTCGTCATGTATACGTGGGCCAGATGGCTGGGAGAAGTGCTCTGCCAGGATAGAAACAAACACTACATCTCCCATACTGTGCTGGGACACTTTGGCCGGACTTAAGAGTCTTTGAAATATTCTTCTATGTCCCAGAACTGTGTGGCCTGATTAGTGGCAAATTCATTGACGACCAGGTGGTCCCTCTTGAAACCCGTTCCACCTGAAAGACATTTCACAAATGGTTCCTTTTAGGCAACAATCTTTCTTCTACTGTGTCTTGGAGACAACTGAAAATAAGTTACGACCATGCTTTTTTCCCCTAATGTATTTGTATAACTGGAAATACAGCATTTCATGGTTCTGGGAATAACCAATTATATACCAATACAATTTCTAGCTTTTTTCTGAGATGGCTCTGCGAATATGGTTGTTATGATCTCAAAATAGATCCTCCACTAAGTATAGCATACGGTAGTTGAGTTCAGCAGCAGTACACAACAGAAACCTGCTCTCCACTATTACAGTAGGCTCCTCTGTGTTTATCAAAGACCATACATTATAGTGGATCTCTATGGTCTCACCTCTTAAGTCCAGTACTAGTTTGTGGTTGAGATGGGAAGAGATGGTTCCGTTGTGGTTCAGGCTCCATCTCTGGTGTGTGCGTCCATGCTCCGGCCACAGGGCCACTCTGGCCCCAACTGTTGCCTTCCCCCCGATCACTGAAAGACACGCCTTACTGGCCTACAGGCAACACACACCGTGTCAATATTACACACAGATACTGCATATTACACACACACACACACATGCACAGATACTTACCATAGCATACCATAGGGAAGAGGATTGCATATTTCCCAGAATATTCCCATTCTAGTCTTGCTTAAATGTTGAGACTTTACCTTTTTCTCTCCCCTAATGCACGCACACGCACACACACACCTTGCAGCGGAGCAGCCCTCCAGTGAAGAGCCAGCGCTGGGTGTCCAGAGAGCAGGCCGGGGACAGGGTCACTCTGGCTGGGGAGGAGTCGTCCTTGACACTCTCAGAGGTCAGCAGTGAGCCCAGAGCACGGCTCTTCACCTGTACATACAGCCTGGGCTGGAGGGAGACCACACAAAAAGCACACAGTACAGACTGAATGAGGATCAACAACTTTCCAGTGGTGGGCCGTCAGGGCCTGCAAGGCCTTCTCTGCTGGCCTAAACATCATCAGAATATATATATTTTTTAAATATATTTTACCACAAATATGTATTAAATTATTCCCCAGAGTAAGAGTTATACTCTTCATTTCATAGCTTTCCTCTTGGTTGCACTGCTTCCAGCCCCAGGTTGAGATTTTGAGGGCTGGTCTTTATGTTAGATCTTTTATCCAATCATATTCAGCCATCATGTGTTGCCAGGGGTCTAAAATCTGCCCTCAGGCCTTCAGAATCAACAGTGCGGGCGCTTGTAGCTTATAGTGAATGGAAATGAAAATTTAGTGTCAACCAATCAGCTTTAGAGTTGGCTATTGTACGCCTTCTGGCTGGCTCCAGTGTTACACAGGAGCCAGCTAGCAGGCGTAGTGCGTGTACGTCTTTTGATTGGATTACCAATATTGAGAGGCAGGTCCTATGGAGATCTAGGAAACTGAATTTGATAAACGAATTAATTCGCGTACTACTAAGCTGTTTTTTCAACCCACAATGGCGGAAGGAGGAGAATATATCGATTTGGTCGAGGATATAATTATAACGCCATTCTCAAGACGAACTTTTCAAGAAAAGTTAGACATTGTAAGGAGAGGTCGCCCGACGCCACAAAGCCTGTCACAGGCGGGAAAGTGCTTCGTTCGCTCGCCACTTTCAAAGTTTCAACTACGAGCGCTGTCAATGGCTCACAGGCTCCTTGGCTCCGAGAAGCACTGCAAACTGTACTGCTGGGAATGCCTATTATTTGCAAGTGATCGATTTGGTGTTTGGAGCCACACTGGCTTTGCAAACTTGAGTTGTCTAACCAAGGCAGCAACGAGACACCAAAGTACGTCTGGGCACTAACAAGCAATGGTGCTTTTGAAAACTTTTGGGGACACCGGAGTGGATCTACAGCTCAAAGAACAAACGCGCAGGGCAACGGAGCTGCACAATGAAAAGGTGAAGGGAAATATTGAAAAGACTCATTGATTGTGTCATGTTTTTGGGTAAACACTGTTTACCCAAAAATGTCAATTTGTCAATTTCAAGGTGACGCAACGCCTGGTTATACTGCGTTTCTGTCTAAATGTATAGTTTCTAGAGCCATGGCATCATAATGAGTTGGATTAATTCGGGTGGGACTGTGTAGTACCTCACTGAAGGCCCAGGCCCCAGGCCCACGGCACGCCACTGCAACTTTCACAACATTTTATATAAACCCTAGACATGGCTGCAGGGAAACTACATTGTTCACAAAAGGGAAAAACTAACTTATAACTTAAAATAACTGAAGTGGTTACCTAGCATTGGGTGTGTAGGTTTTGCCATTTGTACTGTACTCCAACTACACTGAACAAAAATATAAAAGAAACAATTTCAAAGATTTGACTGTTACAGTTCGTATAAGGAAATCAGTCATTTGAAAAATTAATTAGGCCCTAATCTATGGATTTCACATGACTGGGAATACAGATATGCATCTGTTGGTCACAGATACCTTTAAAAAGAAAAGTAGGGGTCTGGATCAGAAAAGCAGTCAGTATCTAGTGTGACCACCATTTGCCTCATACAGCGCAATACATCTGCTTCGCATAGAGTTGATCAGGCTGTTGATTGTGGCCTGTGGAATGTTGTCCCACACCTCTTCAACGGCTGTGCGAAGTTGCTGGATATTGGCGGGAACTGGAACACACTGTCGTACACGTCGATCCAGAGCATCCCAAAAATGCTCAATGTTTGACATGTCTGGTGAGTATGCAGGCCATGGAAGAATGGCACGACAATGGGCCTCAGGATCTCGTCACGATATCTCTGTGCATTCAAATTGCCATTGATAAAATGCAATTATGTTTGTTGTCCATATCTTATGCCTGCTCATACCATAACCCCACCGCCACCATGCGGCACTCTGTTCACAACGTTGATATCAGCAAACCGCTCACCCACACGACGCCATACACGGTGTCTGCCATCTGCCCGGTACAGTTGAAACAGGGATTAATTCGTAAAGAGCACACTTCTCCAGCATACCAGTGGCCATCGAAGGTGAACATTTGCCCACTGATGTCGGTTGCGACGCCAAACTGCAGTCAGGTCAAGACCCTGGTAAGGACAATGAGCATGCAGATGCTCTTCCCTGAGACGGTTTCTAACAGTTTGTGCAGAAATTCTTCAGTTGTGCAAACCCACAGACTCATCAGCTGTCAGGGTGGCTGTTCTCAAACGATCTCGCAGTTGAAGCCAGATGTGGAGGTCCTGGGCTGGCATGGTTACACGTGGTCTGCGGTTGTGAGGCCGGTCGGACATAATGCCAAATTCTCGAAAACAACATTGGAGGCAGCTTATGGTAGAGAAATTAACATTCAATTCTGGCAACACTTCTGGTGGACATTCCTGCATTCAGCATGCCAACTGCACATGGCATTGTGTTGTGTGACAAAACTGGCCTTTTATTGTCCCCAGCACAAGGGGCACCTGTGTAATGATCATGCTGTTGAATCAGCTTCTTGATATGCCACAGCTGAACGGTGAATGGATTATCTTGGCAAAGGTGAAATGCTCACTAACAGGGATGTGAACAAATTTGTGCACAACATTTGATAGAAATAAGCTTTTTGTCCGCATGGAACATTTCTGGGATCTTTTATTTCACTTCATGAAAAATGGGACCAACACCAAAACCTTGGTGTCTTCTTTAACCCTGACCTAAACCTTGGTGTCTTATTTGACCCTGACCTAAACCTTGGTGTCTTCTTTAACCCTGACCTAAATCTTGGTGTCTTCTTTAACTCTGACCTAAATCTTGGTGTCTTATTTAACTCTGACCTAAACCTTGGTGTCTTCTTTGACTTGCTATATTGGTGTCTTCTTTGACCCTGACCTAAACCTTGGTGTCTTTAACCCTGACCTAAACCTTGGTGTCTTCTTTGACCCTGACCTAAACCTTGAGCTGCATGTAAAGAAGGTTGTCCAGTCCTGCTTTTATCATCTTAGAAATATAGCTAAAGTCAAGAATTTTATTTAATTTACTGATCTGGAGAAAGTTATATATGCTTTTATTTCCTCACATCTAGATTTCTGTAACTCTTTCTATACATGTCTCAGTCAGAAATCACTCCATCATCTACAGTAAGATCAAAATGGCACGGGCTACCAGTCACTTTTAGAATAGATTTTAAAATTGTATTAATCACGTTTAAGGCACGGCATGGTTTAGCCAATCCTATATTTCTGATATTGTATCTCCCTACGAGCCAGAACATAACCTAAGATCCTCTGGCAGGGCACTGTTGACCATTCCTAAGTCTAGGTATTTTAGGTATGTTGCGAATGCAGCAGCTACTCTTCCTGGGGTCCACACAAAACATGAAAAATAACATAATACAGATCATTAGTAGACAAGAACAGCTCAAGGACAGAACTACTTCAATTTTAAAATGGAACACGTGGCCTAGGTTGAAAACGAAGCCTAGGTTGAAAACTAAAGGAGACCATGCATTTACCATTACGGTCCCTAGACTTTGGAATGGTCTGCCAGAGGAGATCAGGCTTGCAGATTCAGTGCCTCTTTTTAAATTCCTGCAGAAGATACAGCTTTATGAAGATGATTTCAATGTATGATTTTAATTAGCTATCTTTTTTCATTCTCCTTCCTCCTGTCATTGTTTTTCGGTTAGTACTTTATTATTTTATGATGTGAAGCACTTTCTTAATTGTATTGAATAGCACTATACAAATAAAGTTATTATTATTATTACACTTTTTTTGTAGCCCCGGACAAGTTCACCTGATTCAACTCACCAAGGGTTTGATGATCAGTTGACAAGTTGAATCAGGTGTGTTTGTCCCGGGCTACAATCAGAATGTGTACTGTTGGAGGTACTCGAGGACTGGAGTTGGGAAACACTGCAGTCAGCACCACCACCACCCACATGCACAAACCCCAATGGAATGTGAACATATAGATCTAGGGCAGTGTTACTCACTATCTTTGTAAGGGGGCCACTTTGGGCTGAGCCAATCATTCAGAGGGCCGCACAGATCTGTAATTTGTTGTACTTTTTCTTCCAATATTATCAATTGAGAGCAAAATCAGAGCAATAGAGCACATGCAATTGATTTTATGTATAGCACATCACAATTATATACTGAATATACACTACCGGTCAAAAGTTTAAAACACCTACTCATTCAAGGGTTTTTCTTTATTTTGACTATTTTCTACATTGTAGAATAATAGTGAAGACATCAAAACTATGAAATAACACATATGGAATCATGTAGTAACCAAAAAAAGTGTTAAATAGCCACCATTTGCCTTGATGACAGCTTTGCACATTCTTGGCATTTTCTCAACCAGCTTCATGAGGTAGTCACCTGGAATGCATTTCAATTAACGGGTGTGCCTTCTTAAAAGTTAATTTGTAGGGGGTATGCAGAAGATAGCCCTATTTGGTAAAAGACCAAGTCCATATTATGGACCAAGCTCAAATAAGCAAAGAGATATGTCAGTCCATCATTACTTTAAGACATCCTCACTAGGGTATGTGGAACGGTAGCGTCCCACCTCGTCAACAGCCAGTGAAACTGCAGGGCGCTAAATTCAAAACAACAGAAATCCCATAATTTAAATTCCTCAAACATACAAGTATTTTACACCATTTTAAAGATACACTTGTTGTAAATCCAGCCAAAGTGTCCGAAAAAGGTTTTACTACGAAAGCACACCAAACGATTATGTTAGGTTAGAGCCAAGTCACGGAAAAACACAGCCATTTCCAGCCAAAGAGAGGAGTAACAAAAAGCAGAAATAGAGATAAAATTAATCACTAACCTTTGATGATCTTCATCAGATGACACTCATAGGACTTCATGTTACACAATACATGTATGTTTTGTTCGGTAAAGTTCATATTTATATCCAAAAATCTGAGTTTAGGCGGGACGCTACTGTCTCACTTGGCAAAAAGACAGAGAAAATGCAGACCGCCAAATTCAAATTAATTACTATAAAAATTACTATAAAAATCAAACATTAATTTCATTAAATCACACATGAAAGATACCAAATTAAAGCTACACTGGTTGTGAATCCAGCCAACATGTCAGAATTCAAATAGGCTTTTCGGCGAAAGCAAACGATGCTATTATCTGAGGATAGCACCATTGTAAACAAAGAGAGAGAAGCATATTTCAACCCTGCAGGCGCGACACAAAACGCAGAAATAAAAATATAATTCATGCCTTACCTTTGACGAGCTTCTGTTGTTGGCACTCCAATATGTCCCATAAACATCACAAATGGTCCTTTTGTTCGATTAATTCCGTCGATATATATACAAAATGTCCACTTATTTGGCGCGTTTGATCCAGAAAAACACCGGTTCCAACTTGTGAAACATGACTACAAAATATCTCAAAGGTTACCTGTAAACTTAGCCAAAAAATGTCAAACTACTTTTGTAATACAACTTTAGGTATTTTTTAACGTAAATAATTTATCAAATTGAAGACGGGATGATCTGTGTTCAATACAGGATTAAAACCAACTTTAGCTAGCTTTCTGGTCATGCGCTTCTAACAAACAGGACACTTCGAGTGACCCTCCTTCAAGATGGCCGTACTTCTTCATTACACAAAGGAATAACCTCAACCAATTTCTAAACTGTTGACATCCAGTGGAAGCGGTAGGAACTGCAAGAAGGTCCCTTAGAAATCTGGTTTCCCAATGAAAACCCATTGAAAAGAGAGTGACCTCAAAAAGAAAAAGTCTGAATGGTTTGTCCTCGGGGTTTCGCCTGCTAAATAAGTTCTGTTATACTCACAGACATGATTCAAACAGTTTTAGAATCTTCAGAGTGTTTTCTATCCAAATCTACTAATAATATGCATATCTTATCTTCTGGGGATGAGTAGCTGGCAGTTTAATTTGGGCATGCTTTTCATCCAAAATTCTGAATGCTGCCCCCTAACCAAGATAAGTTAAGACATGAAGGTCAGTCAATATGGAAAATTTCAAGAACTTTGAAAGTTTCTTCAAGTGCAGTCACAAAAACCATCAAGCGTTATGATGAAAGCACATACCACTGCATTTAATCATGGCAAGGCAACTGGGAATATGGCCGAATACAAACAGTCTAGTTATTCCCTCCGTAAGGCAATCAAATAAGCAAAGTGTCAGTATAGAGAAAGTGGAGTCACAATTCAACGGCTCAAACACGAGACTTATGTGGCAGGGTCTACAGACAATCACGGATTTCAAAAAGAAAACCAGCTCTGTCGCAGACATCAAAGTCTTGCTTCCAGACAAATTAAACAACTTCTTTGCAAGCTTTGAGGCAAACACAGTGCCACCAACGCGGCCGGCTACCAAAGACTGTGGGCTCTTCTTCTCCGTGGCCGACGTGAGTAAAACATGTTAACGTGTTAACCCTAGCAAGGCTGCCGGCCCAGAGCCCCATAGCACTCACTTCTGTCATCATGAAGTGCTTTGAGAGACGAGTCAAGGATTATATCACCTCCACCCTACCTGTCACCCTAGACCCACTTCAATTTGCTTACCGCCCCAATAGGTCCACAGACGATGCAATCGCCATCACACTGCCCTATCCCATCTGGACAAGAGGAATACCTATGTAAGAATGCTGTTCATTGACTACAGCTCAGCATTTTTTAAATATTTTTTTAATTTCACCTTTATTTAACCAGGTAGGCTAGTTGAGAACAAGTTCTCATTTACAACTGCGACCTGGCCAAGATAAAGCAAAGCAGTGTGACACAAACAACAACACAGAGTTACACATGGAAAGAACAAACATACAGTCAATAATATAATAGAACAAGTCTATATAGAGGCAATAAATAGGCCATAGTGGCAAAATAATTACAATATAGCAATTAAACACTGGACTGATAGATCACACTCAGCAGAAGATGAGTGTGCAAGTAGATATACTGGGGTGCAAAGGAGCAAAATAAATCAAATAAATAACAGTATGGGGATGAGGTAGTTGGATGAGCTATTTACAGATGGGCTATGTACAGGTGCAGTGATCTGTGAGCTACTCTGACAGCTGGTGCTTAAAGTTAGTGAGGGAGATATGAGTCTCCAGCTTCAGTGATTTTTGCAGTTTGTTCCAGTCATTGGCAGCAGAGAACTGGAAGGAAAGGCGGCCAAAGTAGGAATTGGCTTTGGGGATGACCAGTGAAATATACCTGCTGGACCGCGTGCTACGAGTGGGTGCTGCTATGGTGACCAGTGAGCTGAGATAAGGCGGGGCTTTACCTAGCAAAGACTTAGAGATGACCTGGACCCAGTGGATTTGGCGACGAATATGTAGTGAGGGCCAGCTGACGAGAGCATACAGGTCGCAGTGGTGGGTGGTATATGGGGCTTTGGTGCCAAAACGGATGGCACTGTGATAGACTGCATCCAATTTGCTGAGTAGAGTGTTGGAGGCTATTTTGTAAATGACATTGCCGAAGTCAAGGATTGGTAGGATAGTCAGTTTTACGAAGGTATGTTTGGCAGCATGAGTGAAGGATGCTTTGTTGTGAAATAGGAAGCCGATTCTAGATTTAATTCTGGATTGGAGATGCTTAACCTGTTTGGGCTAGGGGGCAGCATTTTCACGTTTGGATGAAAAGCGTGCCCAGAGTAAACTGCCTGCTACTCAGTCCCAGTTGCTAATATATGCATATTATTAGTAGATTTGGATAGAAAACACTCTGAAGTTTCTAAAACTGTTTGAATGATGTCTGTGAGTATAACATAACTCATATGGCAGGCGAAAACCTGAGAAAAATCCAACCAGGAAGTGGGATATCTGAGGTTTGTAGTTTTTCAACTCTTGGCCTGTCAAATACACAGTGTCTATGGGGTCATATTGTACTTCCTAAGGCTTCCACTAGATGTCAACAGTCTTTAGAACTTTGTTTGATGCTTCTACTGATAAGTGGGGGCGAATGAGAGGTGATTGGGTAAGGTCTCTCCCAGAGTGCCATGAGCTGACCATGCGCATTCACGTGAGAGTTAACTTGAGTTCCATTGCATTTCTGAAGACAAAGGAATTCTCCGGTTTGAACATTATTGAAGATGTATGTTAAAAACATCTTAAAGATTGATTCTATACTTCATTTGACATGTTTCTACGGACTGTAACGGAACCTTTTGACTTTTTGTCTGCACCTAGTCATCGCGCGTCATGAATTTGGATTACTGGGCTAAACGCGCGAACAAAAAGGAGGTATTTGGACATAAAGATGAACTTTATCGAACAAATCAAACATTTATTGTGGAACTGGGATTCCTGGGAGTGCATTCTGATGAAGATCATCAAAGGTAAGTGAATATTTATAATGCTATTTCTGACTTCTGTTGACTCCAACATGGCGGATATCTGTTTGGCTTGATTTATTGTCTGAGTGCCGTACTCAGATTATTGCATGGTTTGCTTTTTCCGTAAAGTTTTTTTGAAATCTGACACAGCGGTTGCATTAAGGAGAAGTATATCTTTAATTCTGTGAATAACACTTGTATCATTTATCAATGTTTATTATGAGTATTTCTGTAAATTGATGTGGCTCTGTGCAAATTCACGGGATGTTTTGGAGGCAAAGCCAAATGTAAACTGAGGTTTTTGGATATAAATATGAACTTGATCGAACAAAACATATATGTATTGTGCGACATGTTGTCCCGGGAGTGTCATCTGATGAAGAATATCAAAGGTTAGTGATTCATTTTATCTCTTTTTCTGCTTTCTGTGACTCCTCTCTTTGGTTGGAAAATGGCTGTATGCTTTCTGTGACTAGTTGCTGACCTAACATAATGATATGTTCTGCCGAAAAGCCTATTTGAAATCGGACACCGTGGTTGGATTAACGAGAAGTTTATCTTTAAAATGGTGTCTAATACTTGTATGTTTGAGAAATTTGAATTATGAGATTTCTGTTGATTGAATTTGGCGCAATTTCATTGGCTGTTGGCGCTAGCGGAACCCCGTTCCCAGACAGGTTAATGTGCGTCTGGAAGGAGAGTTTACAGTCTAACCAGACACCTAGGTATTTGTAGTTGTCCACATATTCTAAGTCAGAACCGTCCATAGTGATGCTGGACGGGCGGGCAGGTGTGGGCAGCGATCGGTTGAAGAGCATGCATTTAGTTTTACTTGCATTTAAGAGCAGTTGGAGGCCACGGAAGGTGAGTTATATGGCATTGAAGCTCGTCTGGAGGTTAGTTAACACAGTGTCCAAAGAAGGGCCAGAAGTATACAGAATGGTGTTGTCTGCATAGAGGTGGATCAGAGAATCACCAGCAGCAAGAGCGACATCATTGGTGTATACAGAGAAAAGAGTCGGCCCGAGAATTGAACCCTGTGGCACCCCCATAGAGACTGCCAGAGGTCCGGACAACAGGCCCTCCGATTTGACACACTGAACTCTGTCTGAGAAGTAGTTGTTTAACCAGGCGAGGCAGTCATTTGAGAAACCAAGGCTGTTGAGTCTGCGGATAAGAATGTGGTGATTGACAGAGTCAAAAGCTTTGGCCAGGTCTATGAATACAGCTGCACAGTGTTGTCTCTTATCGATGGCGGTTATGATATCGTTTAGGACCTTGAGCGTGGCTGAGGTGCACCCATGACCAGCTCAGAAACCAGACTGCATAGCGGAGAAGGTACGGTGGGATTCGAAATGTTCGGTGATCTGTTTGTTAACTTGGCTTTCGAAGACCTTAGAAAGGCAGGGTAGATATAGGTCTGTAGCAGTTTGGGTCTAGAGTGTCTCCCCCTTTGAAGAGGGGGATGACCGCGGCAGCTTTCCAATCTTTGGGGATCTCAGTCGATTCGAAAGAGAGGTTGAATAGGCTAGTAATAGGGGTTGCAACAATTTCGGCGGATAATTTTAGAAAGAGAGGGTCCAGATTGTCTAGCCCAGCTGATTTGTAGGGGTCCAGATTTTGCAGCATTCAACACCATAGTACCCTCCAAACTCATCATTAAGCTTGAGGCCCTGGGTCTTGACCCCGCCCTGTGCAACTGGGTCCTGGACTTCCTCACGGACCACCCCCAGGTGGTGAAGGTAGGAAACAACATCTCCACTCCGCTGATCCTCAACACTGGGGCCCCACAAGAGTGCGTTCTCAGCCCCCTCATGTACTCCCTGTTCACCCATGACTGCGTGGCCATGCACGCCTACAACTCAATCATCAAGTTTGCATCCTGTCGGGCTGTATCCCCGCCTGGTACGGCAACTGCACCGCCCATAACCGTAGGGCTCTACAGAGGGTGGTGCGGTCTGCACAACGCATCACTGGGGGCAAACTACCTGCCCTCCAGGACACCTGCAACACCCGATGTCACAGGAAGGCAAAAAAGATCAAGGACAATAACCGCCAGAGCCACTGCCTGTTCACCCTGCTTCTATCCAGGCGAGGTCTGTACAGGTGCATCAAAGCTGGGACAGAGAGAATGAAAAACAGCTTCTATCCCAAGGCCATCAGAATGTTAAACAGTCATCACTAGCACAGAGAGGCGACTGCCTACCTACAGACTTGATATCATTGGCCACTTTAATATATGGAACACTAGTCACTTTAATAATGCCACTTGAATAATGTTTACATATCTCGCATTACTTATCTCATATGTATATACTGTATACTGTATCCTACACTATCTATTCTATCTATAGTATCTCAGCCGCTCTGTCACTGATCATCCATATATTTTATAATATATATTCTTATCCCATTCCTTTACTAGATTGTGTGTATTAGGTTTTGTTTTGAAATGGTTTGATATTACCTGTTAGATACTGCTGCACTGTTGGATCTAGAAACATAAGCATTTCGCTACACTCGCAATAACATCTGCTCACCATGTGTATGTGACCAGTAAAATTTGATTTGATGAAACTGGATCTCGTGAGAACCGCCACAAGAATTGAAAATTCAGAGAGTTACCTCTGCTGCAGAGGATAAGTTCATTAGAGTTACCAGCCTCAGATATTTCAAATTGCTGCAAAGAAACAACTACTAAAGGACACCAATAAGAAGAAGAGACTTGCTTGGGCTAAGAAACACGAGCAATGGACATTAGACCGGTGGAAATTTGTCCTTTGGTCTGGAGTCCAAATTGGAGATTTTTGGTTACAACGGCCATGTCTTTGTGAGACGCGGTGTGGGTGAACGGATGATCTCCACATTTGTATTTCCCACCGTAAAGCATGGAGGAGGTGTGATGGTGTGGGAGTGCTTTTCTGGTGACACTGTCTGTGATTTATTTAGAATTAGAGGCACGCTTAACCAGCATGGCTACCACAGCATTCTGCAGCGATATGCCATCCCAACTGGTTTGGGCTTAGTGGGACAACAATTGTTTTTCAACAGGACAATGACCCAAAACACACCTCCAGGCTGTGTAAGGGCTATTTGACCAAGAAGGAGAGTGATGGAGTGCTGCATCAGATGACCTGGCCTCCACTATCCCCCGACCTCAACCAAATTGAGATGATTTGGGATGAGTCGGACCGCAGAGTGAAGGAAAAGCAGCCAACAAGTGCTCAGCATTTGTGGGAACTCCATCAAGACTGTTGGAAAAGCATTCCATGTGAAGCTGGTTGAGAAAATCTCAAGAGTGTGCAAAGCTGTCATCAAGGCAAAGGGTGGCTATTTGAAGAATCTCAAATAAAAAATATGTTTTGATTTGTTGAACACATTTTTGGTTACTACATGATTCCATGTGTTATTTCAAAGTTTTGATGTCTTCACTATTATTCTACAATGTAGAAAATAGTAAAAAATAAAGAAAAACCTTGGAATGAGGAATCAGCAAAAAAAAACTTGGAATGAGGAATCAGCAAAAAAAGAAATGTCCTCTCACTGTCAACTGCGTTTATTTTCAGCAAACTTAACATGTGTAAATATTTGTATGAACATAACAAGATTCAACAACTGAGACATAAACTGAACAAGTTCCACAGACATGTGACTAACAGAAATGGAATAATGTGTCCCTGAACAAAGGGGGGGTCAAAGTCAAAAGTAACAGTCAGTATCTGGTGTGGCCACCAGCTGCATTAAGTACTGCAGTGCATCTCCTCCTCATGGACTGCACCAGATTTGCCAGTTCTTGCTGTGAGATGCTACCCCACTCTTCCATCAAGGCACCTGCAAGTTCCCTGACATTTCTGGGGGGAATGGCCCTAGCCCTCACCCTCCGATCCAACAGATCACAGACGTGTTCAATGGGATTGAGATCCGGGCTCTTCGCTGGCCATGGCAGAACACTGACATTCCTGTCTTGCAGGAAATCACGCACAGAACGAGCAGTATGGCTGCTGGCATTGTCGTACTGGAGGGTCATGTCAGGATGAGCCTGCAGGAAGGGTACCACATGAGGGAGGAGGATGTCTTCCCTGTAATGCATAGCATTGAGATTGCCTGCAGTGACAACAAGCTCAGTCAGATGATGCTGTGACACTCCACCCCAGACCATGACGGACCCTCCACCTCCAAATCGATCCCGGTACAGAGTACAGGCCTCAGTGTAACGCTCATTCCTTCAACGATAAATGCAAATCCGACCATCACCCCTGGTGAGACAAAACTGCGACTCGTCAGTGAAGAGCACTTTTTGCCAGTCCTGTCTGGTCCAGCGACGGTGGTTTTGTGCCCATAGGCGACGTTGTTGCCGGTGATGTCTGGTGAGGACCTGCCTTACAACAGGCCTACAAGCCCTAAGTCCAGCCTCTCTCAGCCTATTGCAGACAGTCTGAGCACTGATGGAGGGATTGTGCGTTCCTGGTGTAACTCTGGCAGTTGTTTTTGCCATCCTGTACCTGTCCCGCAAGTGTGATGTTCGGATGTACCGATTCTGTGCAGGTGTTGTTAAACGTGGTCTGCCACTGCGAGGACGATCAGCTGTCCGTCCTGTCTTCCTGTAGCGCTGTCTTTGGCGTCTCACAGTACGGACATTGCAATTTATTGTCCTGGCCACATCTGCAGTCCTCATGCCTCCTTGCAGCATGCCTAAGGCACGTTCACGCAGATGAGCAGGGACCCTGGGCATCTTTCTTTTGGTGTTTTTCAGAGTCAGTAGAAAGGCCTCTTTAGTGTCCTAAGTTTTCATAACTGTGACCTTAATTGCCTACCATCTGTAAACTGTTAGTGTCTTAACGACCGTTCCACAGGTGCATGTTCATTAATTGTTTATGATTCATTGAACAAGCATGGGAAACAGTGTTTAAACCCTTTACAATGAAGATCTGTGAAGTTGTTTGAATTTTTACGAATTATCTTTGAAAGACAGGGTCCTGAAAAAGGGACGTTTCTTTTTTTTGCTGAGTTTATATATATTTTTTTTTACAAATGTTAGCATTTTTCTTCCACTTTGACATTAGAGTATTTTGTGTAGATCATTGACAAAAAAAACACAATTAAATCCATTTTAATCCCACTTTGTAACAATAAAATGTGGAAAAAGTAAAGGGGTGTGAATACTTTCTGAAGGCACTGTAGGTTCGAATCTCACTGACGCTGTGCCACAGTAAAAAATACATCTGTTTGCATGATTAATGCCTATACAAATAAATTTTCCTGTGTCCTATATGTGTTTGGATTTCAAAACAGTTAACCCAAACTAAGTTCGCAGTGTTATTAAAAGTCTTATTGAAACATTCACTGAAAGTTTTAAGGAAGTTATTCCAAAACCTCAAAATAACCTATAATTTTCATTCACAAAATGTTAATAAAACTTCCCAGGAAAACTTTCAGGGAACTACAGTAAAATGTTCTCAGAAAATCCCTGCTGCATAAAAATGCATGTTCTCAGAACAGGCAACATTTTCACTTCCATTCTCAGAACGTTTAAAAAACCTTCAGTTTTACAGATCAGGAAACATATAGCTTTTTCCCAGAACCAATGGGAAATGAAAAACATACCCACAACTTCCAAAGAACCAAATGTACTAGATGGGAAATGATACTTAGAGTGATTAGAGTGATTGTCAATTTTGTGTGTGTGTTTTACCTGTTTGAGGGGCCGTAAGGAGCCAATGGTGTCCCAGCCACTGTGCTCTCCCCACACAGGAAGCTCCCCTGGCTGCAGCAGCATCTGACAGCCCTTATAGTTACTGTATTCATACACCACCCACCTGCCAAAGACACACACATTCAGCTGAAACAGGGCCATATTCATTACGGCGCAACGCAGAGAAACATCTTAAAACAGAAAACAAAAATTAGCCTTCTTATTGGACAAGTTCAGGTAGTATCAGGTAGTACCTCCCTGTGTCACTTGTTTTCTTACTGAACATGACACATGTCTGAGGCCAAAGAAACCTAAGTTCCTTCTCTATGTAGAGTGTCTGGCAGTAATGTTAGCTGTTCAGTGACATAAGAGATGACAGGCTATCTCTCTACTCACAGTCCACTGTGGACCTGCAGAGACTGGGTGAAGAAGTCCTTCATGTGCTCTGTGGGTGTCACAACAACCATCTTGAGGCCCTCAAAGGAACCCAGGGAAAACAGGCTGATGGACGGGTCGGAGAAACTCTACAGAGGTAACAGGAAGGGAAGGGAGCCATCTTAGATGAGAATGCCATTGGATTTACTTTATTTATGTTCTGTCCTTTTTCAATAAGTGCCTGTATTGAACTATATTAGGGCAAAATACACAATACATCCTTTATACCTATATTTGTAAAGCAGTCCACACCCTTTGGCTGGAGTCATACTAAGACTAGGACAAAAGTAGGACATTATGGGGAAAAGGTTGTCATTTGTGACGCTCCAATGGTGGCTGAACGGAAACTACATTAATCTACACTACATTACCAAAAGTATATGGACACCGGCTTGTCGTATATCTCATTCCAAAATCATGGGCATTAATATGGAGTTGCCCCCCCCACCCCCCTTTTGCTGCTAGAACAGCCTCCACTCTTCTGGGAAGGCTTTCCACTAGATGTTGGAACATTGCTGCGGGGACTTGCTACCATTCAGCCACAAGAGCATTAGTGAGGTCGGGCACTGATGTTGAGCGATTAGGCCTGGCTCGCAGTCTGCGTTCCAATTCATCCCAAAGGTGTTTGATGGGATTGAGGTCAAGACTCTGTGCAGGCCAGTCAAGTTCTTCCACACTGATCTCAACAAACCATTTCTGTATGGACCTCGCTTTGTGCATGGGGCATTGTCATGCTGAAATAGGAAAGAGCCGTACGTACCAAAACTGTTGCCACAAAGTTGGAAGCACAGAATCATCTATGTCATTGTGTGCTGTACCGTTAAGATTTCCCTTCACTGGAACTAAGGGGCCTAGCTCGAACCATGAAAAACAGCCCCAGACCATTATTTGTCCTCCACCAAACTTTACAGTGGGCACTATGCATTGGAGCAGGTAGCGTTCTCCTGGAAATGTGGCATCCTTTGACGGTGCTACTTTGAAAGTCACTGAGCTCTTCAGTAAGGCCATTCAACTGACAATGTTTGTCTATGGAGATTGCATGGCTGTGTGCTCGATTTGATATACCTGTCAGCAATGGGTGTGGCTGAAATAGCAGAATCCACTAATTTGAAGGAGTGTTCACATACTTTTGTATATATAGTGTATTTATCACCATCTATTTATCATGGCATATAATACTGTTAAAACTGAATGTGTGCTCACATGTCTCATCTAGCTTGTTGTGCTACCTAAAGATAGCAGTAAATGGGCTGAGGTCATGCCAGGTACACTCACATAGGGAATGGGCCTCAGTGATCTGACAGAAGTGGCCACACAGCCACAGGAAATGAGGTCGGGATAAAGGCCCTCTCCCAGGACGTACTGGTTTCCACAGCAACCCTCCTCATCAAAAAGCAGCCAGCTGGACGGGGCAAGAAGAGCAGTGAGCGTAAGACAATAAGCATCACAGACATTGTTCAATGCCTCCTATGGCAACTACAATTAAAGATACACTGTGGCATACCTACAGTAGAATACTGACAATCCATAATTAGCAACCTATAAGTAAAAATTTGCATTGACCCTTAATAATAACTGTTTGGATTTATATAACATAATCGTAAAAGGGGACATAACTCCACCTCTAGCATCAATACAGATCAAATAGTAGTCCTCCAGTACTCACCTTCCCCTGATGACTCTGAAGGACATGGGGGAGGCAGAGCCACAGTGCCCTGCCTCACCCTCGTACCCTTCACTCACTCCCCTGTAGTGGGGCTGGCTGTAGGCCCACAGCTGGAGACACAAAAGTACAACTTAGTACACACTTCACGGCTGGGTATCAATTCTCAGATAGCCTCTTTCCCTAGTCTCTTTTTTACAGGTGAAAATAATGTTGTGTAATGATATATACATACCATGAACTTTGGTTCTCTGGTGCCATAAAGGTCCTGCTGTAATAATAAAAGTGTTTTGACATATTTTCCCAAGTCATATTTTCCAACATCTATACCATATATTTTCAGAGAGCCACAGAGCTACAAAGAAGAGACATAGGAGGGATTTCATCTGCATGTCACGCCTTTGTCACTCTTATGTCAGTCTTATGATCTATTCATCTAATAGGCTACGATATGGAGCTCACCAATCGTATGGGTCGGATAGACTTGGCTGCTACATGGTTGCCACACCAGTGCAGAGTGGCAGGATGTTTGCCTTTCTCCAGTATGCACTGCTCTCCACTGAAGCATTTCTCGCTGTACACCACCCATCTGAAACACAGACCAGCCCAGAGACCATCAGCACCACAGAGGCACAGTGAATAGTGAATAACAAAGTCATGTGAAACTATGTGAACTTTAGTTTGTTGGGATTAGGGTTTCAAAGGGAGGGTATATTATGGAAAACTACCAGAATTTTGGTAACTTTCAAGTTTCTTTTGAATTTTAACAGATGACATCTAGTGGCCTCTTTGGGTACTTAAACCATCAACTTAGTGAATATCATTGGGGTTTAATATGAGGGTTTCAGCATGAAATATCCTTTATATATTTTTTAAAACACTTATTTATTTGACTATATCTTTGTTGTAAATGTTTTGGTGCCAAACTGGTGGCTGTGGTGAAAAAAGTCAATAGTTGGAAGAGATGCAGAGTTAATTTAAAATAATACCTTTGTTGATTAGATACTTTTTTAATTCATTATCTTTAACAATATGGTCTATCCACTAGAAACTAATGGACAATATGGACAAATATTAAAAAAATTAGTACTATATGAATACAAGTTATTCAAGATAAAATTACCAAAGTTACCATAGATTACCTGTTAATTACTAAAATTACAGACGTTTCTGGTAACTTTGGTAAATGAATGGTAGCTTTGCAATAATAGGTGGGATGCACCTCTATTAAGATGTTATTATAACTGGTCTTCTGCAAAGTTGTGGTGATTTCCATTTAACCCTTTACACTCGTGGGAATTGGCCTATATGGAATTGGCCTATATTTCTTACAGAAGAAATATGAAAAGCATATGCATAAACATTGTAGCAATTGAAAGGGAACAGTTTGGAGATCATGGGAAAATTATTAGACCAAAGTTGAGGACAACAGTTCACCTGACAAGACAGAATGCAAACATTACATTGCTGATTTATGTGCATTTTACATTTACTGTAATTTTCGCAGCATTTGTTGTTAACAAAATCTGAAAACACTCTGTATACATTCAGTAACATCATAAGAATATTCGTGGGAAATTTGGGGTAGGTGCAACATAAGACAAAAAAAATACAAGGTTTGAGTGAGAGGACTAACTGGTGTCTCCAAGTGAATACACACCTCTCCAAAGTGTGCACAGTTCCTATGAAATTTTAATGCAGTTTTATGACAAAGAAGTCTTCAGCTATAAGGTGTTTTTGTGAGCTCTCCTAGCTGTGCTGTTGAGGAACTAAAACAAGCACACTTATAGTTGTTTTGTTTGGAACACAACCCTGCATCCCCGCCATCACACAATTACTATTGCTGTTAACGCAATCCAAAACGTCCCATTTTAAATCTCAATCTGGGTCAGGTGGGCAACATTTGAATGCTTGTTCTATTGCCAACATGACTAGCTATGTTATAAAATACGACCTTACAGTGTTAGGTTTCACAAGGCAAATCAGAGAAATAGATGGTAATTTTGGTGTGCATAGAAAGGAGACATGAATGCATTCAGGTGCATGTTCTGCTGCTAATTTTCCACACAATCAACAAACATTGTCTCATTCAGTTCAGAACAACCCAGGGTATGAACCTATGTCATCTTGTAACTGTACATCAAACATAGTGATCATAAACTTTGACACTGTACACTGAGTGTACAAAAAAGAAATAGACCGATCAGATGAATCCAGGCTATTACTATGATCCCTTATTGATGTCACTTGTTTAATCCACTTCAATCAGTGTAGATGAAGGGAAGGAGACAGGTTAAAGAATAATTTTTAAGCCTTGAGACATGGATTGTGTATGTGTGCCATTCAGTGGACGAATGGGCAAGACAAAATATTTAAGTGCCATTGAATGGGGTATGGTAGTAGTGTGTCAAGAATAGCAACGCTGCTGGGTTTTTCACGCTCAACAGTTTCCTTTGTGTATCAAGAATGGTCCACCACCCAAAGGACATCCAGCCAACTTGACACAACGGTGAGAAGCATTGGAGTCAACATGGGCCAGCATCCCTGTGGAACGCTTTCGAAGCCTTGTAGAGTCCATGCCCTGACAATTTGAGGCTGTTCTGAGGGCAAAAGGGGGTGCAACTCAATATTAGGAAGGTGTTCCTAATGTTTTGTACACTCAGTGTATATGACATGAGTTTTCTGATTTGGAAATGTGAAGTGCACATTTGGACTCACGGGTGTTTGGCTTCCTTTTATGACATCAAAGCTGTATTTATTATAATCCTCAACATCTCATCTTTCAAAATACATTGAGTCCTCTTCATTTACAGCATTTCCCTAACTCAGACATGTGCAAAAGTTTCCCAATTAGCGAGAGGGTAGCGGGCAACTTCTTGTCGCATGCGGTGCTCAAGTTCAGAACGGCTGTCAGTCAAACCCCATACAGAACTGTGAAGCTCAGAGTTCCTGAATTGACCCCAACCTTGGTCCTCTAATTGATACTCACACTCCACTCTCCACACAGAAGGTGGTGGTCTTTTCAGTGGCTCCATCCTTCTCCAGATCAGGGACGTCCAGATCCAAAATGTCCCTTCTCCCGGCTCCAGGAGAGCCACTTTCCTCCTGCAGTGAGACTGAAGGCTCTATGAAGTCCTAACAATGGGAACCATGCAGAAGAGCTCACTGAGTAAGACTGCTTTATAAAATAGCTACAACAACTCTGACACTAATGTAGCCTAGTGCAAAAACAGAGCTTACATGAAGAAATGTGGGCTGGTTAACTGTATAGAAACTAGCACCACTGTACAAACCACTTTTATCCAAATCCTATGAAGTTTCCCTTTCTCTTGTTCTTTCATGTTCAAGTAGCCTAAAACTGAAAAACTCTACAAGCTGCATTTACATAGCTGCTGCATTTACATAGCTGCTGCATTTACATAGCTGCTGCATTTACATAGCTGCTGCATTTACATAGCTGCTGCATTTAGCTCAGGTAGTTCATTCCGTAAGCACTATCCGTAGTGGGAGCTTTACAGAATGGCTGCTGGTGGCTGGTGATTACACAACAGTGTATAGTTGATCAAAAGAGTGGTGCTGCTAACAGCCAGAGGGCACTAGGGGTGGAGGAAACTGGAATGCTAATGAACCTGTGGTATGGTAGACAGTTAGCAATTAACTCTACCTGTTTAATCCTATTAGAAGCGTAGCCTAGCCAGGAGTTCGCTGTTAGAGCATTTCTACTAGCTAGTGCTTCTGACTGATATCAGGAGGCTAAAATAGACACTTAGACAGTGGTGAGGTGATGGAAAGGGAGTGGAATGGAGGTCTGCTGGGTGTCAACTGGGTCATACCGATGGTTAATATAAAACATTTGGCCTGGTTTCAGACAAATGACTCTGCCAAGCACACACACACACACACGCAGGCACACTCACAGACCGCAACACATTTCATTGACTTCCCTCATTCTTTCAAATCAAGAGTACGCTTTCAGGATTTGCACAGGTACACATTCCCACATAGGCCACATATAAGTGAATACACTGTAAATAACCATATTATTAAAATCCCGTTACTTACTGCCTGTAAGAAACGGAAAGAAAGCAGCAGAGGGTGATCGGCTCCACCCAGATCTGCACAGTCACTGTATTCTCCCTCCTCCAGTAAATACTGCCGTCCTGTGAAGTCCTCTCCAGTGTAGCCCACCCATCTGTCAAACACAAAGGTCACAGGTCAAACCACAGCTAAATACTCCTACTACTACTCACACTTATACCAACACAGCTTGAATAGGAGCCTGGGTGTCAATGATATGTTGGTGCTGATAACAGTGTCTTAGCGGTGCCACTTGAGTTAGTGCTAAGGAATGTTTGATTGATTTATTGTTTGATTGATTGTGATTGTTTGGGTTTTTTGTGGTGTTACAATTGAAATGTTATCAGATGTCAGGCGTACCAACCCTCTCTGTAACCAAACACCACACCAAAGCATGCGTGCGTGCGCACACGCACCCACACACACACACACACACACACACACACACACACACACACACACACACACACACACACACACACACACACACACACACACACACACACACACACACACACACACACACACACCCACAACCACAACCACACACACACACTTCCTGTTCTACTTGGCATATGTTTGCACAGGGAGGTGAGCTACATTTGCTCCATATGACAGTAGAGGTAGCATTCCTGAGGAATCACATGACCAGTAGATTGTGAAACTGTTTGCAGCAGAATGACACACCTTGTAAAAACCTCAGTAGAGGTAGCATTCCAGAGTAAGTATGCAGCTTGGCATGAATGCACTTCCTTTCTCCCTCCCTAACTCTGTCCCTCACTCACTCACAAAACACAAATGCATGTGAATTCCCAAACAAACCGAACCTTATTTTCTCCATACAAATTGGAATGACATTTAACTAAGATGTTCATTAATCTGAGTCTATGAGTGAGAGTCCTCATCTGTCTCCATCAGCTGTGGATGACAGGCAGGCGCAGACAGGAGGGAGGGCATTGACATGGACTCACACTCCACCAATGACCCGTAGCGACGACGCCCCCTTCAGCCCAGCCACAGCTCCCAGACTGGGGGTGTGGCCTCCCAGCTCTCTGCCCCGCCCCTGGAAGAGGGGCTGCTCGAACACCAACATCTAAAAAAAAAAAACACACAAACAAAAAACTATATCTCATGCACTTTCTAAATTAATTTACTTTCATTATCATTAATCATCATTGTGCAAATTGAAGTGATTATTTAACTGTATGAGATCGGCTGTTTACTGCAGGGGATAGTGGTTTATGCTGTACTTTCAATATTGATAATGTCTTACCTTAGGATCCAGAGGTCTCCTCACTCTGAGCCCACTCTGTCAGAAAGACACAGAACATAATGAAACCAAACCTTGATGAAAATGAGGCCCAGACGTATATATTTCTGAGACTTTGAGACATAGCCCATTAAATTTAAGAAATCCTATGGGCCAATTTGAAAATCGAATATAAACTCCTTTCCTGAGTGTACAGCATTGAAATGTAATTGGGCCCAAACCCGACCACAACCAAGCAGTGTCAGCCACCTCAGTGATGCCACCGTGGTGAACCCTTACCATTCTGAGGGGTCTCAGTGACCTCACAGTGGTGACCTGGGGATGACCAACGCCAGGTGTTGTGGAGCCGCCTGCTTCCATAACCGCATAGTTCCCATGGAAACCAGGGCTACAGTAGGCAAGCCAACTAAGGTGGAAAAACAAGACAAAGGCATTATCAATGAGAGGCCCAGGTAATCTAATCTCAATTGTTTGCTAAGCAGACTCTTGTGTTACAAGCATCGGGCGTCGCTGATATTGTTTTTAATTTACAGGTAAACATTGTCTATTCATGTGGCACCACATTTATGGAGGCTGCTCAGTTCATTGCTTTCTGCATGAAATGTATGCATGGTTGAATGCCTGATCAAACACAAATACTTTGTCCACAGTCATACTGTCAGTGTCACTAATCTCCACTACAATAGAAACCACTCATCTTCTCTGTGAGAAGAAAAATATTTTATTGAAAACCTGTTACTATGGAACAACAAAGGAAAATCCCTAACGGAAAAACAATCTTTTTCCACACAAAATTTAAGTCACAGTACAGATGACTCGCTTGCTCTTTCTCTTCGCCAATGACACGAGTGTGTGTTCAGTCTTCAGTCTGTTGCGTGTAGAATATCCTAGCCTATTCTTTGATGATAGGCAAGACATTGCAAGACATTGCAAGCCAATAAATTGCGAGATCCAGCTTTTGATTGTAGACAGATGGGCCTAATGCACGGTTCTGACTGTCTGTGGCCCTCCCCTCTCTCTCCTTTCCTCACTAGCTCGCTATGAAAGATGCAAGTGTTTGTGTTTTCGAAAGTACAGAAACAAATCAGTCTCCTCCTGTAACGATTCTCGTTGGTGGAAGGAGAGGAGGACCAAAATGCAGCGTGGTAAGT
Source organism: Salvelinus namaycush (assembly GCF_016432855.1). Taxonomy (NCBI): domain Eukaryota; kingdom Metazoa; phylum Chordata; class Actinopteri; order Salmoniformes; family Salmonidae; genus Salvelinus; species Salvelinus namaycush. The sequence goes on from NC_052318.1 coordinate 22,732,214, forward strand.
GTTCGTCATATTTTAATTTCAAACTGAACACTACACAAAATAACAACGATAAGAAAAACGAAACAGTTCTGTAAGGTGAACAGACACTAGACAGAAAATAAACACCCACAACCCATAGTGGGAAAACAGGCTACCTAAATATGATTCTCAATCAGAGACAACGATCGACAGCTGCCTCTGATTGAGAACCATATCATGCCAGACATAGAAATACAACATAGAAAACAGAACATAGACTACCCACCCAAACTCACGCCCTGACCAACCTAACACAAAGACATAAAAAGAAACTAAGGTCAGAACGTGACACCTCCGTTCCAAAAATTCTGAATCTTAGGAGTCGATTCCTAGCGGAAGATGTATTTTCTTTCTACTAAATGTCTTGGTAAGTCACAGTATTTAACAAACTTTAAAGTACTTTTTTAGGAGACAGTGGTCTGCACGCAGGCTGCATTCAGGCAGCTCAAGATTATTTGATTGACAGTTCTGGTCACCTAGTGATGGACATTAGTCCCGCTTCAGAAGTGGCATTCCTTCACAGACAAGTCAAATACCCGTTCAGTGGTCGCTTTAAAACTATCTCCAGAGAAGATTTCGTGTTGGCATTTAAAAAGCCGTAGTGTACCCTTACAGCCAAACAAACATGTCGTAGCCGAGGCACTTTCAAGGGTATATGACTGTGGTAAATAGAATTTCCTTGCCCGGCCCTAGTGGTCATACACATGTAATAGGTCCATTATTCTGCATTGTGAATTGAGGTGTAATTTTGTGATTTTTCTAATCGTTTTAACGGAAAACCGATAAAGAAATGGCTGTTTAAATGTTAAGCAAAACTGTACATTTGTCGCATCCCTAATTGCATCATACTTTGGCAGTCAAATTCCAATCCTAACTGTGGCTTTCTTCAACTGTAAATATGGGTGTGTTAGTAAATAGACTTTACAGAGTCTGGTGACATGGTCTTTATTGAAGAGTTACCACATTAACTACCTCACTACCTCCACCCTGAAGTGAGACATTATGAAACTTAATTTTAAGTGTTAATTCTGTCACTTCTATTACCACCCATAAACATTCCTGTACCGAATGTGTGTGCTTTATATACACACCTGAAAATAACAGTTTAAGCAGGAAATGCCCCTTCCTAGCAGGTGCATGCTAGAGAGCTGGAGCTCAATGACTCAGCTGAGAACAATCCAACCAAATTCTGTTGAAACAATATGGACGTTGGTTGGCAAGGACACATCTCCTCAATGAGTCATTCCCCCTGTTGTTTTAGCATTGTAAGTGCTTCCTATTTCAGTCTATATAGCCTGTAGCTACTGAAGCGCCCCCTCAGACAATGGCATTGAGTTCCTCTACAGTTACAGTTACCACTAACAGGATAGGCCTCCTCACCAGCCAGACTTGACAGTCAGGTTTGAGAGGTGGATAGGTCCACCACGTGTTCCCAAGCTGTCTGCTTCCGAGTTGAGACGTTCCGTGGCTCCTCCTGGCACTCCGGCTGGAAGCAGATGGATTTCTGGAGTGCCGTCATCCTGAACGGTGAAGGAGACACAACAACATTCTCTCAATATGTGGAGACATTCCACTACACACAGCTCTATCAATCCTTCTCTATCAGGCCCCATTATAATGATTAAGGCTGAGAAATGGGAAGATAGAGGGGGAAATTGAGAGAAAAGGGGGACCAGAGAGAGGATAACAAAGAGACTGACAAAGTCAGAGAAAAAGAGGAGAGAATGAGAGAGAGAGAGAGAGAGAGAGAGAGAGAGAGAGAGATAGTCAGAGAGACCCTGGCCCTCTAAAGCTTCTCAGAGAGGGAGTGATAGTCAGCCCTGGTAGGTCTAAATTGGTAGGTCTAAATAAATGAACCATAGTCTCCCAATAGAAATGTTGGAGGGAAATCACTAATGGCGCATGGCACTGTAATGTCATGGTAATAAATATGCCAACCTTCACTAGTCTTCTGATGGAGCCGATGGTGATTGTGGTGGGCTTGACCTCTGTCCCCTGGCTGGCCTGCTGCTGACCTGGTTGGTGGCTCAGTACTGTCTCCCCTTCCTCCAGCAGCATCCCGGGGCCCCGGAACCCCGGCTCCAGGTATAACAGCCAGCTACGACACAAACACACTGTGTGAGCACCCACTTCCATCTCTCCGTCCCTCTCATACACAGACTCTTTCTCTGTCTTTTTTTCTCTCCCACCCACTCAGCACAAAAAGAGACGCCAGCCACCAACTGACTGCACAGAGCACACACAAACAGAGCAAGGGCATTGCCATGGAAACCAGGCCCCACCTTCCCTACTCCTTGGTGACAATAAATAAATAATAATGCATAAAATAAAATGACCCCCTACAAGTACACACACACACACACACACACACACACACCCAACACATGAACTATAACAGTTGATGATTAAAGTTACATGTTGAAGAGAAGATTACAGCACTGTGCTGACAGTAATGTAAATCAATCTGGCTCTCACCAATGTTTTTTTTCTGTTTAAATATTAAAAGCTGCTTACTAATGCCCCTGAACTACAGGCCCACAGCACACAGTTGGGGGCTTCAATACTTCAATATCCCTGCTGAGACCTGGCCAGAATACTGCCTTTTATCTGAGGATAAACATGGCAACAGTCAACAAATATTGTAGATCCTGAAAATAACACAGCGGTGTGATATGTGCAGTGTAAACAACACTATTGTGTGTGTGTGTGTGTCGACAATATTCCATAAATAATCTATGTGGATGGTCAGGAACTGCATCGAAGTGGTAAGAGTCTGTCTATATTGACTCAGCCAGGGCTCTCCTAAATGGTTTAGTGCCTGGTTTTACCGATTATACATCCACCATGAGAGACACAGATCAATATCTCCTAATAGGATAGGCTGCTGGGGATGACGCCCAAGGAGGGAGGAAGCATCTTACGAGAAAGTCAAATCCCTCATAATTAGCATGTAGGAGAGTCTTTTTGTGGCTCACGCCATCACTGATGAGCTTGAACTGAATACAACATTTTTTGAATGACCATCACTCTGGGTGTCCAGAAGTGGTTCTGTCAGACCACTGCCTAGGAGTTTGTTGAGGCATGTACTAGAAAATCTGTCAAACTTAAATAAGTCAACCTGTAAAATAGCCCTTGTACTGCAAATCAAAACTAGCTTGGGGAACAACTCTAAGTGGTCCTTTACATTTGTTCCTCTGTGGACCGTAGAGGGAACAATAGGACCCAAGTCGGTCGGTTAACCTGAGAATTGGACGGAGGAGAACGCACACAAATACAACAATGCAGCTACAACGTGACTCGCTTCCTTTCTCTCCTCCCATCTGGTCGACGGGGAGAGAGCTCCTACTCAAATTGTTGGAAAGCTGCTTTGCTTTTCCCACTTTTTGCTTGGAAAGGCTGGTTTGGTGTAAATAATACAACAGGTCTAGGGCTCTGAAAGGGGGGCTGAGCCAACGCACTAGTACACAAATGGAAGGTGGGTCCATCCATAAAGCATGAGATATTGCGTAAGGCACCAAACCTTCGCTAGCATTTCCACGCAGAGTCGAGCGAGCCTGCCCTTGCTTAAGTAATTTGACAAAAAGCACACAGCGCCAGAACATGTTCGCAAGACTGAACGTTTCTCGTTCTGCATCCATTCAATATGAGAGCAGTGTTACAGCATAGCCACACAGCTACCAGGCTCTTCTGTACGTGAACCTGCTTTGCCACTGGCAGAGAGGCACAAAGACTTACTGTCATGTGCATTAGTTAAACCTACTGCAGCATTATATGAATATGAACAACTAAACTTATGTATAGTATATATTAATACTTTTTTGCTTTTTCATCATGAAATATTAAAAAAAGAACCATATTTTTCGAACTGCAGTAGTAATACGATATGAAGCTGATAGTACATTGATGTATGAGAGATTCTTTAGGAATAGTATAGACTTCCATCTATCCATAGTTAGGCCCTCCAAACATTTAAGTATCTGTAATGCCCACTGCTCGTTCTCATGGTGCCAATGTAAGAACATTAAGAAAGTGGTCAAATGCAGCTGTTAGTGTAAGATCTCTTGCTATGAGGAGTTCAATCAAAAGGGTCACTCAGATGGGAGCTGTGTGATGGGGTGGGTTTTATTTGTGGTTTATTTTCTAATTCATCTGTTTTTTGTTTTACTTGTAATGGTGGAATCAATTAGTGTAGCATCAATTGTTGCTTCATAGGTCTGTGCATGTACTCTGAATGTACCTTATGTTATTGATAAGGATGTAAAGATTATCATGTGATATGGACGTGCGCTGACAAAGTATTTGTCATTTGTCCAATGTTGTTTATTCTGCTGATTGATTGAATACATGATAATACTTATTTTGAGAATGTAAAATGCTCATAACATCCCCATTCACCTTTAAAGTAACAACTACTGATGACGCCAAGGAGAAGAACTCAAGAACTCAAATTTGGACGAGGCCTTGATTCCCAGTGATGGCAGTGTTTGTGTGGTTTAGCTGACAGGCCTTTTTAATGGGAGCAAACAGCGATGAGTTACCCAATTACTGTCTGTCACTGCCAGCCCAGGAGATTAATCCCCCCAACACAGTTGGAAGGAACATTATGGGGTCTCAGAGGAATCAATTCCAATTCAAACAAGATGTTCTGTTCTGACATAAGCTAAAAGTCCTAAGCCTTATGTTCAGTGATAATAAGGCCCTTCTTCCATGAGAGTGCATGAGTAAGGCAGGAAGGCAAAGAGACCTGGGTATAAGTCCAAAGCAGAGGATGACACTACAGAAAGGCTGGCTCATTCTGATCCAAGTGGGCTATTTTACAGTTGACTTAATATAAGTTTGACAGATTTTCAACTACCTGCTTCAACAAACTCTAGGCCTTGGTCCGACAGAACCACTTCTGGAAGCCCAGAGTGTTGGTCATTCAAAGACTGATATAAAACCTCATAAAGAGCATCCCTCCTGTTTAAGGAGTAAGCAACCTTAAAATAAGTTAATTTGCTCTAAAGATCCTCTTACCATCCTCCCAGGACCCGCACTGAGGCACCCTGTGGAAACACCATCCCAGAATCCTCCTGGTCTCTGTGGATCTCCCGCATCTCCCCAGAGAACGTCACACCATCATAGATGTTCATCTGGAGAAACAGAGTACACATTAGAAAACATAGAGCAACATTTGGGATAAATATATTGTCAAATGGATACAGTCTGACAGTCAACCTCCGCAAATTATCTTTAAACTGAATTTGATATATTGACTCAAAACAGGGGAACCATACAATAATTAAATATCAAGGTTTTTCAAAGTCAGATCATATTTGTGTGACAGCTGAACTGTGGTGGTTGGGTGTTGTTTTCATAATTATATTATTACAGCAAGCTGGGTGCAAGTGAACACAGTCAGGTTTTAAAAGCCTGAGGGGAAGGGTTTCCAGCATGGAGCAGGGTGCTGAGCAATGTGCAGCTGTGCAAAGAAGCACGAGATTGAACTTCACTCAACTTAGAGGCTTCCCTGTTAGTTAACACTATCAATGTTTCCCTCTACTTTGGGAATTGGGATTGAATCAATGTAATATTAGCCACTTTCAATGCAACATACCGAAACAAAAACTATGCAAAACTTTGGGCCTCTTTACACTACACTACTTTGACGACACAAACTCGTTCCAGGAGAGATACTTGTGTAGTGTAAAGATACGGATATAGATTCAAATCTCTCTTGAAGAGATGTCTCCCACAATCAGGGGTTGGAACCAAAATGATTTTCCAATTGTTTAGTTCTGAACAGAACAATAACTTTTTTTCTTCTGTTCCGCTGTTCCGATCAGCAAAATAATGTTCTGAACTGAAAAAGTTACGGTTTATATAGAGCCTTTCTGTTCCTTTTTAAACCTCTGAAATCTTTTTTTTTTTACATTTAGTTAGACTTTAAATGACTTCACCAATCAGTGTAGGATATAGCTGCTTGCTTTGAAGGCGGTCAAGCTATAGTTGTTTACATGCATTGGACGGACAAATGTAGGGCGCGAGATGCAATTGAAATTTTGGCAGGTGGGGAGAGAGCGAGAGAGGGTGGAGGAGGCAGCTTGGTTTGAAGCACTGCGTATCTTGTTATGACATGCATTATCTGAATTAGGCTCACAGAATTATACCTGCGGAGGAGCGGCTTCTATGATGGAACTTTGAATGTCTTTGTACTTCTGAGAGATGGCTTAACGTTGGACCAGAGCTAGCTAGATAGCTAACAAGGTTTTATGTGCAAAGCGGCACCAGAATATATATTTTATCATTAATTAATAAATACAACGTGATAACTCCAGTATCCTTAACTAGCACTGAAAAAGTTGATCCATTCCTCTCTAATAAAAAATCTCTCTCCCTAATTTTTGAATCATGCTTGTAACGTTAGTAGGATACAATAGCCTATGTTTCAGAGGGGGAGGGGCAGGTAGCCTACACACACTGACAAAGATTTTCAGCTGTCAGGCAGACACTGGAATAAGTTTCTAAGTGACAGAGTGAGGGCTTTGCATAGGCGCTTTGTTGCAATTTTTGTGGGACTGAAAAAAAAATGCTGAAACTTAAAATAACATTATTAACCGGTTTCCATGCTTTTAAAATAACGGTTCTGTTCCCGGTTCTAATTCTGTTCCTCGAAAATGTTTGTTATTTTCTGGTTTTTGGTTCTGTTCCCTGAACCGGTTCCTACCCCTGATTTGAATTGCTACAGAATCTTTATTTTGTTTGTCTATATACTATGGTATTTACCGTATGATAATAGCTGCTCTCAAACATGAAGCAGGAATGTGGCTTTGGCCACATCACATCCATGGCCAGTGTGAACAGAAAAGTTGCTAATCTGATGGTGAAAAGTGATAGATCTCACTAGACATATTTTACTAATGTCAATCGACCCTTAGTATTTAACCTTTATTTAACCAGGAAGGGCTCATTGAGATTTGAAATCTCATTTTCAAGAGTGTCCTGGCCAAGATAGGCAGCACCAAGTCATTAGACAATTACAGACAGACAGTATGTAAAATTACAAGTAATCTAGTAAAAACCATAGAATTCACAAGAGTATAACAAAATCAAAAAATATTAAACACATTGACAGGTCAGGGAATCAAAACTAACTATGCAAGAGATTTTGCAGAGCGCATCGGAGTAGGATTCTATTGCATTAAAGGCACAAGTGGTTGCGAGTAGATGTGCTTGTTTTGAGATCAAAGCGAGAGCTGCATGTAGCCCTGTGTGCATATGTGTGCATATTTGTTCATATTTTTTGCTAGTTAATTATTAGCACAATTATAGCTAATTTCTGGTCAGCAATGGGGGAGTGGTTGCTTCCTACATGAGCACAAAACGTGTACATTTCTAGCCATCTTTGAAAAATGTGTCAAGAGCTTTTTTTATGTATTTAAAAGGGGCAGTGTTGTATTTTGAGACAGCAGAGGGTAGCATACATTTTTGTCTGATTCTCTGTTATAATAATAATGGTATGGGAATAATAATGAATTTTATTTTGTAAAGTGATTTCTTTCATCAAACACAATACAACAACATTTTCAGTCACCTCATTGTCTAAGGACAAGTGGAAAAAAAGACTAATTGAATGTAGTCCTACATTGAACACCACACATTGGTTGCTACTGTAGGCTGAATAATAGAACTGCTATTTCCATGTTCAAATTTTATGGGATGTTTTTTATACATTGTTTTTTTAATGGTAGCCCACTCTGGTAGGCTTAGATTATGATCAAATAGCCACAGTTGCCTACTTTGCCACTGTTAAAACTGGAATTTCAAGTGTGTACAGCCTCAGTGTTCACAGTAAACGGGTGCCGGAAGTTGCACAGAATTTTCACAACGTCCAAGTTTGCGCTCAGAAAACCTGAAATTTGCTCAGTACCCCAAGAAATTTGTGGGAACATTGGTGTTGAGTGACTACGCCTGAGGCCCCGAGCACATTTCTGATGACAGAAAGGGAGAGAGGAAGGGGGGCCAAGGAGGAAGGAAAGGGTGTCGTTAGTCCCCTAACCAGCCCAAAAGATGCCCCAAGCAGTCATTATAGAACACAGCCTCTTCTATAATTAACACTCTTGTGTTTTTTCATTTTTTTCACTCCTACCAGGCTACGAGTGTCTGCCTTCTTTCATACTGCTTTAATTCCCAGTCTTGATAGTTTTGCTGCTTTGCTCCTTTTGTTTCCTCCTTGATAACAAATACTTTTCCAACGCGGCTAACAGAATAGAAAACCGTGGTTGTGCGGTTGCAAAGCAATTCCATTAGTGATTATGTGAAACAACAATGTAGACAAAACCTCTGGCACTCAGTGCTTTGTTCACTGCCTGTGTTGTGAGCCTATAAACTTCATAATCTATGTAAAACCGCATACAAGTTGTTTGTTGGAAAAACCCATTCCTGATTTACATATACAGTGCTAGACCACAGGAATATTAATGTGATTGTGATCCAAGTTCCTGACTCACTGTTGCATTCAGCTCTCGAGGCTGCAGACTAGCATTGTAGGTGGTTTTCACTCGTCATTAGAGTGCTATAGAAGAGACCCGCACTCCTCTGCACAGATTCTGAGAAACTACAGCCCTTGATAGCAGATGATAGCTTTCAACAACAATTAATAGACCGTTGCATAATCACATCTTCCTTTATGACAGGCCTTATGAAGAGATTAAACTGAAAAGATGAGTTGCTGCCCTACTTTCTGCAGCCTGAGGTATCATTAACAAATGAAAGAGAAATGTTCTGTCCAGCTCAAAGGCAGTCTGGCATCTCCAATCTATTCAGCAGCATAGCGATTAGGAGGCAGACTGCCTAAAACATTAAGACAGTCATTAAGATGAGATCAGAAATTAGTATGACAGTGAGAAAGTAGAGGACTCATGTAATACATGTGATCTCACCAGTGTAGGCCTTGGGATGACCTTCCCATAACTCCAATTTCCCCCCTGAAATGACATCAACAGGGGTAAAATATTAACATATATTAGTTCTAAATGTCAGGGTGCATAACCATTTCTTTACATAATATTATTGAATACAAATGTCAGATGCTGTTGAACTTACCATGTCAGTTGCTGTTGATGGACAGTTGTTATCACTGAGGTGCGGAATGAGTTTAGCATGATGGTTACTGTTGTCATCATCAGGCTCTAGCAACACTGGATGCACTGATTTCAAATACTGATACATTGGTGAATCTGCAGGCTTTTGGATTGTAATCCAAGGGGTGGAAAGATTCTTCACGTCCTTCATTGGATCCCCATCTCGAGGTCCTATAGTGAATAAATTAGTAGGAAGTGTCAGAGAGCATGGGCCCTCCTGCTTGCTGCTTTGGTCTCCATCCATTTCCTGGCCATCCCCCTCCTTATCCTCCCCCTGGCCCCTGTTGAAGAACTCCCATAGGGGGCGCCGTAGAGGAGGGGTGTAGGGCTCCTCTGAGTCTGCGTCCGTGTCGGAGTAGCCGCTGGACTGCAGGCGCTCGCTGACCGACTGCAGCAGGGACAGGATGGACAAAGAGGAGGATGAGGCTAGCTGCTCCATCCCTACACCTCCGCTCAGACTCCTCAGCTCCTCTGTGGCCGGGGGCACCATGAGGCCCCTGTCCTCCTGCGACAGGCCCCCCTCTGCCTCGCTGCGAAGACTGTCCTCCTCCACGATGGGAGACAGGGAGAAGGGGTAGGCCTTGGCCCGCCGTACCGTGGGGCTCAGCATGGGGCCTGTGTCATTGACGAACACCGCATCCGTCTCCTCCTCCTCGTCAATGATGGAGAAACCACTTGCCTCCATGTCGTGGAAGGCAAGATGGGGGACAGGGAGGAGGGGGAGGAGAGGTTCGAGGCCTGGGGCTCTCCGGCCTCCTGTAGCATGGAGCCCAGCTAGCCTGCTGCCCAGGTCCTGGTGAAACCCTGCCATAACTGCTGCGGCTGAACCTGCACCACTGTGTCCCGGTGTCTCGGAGTCCTGACTCTGCTGCTGCAAAGAGATGTTGCATCGATACGCGCTCACCGAGCTCAACTGTGGCCTGTCCTCGTTACTGGAGTCAGTAGCTGAATTAGACACAAGGCCCTCTGAGGTGCTCAGGTCCTTGGGGAGTCTCCTTGAGAAAGAGGGGTCCATGCTGATGGTGCCTGTCGTTCTGCAGTGGGCCTCATCTTCTTCACCCCCAGAGTCAGAGCCCTCTGAGAACACAGAGGCTAAGTAAGTCTCAACCAGTACAAAGCTTTGATCCCCACTGACCGGGATGTCATTCAGCCCGTTCAGCCTAACTTTCAATGATATTTCAGGGTCGCTCTCTTGGCCGTCATCATAAAGCGTTATACAGGCAACAGGCTTCTGACTTATAGCATGTCTGACTTGAGATGGTTCTAGTGAGTTTGGGGTGTGTTTCGGTCTGACTGACATGAGGTTTGCCTCAGAATTGCCCTTAGCTTCATATTTGGAACTTTTCCTAAGCAGATCAGGCTCAGGAAATGCTGTTTGGGTTCTCAGGTAAGTATTGTCATTCAGAGTGCTGTTGAGCTTATTGGGACTTTCCGAGTTATTGGACACAGAAACATGACCATATTCAGCATTACCATCTTGTTTAGGACTATGTCTATTGCTTTCGATATCATCTTTGGCTACGTGGACTGCGCCGTCTCCTACCTGTGTTTCTTTAACGCCTAGCACCTCGTTACAACCATTGTCCCCTGAAGTGCAGAGCACTTGATCTTTGTTTTCATTAGTTTTCCCTGAGACAGACTCATACTCAAGATCCGCTCTCATTATTTGAATAATATCTCCGTCATCACCACAGAGACCTGGTTTCTCGAAGGACACTCCACCACCCAAGAGAGGAAACACATCTTTCTGGTGCTTATCACCACTGTATTCAGATTCAATAGGATAATTTGGCTGGGAATCCTCTTCCCCTTGCGGTTGCTCATTAGCATTAGCATCCATTAGCCGTTGACCTTTGACCAGTAGGTGAAGACCAGTGCCTTTGGTCCCCTCGGCACAGTGTTCTCCTTGCCTGTGGTCTGAGACACTGATGGTGGGGGCACTGCTCTCACAAGCCGGCCCAGGGCTGCTCCTGATGTCAGTGTCCGAGCCTGCGATAGACTCGTACCCCGAGGAGGGGGTGGACCTGGGGCCCTCCGATAGAGGGTTGGGGTTTAATGAGAGAGTCTGTTCTGCCGGGACGGCTGATGGATGTCTGTCATCCCCCCTCTCTGAAGGCTCTACCTCCACCAGCTTATCCGGCTCGAAGGACCGATCCACGTCCTCCTCCTCCACTCTGCCTACGGGTAGGACCAGGTAAATCTCCTCACTGGCCTTCTGGAGCACTTCACCCTCCTCCAACTCAGAGTATTCGATTCTCTCCAGGGCCGCTAGAGCATTCTTCAGAATGTTATCCACCATCATTTTAGAGTCCAAATGAAGGGCCTCCTCAAACAGATCGTCTGGAGGACCAATGTTCCACTCCTCCTTCCCTGACTCAAAGCAGTGCAGTCCAGCACCAGGGCCTGTATCCAGTGCATCCCCAGAATCTGAGTGCCTAGTTGCTGGAATGGGTTCCTGGCTTTCGGTTGCTGATAAAAGCGAGGCAGACGGTGAAATGGGATGCGGAGCCAGCTGGCCTCCATCACCATCGGAAACAGCGGCAGGCAGATGTGTGTGCTGCGCAGTCCCCCCGGTGTCTGGCGGCTCCCTGAGCAACACAGCAGCAAATGTAGGTGACCCAGTCTGAAAACAGTGTGCAGATACGGTTTCTATCTGCTCACTTAGCCCTGTGTCTCTGTCCCCGTCTGTGTCCCTGTTCGTATCCTCGCTGGCCATCTCTGCATGAGTAATTTTATCCCGTGGGCTCAGCTCTGCACTGTGGGTCTCACTGACTGCTGTACTAGTCCTGGCATCAGCAGAGTCCTCTGTGGGTGCGGGAGGGGAGTATGTGACGGAGCCAACCCCAGAGAGAGAATCCTTGGCCTGGCCTCCTACAGTAGCCAGGCTTGTCTCTCCGGATGAAGGGAAGGCACTTTGACTCACAGCCCTTTCTGCTGTATGTGTTGTTGGTGGAATGTGACTAGACTCAGGTCCAGTTGGACCCAAAACAGAGTCTGTTTCCGAAGTCCAAGCTCCTCTCTCATTGGTTTCTGAGGTTGTAGCTCCAATATGATTTGTCGATACAGTCTGAATGTCACTTTGTTTTGAAATGGCGAGTTCTAAAGTGGAGTGTGTCACCGGACCCAAGGTGCTGCCCTCTACACCTGAATTGGGGGATTCCACCTGCACCTGGTGCCTCTGCCTCATTCTGTGTTTGTCCCTCTGGCCACGGTATGTCCCGTACGTCACCACTGGCGGACAGGCCAGGGCCAGGCGCCGCTGATGCTCATCCACCGCCTCTTCAACTTCACTCAATGGGCTGCTGTCTGCCGCTGCTTTGCCCTCTCGGCATCCTCCCCTGTGGCCTTCCGCCTGCATCTCCTCCAAGGCTCTGTTCCTAATACACAGAGAGACAAGGTGAATTAGAATACAAACAAGGACACATATTCCCTCAGTGCTGCTTTGGGTGAGGAGAGGGGGGTTAGGTGATTCATACATACACAACCGTTCAAAAGTTAGGGATCACTTAGAAATGTCCTTGTTTTTGAAACAAAAGCCTCTTTTTTGTCCATTAAAATAACATCAAATTGATCAGAAATACAGTGTAGACATTGTTAATGTTGTAAATTACTATTTTAGCTGGAAACGGCTGATTTTTTTATGGAATATCTACATAGGCGTACAGAGGCCCATTATCAGCAACCATCACTCACTCAAGCTCAAAATGTCCAGAAACAAAGCACTTTCTTCTGAAACTCGTCAGTATATTCTTGTTCTGAGAAATGAAGGCTATTCCATGCGAGAAATTGCCAAGAAACTGAAGGTCTCGTACAACGTGGGGACTACTCCCTTCACAGAACAGAGCAAACTGGCTCTAACCAGAATAGAAAGAGGAGTGGGAGGCCCAGGTGCACAACTGAGCAAGAGGACAAGTACATTAGAGTGTCTAGTTTGAGAAACAGACGCCTCACAAGTCCTCAACTGGCAGCTTCATTAAATAGTACCCGCAAAACACCAGTCTCAACGTCAACAGTGAAGAGGCGACTCCGGGATGCTGGCCTTCTAGGCAGAGTTGCAAAGAAAAATACATATCTCGGACTGGCCAATAAAAAGAAAAGATTAAGATGGGCAAAAGAACACAGACACTGGACAGAGGAACTCTGCCTAGAAGGCCAGCATCCCGGAGTTATTCTTTAAAAAATCTGTTATTCTTAAAAAAATATATCTCCAGCTTGACTGCTAAAAAAGCCTTTCATATAACAATGACAATGTCTAATTGGATTCTCCAAGAGGACTATAAATACAGTACATCAGTGGAGGCTCCTCAGAGGAGGAAGGGGAGGACCATCCTCCTCAGTGAACTTCATTAAAAAAAGTTATCCTTTTTTAGATAAAACTATACTAAATATATTCACATTTGACTAAATAATTGATTAAAACACACTGTTTTGCAATGAAGGTCTCCAGTAGCCTCAACAGCACTCTGTAGGGTAGCACCATGGTGTAGCAGGAGGACAGCTAGCTTCCGTCCTCCTCTGGGTACATTGACTTCAATACAAAACCTAGTAGGCTCTTGGTTCTCACCCCCTTCCATAGACTTTCACAGTAATTATGACAACTTCCGGAGGACGTCCTCCAACCTATCAGAGCTCTTGCAGCATGAACCCACATGTTGTCCACCCAATCAAAGGATCAGAGAATGAATGTAGTACTGAAAGCATAAGCTACAGCTAGCTAGCACTGCAGTGCATAACATGTGGTGATTAGTTGACTCAAAGAGAGAGAAAGACAATAGTTTAACAGTTTTCAACAAATTAATTTCTTTAAAAAATGAAGGAGAAGCAAGAGAGAGAGAGAGAGAGATTGTAATTTTCTTTTACTTCCAGTTTCACTTACTTAGCTAGCAAATGCAGCTGGCTAGTTTAGCTACTCAAACACCTGGCTCAAACAGAGGGATTCTATGCTAGCTAGCTGGCTATGACTATCCAACACAACACTGGAACTGTTCCAAGTCAGGGTAAGCTTTTGGTTTTATTAATTTATTGCCACCGTGGCCCGCCGGTGTAACTGCTTACTGACTAAACACTAACATTACTGCATGACTGTAGCAGGTTTACTTACACATTAGTTATATTAGCTATGTTGACTTGGATGTTACTTTAGCTAATATGGGGACAACGATGTAGGCTGTGTGTAGCGGTTATGACATGGTTTGGCTTGGAAAGTTTTTTTCACCTGGTCACATACAGCTGATGTGTTGAAGTCCACAAAGGAAGGGAAAAGGTGAGAGGAGGAGGGTGCATAGAGGCGAGAAGGAATACAACGTGGTGTTTACGCGTGATCATGGGTGTATTCATTCCGCCGATTCTGTTGAAAAACGTTTCTTAAACGGAAGCAAACAAAACTGTGATAAAAAATACCTGAATTTGTCCAATAGAAACTCTCGTTTGCAACTGTTGGACTAATGATTACACCCTAGATAAGCTAGATGCAGGCAAGAGTGTGCAAGGCGGTATTGAATGTGTCACTGTCTGTCCATGTGTCACTGTCTGTCACCTCAAATATTTCTCTCGACCTGTATGAACCTACGTTGTAAACTTTAATTCATAGGCTAGGTTGGAACAACATCATGATGGGTACAGGGAAAACTTGAATATCATGTAGTAGCCTAAACCTATTGCTGTTACATTGAACTGGGTGGATGAAATATGAATGACAGTCATCCAATATGCTGTAATAGAAATAAGGCCATACTCGTGGAAAAATAAATATGTGTCCTCCCTCATCATAAACAGCACTGACCGCCACTGCAGTACAATGACAAGGAGCTGATTGTTTGTCTATAGCGTTGTCTTGATGGCTTTCAGTTTTCAGACTCCAAGGCCCCAGGGACATCAGTGCGTCGTGACAGCTCCAGGATACTGTGTACAAACTGTGGCTTTGACGCATCACAAACAGGGGCCCAGATAGATTAATTTTATAGATGGTTGATTGAGCCACAAAATATTAGTCACTGTGTGTATGATGAGGTGTGTGCCACGGGAGGAGAGGAGACTTTGGGCTAAAAACATGACACTGACTTTATGTGACCTACAGTATATATTATATTTCACCTATAGTTCTACCTTGTATGTTTCCTTTTCCTTTTGAAAAATTACAGGTCTCCAACTTGTTAAAGGGTGTGAGCCAATCAAGCCACTTGAGTGTAACAACATGTTATCCAATGACTGTGCAAATCTTGTCTCTCTCTTTACTTTACCATATTGAAATAGATCCGTGGTCAGTACAGTGCCAATTGTCACATGAGTTGACGCTGGAGAAACAAAGCAGGTACGGGGAGTAAAACATTTAATAATGAACGGACAAGGAACGAGACAGGAACAGCGTCAGCATACAAGAAAACAAAGACAAAAAACAATCAATGCATCAGCGGGGAACAGAGCTGGGGAACTGACAAATATAGGGGAGGAAATAAACAGGTGATGAGTGAGTCCAGGTGAGTCCAATATCGCTGATGCGCGTGACGAGGGAAGGCAGGTGTGCGTAATGGATGATAGGAGTGCTTGATGCAGGGCAGCCTGGCACCCTCAAGTGCCAGGGGGGGAAGAGCGGGAGCAGACGTGACACAAATGGATGTCAAAGCACTAATCAGGGTCGAGAAGGGAAACCAGGCTGGCTCATTCCTGCAACTTAGCCATGTTCCCACTTCCTGCTCACCAGCCAAATGGCTGAAACCATTCCAACCAGTGATGCTCTTCCAGCCCTGCCAGCATCTCGGACGCACAGGGACAAATCATTACAAACATTTCCCCTACATGCTGTGCTGTGTGAATGAGTGTGAGGAACTCTCTCTCTCTCTGTGTCTGTGTCTGTGTGTGTGTGTGTGTGTGTGTGTGTGTGTGTGTGTGTGTGTCTGTGTGTGTGTGTGTGTGTGTGTGTGTGTGTGTGTGTGTGTGTGTGTGTGTGTGTGTGTGTGTGTGTGTGTGTGTGTGTGTGAGAGAGAGAGAGAGAGAGAGAGAACGTAAGCATGCTCTAGTGTCAAATGTCCGAGATTCCTGTCAGTGTTTCCATGCATCGTCTCCCCACTCTGACTTAGCACCAGTAACTGACTGGCTGCCAGGAGGGCTTAGCTAGCCAGATGCCTCCCTCCTCCTCCTACTCCTCCACTCACGCACTCACGCACGCACGCATGCACGCACACGCACGCACGCACGCACGCACGCACGCACGCACGCACGCACGCACACACACACACACCATAACCAGTCTCCACCCTAGCCTACACTGGACAATTATCCTGCTCCCTCTGTCTTCCTATACACACACCCAGCCTACATATTACCACTGCTCAATGACAGACCTGGCGGAACCACAATAAACCACCGTCAAGATTTGTAAGATTTGTGCTCTAAAATAAGCTACTAGTAAATGTCCTATGGTAAGATTTTCAAAGGCATTCTCAACCTTCACAAGTCAATTGCTCTTGTGTTTTTAGTCTTGAGGTAACAAAACATTTACAGTGCCTTCAGAAATGATTCATACCCCTTGACTTATTCCGCATTATGTTGTGTTACAGCCTGAATTTAAAATGAATTAAATAGATGTTCTTTCCTCAAACGTCAGCATCCACAACAGTTAAATCATAGAGTAGTTGGCAGAATAAGTGTGAAACCATCAGCCCTATCCAGCCCTATCCACCTGCCCGCATCCACCCTCCCCACTCGGAAACCATGCCTCCCATTCTCGCTGTCGATAATTATAATGCTATAACTTCTAATAGTAACTGTATCCACTGGTTAAATGGGAGAGAGTGAGCTTGTTGCCATCTTAGAGCTAAAAACTATTTTGCAGCAGTGCTGCCTGCCAGCAGTAATCTTCTCTGATTGATTAAGAGATTTAAGGGGCTATCATCGCTAAGTACATAATTAGGGCTGTCCCTGACTAAAAAACATCTTGGTCAACCAAGAATCTTCCTTTCTTTGACCAATCAAAATTTTTAAATGTGTATTTTTTCATTTATAGACGTATGCTATTTGTTTTAATCAAATCAACTATATGCAATGAGCTTGTCTGATGCTTTAAGCAAACATTTTAATTAAATAATTAAGACACAAATGACTAGAGGGAGTCTGACCGCAATTTATTTGATTGTGCCGGGCCTGCCTCAGACTTCCTGCGCTGTATTAAAAAAAAAAGACAGCGAGTAACTGTGTGACTAGCATCCATTGTTTCTCTCTCCTTCCTGCTGCAGCGAACACCACAGGACAACCACAGCACAACAGTGTGTATCAAGCTGTCCGTGTTGCTGAAGCTGCAACATAATTACAGCCATTTCTGACTGAAAAGTTATGTAACCGAAATCCCTAATTTGTTTCGGAAAAACATTCCTTATTCTCTCAACCCTTGCTCTCTTTACGTGACATATGTATGTATCGCATGCACGTGACCAATAGGGCCTGACCTTTAGCATATCATAATCACATCAATAAACTGGTTATAACAAACTCTGAACACAGTAACACATGTGACAGCAAAATGGATGCAGAGGACGTGACAAATAAACTCGAAACGGGGGAATGTTTACTGGTTGCTCAGGAGGTAAAGGGGAAGTCAGATGTGTGGAATAAATTTGACTAGTTGTGGAAAATACTGGAGATCAAGAAAAAGGTCAGGAGGAAGCACTGCATGTATATTATGTGTGCCAAACAGGTGCTGTTAGATTACAATAGGCTATAATTTTTCTGACTGGTTGGAACAATGTAAAAACACTAATTCAATTATAAGCGTAAGAGATTTTTTTCTAACGTTTTAAGCTTTTATTACAGCAAAGACTAAAAACAGTCGCATTCATTCGTGAATGAATGAACGGTTTAGGCCTATTTATTGTTTACGCTAATTAGGCCTATTCAATGGTCGCTTTGTTATTTTATTTTCAAACTAAAATGCTTGATTGCATTTCAAATCATGAATGACTCATATGCTATGTGATAACATGAACGAATAAATGATTGATTGATACAGTAGCCCAGTGCTTCTCAATTATTTTCTGTTACGCCCCCCCTAGGAAGAAGTAAACATTTCGCGCCCCCCAACTCTCCGCCGCGACTGTAAATAGTATAATTTGTCTATAAAATTGTTATAAGTACAACTCTGCATAACATTGTATCCTTATTAACATTAAAGAAAAAGAAAAAAGAAAAAAGAAAGAAATATAGATCAACTTACAACAAAGAATAACTTTATTAACATTGTTTTTTAGTCTGTAACAGAAAATACTTAAAGTGCATCAATTTGCCCAAAAAAAAAAAAAATGCAAACCTTATTTAAACTGTAAACATTTTTTGACCATTTGATACTGAAAAATTAAATTAAATATAATCAATACATAATAATAAATTCAAATTGATCAGCAACTCAGGAGCACAATATATGAAACACTTTGACCTATAAAACAAAAATGAATAAAACAATTTGTGCTGATTTTTTCAAATCAAAATGAGGAAGTCAAGATTAATGGCTACAATGAGCACGTTTTGCAGAGCACAGCGTTTCGAAGCGGGGTTTGAAGCATGATACTGCAACTCTCAGCTCCTGCTCAATGTTTAGCTGGGACCTGTACTTGGTCTTCAGTGCAGCAACAGCAGAGAAGTCTCACAAAGATAAGATGTTGCAAAAGGAAGAATGCCCATGGCCCTCTGCCCTAAGAGTGGATACTGCCTCTCTACACTCAGCCAGAATTCACTCAGTATCTGTGATGTGAACCTCAGTCTCAATGTGGAGTCAGACGTCATATCAATGAACTGGTCCTCCTCTGCAGAGCTGAAACCAGTTGGAGCTGGTGCATTGAAAGGATCTCTCACCCAGTCATATTGGGAACTGTTTTCAGGGAAGTACTTTTTAAAGAATCCCATCAGTGATAAAATATGCTCCTTAATATATGGAATCACTGAGGTGGCATCATAGTCAGTAGTGTCAACAAATTCATGCAGGTTCTCGAATGAATCAGTATTTCCTTCATCAAGTCGCCTGCCCCACATTGCTAGCTTTCAAGTGAAAGAGCTGATATTGTCTGTGACCTGAGGGAGGTGTTTATCTTTCCCTTGAAGCTGTAGATTTAGTTCATTTAGCTTTCCAAATATGTCACTCAGGTAGGCCAGTTTTGCCAGGAAGTTCTCATCACTAAATGTTTCTGCGAGGTCATACTTGTGCTCCTTCTCCGAAAACATTCTTATCTGCTCTCTGAGCTCAAAAACTCTGGACAAGACTTTTCCTCGTGACAGCCACCTTGCTTCACTGTGAAACAGCACAGCTTGATGTTCAGCTCCCATCTCCTCACAGATAGCAGAGAAGACTCTTGTTTTTAGTGGTCTGGTCTTCATAAAATTGACTACACCTACAATGTCAGTCATAACCTCACTTAATTCAGAGGAAAGGTGCCTTGATGCCAGTGCTTCTGTGTGTATAACACAGTGTGTCCACTCAGCATTAGGTGAGGCCTTCTTGATGAGTGCCCGAAGTCCTTTTCTCATCCCTGCCATGGTCTGTGCACCATCACTGCAAACACCAATGCAGTTCTCCCACTTTAGCCCATTCTCAGTCAGGAAGCAGTCCAGCATTTTGAATAGCTCTTCAGCTGTGGCTCTGTCTTTGACATATTTACAAAAAAGTAGATCCTCACACAGGGAGTTTGTCATGTCAAAACGTACATAAGCGATAAACAAACAGTCTTTGTTGCTGTCAGTTGCTTCATCGAACTGTAAGGCAAAACGTTTGTCTTTGAGTATCTACCAGCTGTTCTTTAAGATCATTAGCAATGTCATTTATACGTCTGGCGACAGTGTCATTGGACAGAGGGATAGTTTTTATTTTTGCAGCACTTGCGTCATCCAGCATGACAGAGACCATGTCTAATGCTGCAGGCAGTATCAGCTCCTCTGCTATGGAGTGTTTTTTTTTTTTAAACTGAGCAATTTGGTACGCCACCTTATATGATGCTAACAGTGCTCGCTGGTTTACTGAAGTAGCATTCACAAAGCGGGACGATTGTTGGCAATATTCGGGACGTTTTCGCTGAAAAGACTCAAGCGGCTTATCAGCGTGATTGGGGTGTAATGTCTTTAAGTGATGCCTTAATTTATTTGGCTTCATGCTGTCCGCTGCCAACATTTTTAGACACAGTAAACATACCGGTCTTTCCTCGTCTCCAACTGTAGTCACAGTGAAGCCAAGCGCTACATACGCGTCGTCATATTTCCTCGTCTTAGCTTTCGGGAGACTTACGTTTGTCTCATTATCTCCGTCTCTCTCCGCCTTTCTTTTCATCTCTGTTAAATATTTTTCCATGGTGTCTCTTAAGGGTTTGTTATCTGCACTTCATATCTCCTGCTCTGTGCTGTGTGCTCTTGTTCGGTACAAAAAAAAACTACTCCCTGCGGCAAAAAAAAGCATGTTCCCCGGGGTCACATGCGCCCCCCCCTGGCTTCGCTCCGAGCCCCGCCAGGGGGGCGCGCCCCACTATTTGAGAAGGACTGCAGTAGCCTATATAAGTATTGAAATACTGGCCTAAGTAAGTTACGGTATTAAGACTAAACAGGATGCACTCTTAGGGCTACAGCTCGATGGGGGTTATACAAGGCTGCTATACTAAGCCTACTAATGATAATGACCTGGTGGTTATACAAGGCTGCTATACTAAGCCTACTAATGATAATGACCTGGTGGTTATACAAGGCTGCTATACTAAGCCTACTAATGATAATGACCTGGTGGTTATACAAGGCTGCTATACTAAGCCTACTAATGATAATGACCTGGTGGTTATACAAGGCTGCTATACTAAGCCTACTAATGATAATGACCTGGTGGTTATACAAGGCTGCTATACTAAGCCTACTAATGATAATGACCTGGTGGTTATACAAGGCTGCTATACTAAGCCTACTAATGATAATGACCTGGTGGTTATACAAGGCTGCTATACTAAGCCTACTAATGATAATGACCTGGTGGTTATACAAGGCTGCTATACTAAGCCTACTAATGATAATGACCTGGTGGTTATACAAGGCTGCTATACTAAGCCTACTAATGATAATGACCTGGTGGTTATACAAGGCTGCTATACTAAGCCTACTAATGATAATGACCTGGTGGTTATACAAGGCTGCTATACTAAGCCTACTAATGATAATGACCTGGTGGTTATACAAGGCTGCTATACTAAGCCTACTAATGATAATGACCTGGTGGTTATACAAGGCTGCTATACTAAGCCTACTAATGATAATGACCTGGTGGTTATACAAGGCTGCTATACTAAGCCTACTAATGATAATGACCTGGTGGTTATACAAGGCTGCTATACTAAGCCTACTAATGATAATGACCTGGTGGTTATACAAGGCTGCTATACTAAGCCTACTAATGATAATGACCTGGTGGTTATACAAGGCTGCTATACTAAGCCTACTAATGATAATGACCTGGTGGTTATACAAGGCTGCTATACTAAGCCTACTAATGATAATGACCTGGTGGTTATACAAGGCTGCTATACTAAGCCTACTAATGATAATGACCTGGTGGTTATACAAGGCTGCTATACTAAGCCTACTAATGATAATGACCTGGTGGTTATACAAGGCTGCTATACTAAGCCTACTAATGATAATGACCTGGTGGTTATACAAGGCTGCTATACTAAGCCTACTAATGATAATGACCTGGTGGTTATACAAGGCTGCTATACTAAGCCTACTAATGATAATGACCTGGTGGTTATACAAGGCTGCTATACTAAGCCTACTAATGATAATGACATTACTTATTATAATAATGATGATCATAATAATAATAGTAATAATAAAAATAAAAATAAGCAGGAGATCAAGGAAAAAGGAAGTTTATTATTATTATTATAAACATAATTTTTCTGACAATTTGGAACAGTGTAAACACTAAATTAATTATAAATAATACCAGAGAGGCTGTTCTAACAAAAAAGTGTAAAGCCTTTATAAGAGCATAGCAAAGATTAAAAACAGCCAAATTTGTGAAATTGTTTATCTGACATGTGGTTGCGTGAGGCTTGGTGCTCACAGAATCAGAAGGCTATAAAACAAACTCAAACAGGCAACAGAAGCAGGATCTGTCTTATTTCTGTAGATATATATTTTTTGTGATTTATAAAGCCAGGCACATTTAACAGTTAGGCTATTGATTATAGACCTAATTAAGTTGGCGTTTCCGCTCTCCTCACTTTTCTTAAACAATTAAGGCAAGGGCTGTTTTCTCGTCTCCTAACTCTGCTGCTGCCGCCGCCGCATTGTTCTAAACACCAATATGCTGGTTAACTTTGCTATTATGCACATAGCAACATGGTCTAGGAAAAGGCGCAAATTCAACAGTGCACTGACGTGTTTCAGAACCGCCAAAAGCGACCACTATCCAACGCGGGAGAAAGCACATTTGTTATAAAATAATATTATTTTTATTTGTGTTCTTACATAATATAACCATATACAATTTCAGTAGCACGTCTTAGACTGAAGGACTGTGCCATCCCCATGGCCTCCACAATGGATCAGTCCACTCAGACAGGCGCAAATCAGACAGGTACGCCATGACTTTATTTTATAAAAAATGTTGCGTTTGCTCGACTAAAGAAATCTTGGTCAACCAACAGCCTATCGAGCAAACAATCGACCAGTTTACTTAATTGGGTCACCCCTAAACATAACAGATGCAAAGCATTGAATATTTAAATGAATGCATTTCTAAATAAATGTTGGAACATTGCCCCAGAAGCATTTAACTGCAGAGCACTCCCACATCATATGAAGGAATGTGCCTACTGTACCTGATGTAGGGGACACAGTGAACAGTTGGGGCCAATTTCATCATAAAATGTTTCCTTGGTGTTAAATACAGTCTGTGAACAAACTTAAAATGTATAAATTGATGGTTCGGATTACGGGATGCCAAGGTCATATTATTCCATATTCTGACCCAGTTAAAGTGTTGTTCAGATTCAATTAGATCTGTGGACCATACTTTTTTATTGGCTAGCTCAGAATATGATCTTTCCAAAACTTGTTTATATATTATAGAGATCAGTTATTCAGGAGCCCAGATAATTTATGTCACGTTCCTGACCTGTTTTCTCTTGTTTTGTATGTGTTTATTGGTCAGGGCGTGAGTTTTGGGTGGGCAGTCTATGTTTTCTGTTTCTATGTTGGTTTTGGGTTGCCTGGTATGGCTCTCAATCAGAGGCAGGTGTTTGACGTTTCCTCTGATTGAGAGTCATATTAAGGTAGGTTGTTCTCACTGTTTGTTTGTGGGTGGTTGTCTCCTGTGTCAGTGTTTGTATGTTACGCCACACGGGACTGTTCTCGGTTTGTTTGTACGTTCGGTCTTTTGTGTAGTCATTTTCCTGTTCGTGAGTTCTGCGTTGTATGTAAGTTCGCATGTCCAGGTTTGTCTACTCCGTTTTGTTGTTTTGTTAGTTTATAGTGAAGTTCGTGTTTTCGTCTTTTCTGTAAATAAATAATGTCAACTTCAGAAGCTGCGTTTTGGTTCAATCCATGCTCCTCCTCTTCGGATGAAGAGGAGGAGGAACACCGTTACAGAACCACCCACCAACAATCCAGAACCAAGCAGCGCAAGTTTGAGCAGCGGCCAAGAAATCAGGACTCATGGACTTGGGAAGAAGTATTGGAGGGAAAAGGACACTGGGCGCACATTGGGGAATATCGCCGCGCTCGTGAGGAGATGGAGGCAGCGAGAGCCCAACAGCGGTGGTATGAGGAGGCAGCTAGGAGACGTGGCTGGAAACCGGAGAATGAAGCTCGAGACCGGATTTATGAAGGTACGCGGCTAGCACGGAAGCCCGTGAAGAAACCCCAAAAATTTCTTGGGGGGGGGGGCTAAGAGGTAGTGGGCCAAGGGCAGGTAGGAGACCTGCGCCCACTTCCCAGGCTAACCGTGGAGAGCGGGAGTACGGGCAGACGCCGTGTTACGCAGTAGAGCGCACGGTGTCTCCTGTACGTGTGCATAGCCCGGTGCGGGTTATTCCACCTCCCCGCACTGGTAGGGCTAGATTGGGCATTGAGCCAGGTGCCATGAGGCCGGCTCAACGCGTCTGGTCTCCAGTGCGTCTCCTCGGGCCGGCATACATGGCACCAGCCTTACGCATGGTGTCCCCGGTTCGCCTACATAGCCCGGTGCGGGTTATTCCACCTCCCCGCACTGGTCGGGCGACGGGGAGCATTCAACCAGGTAAGGTTGGGCAGGCTCAATGCTCAAGGGAGCCAGTACGCTTGCACGGTCCGGTATTACCGGCGCTACCTCCCCGCCCCAGCCCAGTACCACCAGTGCCTACACTATGCACCAGGCTTCCAGTGCGTTTTCAGAGCCCTGTTCCTCCTCCACGCACTCTTCCTATGGTGCGTGTCTCCAGCCCAGTGCCTCCAGTTCCGGCACCACGCACTAAGCCACCTGTGCGTCTCCAGAGCCCTGTACACACTGTTCCTTCTCCCCGTACTCGTCCTGATGTGCGTGCCCTCAGCCCGGTGCCACCAGTGCCGGTACCACGCACCAGGCAAATAGTACGCTTTGAGAGTCCAGTGTGCCCTGTCCCTGCTCCCCGCACTAGGCTTGAAGTGCGTGTCTCCAGTCCGGTGCCTCCAGTTCCGGCACCACGCACCAGGCCTACAGTGCGTCTCAGCCGGCCAGAGTCTGCCGTCTGCCCAACGGCGCCTGAACTGTCCGTCTGCCAAGCGCCGCATGAACTGCCCGTCTGTATTGAGCCTTCAAAGCCGCCCGTCTGCCATGAGCCTGCAAAGCCGCCCGTCTGCCATGAGCCTACAGAGCCTTCCGCCAGACAGGAGCCGCTAGAGCCTTCCGCCAGACAGGAGCCGCTAGAGCCTTCCGCCAGACAGGAGCAGCCAAAGCCTTCCGCCAGACAGGATCAGTCTGAGCCATCCGTCTCCGCAGCGCCATCTGAGCCATCCGTCTCCGCAGCGCCATCTGAGCCATCCGTCTCCGCAGCGCCATCTGAGCCATCCGTCTCCTCAGCGCCATCTGAGCCATCCGTCTCCTCAGCGCCGTCTGAGCCATCCATCTCCCCAGCGCCGTCTGAGCCATCCGTCTCCCCAGCGCCGTCTGAGCCATCCGTCTGTCCCGAGCCATTAGAGCCGCCCGTCTGTCCCGAGCCGTCAGAGCCGTTAGTCAGTCAGGAGCCGCTAGAGCCATTCGTCAGTCAGGATCTGCCAGAGCCGCCAACCAGTCAGGATCTGCCAGAGCCGCCAACCAGACAGGATCTGCCAGAGCCGCCAACCAGACAGGATCTGCCAGAGCCGCCAACCAGACAGGATCTGCCAGAGCCGCCAACCAGACAGGATCTGCCAGAGCCGTCAGCGAGCCATGAGCGTCCAGAGCCGTCAGCCAGCCATGAGCGGCCAGAGCCGTCAGCCAGCCATGAGCGTCCAGAGCCGTCAGCCAGCCATGAGCGTCCAGAGCCGTCAGCCAGCCATGAGCGTCCAGAGCCGTCAGCCAGCCATGAGCGTCCAGAGCCGTCAGCTAGTCATGAGCGTCCAGAGCTGCCATGTATCCAGAACTGCCCCTCAATCCTGAGCTACCTCTCTATCCTGAGCTACCTCTCTATCTTGAGCTACCTCTCTATCCTGACCTACCTCTCTGTTCTGAGCTACCTTGTCCCGGAGCTGTCCCTTAATTTTGTGTTGCCTCGTATATTAGGTGGGTGGAATAGGAGGGTGGTCATTGTGAGGGGGATAAAGAAGCTGGGATTGACTATGGTGGGGTGGGGACCTCGCCCAGAGCCTGAGCCACCACCGTGGTCAGATGCCCACCCAGACCCTCCCCTAGACTTTGTGCTGGTGCGCCCGGAGTTCGCACCTTAAGGGGGGGGTTATGTCACGTTCCTGACCTGTTTTCTCTTGTTTTGTATGTGTTTATTGGTCAGGGCGTGAGTTTTGGGTGGGCAGTCTATGTTTTCTGTTTCTATGTTGGTTTTGGGTTGCCTGGTATGGCTCTCAATCAGAGGCAGGTGTTTGACGTTTCCTCTGATTGAGAGTCATATTAAGGTAGGTTGTTCTCACTGTTTGTTTGTGGGTGGTTGTCTCCTGTGTCAGTGTTTGTATGTTACGCCACACGGGACTGTTCTCGGTTTGTTTGTACGTTCGGTCTTTTGTGTAGTCATTTTCCTGTTCGTGAGTTCTGCGTTGTATGTAAGTTCGCATGTCCAGGTTTGTCTACTCCGTTTTGTTGTTTTGTTAGTTTATAGTGAAGTTCGTGTTTTCGTCTTTTCTGTAAATAAATAATGTCAACTTCAGAAGCTGCGTTTTGGTTCAATCCATGCTCCTCCTCTTCGGATGAAGAGGAGGAGGAACACCGTTACAGAACCACCCACCAACAATCCAGAACCAAGCAGCGCAAGTTTGAGCAGCGGCCAAGAAATCAGGACTCATGGACTTGGGAAGAAGTATTGGAGGGAAAAGGACACTGGGCGCACATTGGGGAATATCGCCGCGCTCGTGAGGAGATGGAGGCAGCGAGAGCCCAACAGCGGTGGTATGAGGAGGCAGCTAGGAGACGTGGCTGGAAACCGGAGAATGAAGCTCGAGACCGGATTTATGAAGGTACACGGCTAGCACGGAAGCCCGTGAAGAAACCCCAAAAATTTCTTGGGGGGGGGGGCTAAGAGGTAGTGGGCCAAGGGCAGGTAGGAGACCTGCGCCCACTTCCCAGGCTAACCGTGGAGAGCGGGAGTACGGGCAGACGCCGTGTTACGCAGTAGAGCGCACGGTGTCTCCTGTACGTGTGCATAGCCCGGTGCGGGTTATTCCACCTCCCCGCACTGGTAGGGCTAGATTGGGCATTGAGCCAGGTGCCATGAGGCCGGCTCAACGCGTCTGGTCTCCAGTGCGTCTCCTCGGGCCGGCATACATGGCACCAGCCTTACGCATGGTGTCCCCGGTTCGCCTACATAGCCCGGTGCGGGTTATTCCACCTCCCCGCACTGGTCGGGCGACGGGGAGCATTCAACCAGGTAAGGTTGGGCAGGCTCAATGCTCAAGGGAGCCAGTACGCTTGCACGGTCCGGTATTACCGGCGCTACCTCCCCGCCCCAGCCCAGTACCACCAGTGCCTACACTATGCACCAGGCTTCCAGTGCGTTTTCAGAGCCCTGTTCCTCCTCCACGCACTCTTCCTATGGTGCGTGTCTCCAGCCCAGTGCCTCCAGTTCCGGCACCACGCACTAAGCCACCTGTGCGTCTCCAGAGCCCTGTACACACTGTTCCTTCTCCCCGTACTCGTCCTGATGTGCGTGCCCTCAGCCCGGTGCCACCAGTGCCGGTACCACGCACCAGGCAAATAGTACGCTTTGAGAGTCCAGTGTGCCCTGTCCCTGCTCCCCGCACTAGGCTTGAAGTGCGTGTCTCCAGTCCGGTGCCTCCAGTTCCGGCACCACGCACCAGGCCTACAGTGCGTCTCAGCCGGCCAGAGTCTGCCGTCTGCCCAACGGCGCCTGAACTGTCCGTCTGCCAAGCGCCGCATGAACTGCCCGTCTGTATTGAGCCTTCAAAGCCGCCCGTCTGCCATGAGCCTGCAAAGCCGCCCGTCTGCCATGAGCCTACAGAGCCTTCCGCCAGACAGGAGCCGCTAGAGCCTTCCGCCAGACAGGAGCCGCTAGAGCCTTCCGCCAGACAGGAGCAGCCAAAGCCTTCCGCCAGACAGGATCAGTCTGAGCCATCCGTCTCCGCAGCGCCATCTGAGCCATCCGTCTCCGCAGCGCCATCTGAGCCATCCGTCTCCGCAGCGCCATCTGAGCCATCCGTCTCCTCAGCGCCATCTGAGCCATCCGTCTCCTCAGCGCCGTCTGAGCCATCCGTCTCCCCAGCGCCGTCTGAGCCATCCGTCTCCCCAGCGCCGTCTGAGCCATCCGTCTGTCCCGAGCCATTAGAGCCGCCCGTCTGTCCCGAGCCGTCAGAGCCGTTAGTCAGTCAGGAGCCGCTAGAGCCATTCGTCAGTCAGGATCTGCCAGAGCCGCCAACCAGTCAGGATCTGCCAGAGCCGCCAACCAGACAGGATCTGCCAGAGCCGCCAACCAGACAGGATCTGCCAGAGCCGCCAACCAGACAGGATCTGCCAGAGCCGCCAACCAGACAGGATCTGCCAGAGCCGTCAGCGAGCCATGAGCGTCCAGAGCCGTCAGCCAGCCATGAGCGGCCAGAGCCGTCAGCCAGCCATGAGCGTCCAGAGCCGTCAGCCAGCCATGAGCGTCCAGAGCCGTCAGCCAGCCATGAGCGTCCAGAGCCGTCAGCCAGCCATGAGCGTCCAGAGCCGTCAGCTAGTCATGAGCGTCCAGAGCTGCCATGTATCCAGAACTGCCCCTCAATCCTGAGCTACCTCTCTATCTTGAGCTACCTCTCTATCCTGACCTACCTCTCTGTTCTGAGCTACCTTGTCCCGGAGCTGTCCCTTAATTTTGTGTTGCCTCGTATATTAGGTGGGTGGAATAGGAGGGTGGTCATTGTGAGGGGGATAAAGAAGCTGGGATTGACTATGGTGGGGTGGGGACCTCGCCCAGAGCCTGAGCCACCACCGTGGTCAGATGCCCACCCAGACCCTCCCCTAGACTTTGTGCTGGTGCGCCCGGAGTTCGCACCTTAAGGGGGGGGTTATGTCACGTTCCTGACCTGTTTTCTCTTGTTTTGTATGTGTTTATTGGTCAGGGCGTGAGTTTTGGGTGGGCAGTCTATGTTTTCTGTTTCTATGTTGGTTTTGGGTTGCCTGGTATGGCTCTCAATCAGAGGCAGGTGTTTGACGTTTCCTCTGATTGAGAGTCATATTAAGGTAGGTTGTTCTCACTGTTTGTTTGTGGGTGGTTGTCTCCTGTGTCAGTGTTTGTATGTTACGCCACACGGGACTGTTCTCGGTTTGTTTGTACGTTCGGTCTTTTGTGTAGTCATTTTCCTGTTC
Organism: Salvelinus namaycush; assembly: GCF_016432855.1. Classification (NCBI taxonomy): domain Eukaryota; kingdom Metazoa; phylum Chordata; class Actinopteri; order Salmoniformes; family Salmonidae; genus Salvelinus; species Salvelinus namaycush. Next base: position 22,761,335 of record NC_052318.1, read on the forward strand.
GTGAGTTCTGCGTTGTATGTAAGTTCGCATGTCCAGGTTTGTCTACTCCGTTTTGTTGTTTTGTTAGTTTATAGTGAAGTTCGTGTTTTCGTCTTTTCTGTAAATAAATAATGTCAACTTCAGAAGCTGCGTTTTGGTTCAATCCATGCTCCTCCTCTTCGGATGAAGAGGAGGAGGAACACCGTTACAATTTATTTATAAATCCATCATTGGATGGTTCGGTAGTTGGGTTTCCCAAGGGAATCCATAGGCCAGCATAGCTGATCTAAATTGTAAATATTATTGTGAAATATTGGATTATGGGCATGCCATTTTGATTCCCAGTTACATTGTTTTAAAATTCTGTGCCAAATAGAAATTGTGTGAACAATAATAGGACCAAAGCGTAGTTTACATTGTTTAAGGGATATATCAGTGAAGACCACCTCTTCCTGGGCAATAGGAGACACCATATTTCTCTCTATACTCAGCCAGGGTCAGAAGAACCATGTCTAAACCAATTTAGGACGGGAAGAAATGCTAGTGCCTGGAAATACAATTTAATGTTTGGTACGGATAGTCCTCCTACATCTTTCCCTCTTTGTAAATTTGTTAATTTTATCCGTGATTGTTTACCTTGCCATATACATTTAGAAATAGCACTATGAATTTGATCCCAATAGCCAGAAGGGGGCACCATGGAAAGCACTGAACTACAGAAACTTAGCTGTGGCAATATATTCATTTTGACAAATTATATTCTGCAGATGAAAGCAACTGGGACATTATTCCATCTACTGAGGTTGGATTGAATTGATTTGAGTGTTCTGTTAAAGTTTCTGGCAATGGTTTTATGTAAGTGTGTCTTCCATCACATGTACAGCTGATTCTCAAGATCTTGCACACTAAGATCTTGCACACTAATGACATGCTATTGAGCCCACACTACTACACTGTCTGTATTGACTACAATACTGGGTGGGGTGAATATATTTTATATGACATACATGATTTTTTATTAACTAGTAAATAGTATCCTACAGCAAAGTGTTTAAATCATTTCTAACTTGTTAACAATTTCATTTTAAAACATGTATCTTACAAAGGAGATGTTTAATCTAACTGCTTAACTATTTATCTGTACATGGAATTGTATTTTGTTTTTTTACTCATTTTCTTTCTAATCTTTACAGGAAAATGCCACGGGCACTATCTGATGTGTGGAGACATTTCACTGCAGCTAATGTAGAAGGAAAAGCTGTGTACATTTGCAAATACTGTGCCAAATCATATGTGAAGAATGCAACAAAGATGCAGAATCATCTGGCTAAGTTTATACAGTTCCCTCAGCTCTCACAACAAGCAACCTCTGACAAAAGTCCCTCTACTTATACTTCACAATGGGAAGTATAACTTGCGACAGTTTCTTTATTCCTGATTAAAAAAAGTGCTATCCAATCTCATAATTTAATGTGATGTATACGGTAATAGAGTAGACTTGGGGGAAAAAATCTAATTCAAGAATGATTGACAATAAATAATTCTAATCAAATTAAAATGTTGATGTATAATAATGAGTTCATTACCTGAATGCATCGCTATAGCCTATAGGTGTTAACAAAATATTCATACAAATATGATTAGTGATATGATTAATATGAAATCTGCCGTTTCCAGCTACAATAGTCATTTACAACATTAACAATGTCTACACTGTATTTCTGATCAATTTGATGTTATTTTAATGGACAAATAATTTGCATTTCTTAAAAAAACAAGGACATTTCTAAGTGACCTCAAACTTTTGAACGGTAGTGTATGTTTTCTCAGGTTATGGTCAATAATATTAAAGGCTGCACTGAAATAGCATTGTATTTGGTCAAACACAACAATTTGCGAAGAGCAGTTTGCCAACAACTTGACAGAGGTTGAAGAATTTGAAAAATACTAATATGCAAATATTGTACAATCCAGGTGTGAAAAGTCCTTAGAGACCTACCCAGATCGCTGCCAAAGGTGATTCTAACATGTATTGACTTAGGCATTTCTAAAAACATGTTTTCACTTTGTCATTACAGGGTATTGTGTATTAAATATATTTTTTATATATATGTGGAATTCAGGCTGTAACACAACAAAATGTGCAATGTCAAGGGGTATGAATGCATTCTGTCACGTTCGTCGTATGAAGGAGACCAAGGCGCAGCATGGTATGCGTACATTCTCTTTATTAAAAGAATGAACACCGAACAAACTAACAAAATAACAAACGAAACGTGAAGCTATACAATATCGTGCTGACAGGCAACTACACATAGTCAAGATCCCACACCAGAAAGTGGGAAAAAGGGCTGCCTAAATATGATCCCCAATCAGAGACAACGATAAACGGCTGTCTCTGATTGGGAACCATATCAGGCCAACATAGACATACAAAAACCCCTAGACCTACAAAAACCCTGGACATACAAAAACCCTAGACATACAAAAAACTAGAGTACCCACCCTAGTCACACCCTGACCTAACCAAAATATATAGAAAACAGAGATATCTAAGGTCAGGGCGTGACAGTACCCCCCCAAAGGTGCGGACTCCCGGCCGCAAAACTGAACCTATAGGGGAGGGTCCGGGTGGGCATCTACCCTTGGTGGCGGCTCCGGTTCTGGACACAGCCCCACCTCCTTATGCTGATCCCTCCGCTTCTGTCGAACCGGACCGTGGATCATCGCCGGAGGCCTTGGACTGGGGACTGTCGCTGGAGGCCCCGGACTGAGGATCGTCGCTGGAGGTTCCGGACTGGGGACCGTCGCTGGAGACCCCGGACTGGGGACCGTCGCTGGAGACCCCGGACTGGGGACCGTCGCTGGAGGTTCCGGACTGTGGATCGTCGTTGGAGGTTCCGGACTGGAAACAGTCGCCGGAAGCTCTGGACTGGAAACAGTTGTCGGAAGCTCTGGACTGGGAACTGTCGCCGGAAGCTCTGGACTGGGAACTGTCGCCGGAAGCTCTGGACTGGGAACTGTCCCCCGGAAGCTCTGGACTGGGAACTGTTGCTGGAAGCTCTGGACTGTTGAGGCACACTGGAGGCCTGATGCGAGGGACCGGTACAGGTGGTACCGGGCTGATGACACGCACCTCAGGGTGAGTGCGGGGAGGAGGCACAGGACGTACTGGACTGTGGAGACGCACTGGAGATCTGATGCGTGGTGCCGGTACTGGTGGTACCGGGCTGATGACACGCACCTCAGGGCGAGTGCGGGGAAGAGGCACAGGACGTACTGGACTATGGAGGCGCACTGGAGGCCTGGTGCGTGGGACCGGTACAGGTGGCACCGGGCTGATGACACGCACCTCAGGGCGAGTGCAGGGAAGAGGCACAGGACTGTGGAGGCGCACTGGAGATCTTGATCATAGAGCTGGCACAACGCGTCCTGGCTGGATGCTCACTTGAGCCCGGCAAGTGCGGTGCGCTGGCACAGGACGCACTGGGCTGTGCAGACGAGCCGGCGCAGGATATCCTGGTCCAAGGAGGTGTATTGGAGACCAGGAGCGCTGAGCCGGCACCATCCGTCCTGGCTGGATGCCCATTCTAGCCCGGCCAATGCGGTGAGCTGGAATAGAGCGCACCGGGCTATGAATGCGAACTGGAGACACCGTGCGCATCACTGCATAACACGGTGCCTGACCAGTCACACGCTCCCCACGGTAAGCACGAGGAGTTGGCTCAGGTCTAAACCCAGACTCTGGCAATCTTCCTGTGTGCCCCTCGTGCTTGCCTCGTTGGTAAAACTCCTCGTAACGTCGCCGCTCCGCTTTCGCTGCCTCAATTTCCTCCCTTGGACGGCGATACTCCCCAGCCTACGTCCAGGGTCCTGCTCCATCCAAAATCTCCTCCTAGGTCCATTCCTCCTGACCACGCTGCTTGGTCCTTAGGTGGTGGGATCTTCTGTCACGTTCGTCGTATGAAGGAGACCAAGGTGCAGCGTGGTACGCGTACATTCTCTTTATTAAAAGAATGAACACCGAACAAACGAACAAAATAACAAACGAAACGTGAAGCTATACAATATAGTGCTGACAAGCAACTACACATAGTCAAGATCCCACACCAGAAAGTGGGAAAAAGGGCTGCCTAAATATAATCCCCAATCAGAGACAACGATAAACAGCTGTCTCTGATTGAGAACCAACATAGACATACAAAACCCCCTAGACCTACAAAAACCCTGGACATACATAAAACTAGAGTACCCACCCTAGTCACACCCTGACCGAACCAAAATATATAGAAAACAGAGATATCTAAGGTCAGGGCGTGCGTGACACTTTCTGAAGGCACTGTAACCAAATGTTCCCTCAAATTATTTTCAGCACAAATTTCAGGTCTGCTGATCGCAAACTTAAACCGTGTTTACTGTAAACACTGAGGCTGTACCTGCTTTAATGAAGTCTCAGTTTCAGACAGTGGTCAAGTAGGCTACTGTGGCTATTTGATCATAATGTAGGTCTACCAGAGTGGTCTACCATCACTAAACAATGGAGAAAATGTATCCAATAACATTTAACATGGAAATAGCTGTTCTATCATTCAGCCTACAGTAGCAGCCAATGTATGGTGTTTAATGTAGGCCTACATTCCATGAGACTTTTGAAAAAAACATGCAGGGCTTGACATTAACTTGTTTATCCACTTGTCCTTCAGACAAGAAGGTGACTGAAAATTGTGTTGTTTGATGAAAGAAAACTAAACTATACTTTACAAAATAAAATGTATTATTATTCCCATAGTATTATTACAGAGAATCAGACAAATTATGCTACCCTCTGCCTATTGGCTACTTAGCTTGAAGCTGGTTTCAAAATACAACACTGCCCCTTTAAGACAAAAAAAAGCACTTTACCTGAATTGCTTTTCAAAGGTCATGTCTAGACTTGACAGTTCATGCAGCTATAGAATTCTGATCATGGAATTCCGAACATGTCATACGTTTACACTTACATTTGAATGTGTCTACCATGTCCACAATGTGTCAGGATTCCCTTTTTCAGCGCTATATTCCAATGCCAGTATGCATTCTACAAATGGTGGAATAGGCTAAATATGATGGCAGTAACTGATGGCAGTAGCTAACTACTGAGGATAACTACACAACTAACATCTGTAGCTAGCCAGCAAGCTAGCAAGCAACGCTATATGGATTGCAAACGGGTTAGCATAAGTCTAGCCAAACAAAAAATAGTAAAAAAAATATATTAGCTAGCCTTTATGAGTCCAGCAAACAATGTTCCTCACACACTAAGAACGTTCTAATGAAAAGGTGCCGTTCGGGCCCCAAAAGACAAGTTTTCTGGAGACTTCTGGGAGGAGTGCTGATGAAGTCACCCACTGTATGCACTTTCGGTAGCCTGATTGCATCCAGACTGAAGAGAAATCTGTGCACAATGCATTCCTGACCACCTCCTGAAGTGGTCAGCCAGATCTGAACACAATCGAACCACAAAGTGACTTTTGTGCATCTAGACCAGTCTTTTCAATACAATATTCATATTCTGATAGCAGAAGTCGCATGCAAGTATCAAGTGTACACACGACCAAAGATGTCTAGAAATGTACACATTTTGTGCTCTTGTAGGAAGTAATCACTCCCCCATTGCTGAATACAACTTATCTATAACTTGGCTAATAATTCACTAACTAGCATAGGATATGAACAAATGTGCACAGGTGTTTCTGATGAAGCATCTAAGATATGTAATAGTCGACAAAGGTTATCCGAGGAGAAACTTATTTTTCTTTGGTTCATATGAATCAATTTGGGTAAATATGTCTTGAGACAGGATGAAAACATTTTGGAAAAAGTTTAATATACGTGTGTTTATCAAAGACAGGCGGCGATAGGCTACAATCTAGATCCTCACAATAATTAATCATGGCCTGTAGGCCAAGTCCCTGGGAGCTCAATTCAGCAGCGTAAACGGAGAGGGACAGCCATAAAAAATAAAAAAGGTATCGTGTGGTAGCCCATATCGGACTGGGCATCTATCCTAAACAGTTTAGCCCAGGGATCATCAACTAGATTTAGCCGCGGGACGATTTTTTCTTGAGCGGATGGTCGGGGGGCTGGAACATAATTACAAATAATTTGTAGACGGTCTGCCAAACATTCCACCCCCCCCCCCCAAAAAACTACCGCGGGCCAAATTGCAGCCAGTTGGGGAACCCTGGTTTAGCCCATAGGGATGCAATGTGCCCCACAAGGAAGCAAACCCAGTCTGTATGACACTTCAATATATTGTCCATTGTTCATTAATTGGCGTGGAGTCATCATTGTCTAAATGTCCTGGACCATAGGCAATATAATAATGAAGTCCAATGTTCAGCTATAATAGTAATAATTGTGTTCCTTTTACCTAATTGAGGGGGTGTCCTCATCATTGACTTATGCTGAGGGCAGCATCATAGCCATTGCTGTGTGATTGTGCGTGAATAGCATACCTGAATATTGAGCCAGTCAAATTGGGGTTAGCCTAGATCTGTCTTGTACCCTTGTGTGTTGGGTTTGATGTGTTTCTCCAAGATGTCTTGAGCCTCCTTGGCAGTGGAAAACGTGTGTGTTGTACTTTGGAAGGTCAAGATAAGGTTTGTCGAGTGGATGAAGCCACATCTCATGTTGGCATCCTTTGGCAAGCTTTGTAGGAATGTTGGAATGACATAGCAGCTAGATAGAGTTAATATGCCTTCATGGCACAAGTATGTATATGTGTCCTTCATGGTGTGTGGTGTCTGTGGATTTGATGGTGTATGGACTGTGGTGTTAATGTCTGGTATGCTGTCTGCGGGCTTGGTGTTGCATTTCCTTTGGCGTTTGTGTGTGTGTTAGGCTTGGGCAGTATACCGTATATACAGTGGCGACCCGTCATTAAGGGAAAGGGGGGACACATAACAGTAATATGTGTCACATATCAGTTTGCAAACAATGTAAAAAAAAATATATATATCATTGAATTAATAAAGCCGCATACACACATGGTCTCTTTTTTGTTTTCTTGAGTAAGGCAGCTCCAAAATGCAGGTGTTTCAGCCTAGCTCAGTGCTTTCTGTGGTGGTGGGGCAAGCCAGCAGAAAATACGGAGCGTTGTGCCGTGACTGGCTCAGTGTTTTGTCACTCATGGGGAAACTACGTCACCGCGAAGTGTAAGGGGAGACCTCGAAAATTCTAGCCCTTTGGCTGCTGACATTAGAAGTGCCCATCCAAAAAGGCTCAAGGTCATTGGCCACAGATAAAATGACATCAAATCACGTTATATGTACAGCAGCTTTGATTTGACTGATCATGTCAACATCATACTTTCAAAATCTTAGCTAGCAGTCATCATCATGAATAAAGTCAACAATCTACTGGCAAATCCTTTTCAATCCTTGTCATATGAAGATAAATAATGAAGAGAAATTATAGATAAAACGTATCGTTGCTCATCGGCCATTGAACATAAACATTACACAACAAGTTGGAAATCGCAAATTCAACAATGCGTGGTTTGGAAGGTGAGTCCAAAAAGGTATTGTATGCTGCTGCATAAATGATGTAATATGCCAGGGAGATATGTATACTGTAGCTAAGAAAGTAATAACGTTACTAAGTGTGTTGTGTAGTAAGCTGTTAGTAGCCCATGTGCCTCACGCTAATAATTTGGTCCCTTTTCCCCTCTTAGTTTTAGAGAAATGTAATCATCGAATATTGTAAGAGCTTTCATTGTCATCTTATATGCCCCCGTCATTTATCCTACGGTTCTGACTTGGTGTACATGTTCTAAATTCTGTCGCTGCACATTTCAAAAGTTCTGAACAAATAGTTATATTGACAACGTCAGTCCCAGCTCACTCATTAATGCGAAAATCGCCACTGCGTATATATAGCGTACCGGGGTATTTGGAAATAGCCACGGGGTGGTTTTTCAATACTGTCAATACTATTGAAATTATTTATTTGAAGTTTTTCAATAGATTTTAATATTTGTAGCTATTTTTTAAGTACATACCTTCAGTCAATGCAATGCGTTAGGAGATAAAGCAGATCACGTTCTTATTTCACCGGTCACATTATTCAACGGGGTGGTGTACCTAATAATTTTCCCCCCACTTTGTCTAAATTATTTTATTTTATTTTTTATTTTCCAATTTGGAAAATTGCTTTTTCATTGTAAGTGCATTTACTTGTGTGGCTGCCAGCCAAATAGCGTTGCACTTCTGTATAACAGAACTTATTTAGCAGGCAAAACCCCGAGGACAAACCATTCAGACTTTTTTTTTTTGAGGTCACTCTCTTTTCAATGGGTTTTCATTGATCAACACATTTCACTGCACCTAAACTCAGCAAAAAAAGAAACGTCCTCTCACTGTCAACTGCATTTATTTTCAGCAAACTTAACATGAAGATTTTATCTTCAACAACCAAGACACATTCTCCAAACACCCGACAGGGCCAACATCCCCGTTATTTGCAAGAGGAAGAAACGCAGGTACAGGGGACACAGAGCGGGATGCCTTGTGAAGACCCGCAGAAGGCGAGTGGGAAAGCTGCCATTACCGTCAATATTACTCGCCAACGTGCAATCATTGGACAATAAATTAGAAGATGGTACGATCACGAATATCCTACCAACGGGACATAAAAAACTGTGATATCCTATGTTTCACGGAATCGTGGCTGAATGACGACATGGATATTCAGCTAGCGGGAAATACGCTGCACCGGCAAGATAGAACAGCACACTCCGGTTAGACGAGGGGGCGGGGGACAGTCTGTGCATATTTGTAAACAACAGCTGGTGCACAAAATCTGAGGAAGTCTCTAGATTTTGCTCGCCTGAAGTAGAGTATTTTGTGATAAATTGCAGGCCACAATACTTGCCTAGAGAGTTTTCAGCTATACTTTTCGTGGCTGTTTATTTACCACCACAGACAGATGCTGGCACTAAGACCGCACTCAGTCAGCTGTATAAAGAAATAAGCAAACAGGAAACCACTCACCCAGAGGCGGCGCTCCTAGTGGCCGGAGACTTTAATGCAGGGAAACTTAAATCAGTTCTACCAAATTTCTATCAACATGTTAAATGTGCAACCAGAGGGGGAAAAAAGTATAGATCACCTGTACTCCACACACAGAGACGCGTACAAAGCTCTCCCTCGCCCTCCATTTGGTAAATCTGATCACAACTCTATCCTCCTGATTCCTGCATACAAGCAAACATTTAAGCAGGAAGCACCAGTGACTCTGTCGATAAAAAAGTGGTCAGATGAAGCAGATGCTAAACTACAGGACTGTTTTGCTATCACAGACTGGAACATGTTCAGTGACTCTTCCGATGGCATTGAGGAGTACACCACATCAGTCACTGGCTTCATCAATAAGTGCATCGAGGACGTCCCCCCCACAGTGACTGTACATACATACCCCAACCAGAAGCCATGGATTACAGGCAACATTCACACTGAGCTAAAGGGCAGAGCTGCCGCTTTCAAGGTGCGGGACTCTAACCCAGAAGCTTATAAGAAATCCTGCTATGCCCTGCGACGAACCATCAAACAGGCAAAGTGTCAATACAGGGCTAAGATTGAATCATACTACACCGGCTCCAATGCTCGTCTTATGTGGCAGGGCTTGCAAACTATTACAGACTACAAAGGGAAGCACAGCCATAAGTTGTCCAGTGACACAAGCCTACCAGACGAGCTAAATCACTTCTATGCTCGCTTCGAGGCAAGCAACACCGAGGCATGCATGAGAGCATCAGCTGTTCCGGACGACTGTGTGATCACGCTCTCCGTAGCCGACGTGAGTAAGACCTTTAAACAGGTCAACATACACAAGGCTGCGGGGCCAGACGGATTACCTGGACGTGTGCTCCGGGCATGTGCTGACCAACTGGCAGGTGTCTTCACTGATATTTTCAACATGTCCCTGATTGAGTCTGTAATACCAACATGTTTCAAGCAGACCACCAAAGTCCCTGTGCCCAAGAAAACAAAGGCAACATGCCTAAATGACTACAGACCCGTAGCAGTCACGTCCGTAGCCATGAAGTGCTTTGAAAGGCTGGTAATGGCTCACATCAACATCAACCATTATCCCAGAAACCCTAGACCCACTACAGTTTGCATACCGCCCAAACAGATCCACAGATGATGCAATCTCTATTGCACTCCACACTGCCCTTTCCCACCTGGACAAAAATAACACTTATGTGAGAATGCTATTCATTGACTACAGCTCAGCGTTCAACACCATAGTACCCTCAAAGCTCATCACTAAGCTAAGGATTCTGGGACTAAACACCTCCCTCTGCAACTGGATCCTGGACTTCCTTACGGGCCGCCCCCAGGTGGTGAGGGTAGGTAGCAACACATCTGCCATGCTGATCCTCAACACTGGAGCACCCCAGGGGTGCGTGCTCAGTCCCCTCCTGTACTACCTGTTCACCCGCGACTGCATGGCCAGGCACGACTCCAACACCATCATTAAGTTTGCAGACGACACAACAACAACCTGATCACCGACAACGAAGAGACAGCCTATAGGGAGGAGGTCAGATACCTGGCCGGGTGGTGCCAGAATAACAACCTATCCCTCAACGTAACCAAGACTAAGGAGATGATTGTGGACTACAGGAAAAGGAGGACCGAGTTCGCCCCCATTCTCATCGACGGGGCTGTAGTGGAGCAGGTTGAGAGCTTCAAATTCCTCTGTGTCCACATCACCAACAAACTAGAATGGTCCAAACACACCAAGACAGTCGTGAAGAGGGCACGACAAAGCCTAATCCCCCTCAGAAAACTGAAAAGATTTGGCACGGGTCCTCAGATCCTCAAAAGGTTCTACAGCTGCAACATCGAGAGCATCCTGACTGGTTGCATCACTGCCTGGTATTGCAATTAATCGGCCTTCGACAGCAAGGCACAACAGAGGGTAGTGCGTACGGCCCAGTACATCACTGGGGCTAAGCTGCCTGCCATCCAGGACCTCTACACCAGGCAGTGTCAGAAGAAGGCCCTAAAAATTGTCAAAGACCCCAGCCACCCGAGTCATAGACTGTTCTCTCTACTACCGCATGGCAAGCGGTACCGGAGTGCCAAGTCTAGGACAAAAAGGCTTCTCAACAGTTTTTACTCCCAAGCCATAAGACTCCTGAACAGGTAATCAGATGGCTACCCGGACTATTTGCATTATGTGCCCCCCCAACCCCTCTTTTACGCTGCTGCTACTCTCTGTTTATCATATATGCACAGTCACTTTAACTATACATTCATGTACATATGTACATACTACCTCAATTGGCCCGACCAGCCAGTGCTCCCGCACATTGGCTAACCGGGCTATCTGCATTGTGTCCCGCCACCCGCCAACCCCTCTTTACGCTACTGCTACTCTCTGTTCATCATATATGCATAGTCACTTTAACCATATCTACATGTACATACTACCTCAATCAGCCTGACTAACCAGTGTCTTAATGTAGCCTTGCTAATTATAAAGCCTCGCTACTGTATATAGCCTCGCTACTGTTTTTCACTGTCTTTTTACTGTTGTTTTTATTTCTTTACTTACCTATTGTTCACCTAATACCTTTTTTGCACTATTGGTTAGAGCCTGTAAGTAAGCATTTCACTGTAAGGTCTACTTGTTGTATTCATCGCACGTGACAAATAAACTTTGATTTGATGTGTAAATATTTGTATGAACATAAGATTCAACAACTGAGACATAAACTGAACAAGTTCCACAGACATGTGACTAACAGAAATTAAATAATGTGTCCCTGAACAAAGGGGGGGGGGGGGGGTTGAAATCAAAAGTAACAGTCAATGCAGTCAATAACAGTCAAATCAGACATTTTCTGTCCAAAAAATGATGCAGAAAAATTAATCCATGCATTTGTTACTTCTAGGTTAGACTACTGCAATGCTCTACTTTCCGGCTACCCGGATAAAGCACTAAATAAACTTCAGTTAGTGCTAAATACGGCTGCTAGAATCCTGACTAGAACCAAAACATTTGATCATATTACTCCAGTGCTAGCTTCCCTACACTGGCTTCCTGTTAAGGCAAGGGCTGATTTCAAGGTTTTACTGTTAACCTATAAAGCGTTACATGGGCTTGCTCCTACCTATCTTTCCGAGTTGGTCCTGCCATACATACCTACACGTACGCTACGGTCACAAGACGCAGGCCTCTTAATTGTCCCTAGAATTTCTAAGCAAACAGCTGGAGGCAGGGCTTTCTCCTATAGATCTCAATTTTTATGGAATGGTCTGCCTACCCATGTGAGAGACGCAGACTCTGTCTCAACCTTTAAGTCTTTACTGAAGACTTATCTCTTCAGTAGGTCATATGATTGAGTGTAGTCTGGCCCAGGAGTGTGAAGGTGAACGGAAACGCTCTGGAGCAACGAACCGCCCTTGCTGTCTCTGCCTGGCCGGTTCCCCTCTCTCCACTGGGATTCTCTGCCTCTAACCCTATTACAGGGGCTGAGTCACTGACTTACTGGTGCTCTTTCATGCCGTCCCTAGGAGGGGTGCGTCACTTGAGTGGGTTGAGTTACTGACGTGATCTTCCTGTCTGGGTTGGCGCCCCCCCCTTGGTTTGTGCTGTGGTGGAGATCTTTGTGGGCTATACTCGGCCTTGTCTCAGGATTGTAAGTTGGTGGTTGAAGATATCCCTCTAGTGGTGCGGGGGCTGTGCTTTGGCAAAGTGGGTGGGGTTATATCCTTCCTGTTTGGCCCTGTTCGGGGGTATCATCGGATGGGGCCACAGTGTCTCCTGACCCCTCCTGTCTCAGCCTCCAGTATTTATGCTGCAGTAGTTTATGTGTCGGGGGGCTAGGGTCAGTTGGTTATATCTGGAGTACTTCTCCTGTCTTATCCAGTGTCCTGTGTGAATTTAAGTATGCTCTCTCTAATTCTCTCCTTCTCTCTCTCTCTCGGAGGACCTGAGCCCTAGGACCATGCGTCAGGACGACCGGGCATGATGACTCCTTGCTGTCCCCAGTCCACCTGACCTTGCTGCTGTTCCAGTTTCAACTGTTCTGCCTGCGGTTATGGAACCCTGACCTGTCCACCGGACGTGCTACCTGTCCCAGACCTGCTGTTTTCAACTCTTAATGATATGCTATGAAAAGCCAACTGACATTTATTCCTGATTATTATTTGACCATGCTGGTCATTTATGAACATTTTGAACATCTTGGCCATGTTCTGTTATAATCTCCACCCGGCACAGCCAGAAGAGGACTGGCCACCCCTCATAGCCTGGTTCCTCTCTAGGTTTCTTCCTAGGTTTTGGCCTTTCTAGGGAGTTTTTCCCAGCCACCGTGCTTTTACACCTGCATTGCTTGCTGTTTGGGGTTTTAGGCTGGGTTTCTGTACAGCACTTCGAGATATTAGCTGATGTACGAAGGGCTATATAAAATAAACTTGATTTGATTTGAATGCAGCTGGTGGCCACACCAGATACTAAGTACTGCAGTGGATCTCCTCCTCATGGACTCCACCAGATTTGCCAGTTCTTGCTGTGAGATGTTACCCCACTCTTCCGCCAAGGCAACTGCAAGTTCCCGGACATTCTGGGGGGAATGGCCATAGCCCTCACCCTCCGATCCAACAGGTCCCAGGCGTGCTCAATGGGATTGAGATCTGGGCTCTTCGCTGGCCATGGCAGAACACTGACATTCCTGTCTTTCGGGAAATCACGCACAGAACGAGCAGTATGGCTGGTGGTGTAACGCTCATTCCTTCGACGATAAACGCGAATCCGACTATCACCCCTGGTGAGACAAAACCGTAACTCGTAGGTGAATAGCACTTTTTGCCAGTCCTGTCTGGTCCAGCGACGGTGGGTTTGTGCTCATAGGTGACGTTGCTGCCGGTGATGTCTAGTGAGGACCTGCCTTACAACAGGCCTACAAGCCCTCAGTCCAGCATCTCTCAGCCTATTACGGACAGTCTGAGCCCTGATGGAGGGATTGTGCGTTCCTGGTGTAACTCGGGCAGTTGTTGTTGCCATCCTGTATCTGTCCCGCAGGTGTGATGTTCAGATGTACCGATTCTGTGCAGGTGTTGTTAAACGTGGTCTGCCACTGCGAGGACGATCAGCTGTCCGTCCTGTCTCCCTGTAGCCCTGTCTTATGCGTCTCACAGTACGGACATTGCAATTTATTGCCCTGGCCACCTGGTCCTCATACCTCCTTGCAGCATGCCTAAGGCACGTTCACGCAGATGAGCAGGGACCCTGGCATCTTTCTTTTGGTGTTTTTCAGAGTCAGTAGAAAGGCCTCTTTAGTGTCCTAAGTTTTCATAACTCTAACCTTAATTGCCTACCGTCTGTAAGCTGTTAGTGTCTTAACGACCGTTCCACAGGTGCATGTTCATTATTGAAGACCTGTGAAGTTATTTGGATTTTTATGAATTATCTTCGAAAGACAGGGTCCTGAAAAAGGGCTGTTTCTTTTTTTGCTGAGTTTATATGTGACAAAAAAATTATTGGCTGGTCCGACGAATCCCAGTTCCTTTTGCGTCATGACTTGGCGTATACAGCATGAGTCCCTGTGCCCATTCTAACTGGTATCAACGGTACAGGCTGGTGGCGGTGGGGTAATGATGTAGGGAATGTTTTCCTGGCACACATTAGGTCCCTTGATATCACTTGAGCAACGTTTCCATTCCCCAAAGAATTCAGGCTGTTCTGGAGGCAAAGGGGGATCCGACCCGGTAATATATGGGTTTACCTAATAAACTGGCCTCTGAGTGTATAACGCAAAAATGTTGTGACAAAGCCATCAGTAAAGTTGAAACTTCTATTTAGTATATGGTACATAGCAATTTAATCGCAAAAGTTAATTTTATGTGCACTACGTCATCACGCACAGCCTTATCCGCAACAAGTCAATTTGATGGAAACACATATTTGGTGGGAAAATGCACATATTGTTTTTATGCAGATTTTCTTTAAATATTTGCATGAAGATCTGTCACCAATTGGATGAAAACCTAGATAATCTGTCCCTCTCATATCTCATTCTATTTATAGCTCATTGTCATTGCATATGTGTGATGAGGAGAATCCACTGGTGTTTTATAACTATTGACCCAGACAGTGTTTGCAAATCCCTTATTTAATCAGAGCCATTACCTTGTTGCAATCAGATGTTTCCCTCCCCTCCAATCCCGCTGTTACATTTCCCCTATCAACATCCCTACAGGAGAAAAACTCTAAATCAGCCATGTCATTTATTTTTTAATTTGGTTCCCCAGCGTCAGCCACAGCTGTCTGAGTGGCTACTCCATTCTCCAGTAGTTAATTGCTGTGCTATGAATATAATTGTTGTTTGGCCTACTTCTTCACCCAGTGCATGAAAAGCAGTTTCCCCTTCAATGACAATCCCGCCGCTTTATCTCATCCCTCTCTCTCTCTCACACTCCTGTCCCCTACACTCTTTTTTTGTATCTCCCTCCTCCCTTCCTCCTCTCCTGCCTCCCTCACACCCTATGGGGATGCATGGATGGTCTGTTAGTCTCTCCGTGATTCTTCTACTCAGAACACTGCCTTAACTTCCACTCAGTCCTGTCTTTTATTTTTTATTTTTTTTCACCTTTATTTAACCAGGTAGGCTAGTTGAGAACAAGTTCTCATTTACAACTGCGACCTGGCCAAGATAAAGCAAAGCAGTGGGACACAAACAACAACACAGAGTAACACATGGAATAAACAAACATACTGTCAATAATACAATAGAAAAAGTCTATATACAGTGTGTGCAAATGAGGAAGGATAAGGGAGGTAAGGCAATAAATAGGCCATAGTGGCGAAATAATTACAATATAGCAATTAAACACTGGAGTGATAGATGTGCAGAAGATGACTGTGCAAGTAGAGATACTGGGGTGCAAAGGAGCAAAATAAATCAAATAACAGTATGGGGATGAGGTAGTTGGATGGGCTATTTACAGATGGCTATGTACAGGTGCAGTGATCTGTGAGCTGCTCTGACAGCTGGTGCTTAAAGCTAGTGAGGGAGATATGAGTCTCCAGCGTCAGTGATTTTTGCAGTTCGTTCCAGTTATTGGCAGCAGAGAACTGGAAGGAAAGGCGGCCAAAGTAGGAATTGGCTTTGGGGGTGACCAGTGAAATACAGTGGGGCAAAAAAGTATTTAGCCAGCCACCAATTGTGCAAGTTCTCCCACTTAAAAAGATGAGAGAGGCCTGTAAATTTCATCATAGGTACACTTCAACTATGACAGACAAAATGAGAAAAAAAAATCCAGAAAATCACATTGTAGGATTTTTAATGAATTTATTTGCAAATTATGGTGGAAAATAAGTATTTGGTCACCTACAAACAAGCAAGATTTCTGGCTCTCACAGACCTGTAACTTCTTCTTTAAGAGGCTCCTCTGTCCTCCACTCGTTACCTGTATTAATGGCACCTGTTTGAACTTGTTATCAGTATAAAAGACAACAGGCTAGTAATAAGGGTTGCAACAATTTCGGCGGATAATTTTAGAAAGAGAGGGTCCAGATTGTCTAGCCCGGCTGATTTGTAGGGGTCCAGATTTTGCAACTCTTTCAGAACATCAGCTATCTGGATATCTGGAAATGGGGAGGCTTGGGCAAGTTGCTGTGGGGGGAACAGGGCTGTTGACCGGGGTAGGGGTAGCGAGGTGAAAAGCATGGCCAGCCGTAGAAAAATGCTTATTGAAATTCTCAATTATCGTGGATTTATCTGTGGTGACAGTGTTTCCTAGCCTCAGTGCAGTGGGCAGCTGGGAGGAGGTGCTCTTATTCTCTATGGACTTTACAGTGTCCCAGAACTTTTTGAGTTTGTGCTACAGGATTCAAATTTCTGTTTGAAAAAGCTAGCCTTTGCTTTCCTAACTGCCTGTGTATATTGGTTCCTAACTTCCCTGAAAAGTTCCATATCGTGGGGGCTATTCGATGCTAATGCAGGATGCCACAGGATGTTTTTGTGCTGGTCAAGGGCAGTCAAGTCTGGGGTGAACTAAGGGCTATATCTGTTTCTGGTTCAACATTTTTTGAATGGGGCATGCTTATTTAAGATGGTGAGGAAAGCACTTTTAAAGAATAACCAGGCATCCTCTACTGACGGAATGAGGTCAATATCCTTCCAGGATACCCGGGCCAGGTCGATTAGGAAGGCATGCTCGCTGAAGTGTTTTAGGGAGCGTTTGACAGTGATGAGGGGTGGTCGTTTGACCGTAGACCCATTACGGATGCAGGCAATGAGGCAGTGATCGCTGAGATCCTGGTTGAAGACAGCAGAGGTGTATTTGGAGGGCAGGTTGGTTGGGATGATATCTATGACGGTGCCTGTGTTTACGGATTTGGGGTTGTACCTGGTAGGTTCATTGATCATTTGTGTGAGATTGAGGGCATCAAGCTTAGATTGTAGGATGGCCGGGGTGTTAAGCATGTCCCAGTTTAGGTCACCTAACAGCACGAGCTCTGAAGATAGATGGGGGGCAATCAATTCACATATGGCCCAGGGCACAGCTGGGGGCAGAAGGTGGTCTATAGCAAGCGGCAACGGTGAGAGACTTGTTTCTGGAAAGGTGGATTTTTAAAAGTAGAAGCTCAAATTGTTTGGGCACAGACCTGGATAGTAAGACAGAACTCTGCAGGCTATCTCTGCAGTAGATTGCAACTCAGCTCCCCTTGGCAGTTCTATCTTGTCGGAAAATGTTATAGTTAGGGGTCAAAATTTCAGGGTTTTTAGTGGTCTTCCTAAACCAGGATGAAGACACGGCTAGGACATCCGGGTTGGCAGAGTTGGGGCGGCGGATAGCCTAGTGGTTAGAGAGTTGGACTAGTAACCGAAAGGTTGCAAGATCAAATCCCCGAGCTGACAAGGTAAAAATCTGTCGTTCTGAACAAGGCAGTTACCTTCTTATGGCTGCAGGGGCAGTATTGAGTAGCTTGGATGAAAGGTGCACAGAGGTGCCCAGAGTAAACGTCCTGCTCCTCAGTCATAGTTGCTAATATATGCATATTATTATTAGTATTGGATAGAAAACACTCTGAAGTTTCTAAAACTGTTTGAATTATGTCTGTGACTATAACAGAACTCATATGGCTGGTCGATTTTCAACCAAGATCCCATTGAAATCACAGCGAGATATGGATGAGTTTGCACTTCCTACGGCTTCCACTAGATGTCAACAGTCTGTAGAACCTTGTCTGATGCCTCTACTGTGAAGGGGGGCCGAATGAGAGGGGAATTAGTCAGGTCTGCCATGACCTGACCATGCTTTCACCATGCGCGTTCACATGAGAGGGAGCTCTGTTCCATCGCTCATCTGAAGTCAATGTAATTCTCCGGTTGGAACGTTATTCAAGATTTATGTTAAAAACATTCTAAAGATTGATTCAATACATCGTTTGACATGTTTCTATGGACTGTTACGGAACTTTTGGACATTTCGTCAGGTTTTAGTGAACGTGCTTCCCTGACGTTGGATGTGTTCACCAAACACGCTACAAAAATAGCTATTTGGACATAAATGATGGACATTACCGGAAAAAAACGAACATTTCTTGTGGAAGTGGGAGTCCTGGGAGTGCATTCCGACGAAGATCAGCAAAGGTAAGTGAAGATTTATAATGCTTTTTACGAGTTTTGTTGACTGTACAATTTGGGCGGGTAACTGTATGGCTTGCTTTTGTGGCTGAACGCTGTTTTCAGATGATTGAATATTGTGTTTTGCCGGAAAGCTTTTTGAAATCTGACACAGCGGTTGCATTAAGAACAAGTGTATCTTTTATTCTATGTAAAACATGTATCTTTCGTCAAAGTTATGATGAGTATTTCTGTTATTTGACGTGGCTCTCTGCAATTTCTCTGCAATTTCTCCAGATATTTTGGAGGCATTTCTGAACATGGCGCCCTTGTAAACTGAGGTTTTTGGATATAAATATGAACTTAATCGAACAAGACATATATGTATTGTGTAACAACGAAGTCCTATGAGTGTCATCTGATGAAGATCATCAAAGGTTAGTGATTAATTTTATCTCTATTTGTGCTTTTTGTGACTCCTCTCTTTGGCTGGAAAAATTGCAGAATTTTTCTGTGAGTTGGTGGTGACCTAACATAATCGTTTGTGGTGCTTTCGCTGAAAAGCCTATTTGAAATCGGACACTTTGGTGGGATTAACAACAAGATTACATTTAAAATGGTATAAGACACATGTATGTTTGAGGAATTTTAATTATGAGATTTCTGTTGTTTGAATTTGGCGCCCTGCACTTTCACTGGCTGTTGTCATATCGATCCCGTTAACGGGATTGCAGCCATAAGAAGTTAACCCACTGTTCCTAGGCCGTCATTGAAAATAAGAATTTGTTCTTAACTGACTTGCTTAGTTGAATAAAGGTTAAAAAAAGAGTGTGCTAAAGCAGTGAGTAAAACAAACTTAGGGAGGAGGCTTCTAATGTTAACATGCATGAAACCAAGGCTTTTACGGTTACAGAAGTCAACAAATGAGAGCGCCTGGGGAATGGGAGTGGAGCTAGGCACTGCAGGGCCTGGATTAACCTCTACATCACCAGAGGAGGAGTAGGATAAGGGTACGGCTAAAGGCTATAAGAACTGGTCATCTAGTATGTTCGGAACAGAGAGTAAAAGGAGCAGGTTTCTGGGCACGGTAGAATATATTCAAGGCATAATGTCCAGACAAAGGTATGGTAGGATGTGAATACAGTGGAGGTAAACCTATGCATTGAGTGACAATGAGAGAGATATTGTCTCTAGAAACATAATTTAAACCAGGTGAGGTCACCGCATGTGTGGGAGGTAGAACTAAAGGGTTAGCTAAGGTGTATTGAGCAGGGCTAGAGGCTCTACAGTGAAATAATGCAATAATCACTAACAAAACAGCAATGGACAAGGCATATTGACATTAGGGAGAGGCATGCGTAGTCGAGTGATCATAGGGGTCCAGTGAGTAGCTCGGCAGGCTGGAGACACGGCGATTCAGACAGCTAGCGGGCCGGGGCTAGCAAGCTAGCTTCTTGCGAATATAGGGGGTGCTGTTTCGACTTAGCATAAATTGGTCTCCAGCTTAAACTGCCTAGTACTCAATTCTTGCTCGTACAATATGCATATTATTATTATTATTGGATAGAAAACACTCTCTAGTTTCTATAACCGTTGGAATTATGTCTCTGAGTGGAACAGAACTCATTCTACAGCACTTTTCCTGACAGGGAGTGAGATTTCAGAAATCTTGGCCTCTGGTCCCAGGTCAGTTTTAATGTCCCTGTGAATGCTATGAGGATACAAACACTGCCTACGCCTTCCTCTAGATGTCAGTAAGTGGTGACAATTTGAATGGAGTCGATTGCGCAATCAGGGCCTGTATAAAAGGCCAAAGACCGGAAGCACCTTTCTTTTGTCCCCTGCGCTTGACGCACGATGGACGTCGGACTGGCCTCTTTCCAAGCTTTGGTTTAGCCAGTAATATATCGCCGGTCATGTTTTTACTCGTTATAGGTGTTAAAAACATCATAAGGTAGTTAATTTAAACCGTTTTATAGCAATTTATATCCGTTTAGTGCGATTTTCTGGCATTTCTTTGTGACGCACTTCCAAGAGCTGGGCACTTTTCTAGTACATGCCGAACGTTAGTGGCCATTTCGACGGGACAAGAGGACATCTTTCGACCAAAAGACGATTAGACCGGAGAAAGGATACATTGCCCAAGATTCTGATGGAAGATCAGCTCATAGTAAGAACTATTTATGATGATAAATCGTTGTTCTGTAGAAAAATGTTAAACGCATATTCCGCCATTTTCTTTGGGGTAGCTTCGCTTTGGCGCACCCGGTATTGCACAGTAAGGATAATTTAAAAAATGTAATTCAGCGATTGCATTAAGAACTAATTTGTCTTTCAATAGCTGTCCACCCTGTATTTTTTAGTCAAGTTTATGAATATTTATTCATTAGACTAGATCACTGTCCAATATGGCGCCCGACATTTTCAGGCCAGTTTTGCTACTATTCTCATTGTATAACCACGGTTTTTTGTGGCTAAATATGCACATTTTCGAACAAACTCTATATGTATGTTGTAATATGATGTTACAGGAGTGTCATCGGAAGAATTCTGAGAAGGTTAGTGAAAAAATTAATACATTTTGGTGGTGATAATGCTATCGCTCTATTTGCCTTGAATCAATGCTCGGGTAACGTTTGCACATGTGGTATGCTAATATAACGATTTATTGTGTTTTCGCTGTAAAACACTTAGAAAATCTGAAATATTGTCTGAATTCACAAGATCTGTGTCTTTCCATTGCTGTGAGCTGTGTATTTTTAAGAAATGTTTTATGATTAGTAATTAGGTAATACACGTTGCTCTCTGTATTTATTCTAGTCGAGTTGTGATGGTGGGTGCAATTGTAAACTATGATTTCTACCTGAAATATGCACATTTTTCTAACAAAACCTATCCTATACAATAAATATGTTATCAGACTGTCATCTGATGAGGTTTTTTCTTGGTTAGTGGCTATCAATATCTTTATTTGGCCGAATTGGTGATAGCTACTGGTGGAGAGAAAAAATGGTGGACAAAGAAAAATGGTGTCTTTTGCTAACGTGGTTAGCTAATAGATTTACATATTGTGTCTTCCCTGTAAAACATTTTACAAATCAGAAATGATTGCTGGATTCACAAGAAGTGGATCTTTCATCTGGTATCTTGGACTTGTGATTGAATGATATTTAGATGCTAGTATTTACTTGTGACGCTATGCTAGCTATGCTATTCAGCTTTTTTACTGGTGGGGGGGTGGGGGGTGCTCCCGGATCCGGGTTTCTGAGTCGGTAGAAGCTAGCAGAAGGGTCTTAGAGGGACGTCGAGCCGGAAGAAGTCTGTTGTAGCCCCCTCATATTGTTACGTCGGCAAACCAGTCGTGAAGGATCAGCAGGGCTCCGTGTGGTAAAAGGGTCCAGGCCAATTGGCAAAATCGGTATAGTGGCCAAAGAATTTGTCCAATTCGCCTCTTCAGCTAACAGTCCAATATGCTCTAGACAGCTAGCGGGCCGCAGGTAGCAGGCTAGCAGATTGGCATTCAGTGGACGTTGCGACTAAGGAGCCAGTTGAAAAAACCCCTCGGGCAGATTAAGTCGGTAGTCCAGTCGTGATGGATCGGCGGGGCTCCGTGTCGGCAGTAAAAGGGGTCCAGGCCAATTGGCAAAATAGGTATTGTAGCCCAAGGAGTGACTGATGGACCTCTTCGGCTAGCTGGGAGATGGGCCTAGCAAAGGCTAGCTCCAGGCGAATTGGTTTTCGCTTCGGGACAGAGACGTTAGCCAGGAGTGGCAACTCGGACAGCGGCTAGCTAGCTGCGATGATCCAGGTGAGAAGGTTCAGAGCTTGCGGTAGGAATCCGGAGATATGGAGAAAAAATAAATCAGATTTGCTCTGGTTCGAATCGCGCTGTGCAGACTGCCAAGAGTTGTCCGGGCTAAAGGTTAGCTGATGACCGCTAGCAGTGGCTGGCTGACTACTAGCTAGTAGCTAGTTAGCTGGCTAGCTTCTGTTGGGGGTTCCAGTTCAAAAGTAAAGAAAATAGCAGATCCGTACCACATTGGGTGAGGCGGATTGCAGGAGAGTATGTTGAAGTTGAGGTTAATAAAAATAGAGGTTAATAAAAATATAACAAATATTTTTTTAAATACAGTATATGCGAAGAAAAATGATATAAAAAGATATATACACGGGACACGACAAGACGAGGACGTCTGACTGCTACGCCATCTTGGAACAAAAAATAAAAGTCAGCTGTCTGACAGCTGACCTTGAGAAAAAAGGTAATCTCTGAAATGAATGGTATTATTTTTATATTTTGCTTCTATTCACACATGCCTATCTCCATTACTCAAGCTCACATAACTCCAGACAGAATTCAATTCAGTCAAAGTGTTGCAGTTAACTTGGATGATGTTCTGCTACAGATGTCCTTCTGTCAGGGCCTTGTTGAGTCATGTGGGTGATTTTAGTTCACTCCTAACCATTGGTAACATGGTAATCTCAAAGCCTCAGTTTATCAGCTGCACATGCAGAAACTAGAACTGCTGGGTAAGATAGTTAGTAGTGAATGTATTTACTGCACATCAACAGAGTTGCAAATGAAACTGATAGTTTGTTGATAGTGAGTAGTACCCAAATCAAATGGGTCTCAGCCAGGCAGCAAAATATCCTCACTCCACTTGTTTATTAGTTTGCATTTCAAATGTCTGTTTTCTCATCATGACTCTCACATTCCTCTGTGATTTTCCCTCATTCTCTCCCCAGCTCCCTGTGCACACTGCTTCTGTTCTTCTCTCCACTTCCCACTCTCCCTCCCTTCTGCTGAGGTCATGGTGTCTTTTGGCCTATTCCTCCCTCTCAGAGTCTGACTATTGCTTTCCTCTCTTGTTCCATAACGGGGGCAGAACAGAACAGAACTGCCTGTGGACCGCAGGGCCTCTGTGTATCACTGTCTTTCATTACACAGCATCTGCTGAGGATACACTATCTCAGACCATCCATCTGCCTTGCTGTCCATCCATATTGAAATCAACAGGCTTATGCATTTCAATGGGCACCTAATGCCTGGATTTGCTTAGTTCAGTATGTGATAAGCTGTCACTTTCCACACAGATTGTGTGGAAAGTGGAATAGTGCAGTGGTTGACGGTATAGTTGGTTCACCTGGTTCACCAACTACTTCTCAGATAAGGTCAGTACAGGTGCATCAAAGCGGGGACCGAGAGACTGAAAAACAGCTTCTATCTCAAGGCCATCAGACTGTTAAACATCCATCACTAACATTGAGTGGCTGCTGCCAACATACTGATTCATCTCTAGCCCCTTTAATAATGAAAAATGTATGTAATAAATGTATCACTAGCCACTTTAAACAATGCCACTTTATATAATGTTTACATACCCTACATTACTCATCTCATATGTATATACTGTACTCTATACCGTCTACTGCATCTTGCCTATGCCGTTCGGCCAACGCTCATTCATATATTTTTATGTACATATTCTTATTCATTCCTTTACACTTGTGTGTATAAGGTAGTTGTTGTGAAATTGTTAGATTACTTGTTAGATATTACTGCAGGGTCAGAACTAGAAGCACAAGCATTTCGCTACACTCGCATTAACATCTGCTAACCATGTGCATGTGACAAATAACATTTGATTTGATTTGATTTTGAGTTCAATGTGTCAAATCGAAGGGCCTGTTGTCCGGACCTCTGGCAGTCTCTATGGGGGTACCACAGGGTTCAATTCTCGGGGCCAACTCTTTTCTCTGTATATATCAATGATGTCGCTCTTGCTACGAGTGATTCCTTGATCCACCTATACGCAGACGACACCATTCTGTATACATCTGGCCCTTCTTTGGAAGGGAACCTCCAAATGAGCTTCAATGCCATACAACGCTCCTTCCGTGGCCTCCAACTGCTCTTAACTTCTCTAGGATAGGGGGCAGCATTTTCACGTTTGGATGAAAAGCATACCCAAATTCAACTGCCAGCTACTCATCCCCAGAAGATAAGATATGCATATTATTAGTAGATCTGGATAGAAAACACTCTGAAGTTTCTAAAACTGTTTGAATCATGTCTGTGAGTATAACATAACTTATTTAGCAGGCGAAACCCCGAGGACAAACCATTCAGATCTTTTTTTTTTAGGTCATTCTCTTTTCAATGGGTTTTCATTGGGAATACAGATTTCTAATTGACCTTCTTGCAGTTCCTACCGCTTCCACTGGATGTCAACAGTCTTTAGAAATTCGTTGAGGTTATTTCCTTTGTGTAATGAAGAAGTACGGCCATCTTGAACGAGGGTCACTGGAAGTGTACTGTTAGTTAGAGGCGCATGACCAGAAAGTTAGCTACAGTTTGTTTTAATCCTGTATTGAACACAGATCATCCCGTCTTCAATTTTACCGATTATTTACGTAAAAAAATACCTAAAGTTGTATTACAAAAGTAGTTTGAAATGTTTTGGCAAAGTTTACAGGTAACTTTTGAGATATTTTGTAGTCACGTTTCACAAGTTGGAACCGGTGTTTTTCTGGATCAAACACGCCAAATAAATGGACATTTTGGATATATATCTACCGAATTAATCGAACAAAAGGACCATTTGTGATGTTTATGGGACATATTGGAGTGCCAACAACAGAAGCTCGTCAAAGGTAAGGCATGAATTATATTTTTATTTCTGCGTTTTGTGTCGCGCCTGCGGGGTTGAAATATGCTTCTCTCTCTTTGTTTACTATGGTGCTAACTCAGATAATAGCATTGTTTGCTATTTTCATGTGTGATTTAATGAAAGTTTGATTTTTATAGTAATTTATTTGAATTTGGCGCTCTGCATTTTTACGTTAGCGTCCCACATATCCCAGAGAAGTTAAACGCTAGTAAAACTAAATGCATGCTCTTCAACCGATCGCTGCCCGCACCCGCCCGCCCGACTAGCATCACTACTCGACTAGAGGTCGACCGATTAATCGGAATGGCTGATTAATTAGGGCCGATTTCAAGTTTTCATAACAATCGGAAATCGGTATTTTTGGACACCGTTTTCTTTTTTTTTTACACCAATATTTAACTAGGCAAGTCAGTTAAGAACACATTCTTATTTTCAATGACGGCCTAGGAACTGTGGGTTAACTGCCTTGTTCAGGGGCAGAATGACAGATTTTTACCTTGTCAGCTTGGGGATTCAATCTTGCAACCTTACAGTTAACTAGTCCAACGCTCTAACCACCTGATTACATTGCACTCCACAAGGAGCCTGCCTGTTACGCGAATGCAGTAAGAAGCCAAGGTAAGTTGCTAGCTAGCATTACACTTATCTTATAAAAAACAATCAATCAATCAATCATAATCACTAGTTAACTACAAATGATTGATGATATTACTAGTTTATCTAGCGTGTCCTGCGTTGCATATAATCGATGCAGTGCGCATTCGCAAAAAAGGACTGTCATTGATCCAACGTGTACCTAACCATAAACATCAATGCCTTTCTTAAAATCATTACACAGAAGTATATATTTTTAAACCTGCATATTTTTAGCTAAAAGAAATCCAGGTTAGCAGGCAATATTAACCAGGTGAAATTGTGTCAATTCTCTTGCGTTCATTGCACGCAGAGTCAGGGTATATGCAACAGTTTGGGCCGCCTGGCTCATTGTGAACAAATTTGCCAGACTTTTACGTAATTATGACATAACATTGAAGGTTGTGCAATGTAACAGGAATATTTAGACTTATGGATGCCACCGGTTAGATAAAATACGGAACGGTTCCGTATTTCACTGAAAGAATAAACATTTTTTTTTCAAGATGATAGTTTCCGGATTCAACCATTTTAATGACCTAAGGCTCGTATTTCTGTGTGCTATTATGTTATAATTAAGTCTATGATTTGATAGAGCAGTCTGACTGAGCGATGGTAGGCACCAGCAGGCTCGTAAGCATTCATTCAAACAGCACTTTCGCGCGTTTTGCCAGCAGGTCGTCGCTGTGCTTCAAGCATTGCGCTGTTTATGACTTCAAGCCTATCAACTCTCGAGATTAGGCTGGTGTAACCGATGTGAAATGGCTAGCTAGTTAGCGGGGTGCGCGCTAATAGCATTTCAAACGTCACTCGCTCTGAGACTTGGAGTAGTTGTTTCCCTTGCTCTGCATGGGTCACGCTGCTTCGAGGGTGGCTGTTGTCGATGTGTTCCTGGTTCGAGCCCAGGTAGGAGCGAGGAGAGGGACGGAAGCTATACTGTTACACTGGCAATACTAAAGTGCCTATAAGAACATCCAATAGTCAAAGGTATATGAAATACAAATCGTATAGAGAGAAATAGTCCTATAATTCCTATAATAACTACAACCTAAAACATCTTACCTGGGAATATTGAAGACTCATGTTAAAAGGGACCACCAGCTTTCATATGTTCTCATGTTCTGAGCAAGGAACTTAAACGTTAGCTTTCTTACATGGCACATATTGCACATTTACTTTCTTCTCCAACACTTTGTTTTTGCATTATTTAAACCAAATTGAACATGTTTCAATATTTATTTGAGGCTAAATTGATTTTATTGATGTATTATATTAAGTTAAAATAAGTGTTCATTCAGTATTGTTGTAATTGTCATTATTACAAATAAAATAAAAAAATTGGCCGATTAACCGGTATTGGCTATTTTTGGTCCTCCAATAATCGGTATCGGTGTTGAAAAATCATAATCGGTCGACCTCTACTCTGGACGGTTCTGACTTAGAATATGTGGACAACTACAAATACCTAGGTGTCTGGCTAGACTGCAAACACTCCTTCCAGAATCATATTAAGCATCTCCAATCCAAAATTAAATCTAGAATCGGCTTCCTAGTTTGCAACAAAGCCTCCTTCACTCACGCTGCCAAACATACCCTCGTAAAACTGACTATCCTACCGATCCTCGACTTCGGCAATGTTATTTACAAAATAGCCTCCAACACGCTACTCAGCAAACTGGATGCAGTCTATCACAGTGCCATCCGTTTTGTCACCAAAGCCCCATATACCACCCACCACTGCGACCTGTATGGTCTCATTGGCTGGCCCTCGCTACATATTCGTCGCCAGACCCACTGGCTCCAGGTCATCTCTAAGTCTTTGCTAGGTAAAGCTCCGCCTTACCTGAGCTCACTGTTCACCATAACAACACCCACCCGTAGCACGCGCTCCAGAAGGTATATTTCACTGGTCATCCCCAAAGCTAACACCCACTTTGGCCGCCTTTCCTTCCAGTTCTCTGCTGCCAATGACTGGAACGAATTGCAAAAATCACTGAAGTTGGAGACTTGTATCTCCCTCACTAACTTTAAGCATCAGCTATCTGAGCAGCTTACCAATCGCTGCAGCTGTACATAGCCCATCTGTAAATAGCCCACCCAACCACCTACCTCATCCCCATATTGTTTTTATTTACTTTTTTGCAAACCAGTATTTCTACTTGCACATCATCATCTGCACATCTATTAACACATCAGTGTTAATTTGCTAAATTGTAATTACGTCGCTACTATGGCATATTTATGGCCTTACCTCCTCACGCCATTTGCACACACAGTGTATAGATTTTTCTATTGTGTTATTGACTGTACTTTTGTTTATCCTATGTGTAACTCTGTGTCGTTTTTTGTCGCACTGCTTTGCTTTATCTTGGCCAGGTCGCAGTTGTAAATGAGAACTTGTTCTCAACTGGCCTACCTGGTTAGGTGAAATAAATAAAATAAATAAATAAAAATAGTATTGCATAGGGACAGTGTGCCAACATGTAATAGTGCTTAATAATGAGCTTAGGGGCCAGTTCCTCCTTGTGGGGACATTTCCCACATCACCATGAAGACAAAGGCTATTTTAAGCTTAGGGGTTAGGTTTAGGGTTACAATTAGAAGTAGGGTTACAATTAGGGTTTGGGTAAGGGGTTAGTGGTTAGGTTTAGGGTTAAGGTTAGGGAAAATAGGATTTTGAATGGAAATAGATTTTAGGTCCTCACAGGGATAAAATAACAACGTATGTGTGTAGAAGAACATAACGTATGTTTATGTGGTGCATAGTCATGGTTGGTCACCTCTCAGTGCTGACACAAACGAACACACATACCCACACCATAATGAACTGCATATTTCAATCACTGACCAATAGTATTTAGGTTTGAGAGGAGTCTCCAGGAAGACTTAAGAAGAATAGGTTGTCCCTTCTGAGTACTGACTTGATTTGTGACAGCTCGTCTGCTGCTAAATAGCACTTATCTATAAAGCACTACTTTCCTGCTGTATATGCATTAGCCTCTCTTATCTTTACCACTCCCATCAGCTACTGTACCGTGGAGCACTTCCAACTGATGAATGCTGACCTTGGCAACCTATCCCTCTGGATGCATTGAGTCTAGTGTTAAGACAAACCCGTTTGGATCACTGGTGAGCTACACAAATCAGTAGTTTTCTCCATGGGGTCAACCTGAGGTAACTGAAGAGGATTAGGGCTAAGTAAAAGGCTCCTTCCTCTTTTAACTGGCTGTGGGTTTACATAAAGATGTTAACATTATCCTGATATGGTCCAAGAGCCCAGCTCCTCTCCTTCGGGTAGAGCAGCAACCATGAACCTAGATTGCCCAACTTCTTCATAGGCACATATCTAAGATCAGTTTACCATCCCCCTAAATACTAACTTTAACCATTAGAGAATAAATGCAAAACTGATTATAGATCAGTGTCTAGTGGCACTTCATCCTACTTCTGGTTTGGCAGCCACATGAAAGGCAGCACTGTCAAACAGTACGGGTGTCGCAACACAGACCTGTTGTATCCCAAACATTCTGCGACGCCTCAAGGGTTCATTCCTCCCACCATGCGATGGTGTAAGGTTCCATATTGGGGCAGAGCCTGTCCGCACGCTCCTGCTCACATTGGTGACCGTCGCTGGTGCCAAGGAGTGCCAACACCCATGCCCAGGGGCACCTCCGACCTCTAGTATACATTCCAGGCCTGGCACCACTACTGCTAATTACCAGCAGGTCTGCTAAGGCTGCCTTTGAAGTTTATCCCCCGTTAAGGTCAGGCTACAATGGAAGGTCTGTCCAGGGTCTTTACACTTCCTGGATGTTGTTATTGTCCCAATTCTGATTTAAGCTGTTCAAGATACTCGTATTACTACACTGGGTCTAAGGAAACTCAAAGTGCCGTTCCGGAAACAATCCAAGAAAGGGCGAGAAACTGAGGTTTAGGATTAACAAAAATATGTCTAGTTTGTTGAGAGTTACATAGAGAGTTACATAGATAAACATCTAAGGGAGTTGTAAGTTATTACTGTCCTTCAACCATTATACACATTCACGCATGCATGCATACACACACACACACGCGCGCATACAAGCGCACACACACACACACACATGCGCGCATACAAGCGTGCACACACACAGACACATGCACGTGAAGGAAGTACAGTACTCACGGTTTCTCCAGAGTCTCTAGGTCTGTGTGTGTTGGACTCCTTGTGGATGTCGATACACTGTGTATGTCAGACTCTCCCTCTCTCCTGTCCTCTGTCTCTGTGTGTCGAGTGTCCTTTTCTCCCGTCAGACTTCCGGCAGAGTCACAGTGGTCCTGGTCCCCCTCTGCACCACATGTCATTCCTGAGAGGTCTGGATCAATAGACACCACTGCTAATGCTGTTTCCTCCTCCTCTTGTCCTTCTCCTCCCTCCTCTGCCTGCTGCTGTTCCTCCTGCTGCTGGACTGCTGTGGCGGGTTCAGCCTTGAAGTGGAATAGACTCCCCAGTCTCCTGAAGAAGGCATCTAAAGGGGGAGGACGTGTGGGAGAGCCGGGCCCTAGGGGGCTCGCCGGAGAGCAAGGCACAGAGTCCACTGAGGGGGGCGGGACGAGGGGCTGGTCCTTGGAGGACCCCTCCGCATTGTCCGATATGCTGCTGCTGCTGCCCTCTCCTCCTTTCTCCTTTCCCTGGCTCTCTCTGTCCTCCAGTGCCTCTCCCAGCACTCCTTCCCTTACATCTCCCTCTTCTTCCGTGCCTTGGAATGCCTGGAACCCCAAGACAATGATACAAAAAAGAGAGAGAGAGAAAGAGAGGGGTGTGTGTGTGAAAGCAAATCAGATTAACTTTCTCAGTCGCAGGCTTGCCACTGACAAAGCAGTACACAGCAGCACCCTGGCAAAAGGGTAGAACAGGGGACGAGTGCAGAGTGAGATTCCCATGAAAAGCCGGTAAACTCTCTTTCTCCCTCTTCTCTTTCCATCGACTGTGCCCTCTACAGCAACAGCAGCTAAGTGGCAGCAACTGCACTCTAATGCAAATGTGTCTATGAAACACACAGCACTCCCCTCCCCCATAGCCCTGCCCACAATGCAGTTAACTCTCTCAGCACTGCAGCAATCAGCCAGGGTAGTAAAAGAGATGGAGCCGGTGTTTACAGCATGCTGCACATCCGTACGTCCCCGCATGAGTAATACAGAGGGAAAAGAGCACCACATGCATTCTTCTGCTGCATTTATGTCATAGCCATTGTCAACCTAAACCATTCCTGCACAGAATACGAGAATCAAGGCTGTCTAATTGAACCATTCCCAGCAGGTAAAACTAGTGGAAATGACATCATGACAAAATGATGTAATTACGATGAAATTTCGATCCGTTTTTTCCACTAGGTTAATCTTCATTCGAAAAGTCCCCCAACATTATTACCCTATTCAAATGTTGTCTGTTTTGGTTAAATGTTGTTTGTAACATGTAGGAGGAAACTCATGGGAAACACTCACCCCACCCACATGTATATAGACATCCTTCACTCTCTGTCCATTAGTAGTCAACAATTAAAACATACACTCATGTTGTGGTTTTGTTTACTTCCTCAGCTACTGTAAATCACTTCCTGCCTTGAGACTACAGTATCCACAAGGAGACACAAAGCAATGTGCTACTAGCTTTTAGCATGACAAATCTTAGGATGTGGGGGCTGGGGGGGAAGGGGGGCAGGGGGCAGAATTAGGGTCACCAAATCAATCAGACAGCGGCTGTCAAGGTCCAGACACAATGGACCACAGAGTGAGGAGCAGAAGGTAGGGGGCTGATTCTCAATACTCCTCTCTTCGTTTGCTTTTAGGTGAAAGGATTGGAAAGGTTTTAACCATGTTGCTTTGTTCCTCCAGTCCTCTGAGAACATTATGAAGGAAAGGCATTCAAATGAATTCATATTAACATATAATATTATAACCATTACATGGACATAAAGCCCATTGTCCTTCAGCATATGGGCACAACGTCTCTTCTGGGACAGCTTCAACCAGTGAACTAGCTCTGGTATCACTGTGTGCTTCACCCTTCACAGAGAGGCCTTAAGTGGACATCTCATTCAATTATCTTTCAGCTCATCACAAAGGAGGAGAACACACAGACAGACAGGGGATGTCTCACATGGCTGGGATTGGATTTAGCACTCCACCATGTCTCACAGACTTACATCAAATAAATATCAAATGGTTATTCAGCGCAGAACATATATTTTTAATACTCCCAAAAAGTATACTTCAAATAGGCTTTGACGATGACCTGGTCTTCTATAGGTCAAAAACATTGCCAGCCATGTTAACTTTATAGAAATAAAACTTTTTGGGCAGGTATGACTCCAGGACATTGTCATTAAAGGGCACTGAGGCCAGACAATCTCTCTGGACTGATCGAGAGAGTAGGCATAAATAGTCCTCACTGTCCCAAATGTCTTTATAATCCAGATGTAAACTTACACTCTGCCCTGCGATCCCTCCACCATTCCTCACGGGCGTCACTGGACTCACCGTCTCTCCTGCCGTACTGGACTCACCGTCTCTCCTGCCCTACTGGACTCACCGTCTCTCCTGCCCTACTGGACTCACCGTCTCTCCTGCCCTACTGGACTCACCGTCTCTCCTGCCCTACTGGACTCACCGTCTCTCCTGCCCTACTGGACTCACCGTCTCTCCTGCCCTACTGGACTCACCGTCTCTCCTGCCCTACTGGACTCACCGTCTCTCCTGCCCTACTGGACTCACCGTCTCTCCTGCCCTACTGGACTCACCGTCTCTCCTGCCCTACTGGACTCACCGTCTCTCCTGCCCTACTGGACTCACCGTCTCTCCTGCCCTACTGGACTCACCGTTGAATTTATTTGTTTGTTATTTTCTTTTTTATTTGAAGAGTGTTTTGACACAATTTCAATAAAATGATGATTTGATACATTCTAGGTGACCAGATGAACAGTCATCATGTGGTATACCTACTTAGATGACTCTCCATCTAGTAGACCCAGTCTGTTGATGCGGCCCCTAGCTATATCCTGCACCCAGACAACATCACACTCAGACAGATGCCTCCCTCTCCCCTCTATTCCCCCTCTATAACTCCCTCTATTCCCCCTCTATAACTCCCTCTATTCCCCCCTCTATAACTCCCTCTATAACCCCCTCTATTCCCCCCTCTATATCCCCCTCTATAACTCCCTCTATTCCCCCCTCTATTCCTCCCTCTATTCCCCCCTCTATAACTCCCTCTATTCCTCCCTCTATAACTCCCTCTATTCCTCCCTCTATAACTCCCTCTATTCCCCCTCTATAACTCCCTCTATTCCCCCCTCTATAACTCCCTCTATTCCTCCCTCTATTCCCCCCTCTATTTCCCTCTATCCCCCCCTCTATAACTCCCTCTATTCCTCCCTCTATAACTCCCTCTATAACCCCCTCTATCCCCCCCTCTATAACTCCCTCTATTCCTCCCTCTATAACTCCCTCTATAACCCCTCTATCCCCCCCTCTATTCTCCCCTCTATAACTCCCTCTATTCCCCCCTCTATAACTCCCTCTATAACTCCCTCTATAACCCCCTCTATAACTCCCTCTATTCCCCCCTCTATAACTCCCTCTATTCCCCCCTCTATAACTCCCTCTATAACTCCCTCTATAACTCCCTCTATTCCCCCCTCTATAACTCCCTCTATTCCCCCCTCTATAACTCCCTCTATTCCTTCCACTATTTCTGTGGCGAGAAGCTCCGCAGGATGTTGATGAGGGCTGAAAGGGCGGCCGGCGGTGAGCTAGGGGAGTGTGTTTTGATGAGCTCATTCTCTGCTTGTTTGGCCAGCTAACAAAGCTAACAAACTGAGGGAGAAAAGCAACCTCCTATTTTCTGTTGCTACCGCTGACCTACTTAATATTTCCAAGAACAACCTTTACAGAGGAAGAGGGTGACAAGCCAGGAAAACTCAGAATGCTATAGCTAAGAACAAGCAGCATTGTGACTCGTGATGCACCGATATGACATTTTTGGCCGATACCGATAACAAATTCTTATTTACAATGATGGTCCAGACAACACTGGGCCAATTGTGCGCTGCCCTATGGGACTCCCAATCACGGCCGGATGTGATACAGCCTGGATTCGAACCAGGGACTGTAGTGACGCCTCTTGCCCTGAGATGCAGTGCCTTAGACTGCTGCGTCCATGTGTGTGTGTTAACTATTTAACTGTACTAGAATGCTTAAAAGGCCACTAAAATTCAAAATATTGGTTATCGGTATCGTTTTTTTTGTGGCAAGGAAAATATTGGATATCGGTATCGGCCAAAAATGTAATATCGGTGCATCACGAGTCACAATGCTGTTTGTTCTGTCTTTCCAGCAATTGTCAGCATTTTCCACCCTCTGTAGGCTAAGCATGTGTGATCCACAAAATATGTCTGACTGCCAGGGATAGATACGGTACTTTACTTAACACAATGTCAACAACAGGGTTCTAAGCAGAGACAACATGGTTCTTAGCACATTAATAAAGGGATCTTTTCAGACCACACAGAGAGGCTAGCAGCTAATAAGGAACCATGTGAGAGACGAGGAGGGGTTGAAGAGAGGAAATGGGGGACAAGAGGCAGAAGAGATTAAGGGGTAAAGAGAATTCTCAAGGCTATGAATATAGTTTGTTTTTTCATATTTTTTTACATTTGAACATTTTGACCTTACAATACGGTTGAGTGAATGTGTTGCTAGACAAGCACTGTTGGCCACACTTGATAACTTGAAAATTAGCACACGCAACAACTCTACAAAATGTGTCCTATTTGGATGGAAAACACAGCACCCTTTCTACGGGGTGTACAGTGTGGGTGTACAGTTATCGAAATGTCTCCCAGCAGACCATTCAAACAAAGACAGTATGAAGATAGGCAGAAACTGCTTCTCCAACAGAAATCCCTGATAAACACGGAGAGAAGAGACCGAGAAACGTGTGATCGAGAGGGATAGAGAGCAGTTGATTTGGGAGATATCCAGTGCTTGACTTGGACTGAAACTTATTTTGGGTGCTGGGACTGTTTATATTTAGGTGCAGGAGCTCCACATTACTTTTGAGATAATATTCTATAGAGGTCTCAAGCAGAAGAGCATTGGAGGTGCTGGTACTTTGATCCAACTGAAAATACATAATCTAAGTGATTGATAGTTTGTATTCAGCAGTCAAAAAAGTATGCCTTATTAACTTTGAAGAACTACTAAAATTGTGATTTTGTCAGACAGCATAGGCAGCAGTGCTATAGAGATGAGATGACTTGGAATGAAATAATAAAGTCATAAAATAAAACAAATGTAATATACACAACAACTGAAATATTTTATAGTAAAGTAATGTGAATAAATAATGGTTAATACTGTAAGTGATAACATTAATGGGCAGTCACTACCATCATTGGACTTTTATTAAATTGTTGTATTCTGTGTTACAGCATTCAACCCACATAATAAATAGTGCATTTAATTTAGAAGAACAAACAATCGAAACTGAAAACAGAGATAGATTATGAAAAAATTATCTGAAACGTATGCCTAACGAGCCCAGTACACCGGTATTTATTTTCCCAGAAACGTGTAAGCCCTTATTTGGCTTGAGGATGTCTGGTAGAAAAATTACACAGATGGCTACAGAACCGGCATTCATTTCATCCCTACTATAAAAAAGACCACTTGAGTCTAATTACATCCAGGAGCAAATCCTGTTTCAAAGCTGGCTTTAAAAACTATGCTAGAATTATTTCTGGTTATGTGCAAATAATATGCTGCCAGGGTCAGCATTATAATTTCCCAGCAGTAGGCTATGTGGAAAATATGAGCTCTAAGCCCTGACTGCAAAACCAAACCACCCTGGTTGATGGTTAGATTCCTTACTTATGCACTACACACACCCCTTGGGCCACTTCTTATGCAATCATCATAATCCTCAGCTCATGCCCCGTGCCTTCAAATGTTCTACTCAGCATCTGACAGCAGTACTGTTAGTGTTACAGGTTCTCTCTGTGTGAGCCTTGTTTACTTGTACACAGTCATGGGTACCAGGTATGGATTGACCAGGCAGCACTGCTTGACATCCATACCTTGGACAGCTCCAGGTCTTCTTGGTGCAGCGATGGTTCCCCTTCACTGGCCTCACTGTGGAGGCTGCTGTTGACTCCATTCTGCCGGCCACTGGTGATTGGAGAAAAAATTCTTAGAAGAATAAACCAGAGGTGCACAACATTTGTTTTATACAGCGGAAGTCTGGTTCTCCCTGGCACTCAATTGGCATTGCAGCACACCGGTCATTGCAGCACACCGGTCATTGATCGAAAGGAAAGGATGAAAACAAACATACATTGCAGCCTTAGAGCACTAGAGTTGTGTACAGTACTACTGGTATGTAGACATTACAGTACTGAGTACCAACATCTTCAACAGGACATTGTTTGACAACTGTTAGCCCCATGGTGGTCACTCTCCTCATGGAAATACCGTGCCTTCGAAAAGTATTCAGGGCCACATTTTGTTCGGTTACAGTCTTATTCTAAAATCTATTGAATCGTTTTTTCCCCTCATCAATCTACACACAGTACCCCATAATGACAAAACAAAAACTGTTTTTTAGAAAAAATGATATCACATTTACAAAAAGTATTCAGACCCTTTACTCAGTACTTTGTTGAAGCACCTTTGGCAGCGATTACAGCATTGAGTCAAATAAAATACAATTTTATTAGTCACATATGCCGAGTACAACAGGTGTAGACCTTACAGTGAAATGCTTACTTGCAAGCCCTTAACCAGCAATGCAATTTTAAGAAAATACCTAATACCTAAGAGATAAAAGTAACAAATAATTAAAGAGCATCAGTAAAATAACAATAGCGAGGCTATATACAGGGGGTACCGGTACAGAGTCAATGTGCGGGGGCACCGGTGCCGAGGTAATCGAGGTAATATGTACATGTAGGTAGAGTTATTAAAGTGACTGTGCATAGATGATAAACAGAGGGTAGCAGCAGCGTAGAAGGGGGGGGGGGGGGGGGGGGGGGCAATGCCAATAGTCTGGGTAGCCATTTGATTAGATGTTCAGGAGTCTTATGGCTTGGGGGTAGAAGCTGTTTAGAAGACTCTTGGTCCTAGACTTGGCGCTCTGGTACCTCTTGCTGTGCGGTAGCAGAGAGAACAGTCTATGACTAGGGTGGCTGGAGTCTTGGACAATTTTTAGGGCCTTCCTCTGACACCACCAGGTATAGAGATCCTGGATGGCAGGAAGCTTGGTGATGTACTGGGCCGTACGCACTACCCTCTGTAGTGCCTTGCGGTCGGGGGCCAAGCAGTTGCCATACCAGGCAGTGATGCAACCCGTCAGGATGCTCTTGATGGTGCAGCTGTAAAACCTTTTGAGGATCTGAGGACCCATGCCAAATCTTTTCAGTTTCCTGAGGGGGAATAGGTTTTGTCGTGCCCTCTTCACGACTGTCTTGTGTACTTGGACCATGTTAGTTTGTTGGTGATGTGGACGCCAAGGAACTTAAAGCTCTCAACCTGCTCCACAACACCTCTGCCGATGAGAATGGGGGCAGTGCTCGGTTCTCCTTTTCCTGTAGTCCACAATCATCTCCTTTGTCTTGATCACGTTGAGGGAAAGGTTGTTGTCCTTGCACCAAACGGTCAGGTCTCAGACCTCCTCCCTATAGGCTGTCTCATCGTTGATCAGGCCTACCTCTGTTGTGTCATCGGCAAACTTAATGATGGTGTTGAAGTCGTGCCTGGCCATGCAGTCATGAGTGAACAAGGAGTACAGGAGGGGACTGAGCATGCACCCCCGAGGGTCCCCTGTGTTGAGGATCAGCGTGGTGGATGTGTTGTTACTTACCCTTACCACCTGGGGGCGGCCTGTCAGGAAGTCCAGGATCCAGTTGCAGAGAGAGGTGTTTAGTCCCTGGGTCCTTAACTTAGTGATGAGCTTTGAGGGCACTATGGTGTTGAACGCTGAGCTGTAGTCCATGAACAGCATTCTCACATAGGTGTTCC
The DNA here is from genome assembly GCF_016432855.1 of Salvelinus namaycush. NCBI lineage: Eukaryota > Metazoa > Chordata > Actinopteri > Salmoniformes > Salmonidae > Salvelinus > Salvelinus namaycush. The sequence goes on from NC_052318.1 coordinate 22,799,300, forward strand.
TTTTGTCCAGGTGTGAAAGGGCAGTGTGGAGTGCAATAGAGATTGCATCATCTGTGGATCTGTTGGGGTGGTATGCCAATTGGAGTGGGTGTAGGGTTTCTGGGATAATGGTGTTGATGTGAGCCATGACCAGCCTTTCAAGAACTTTATGGCTATAGATGTGAGTGCTACGGGTCGGTAGTCATTGAAGCAGGTTACCTTAGTGTTCTTGGGGACAGGGACTATGGTGGTCTGCTTGAAACATGTTGATATTACACTCAGACAGGGAGAGGTTGAAAATGTCAGTAAAGACACTTGCCAGTTGGTTAGCGCATGCTCGGAGTGCACGTCCTGGTAATCCGCCTGGCCCTGCTGCCTTGTGAATGTTGACCTGTTTAAAGGTCTTACTCACATCGGCTGTGAAGAGCGTGATCACAAAGTCGTCCGGAACAGCTGATGCTCTCATGCATGTTTCAGTGTTGCTTGCCTCGAAGCGAGCATAGAAGTGATTTAGCTCATCTGGTAGGCTCGTATCACTGGGCAGCTCTCGGCTGTGCTTCCCTTTGTAGTCTGTAATAGTTTTCAAGCCCTGCCACATCCAACGAGCGTCCGAGCCGGTGTAGTACGATTAGACCTTAGTCCTATATTGACACTTTGCCTGTTTAATGGTTCGTTGGAGGGCATAGCGGGATTTCTTATAAGCTTCCGGGCTAGAGTCCCGTTCCTTGAAAGTGGCATCTCTACCCTTTAGCTCAGTGCGAATGTTCCCTGTAATCCATGGCTTCTGGTTGGGGTACGTACGTACAGTCACTGTGGGAACATCGATGAGCTTATTGATGAAGCCAGTGACTGATGTGGTGTACTCCTCAATGCCACCGGAAGAATCCCGGAACATATTCCAGTCTGTGCTAGCAAAACAGTTCTGTAGTTTAGCATCTGCTTCATCTGACCACTATTTTATAGACCAAGTCACTGGTGCTTCCTGCTTCAATTTTAGCTTGTAAGCAGGAATCAGGAGGATAGAGTTATGGTCAGATTTGCCAAATGGAGGACGAGGGAGAGCTTTGTACGTGTCTCTGTGTGTGTTGTAAAGGTGGTCTAAAATTGTTTCTCTCTAGTTGCACATTTAACATGCTGATAGAAATGATGTAAAACTGATTTAAGTTTCCCTGCATTAAAGTCCCCGGCCACTAGAAGCGCTGCCTCTGGATGAGCGTTTTCCTGTTTTCTTATGGCAGTATACAGCTCATTGAGTGCAGTCTTAGTGCCAGCATCGGTCTGTGGTGGTATGTAGACAGCTACGAAAAATACAGATACAAACTCTCTAGGTAGATAGTGTGGTCTACAGCTTATCATGAGACACTTTACCTCAGGCGAGCAAAACCTCGAGACTTCTTAGATATTGTGCACCAGCTGTTGTTTACAAATATACATAGGCCGCCACCCCGTGTCTTACCAGAGGTTGCGGTTCTATCCTGCCGATAGAGTGTATAACCCGCCAGCTGTATGTTATTAATATCAACGTTCAGCCATGACTCGGTGAAACATAACGTATCACAGTTTTTAATGTCGCATTGGTAGGATATGCGTGGTCTTGGTTCATCCCATTTATTTTCCAGCGATTGAACGTTAGCTAACAGTAAGGATGGCAAAGGCAGATTAGCCACTAGGAAATCAGTTAAGGATTTCAGTTTCTTTCTCCTGCGAATAACGGGGATGAGGGCCTGTTCGTGTGTTTGGACTATATCCTTCCCATTCGACTCATTACAGAAATGTTTTTTTCCCAATTCGAGGTGAGTAATCGCTGTTCTGATATCCAGAAGCTCTTTTTGGTCATAAGACATGATAGCAGCAACATTATGTACAAAATAAGTTACAAACAATGTGAAAAAACAAACAATAGCACGATTGGTTAACTTCTTATGGCTGGGGGCGCTATTTTCACGTTTGGATGAAAAGTGTGCCCAGAGTAAACTGCCTGCTACTCAGGCCCAGAAGCTAAGATATGCATATTATTAGTAGATTTGGATAGAAAACACTCTGAAGTTTCTAAAACTTTTTGAATGATGTCTGTGAGTATAACAGAACTCATATGGCAGGCAAAAACCTGAGAAAAAATCCAACCAGGAAGTGGGAAATCTGAGGTTTGTAGGTTTTTAAGTCTTTGCCTATCCAAGATACAGTGTAAATTTGGTCCGATTGCACTTCCTAAGGCTTCCACTAGATGGCAACAGTCTTTAGAACCTTGTTTCAGGCTTCTACTGTGAAGGGGGAGCGAATATGAGCTGTTTGAACCAGGTGTCTGGCAGAATGCCATTAGTTTAGTCACGAGCGCGGCCTTGAGAGTGAGCTCTGTTCCTTTTCATTTCTAAAGACAAAGGAATTGTCCGGTTGAGACATGATTGAAGATTTATGATAAAAACATCCTAAATATTGATTCTATACATCGTTTGACATGTTTCTACGAACTGTAATAGAACTTTTTTGACTTTTCGTCTGGACTTAGTGCTCGCGCGTTGTGCATTTGGATTATTGGACTAAACGCGCGAACAAAAAGGAGGTATTTGGACATAAATTATGGACTTTATCGAACAAAACGAACATTTATTGTGGAACTGGGATTCCTGGGAGTGCATTCCAATGAAGATCATCAAAGGTAAGTGAATATTTATAATGCTATTTCTGACTTTTGTTGACTCCACAACATGGCGGGTATCTGTATGGTGGCTGAGCGCCGTACTCAGATTATCGCATGGTGTGCTTTTGCCATAAAGCTTTTTTGAAATCTGACACAGCGGTTGCATTAACGTCTCTGGGATATGTGGGACGCTAATGTCCCACCTGGCCAAAAGCCAGTAAAAATGCATAGCGCCAAATTCAAATAAATTACTATAAAAATCAAACTTTCATGAAATCACACATGAAAGATACCAAATTAAAGCTACACTTGTTGTGAATCCAGCCAACATGTCAGAATTCAAATAGGCTTTACGACGAAAGCACACCAAACGATTATGTTAGGTCAGAGCCAAGTCAAGAAGAACACAGCCATTTTTCCAGCCAAAGAGAGGAGTAACAAAAAGCAGAAATAGAGACAAAATGAATCACTAACCTTTGATGATCTTCATCAGATGACACTCATAGGACTTCATGTTACACAATACATGTATGTTTTGTTCGGTAAAGTTCATATTTATATCCAAAAATCTGAGTTTAGGCGGGACGCTACTGTCTCACTTGGCCAAAAGCCAGAGAAAATGCAGAGCGCCAAATTCAAATAAATTACTATAAAAATCTAACTTGCATTAAATCACACATGAAAGATACCAAATTAAAGCTACACTGGTTGTGAATCCAGCCAACATGTGAGAATTCAAATAGGCTTTTCGGCGAAAGCAAGCGATGCTATTATCTGAGGATAGCAACAGAGTAAACAAAGCGCAGAAATAAAAATATAATTCATGCCTTACCTTTGACGAGCTTCTGTTGTTGGCACTCCAATATGTCCCATAAACATCACAAAAGGTCCTTTTGTTCGATTAATTCCATCAATATATATCCAAAATGTCCATTTATTTGGCGTGTTTGATCCAGAAAAACACCGGTTCCAACTTGTGAAACGTGACTACAAAATATCTCAAAAGTTACCTGTAAACTTTGCCAAAACATTTCAAACTACTTTTGTAATACAACTTTAGGTATTTTTTTACGTAAATAATCGGTAAAATTGAAGACGGGATGATCTGTGTTCAATACAGGATTAAAACAAACTGTAGCTAACTTTCTGGTCACGCGCCTCTAACTAACAGTACACTTCCAGTGACCCTCGTTCAAGATGGCCGTACTTCTTCATTACACAAAGGAAAAAACCTCAACCAATTTCTAAAGACTGTTGACATCCAGTGGAAGCGGTAGGAACTGCAAGAAGGTCAATTAGAAGTCTGTATTCCCAATGAAATCCCATTGAAAAGAGAATGACCTAAAAAAAAAAGATCTGAATGGTTTGTCCTCAGGGTTTCGCCTGCTAAATAAGTTATGTTATACTCACAGACATGATTCAAACAGTTTTAGAAACTTCAGAGTGTTTTCTATCCAGATCTACTAATAATATGCATATCTTATCTTCTGGGGATGAGTAGCTGGCAGTTGAATTTGGGTATGCTTTTCATCCAAACGTGAAAATGCTGCCCCCTATCCTAGAGAAGTTAAGGAGAAGTATATCTTTAATTCTATGCATAACACTTGTATCTTTTATCAACGTTTATGATGAGTATTCCTGTAAATTGATGTCGCTCTCTGCAAAATCACCGGATGTTTTGGAGGCAAAACATTATTGAACATAACGCGCCAATGTAAACTGAAATTTTTGGATATCAATATGAACTTTATCGAACAAAACATACATGTATTGTGTAACATGAAGTCCTATGAGTGCCATCTGATGAAGATCATCAAAGGTTAGTGATTAATTTTATCTCTATTTCTGCTTTTTGTGACTCCTCTCTTTGGCTGGAAAATGGATGTGTTTTTCTGTGACTAGGCGCTGACCTAACATAATCAGATGGTGTGCTTTCGACGTAAAGCCTTTTTGAAATCGGACACTATGGTGGGATTAACACGAAGTTTATCTTTAAAATGGTGTATAATACTTGTATGTTTGAGGAATTTTAATGATGAGATTTCTGTTGTTTGAATTTGGTGCCCTGCACTTTCACTGGCTGTTGTCAAATCGATCCCGTTAACGGGATTTCAGCTGTAAGAAGTTTTTAAGAGCCAATAAAACGGCAGCCATCAAACAGTCCAGTCTTCTTGGGTATGACGCTACAAGCTTGGCACACCTGTATTTTGGGACTTTCTCCCATTCTTCTCTGCAGAACCTCTCAAGCTCTGTCAGGTTGGATGGGGAGCGTTGCTGCACAGCTATTTTCAGGTCTCTCCAGAGATATTCAATCAGGTTCAAGTCCGGGCTCTGGCTGGGACATTCAAGTACATTCAGAGACTTGTCCCGAAGCCACTCCTGCGTTGTCCTGGCTGTGTCCTTAGAGATGTTATCCTGTTGGAAGGTGAGCAAGTTTTCATCAAGGATCTCTTTGTACCTTCCTACATTCATCTTTGCATCGATCCTGACTAGTCTTCCAGTCCCTGCTGCTGAAAAACATCACCACAGCATAATGCTGCCATCACAATGCTTCACCGTAGGGATGGTGCCAGGTTTCCTCCAAAGGTGACGCTTGGCATTCACGCCAAAGAGTTCAACTTGGTTTCATCAGACCAGAGAATCTTGTTTCTCATGGTCTAAGAGTCTTTAGGTGCCATTTGGCAAACTTCAATCGGGCTGTCATGTGCCTTTTACTGAGGAGTGGCTTCCGTCTGGCCACTCCACCATAAAGGCCTAATTGCTGGAGTGCTGCTGAGATGGTTGTCCTTCTGGAATATTCCCCCATCTCTACAGAGTAACTCTAGAGCTATGTCAGAGTGACCATCGGGTTCTTGGTCACCTCCCTGACCAAGGCCCTTCTCCCCCGATTGCTCAGTTTGGCCGGGCGGCCAGCTCTAGGAAGAGTCTTTGTCGTTCCCAACTTCTTCCATTTAAGAATGATGGAGGCCACTGTGTTCTTGGGGACTTTCAATGCTGCAGAAATGTTTTGGTACCCTTAACCAGATCTGTGCCTCAACACAATCCAGTGTTGGAACTCTATGGACAATTCCTTTGACCTCATGGCTTGGTTTTTTCTCTGACATAGACTGTCAACTGTGAGACCTTATATAAACAGGCATGTGCCTTTCCAAATCATGTACAATCAATTGAATTTACCACAGGTGGACTCCAATCAAGTTGTAGAAACAGCTCAAGGATGATCAATGGAAACAGGATGCACCTAAGCTCAATTTAGAGTCTCATAGCAAAGGGTCTGAATACTTATGTAAATAAGGTATCTGTTTTTTTGTTTCTAATAAATGTGCAAACATTTATAAAAACCTGTTTTCGCTTTCTCATTATGGGGTATTGTCACGGCCGTCGTTGAAGGAAGACCAAAGCGCAGCGTTGTGAGCGTACATTACTTTTTATTTGGATAATGTCGCCAACAAAAACAATAAACAATACAAAACGACGCAAAGCTTAAGAGGGCTATAGTACCCCAAACAAAGACAATTACCCACACTGAAAGGAGGGAAAAAGGGCTACCTAAGTATGATTCCCAATCAGAGACAACGATAGACAGCTGGCCCTGATTGAGAACCATACCCGGCCAAAACATAGAAATAAAGAAACATAGAAAACAAAACATAGAATGCCCACCCCAAATCACACCCTGACCAAACCAAATAGACAAATAAAAAGGCTCTCTAAGGTCAGGGCGTGCCAGTACCCCCCAAAGGTGCGGACTCCGGCCGCAAAACCTGAACCTATAGGGGAGGGTCTGGGTGGGCATCTATCCGCGGTGGCGGCTCAGGTGCGGGACGCAGACCCCGCTCCACCTCTGGCTCACCCCCCTTTGGTGGTACCTCTGGTGCGGGGACCCTCGTCGCCAACCCCGGACTGGGGACCCTCGTTGCGGGCCCCGGACTGGGGACCCTCGTTGCGGGCCCCGGACTGGGCACCCTCGCTGCGGGCCCCGGACTGGGCACCCTCGCTGCGGGCCCCGTACTGGGCACTCTCGCTGCGGGCCCCGGACTGGGCACCCTCATTGCGGGCCCCGGACTGGGGACCCTCGTTGCGGGCCCCGGACTGGGGACCATCACTGGAGGCTCCGGACTGGAGACCGTCGCTGGGGGCTCCGGACTGGAGAACGTCACTGGGGGCCCCGGACTGGAGAACGTCGCTGGGGGCTCCGGACTGGAGAACGTCGCTGGAGGCTCAGGACTGGGGACCGCCGCTGGAGACTCCGGACTGGAGACCGTCGCTGGAGACTCCGGACCGGGGACCCTCGTTGGAGGCTTCGTGCCATGGATCATCACTGGAGGCTTCGTGCCATGGATCATCACTGGAGGCTTCTTGCCGTGGATCATCACTGGAGGCTTCGTGCCGTGGATCATCACTGGAGGCTTCGTGCCATGGATCATCACTGGAGGCTTTGTGCCATGGATCATCACTGGAGGCTTTGTGCCATGGATCATCACTGGAGGCTTCGTGCCGTGGATCATCACTGGAGGCTTTGTGCCGTGGATCATCACTGGAGGCTTCGTGCCGTGGATCATCACTGGAGGCTTCGTGCCATGGATCACCACTGGAGGCTTTGTGCCATGGATCACCACTGGAGGCTTTGTGCCATGGATCATCACTGGAGGCTTCGTGCCATGGATCATCACTGGAGGCTTCGTGCCATGGATCATCACTGGAGGCTTCGTGCCATGGATCATCACTGGAGGCTTCGTGCCATGGATCATCACTGGAGGCTTTGTGCCATGGATCATCACTGGAGGCTTCTTGCCATGGATCATCACTGGAGGCTTCGTGCCATGGATCATCCCTGGAGGCTTCTTGCCTTGGATCATCACTGGAGGCTTCTTGCCATGGATCATCACTGGAGGCTTTGTGCCATGGATCATCACTGGAGTGAGGAGACGTATGGGCAGTCTGGTACGTGGAGCTGCCACAGGGCTCACCAGGCTGGGGAGACATACAGGAGGCCTGGTTCTGGCAGCAGGCACAGGACTCACCAGGCTGGGGAGACATACTGGAGGCTTGGTTCTTGGCGGAGGCACCGGATACACTGGGCTGTGGAGGCGCACTGGAGGTCTCGAGCGTAGAGCCTGCACAACCCGTCCTGGCTGGATGGTTATCTTCGCCCTGCAAATGCGGGGCGCTGGCACAGGACGCACTGGGCTGTGCAGACGCACTGGAGACACAGTGCGCAGAGCCGGCGCAGGATATCCTGGGCCGAAGAGACGCACTGGAGACCAGGCGCGCTGAGCTGGTACCATTCGTCCTGGCTGGATGCTCACCCTAGCCCGGCAGATGCGGGGAGCTGGGATGTAGCGCACCAGGCTATGAGAGCGAACTGGAGACACCGTGCGCTTTACCGCATAACACGGTGCCCGACCAGTACCACGCTCCTTCCGATAAGCACGGGGAGTTGGCTCAGGTCTATACCCGGACTCAGCCACTCTCCCCGTGTGCCCCCCCAAAAAATATTGGGGTCTGCCTCTCGTGCTTACTCCGGGAAAAAGGGCTACCTAAATATGATTCCCAATCAGAGACAACGATAGACAGCTGTCCCTGATTGAGAACCATACCCGGCCAAGACATAGAAATAAAGAAACATAGAAAACAAAACATAGAATGCCCACCCCAAATCACATAAAAAGGGTCTCTAAGGTCAGGGCGTGACAGGTATTGTCTGTAGATTGCAGAGGAAATGGTTTTATTTAATTCATTTTAGAATAAGGCTGTAACGTAAGAAAATGTGGAAAAAGTTAAGGTGTCGTAATACTTTCCGAAGGCACTGTATAGCTCATCTGCATCTGTATACCTTCAGCTCAGAGAACATGGGGGATGTTATACTACACATCGGCAGAAGAATGAGGGCTAACAAGTGGGTTTATTGCCATACACCAAATAGTACTATGTTGTTGAAAATGGTGTACTCGTTGGGCCTCCCAACCAAACACACTTCTACCGTGTCATTTGTTAACCCAGCAATATTGACAGCACACTCTTCAGAGACATACAGTGCCTTCACACCTCTTGACTTTTTCCATATTTTGTTGCGTTACAGCCTGAATTTAAAATGGATTGAATTGAGATTTTTTGTCACTGGCATACACACAATACCACATAATGTCAAAGTGGAATTGTTTTTCTACATTTTTACAAATGAAAAGCTGAAATGTCTTGAGTCAGTAAGTATTCAACCCTTTTGTTACGGCAAGCATAAATAAATAAAATTGTTAACAAGTCACATAATAAGTTGCATGGACTCAATGTGTGTGCAATAAGTATTTAACATGATTTTTGAATGACTACCACATCTCTGTACCCCATACAAACAATTTATCTGTAAGGTCCCTGAGTCGAGCAGTACATTTTAAACACTGATTCAACTACAAAGACCAGGAAGGATTACCAATGGCTCGCAAAGAAGGGCACCTATTGGTAGATGGGTAAAACATTTAAAAGCAGACATTGAATATCACTTTGAGCACTTTGGGTGGTGTATCAATACAACGCCGCCACTACAAAGATACAGGCGTCCTTCTTAACTCAGTTTCCGGAGAGGATGGAAACAGCTCAGGGATTTCGCCATGAGGAGAAAATTCAGTTAAGAGTTTAATGGCTGTGATAGGAAAAACCTGAGGATGGATCAACAAAATTGTAGTTACTCCACAGAACTAACCTAAATGACAGAGTGAAAAGAAGGAAGCCTGTACAGAATAAAAAATATTATAATCTTACACTAGAGTATTTCGTGTGGAAAAAGTAAAGCGGTGTGAATAATTTCTGAAGGCTTTATAAGTATGAATCCTTCCCTGACTTAACCAGTTTGATATGTATCAAGTTCCCACAAGTCTCAAGAGGGCAGCGATTCTCAAAAGATGGCACCTGGGGCAGGTGCAGCAATACGGTAGAGTATCGACACACCCTCTGACAACTGAACTGTTTCGTACAGCGTTTTTGCCATGTAAAGAACGTTATCATTCATAACACAAAAGTAGCCTAAGGTTTAAAATACAATGTTTATTATTCAAGTTTATTGGGCCCTACTATATCAGAGCAGGCAAAAACGAGAATGTTTGTTCTATGGCGACCATTGTAGCTGTGTGAAGAGGGTTACTATAAACCACTCAATTGTTTTCTCCACTGTGACAGATGGTCAGATTTGTGCCAGTTCTCGCACTCGCCACTGCCTGGCACGTTACGTTAACGATCATAATGCTGTTTACTTTGCCATTAATAGCAAATGAATATGGTTACATTAGAGATATGTATCTACTTCGCTGCTGATAGAAAACAGAATGATAATGTTAGTTAATCGAGAGAACGGTTAACTAAGCCTACAATATAGATGGAAAATATAACAGATTGCGACCACTGTCTCTGCTAACGTTACTCGGGTCAAATCTCTGGCCCTCGTGCTTCACATCATATTCAAGCGCGGTTTTTATACAATCTTGCAATAACTACAATTTAAAACCATGACACTGATGTATTGTTATTGTTACAATGTTAACCGCGTATGAACCATACCTGATTTCCTCTGTTTTCTCAGGGTCCTGCGATTTACTTATTTGAAAAAGTCTGGAAAAGTTTCGGGCGATATCCTCCTGCCATGAACTTTGTCGTTTCATGTTTGACATAACGGTCCTGGAAAAAGTCACATCTGGACAAGGAGTTGAATAGCTTCGAGTCCCTGAGGTGACCTCGATAAAAATGTGTGAAACTATAGTTTCGTCAATTCCTTCATGTCTCGTCTCCTTATGGACATAATTCTGCGCTCTACTCCAGTCCAACCCTTACAACGCTGTAGCATAGGAAATGGGGGAGGAGCTAGGGTACTTGGCATATTCAAATTATGTGTAATTTTTCGTCATACAGTTGAGGTAGCATGGTCCAAGCTATGTCCCACTTTGCGTATTCCCTAATTGCCGAATGTCCATATTCCCACGGTACTCAAACCCTCTATAGTGATTATTAGTGACTGACTAGGCCTACATGTGGTAGACTATTTTGCATTTTAACATATTTCGTCTATTACTTTATCAAATGTAATATTTGATTTATTACATTTGAAATGATTTATGAGATGTTTATTGTCAGCTTCAGCATTAAAGCACAGAGGAAATGTATGATAAGATAATACATTTAGTCCAACAGTTAATTAAAATTAAAACCATACTTGAGCACTATACTGTACAGTATTCTCATATCAAGTCACAACCTGTGGTAGGTTACACTGTAGCTGAAGTGTGTCCTATGGATGTATTGTAGATTATGCCTTTGCATTCTGAAGGATATGAAACGACCAAATAAACTGAACAAAAATATAAACATAACATGTACAGTGTTGGTCCCATGTTTCATGAGCTGAAATAAAAGATCCCAGAAATGTTCCATACGCTCAAAAAACATATTTATTTAAAATGTTTTGCACATTTGTTTACATTCCTGTTACTGAGCATTTCTCCTTTGCCAAGATAATCCATACAACTGACCGGTGTGGCATATCAAGAAGCTGATTAAACAGCATGATCATTACACGGGTGCATCTTGTGGTGGAGACAATAAAAGGCCACTCTCAAATGTGCAGTTTTGTCACAACACAATGTCATAGATGTCTCAAGTTTTGAAGGAGCGTGCAATTGGCATGCTGACTTCAGGAATGTACACCAGAGTTGTTGTCAGAGAATTCTCTACCATAAGCCGGCTCCAATGTTGTTTTAGAGAATTTCAGCAGTACATCCATCTGGCCTTAAAACCGTAGACCACGTGTAACGACGCCAGCCCAGGACCTCCACATCCGGCTTCTTCACCTGCGGGATCGTCTGAGACCAACCACCCGGACAGCTGATGAAACTGTGGGTTTGCACAACCAAATCATTTCTGCACAAACTGTCAGAAACTGTCTCAGGGAAGCTCATCTATGTGCTCGTCGTCCTCACCAGGGTCTTGACCTGCTTGCAGTTTGGCGCCGTAGCCAACTTCAGTTGGCAAATGCCCACCTTCGATGGCCGCTGGCACGCTGGAGAAGTGTGCTCTTCACGGATGAATCCTGGTTTCAACTGTACTGCACAGATGGCAGACAGATGCCGTGATGAGATCCTGAAACCCATTGCTGTGCCATTCATCCGCCGCCATCACTTCATGTTTCAGCATGATAATGCACAGCCCCATGTCACAAGAATCTGTACACAATTCCAGGAGGCTGAAAATGTTCCAGTTCTTCCATGGCCTGTATACTCACCAGACATGTCACCTATGTTTGGGATGCTCTGGATAGATATATACAACAGCTTGTTTCAGTTCCCACCAATATCCAGCAACTTCGCACAGCCATTAAAGAGGAGTGGGATAACATTCCCCAGGCCACCATCAACAGCCTCATCAACTCTATGCGAAGGAGATGTGTCGCTCTGAATGAATCAAATGGTGGTCACACAAGATAATCACTTGTTTTCTGATCCACTCGCCTACCTTTTTTAAAGGTATCTGTGACCAACAGATGCATATCTGTATTCCCAGGCCTAATGAATTTATATAAATTAACTGATTTCCTTATATAAACTGTAACTCTTTGAAATTGTTGCATGTTGTGTTTATATTTTTCTTCAGTGTATTTACTCATTAGTAACATAAATGACTGCGTGAAAAGAAGGAAGCCTGTACAGAATAAAAATATTTGAATGTTTGCAATAAGATATTAAAGTAATACTGCAAAAAATAGCAAAGAAATTTACTTTTTGTCCTAAATACAAAGCATTATGTTTGGGGCAAATCAAACACAACACATTATAGGATTTCGCCACAACATCACTGAGTACCACATATTTTTATCATGGTGGTGGCTGCATCATGTTATGGGTTATTATCGGCAAGGACTAGGGAGATTTTTTAGGATAAAAAGAAACGGAGTAGAGCTAAGCACAGGCAAAATCCTATAGGAAAACTTGGTTCAGTCTGCTTTCCACACTGGAAGACAAATTCACCTTTCAGCAGGACAATTACCTCAAACACAAGGCCAATATACACTGGAGCTGCTGACCAAGACAACTTTGAATGTTCCTGGGTGGCCTAGTTACAGTTTTTACTTTAATCATCTTGAAACTCTATGGAAAGACTTAAAAACGTCTGTCTAAAAAAATTATCAACAACAAACTTGACAGAGCTTGAAGAATTCTTTAAAGAATAATGGGCAAATATTGTACAATCCAGATTTACCCAGAACAACTCACAGCTGTAATCGCTGCCAAAAGTGATTCCAACATGTATTGCCTCAAGGGGTTGAATACCTATCTAATCAAGCTATATTGGTGTTTTATTTGCCATATATACAGTGGGGCAAAAAAGTATTTAGTCAGCCACCAATTGTGCAAGTTCTCCCACTTAAAAAGATGAGAGAGGCCTGTAATTTTCATCATAGGTACACTTCAACTATGACAGACAAAATGAGAAAACATTGTAGGATTTTTAATGAATTTATTTGCAAATTATGGTGGAAAATAAGTATTTGGTCACCTACAAACAAGCAAGATTTCTGGCTCTCACAGACCTGTAACTTCTTCTTTAAGAGGCTCCTCTGTCCTCCACTCGTTACCTGTATTAATGGCACCTGTTTGAACTTGTTATCAGTATAAAAGACACCTGTCCACAACCTCAAACAGTCACACTCCAAACTTCACTATGGCCAAGACCAAAGAGCTGTCAAAGGACACCAGAAACAAAATTGTAGACCTGTACCAGGCTGGGAAGACTGAATCTGCAATAGGTAAGCAGCTTGGTTTGAAGAAATCAACTGTGGGAGCAATTATTATGAAATGGAAGACATGCAAGACCACTGATAATCTCCCTCGATCTGGGGCTCAACGCAAGATCTCACCCCGTGGGGTCAAAATGATCACAAGAACGGTGAGCAAAAATCCCAGAACCACACGGGGGGACCTAGTGAATGACCTGCAGAGAGCTGGGACCAAAGTAACAAAGCCTACCATCAGTAACACACTACGCCGCCAGGGACTCAAATCCTGCAGTGCCAGACGTGTCCCCCTGCTTAAGCCAGTACATGTCCAGGCCCGTCTGAAGTTTGCTAGAGAGCATTTGGATGATCCAGAAGAAGATTGGGAGAATGTCATATGGTCAGATGAAACCAAAATAGAACTTTTTGGTAAAAACTCAACTCGTCGTGTTTGGAGGACAAAGAATGCTGAGTTGCATAAAAGAACACCATACCTACTGTGAAGCATGGGGGTGGAAACATCATGCTTTGGGGCTGTTTTTCTGCAAAGGGACCAGGACGACTGATCCGTGTAAAGGAAAGAATGAATGGGGCCATGTATCGTGAGATTTTGAGTGAAAACCTCCTTCCATCAGCAAGGGCATTGAAGATGAAACGTGGCTGGGTCTTTCAGCATGACAATGATCCCAAACACAACGCCCGGGCAATGAAGGAGTGGCTTCGTAAGAGGTCCTGGAGTGGCCTAGCCAGTCTCCAGATCTCAACCCCATAGAAAATCTTTGGAGGGAGTTGAAAGTCCGTGTTGCCCAGCAACAGCCCCAAAACATCACTGCTCTAGAGGAGATCTGCATGGAGGAATGGGCCAAAATACCAGCAACAGTGTGTGAAAACCTTGTGAAGACTTACAGAAAACGTTTGACCTCTGTCATTGCCAACAAAGGGTATATAACAAAGTATTGAGATAAACTTTTGTTATTGACCAAATACTTATTTTCCACCATAATCTGCAAATAAATTCATTAAAAATCCTACAATGTGTTTTTCTGGATTTTTTTTCCTCATTTTGTCTGTCATAGTTGAAGTGTACCTATGATGAAAATTACAGGCCTCTCTCATCTTTTTAAGTGGGAGAACTTGGGATGACTTGGGAGAATGATGATCCGCAACAGACAGCGCATCTCAGCATCAGAAGTAAAAATACAGAGACTGGCCTGGTACTGTGCCTTTCTAGACCTTATAAACTGCCGAGAGTAGGACCACAACTGATCCAAATGGAATACCTGCAGCAATACAACTTGCAGCAATACATTCTCTCATTAGCACTGACACTGGCCCTACATAGCGCAAACTGTCAAACCGCTGCTGTTGGGTAAGATTAGGCTGTTCCTACTACACATTGATTTAAAAGACAGTCCATACACGCCCCGCACTTCCCGCTATGGTTAACATTAGAAGCTGGGGAGGGTAAACTCATCCTAGTTGAAGGGAATTGCTAACTATTGCTCCCCATGCTGTGTTGTTGAATAGAGACATATTTTAGAGAAGAGCTCCCTCTTCTGCCTTCCATGCAGACGTACAATTGGTGTGTGTGTGTGTGTGTGTGTGTGTGTGTGTGTGTGTGTGTGTGTGTGTGTGTGTGTGTGTGTGTGTGTGTGTGTGTGTGTGTGTGTGTGTGTGTGTGTGTGTGTGTGTGAGAGAGTGAGTGGGGGAGTCAACTGGGATTTTGTTATGTTATTAAATTAGCAGTGGACGTTATGCGATTATTAATCGCTCGTGGACAAATGAAACGGCGAGAATCTGTAGTTCCTGGTTTGGGTTTTTCATCAATGATTATGCTTGATCTGAAAATGTGGTCCGAGGAGCCATATGGATGGTGTGACGCCAATTCGTTGCCTTGGGAGGCACAGAGGCCAAATTGAGTTCTGTACTGCATCGATGTATGCCTCTCAAATGTTGTAACAACGTGGAGAGCTCTGTATATCTCAGCATTGACATGATTGGTTGACGGCAGGTGACGGTGGGAGGTCCTGTATAAACAAACTCACTTCCTTGACAACTTCCTTCACAGCAGCTCATGGACAGGTAGCGACTGGAATGAGCTATAAAAAAACACACAAACTGGACCGTTTCTATCTCCATCTCTCCATTTAAAGACTCAATCATGGACACTCTTATTGACAGTTGTGGCTTCTTCGCGTGATGTATTGTTTTCTCTACCTTGCCCTTTGTGCTGTTGTCTTTGCCCAATAATGTTTGTACCATGCTTTGTTTTCATGTGTTGCTGCCATGCTATGTTGTTGTCTTAGGTCTCTCTTTATGTAGTGTTGTGGTTTCTTGTTGTTGTCTTGTTGTGATGTGTGTTTTGTACTATATTTTTAATCCCAGCTTCCGTCCCCGCAGGTAGCCTTTTGGTAGCCCGTCATTGTATATAATAATTTGTTCTTAATTAACTGACTTGCCCAGTTAAATAAATAAAAACAGCTCTGCACTGCTCGGCGAAGCACAACAAGTATAAATGCCCTGATTTATGCAGAGGCCAAGGAAATAAAACATGGATTTTTTTTGCCCGTGCTACAGATGGCTATATCGGTCTGCTAATACAGAACCAGTAAAGGCCCAGTGCACTACTTTTGGGAAAAAATCAAATGGAAACATTTTTTTATATATATATATTTTTTTTTATTACGATTTTTCAGTGGTTGAATGCTTGTTTCTGATTGGCTTGAAGGTCATTCTAGAGCCTGCATTATTTTTCCTTTATACAATGGGTGGGTCTAATCTTGAATGCTGATTGGTTAAAACCGCATTCCAGCCTGTGTCTATTCCACAAGTTACCACCGGCTAAATCTATGACTGAATTGCCCAGCCAAGCAATTTATAAACTTTATCTCCACTATAAAAAGCATCTAGACATTATCTCACTATTCTTTTAAACTAACATTAGGTTTTCAAAAGCGGAGATTTGTATAAACCTTGCTTTCTGTCTCTCTGACATTTGTAACATTGTTTCAATATTCAAATTTGGTCTCCAGCTGTCCCATAGTAATGAACATGTCAGGAGTCGGAACCAATCAGACAGACAGGCAGCGTTTCTCAGCCAGTTGAAATCATGAATCAGCTGGCATAATTTTTTGGGATATATACAAAGAAATGTCAACTGAAAAAAGGTAAAACTAAATGAAGTGTAGCTAGTTTGCAGTCTTTCCAGCTTCAGTTTGAAGTGATTGTGTTAGCTGTGTCGTTGGCTAGCTCCTCTGAACAACATTGTCCTGAGGAGCCTCATTAGCTCATTGTTATAGATGTATCCAAATAAATGTCATTAGAAAACAGCTAAAACGAATTCAAATTCAGTTACTTTGCTCTTATTCTGGCTGCACTTTTTAGTTGACTGTAAGTTAGCCGTAATTGGCTAGCTAGCAAAGCTAGCAAGCAAGGGATAAGGAAGTTGCCAGCCAGTATAGCAATGGAACATTTAGAACGAACTATAGATACAGAACAAAAAGACTGAACGACTGGGTTGCATCTCTGGCAACCGAACGGATAGAACGAACGACCAGTCGGCTTGGGTAGCAACCCTAGATTTGTGACGGGACTATATCTTGTGGAATGATAAAATAGTATTTCATAAATATAACGTTTTTAATGAAAATATGTCAATCATTACTTGAATATGTTGGTAACCCATTGTGTAAAAGTGATAATGCCCTCGAAGTCGGTGTTTGGAGGATATATTGACCTGTTTTCCCGACCCTCGACTTCGTCTTGGGCCTAACAACACCCGTGCCAATATATCCTAAAAATACCGGCTTTAACGCATGGTATAATTGTACAGTACATATTCTATGTTTGAGCTGCTTTTGAAAGTAAAAGTCAAATTTAAAACATTGGCATTGTTGAATTCGATTTGTATAATGGCAAGCTAGGCGACTGATGGTTTGGTTAGATATACTAGCAAGTTTGGTTACCATGGCAACTAATGTAGCTATTAAACTTGCTAGCTAGCTACTTAGTGGACGTTGAACACATTTCTTTGGACGAAGTCGAGGGCATTCAAACCGTGCCAATATATCCTCCAAACACTGACTTCAAGGGCATTATCACCAACATATTCAAATAATGATTGACATTTTTATTTAAAACATTCTTTTAATTAATGTATTAATACTATTTCATTATTCCACGAGAAATTATATAATACAATAGTCCGGATGCAAATTTAGGGTTGCTACCCAAGCCGGCTGGTCGTTCTTTCTATCGATTCGGTTGCCAGAGGCACGACACAGTCATTAAGTATTTTTATTTATATTTTTTATATATTTATTTTTACCCATATTTCTCCCCAATTTCGTGATATCCAATTGGTAACGACGACGCTGGGCCAATTATGCGGCGCCTCATGGGCCTCCTGGTTCAGTCCAGGAGACCCAGTGCAATGCAGTCCCTTATACCGCTGCGCCACTCGGGAGGCCCTTGATATGTCTTTTTGTTCTAAGTCTATGGACGTGATATCCAATTGGTAGTCGTTCTTTCTAAATGTTCCGTTGACATGATGGCTGGTAACGTTCTTTCCCTTGCTAGCTAGCCAACTTTGGCTAACACAGTCACTCACATCAAACAGTGCAGCCAGAATAACAGCAAAGTAGCTGCATTTGAGTTTGTTTAAGCTATTTTCTAGTGAATTTTTTTGGGACACATCCCTAATGATGTGAGATTTCACCTGGCGTAGAACGTTTGCTCTCTCGCCAAGATCAGAGGCAGTAGGGATGATCATCAAAGCTGGGACCGAGAGACTGAAAAACAGCTTCTATCTCAAGGCCATCAGACTGTTAAACAGCCATCACTAACATTGAGTGGCTGCTGCCAACATACTGACTCAAATCTCGAGCCACTTTAATAATAAAAAATGGGATGTAACAAATGTATCACTAGTCACTTTAAACAATGCCACTTTATATAATGTTTACATACCCTACATTACTCATCTCATATGTACTGTATATACTGTACTCTATACCATCTACTGCATCTTGCCTATGCCGTTCGGCCATCGCTCATCCATATATTTATATGTACATATTCTTATTCATTTCTTTACACTTGTGTGTAAAGGTAGTTGTTGTGAAATTGTTAGATTACTTGTTAGATATTACTGCATGGTCAGAACTAGAAGCACAAGCATTTCGCTACACTTGCATTAACATCTGCTAACCATGTGTATGTGAACAATAAAATTTGATTTGATTTGACCAGCGATGTTCTCTTGATAAGTGCATGAATTTGACAATTTCCCTGTCCTGCTAAGCATTCAAAATGTAACAAGTACTTTTTGGGTGTCAGCGAAAATGTATGGAGTAAAAAGTACATCATTTTTTTTAGGAATGCAGTGAAGTAAAAGTAAAAGTAGTCAGAAAATATAAATAGTAAAGTCAAGTACATATACCCCAAGTAGTACTGAAGTACTTTACACCACTGATATATACAAAGCAATGTCAATAGAAAAACACAAAATGCAGTTAGTTTGCTGTCATTGCAACTTCAGTTTGAAGTGATTGTGTTTGCTTTGTAACGTTAGCAATCTTTTTTAACAGTGACCTGGCGGACTCACTAAACACACATGCGTCATTTGTAAATGTCTGAGTGTTGGTGTGTTCCCCTGGCTAGCCGTAAATAACATAAAAAAATAAGAAAACGGTGCAGTCTGGTTTGATTAATGTAAAGAATGTGAAATTATTTAAACTTTTACTTTTGATACTTGAGTATATTTTAGTAATTACATTTACTTTTGATACTTAAGTATATTTTAAACCAATTACTTTTAGACGTTTACTCAAGTAGGATTTTACTGCGATTACTTTCACTTTTGCTTGAGTCATTTTCTATTAAGGTAGATTTGGTACTTTTTCCACCACTGGTATGTAGCCATAAAAATGATCATGATTCATGATTTCGATTGGCTGAGAAAAGCTCTCAGCCTGTCTGTCTCATCCCAACTCCCAACCTTCATTACTATGGGACAGCTGAAGATCGAATTTCAATATTGAAACAATGTTGCAAATGTCGAAGAGACAGACAGCAAAGTTAATACAAATCTCCACTGTTGAAAACCAAATGTTAGTCTAAAAGAAATGGGAGGTAATGTCTAGATGCTTTTTACAGTGTAGATCTAGTATATACATTGCCTGGCATGGCTGATGAGACAGTGAATTGCACAGTCAGATGGAACAGAGTAAATAGGCATTTCAATGTCATAGATTTAGCTGGTGGTAACTTGTAGAATAGACACTGGTTGGAATGCGATTTTAGCCAATCAGCATCCAGGATTAGACCCACCCGTTGAGTAATGGCAAATGAACACACAAATGTGTGAAATTATAGCCATGGTATAAATGGGATAATCAACTCGGGGCTCTATGCCTTCTCCGGAAAATAATGCAACTCTGTGGAATGTCAGTTCCACTCCGGTAGTGCGTAGTGGAACACACTTTCCACGTCGTTCATTATTTGCCATAGAATGCATAGCCCCTTATTGAAATCCCTTACTTATCCGATATAACTTCATTATCTGTTGTTACAAGGCTAGATAACTTTGAAGAGAAACTAGATCATCACAGCCAGTACTGAGCAGCATAGCTGCAAGAAGTAGGGGTGCTAAGGGTGCTGCAGCACCCCCTGAAAAATCTAAAAAATAGAATAAAATCACAGCACCCCCAACCTACTTCCCACGGCTAAGCTGAGCGGGTCATTCACCAAACACCACAGAACTACCCATTTTTACCCACCGTCAACTCCGTCCACATGGGACACTGCTCTGAAAATCAAACACTTGTGAAGGTGCAGTGCACCTTTTCCTTATTGAATTCCAGCCTTGGTAAAACAATTAATTAATCTTAATTTATAAAAACAAAAACAAATGTATTCTACAATGAATCAGTTTAACATAGTTCATTTTGTGGAGTTGAACAGGTAACAATTGCATGAGAGCGTGTGGCATAAAAAAACACAGAGGGCAAAACGCCCAAGACTAGGGTGTTGAGAACCGGTTAAGTCATACTACACACAAATACTACACAGATTTTACGCAGATAATCATTGTAATTTCTTGCAGACATTTTTTTAAATAAAACATGGGTGTCTAATTTTTTTTAAGAACAGAATGTCGGTTTGGAATGGTTTGTAACAGCATGTAATTGGACCCACATTTATTAATAGGAACCAGAAAATGAGCCTGACAGCTATATCCCCCTCACTTACGGTTATAGGAAACAGATCTGGTGTAATTTAATGATCTGTTTATTTTAACCTTAATAAATCTTAATGGCGGGGCTTGTTCTCCGTGCTAGGAGTCTGGGCAGCAGGCACCATGTGTTTATTGTAAGTGGGCGAGAGGACCCAAATTAGACCAAGAGCTAGTCCAGCTGAGAGGAAGGTGGAGAGGGCTTGGGTATGGCTATAGACCTGTTATTGTTATCTTTACATGTTGGGGGTCTAGTCTGAGCAATGGTAAATCCCTCCTGTTGGATCTCTGCTTTGTGCTAGGAGTTTTCTGACAGATAGCCTAACAGATGGCTGAACACTCTTTCACTACATTCTCTTTCTCTATTTCAGTACACTGTCTGCTGGTCTTTATCAGTGCCAACCCAAGGTACTATTTGCAGGTGGTAGAAATGAGATGCAAAAAAAGAGGCAAAGAAAGAATGGAGCAATTCTATTGCTAACACAGACGTTGCTAAGAAGTTTCTGCAAAGTACAATTTTCTAAATTTCAGGGCCAAAACAACTGAAATCAAATGAAATGTTATTTGTCACATGCTTTGTAAACAGGTGTAGACTATTGGTTAACTATTTAACAGTCTTATTTATTGCTTGGGGGTAGAAGCTGTTCAGGGTCCTATTGGTTCCAGACTCAATTCAACTATTTGGATTTGACATTATTTAAATCTGATTTGGCCATAATTTTACATTTCATGGTTACCCAAATCACTTCCATTTATTTTTTGCTAGTTGTGGATAAATTAAGCTGAAGTATGTAGTGGCTGTTTAAAGAAAACCAATCCATGGATTACAGTTTCTCCTAGCCCATAAACTACTTTCAGGGTGACATAACATTAAATTGTAAAATACTGAACTTCCTCTTTAATCACCACCAGTATTAAACATTGACAAAAAACTGTGGTTTCTTACATTGTAATTGTGTTACATTGTTACTAGCACTAATGTTAGCTAGTGTGATCATGGAAGCATGTGACCAAAACTGAAATGGGATTTTGATCAAAGTTATAAAAATGTATAAGAACGAGAATTGCTTAAGCAACCATGACAGTCACTGCAATTAGACCACCATTCAAACTCTGGTCCTTAGTTGCTGGGTTTGGTTATATGTAGGCTGTCTATTCATCATTCAACGCAGTCCAGATGTACAGTGAGTATATTTGCATTTACTATACACTCTCAATGAACCTATTAAAAGTCTGAACACTCTTGAACACCATACAGATATACTTACAAAAACAGAGTGTTTATGAGGGAAAGTAGGGGAGAGGGGCTCAAGAAATAATGTTCATATACTGTAGCTGTACAATGAAAACCACTATTTGATTGATCACTTGAAACAACTATTTTCTGTAATTTAAGTCTAAGCGTGTGTGTGTGTTTGCGTGCGTGCACATGCATGTGTGTAACGGTGTTCCTCCTCCTCTTCATACGAAGAGGAGGAGTAGTGATTTGACCAAAGTGCAGCGGGGTGTGAATTCATAATGATTTAATAAAGCAAACGACGAAACACGAAAACAAACACTTGGAAGGATACAAAATAACCAAAACGAATGTAGACTGACCTAAACCATGACAACTTACATACAACACGAAGCACGTAGGAACAGGTACAGACTATTACAAACGAACGAACAAACGCTACAGTCCCGTGTGGTGCGCAGACACAGACACGGACGACAATCACCCACAAACAAACAGTGAGAACAACCTACCTTAATATGACTCTCAATCAGAGGAAACGTCAAACACCTGCCTCTAATTGAGAGCCATACCAGGCAACCCAAAACCAACATAGAAACAGAAAACATAGACTGCCCACCCAAAACTCACGCCCTGACCAATAAACACATACCAAACAACAGAAAACAGGTCAGGAACGTGACAATGTGTGCCTGTATGTGTGTGTACATGTGTTTATGCACATATCTGTGAGTTAGTTTTTGGGTTGCTTTGCCTGACGATGACATCTGTTGTATGGCGCACACAATGCCGGAGCCATATGTCTGCCATCGGGAGGAGAGCAGGGTCTAGGGGCCACCTAACTGGCTAAGAACTATTAGTCCCCAGGGTCCAGGGGCCCCAGGATAAAAGAGAGGCCGCAATATTATAGATGCAGAACTACATTTTCCAGAGCAAGTCTTCCATCCCATAGAGAGTATTGATAGGAGGGTCTGGATTTCATCAGAACTAATACCCCAGCTCTCCGCAGAGAAAGGAACACTGTTAAATGTTATACCAGTGACAATTAGCTATTGTTTTTCTTCAGCAATCAGTGTGTGTGTGTGTGTGCGTACATGCATGTCCGTGTATGACTGTCTATGTGTGTGGAAGGAGCTAATGAAAACATTCTTTAATTTCAGGATCTGGCCTTTTCCTTTTTCTCTTCTAATTCGGGAGAGGAACAATTTATTCAGCTCTGGTTGCCGTCGTCTGCTCTTCTGTCAGAGCCTGAGTTATTTGGACACTAGACTGTGGAGTCTGGGTGTACCTGTGTGATGGTGTGTCTGTGTATGTCTCTGTGTGTATGTTAATAGACTGTGGTCTGTGAAAACACACTCTCCATCTGCAGGGTTAAGCAAGGCTAATTGGACAAGGCATTGCACAGGTGATGGGTCAGAGGTAAATGGCTGGCGCTGGATTCACACAGGATTTCCACGACTTGCAAGGAGGGTGACGTTGTCCACAGAGAGGCTACCACCTCTTACATGGTGAGATAGGGGACATTGACATCCCTGAAAGAGAGAAAGAAAGAGAGAGCTTGTGTGAGAGAGAGAAATACACAATAGAGAGAGAGAGAGAGAGATTTGCACCTAGCGACACCTAACAGAAGCCAGCTGGCCTGCCCCAACCAACTCAACCCTCAATGCAACCTGCAGTCATGACTCAAAACACACATGAAAGAGGCTACAATATGAGACAGGTGCAAACCTGAACTTCCATACATTTCTCATTTCATCCCATCCCTTAAAATAATGAATGACTTCAGATAATGCCACTCTTTATGGAGAAATAATTTCGTATGAAATGTCATGTATTAATATAATTTGAAAAATGTAACGAGCACCTAGTTATCGGTCATGAACACATGCATTGCAACATTTGGCACAAACCACTTAAGGTTCATCAAACGACCCTACATGACAAGTCTAAATGGTTAAAAAACAAACCATGACCACTTGCATGGCTGCATAAACAGCCGCAGAGTTCTTTAGCACAGAGGCCTAGGGAGGAATGACATAGTTCATTAGCGAGTCATTAGGATTAATAGATGGGTAAATGCATCGCTAACGGGGCTTGTGATTAACCACTTTACAGAGCCATGTTTTGCTTATTTTACTCACTCACAGCGGCCATGTGCGCGCGGAGCTGGAGGGCAGCAAAAGCAACATCGCGGATGCCAGAACGACAAAACCATTAAGGCGGACATCTCATGCAAAGAGAGCGAGAGAGTTTTTAATCTGATGAGACACAAAGGTGAGACATGGTGACCTTACAACCCCCTCTAGGAGATATAGAGGTTGAAACTGAACCAAAAAGATTATATTGACAATCAGACGTGTTTGTCACCCACAGACCTTATTTTCAGGTTGTTCCTCAATGCACAGTTAAATCAAATATGGCAGATGCTTATCCATGGGTTGGGAAAGGGAAAGGGGGATACCTAGTCAGTTGTCCAACTGAATGTATTCAACTGAAATGTGTCTTCCGCATTTAAGCCAACCCCTCTGGATCAGAGAGGTGCGGGTTGGCTTGTTTTGGATCAGTAGTGTGAAAGGGTATTTGAATGGTAGATGTTTAGCCCAGGAAAACAACACAAGGTAATAGCTCTTGTTGGATCTTGTTGATTTAGACTTATTCAGTTAAAGTCATATCTAACAATTAAAGCTAGAATCCTTAGTTTCTACATCCATTTTTGGACTTATAAATTTATGATAGAGTAACGTGGGGTAACTAGCCCCCCCCAACCCCCCTCCACCGTAATGCTCACAGAAACCACTTTGTCACAAAAAGAATGTCCAACACTTTCCCTGGCTACCACTACTGTCTCATCAACAAAATGTTAGTCACTCTAACAAAACCATTCTGAGGTAAGCTGATCTATTCTATTGTCATTCAGAAAAAGTTACACATAATCTAATTAAGTTAGATCTATAAACCTTCTATATACAGTACCAGTCAAAAGTATGGACACACCTACTCATTCAAGGGTTTTTCTTTATTTTTACTGTTTTCTAAATTGTATGATAATAGTGAAGACATCAAAACTATGAAATAACACATATGGAATCTTGTAGTATCTAAAAAAGTGTTAAACAAATCCAAATATATTTTACATTTGAGATTCTTAAAAGTAGCCACCCTTTGCCTTGATAGCTTTGCACACTCTTGGAATTCTCTCAACCAGCTTCATGAGGTAGTCACCTGGAATGCATTTCAATTAACATTGTTAAAAGTGAATTTGTGGATTTTTTTCCCTTCTTAATGCGTTTGAGCCAGTCAGTTGTGTTGTGACAAGGTATGCAGAAGATAGCCCTATTTGGTAAAATACCAAGTCCATATTATGGCAAGAACAGCTCAAATAAGCAAAGAGAAACGACAATCCATCATTACTTTAAGACATGAAGGTCAGTCAATCTGGAAAATGTCAAGAACTTTGAAAGTTTCTTCAAATGCAGTCGTAAAAACTATGATGAAACTGGCTCTCATGAGGACTTCCACAGGAAAGGAAGACCCAGATTTACCTCCGCTGCAGAGGATAAGTTCATGAGAGTTACCAGCCTCAAATAAATACTTCACATAGTTCAGGTAACAGACACATCTCAACATCAACTGTTCAGAGGAGACTGCGTGAATCAGGCCTTCATGGTTGAATTGTTGCAAAGAAACCACGACATGAAGCATGGAAGAGGAGGTGTGATGGTGGGGGGGGGGGGGGGGGGGGCTTTGGTGGTGATACTATCAGTGATTTATTTATAATTCAAGGCACACTTAACCAGCATGGTTACCACAGCATTCTGAAGCGATACACCATCCCATCTGTTTTGCACTTAGTGGGACTATCATTTGTTTTTCAACAGGACAATGACCCAAAACACACCTCGAGACTATGTAAGGGCTATTTGACCGAAAAGGAAAGTGATGGAGCGCAGCATCAGATGTCCTGGCCTCCACAATCACCCGACGTTAACCCAATTGAGATGGTTTGGGATGAGTTGGACCGCAGAGTGAAGGAAAAGCACCCAACAAGTGCTCAGCATATGTGGGAACTCCTTCAAGACTGTTGGAAAAGCATTCCTCATGAAGCTGGTTGAGAGAATGCCAAGAGTGTGCAAAGCTGTCATCAAGGCAAAGGGTGGCTACTTTGAAGAATCTCAAATATAAAATATATTTTGAATTGTAAACACTTTTGTGGTTAAGACATGACTCCATATGCGTTATTTCATAGTTTTGATGTCTTCACTATCATCATACAATTTAGAAAATAGTCCAAATAAAGATAAACCCTTGAATAAGTACTGTAGGTGTGTCCAAACTTTTGACTGGTACTGTATATATACATATGTATTTAAACAGTGCATTCGGAAAGTATTCAGAGCCCTTGACTTTTTCCAAATTTTGTTACGTTACAGTCTTATTCTAAAATGTATCAAATAATTTTCCCCCCTCATCAATCTACACACAATACCCCATAATGACACAGCTATTTTCAGGTCTCTCCAGAGATGTTCGATCGGGTTCAAGTCCGGGCTCTGGCTAGGCCACTCAAGGAAATTCAGAGACTTTGGCTGTGTGCTTAGGGTCATTGTCCTGTTGGAAGGCGAACCTTCACCCTAGTCTGAGGTCCTGAGAGCTCTGGTGCAGGTTTTCATCAAGGATCTCTCTGTACTTTGCCTCGATCCTGACTAGTCTCCCAGTCTCTGCCACTGAAAAACATCCCCACAACATGTTGCTGCCACCACTATGCTTCACTGTAGGGATGGTGCCAGGTTTCCTCCAGACGTGACACTTGACATTCAGGCCAAAGAGTTCATCAGACCAGAGAATCTTGTTTCTCATGGTCTGAGAGTCTTTAGGTGCCTTTTGGAAAACTCCAAGTGCCTTTTACTGAGGAGTGGCCACTCTACCATAAAGGCCTGATTGGCGGAGTGCTTCTGAGATGGTTGTCCTTCTGGAAGGTTCTCCTATCTCCACAGAGGAACTCTGGAGCTCTTTCAGAGTGACCATTGGGTTCTTGGTCACCTAACTGACCAAGGCCCTTCTCCCCCGATTGCTCAGTTTGGCCGGGCGGCCAGCTCTAGGAAGAGTCTTGGTGGTTCCAAACTTCTTCCATTTAAGAATGATGGAGGCCACTATGTTCTTAGTGACCTTCAATGCTGCAGAAATTGTTTGGTACCCTTCCCCAGATCTGTACCTCGACACAATCCTGTCTCGGAGCTCTACGGACAATTCATTCAACCTCATGGCTTGGTTTTTGCGCTGACATGGACTGTCAACTGTGGGACCTTATAGACAGGTGTGTACCTTTCCAAATCATGTCCAATCAATTGAATTTACCACAGGCAGACTCAAATCAAGTTGTCGAAGCATCTCAAGGGTGATCAATGGAAACAGGATGCACCTGAGCCGAATTTCGAGTCTAATAGCAAAGGGTCTGAGGTTTACCATAAATACAATTAGGGGAGCCTAAAGATAAATTATCCACTTGTTTAGGGAAAGCAGTAAAATTGAAGGTGAGTGTGTTGGGGGTAACTCCCCCCCCCCCCCCAATCCAGTGTAAGCCAATGGTACCTAAATGCGAATTTTGCAAATAATGTCCAGGTCATGTCCAAATCATCCACAAGTAACTTCATTGAGTTACACAGTAATTTTTTAGATACTTTAGGATGATTTGGACATGATTTGGCATGAAAATTTTAAGATGGACCTTACATCAAAACTTCATCATAGTGAGGATATTAATAGTGAGATGGGCAATGCTATTTTGTTTCAATATTTGATTGATTTAATTAAAATATGATACCTAGACTTTAACTTTTAAGAGTTAATTACAAAAAAAAATGACATATTAATCTTCATAGTTTGTTTGCCTAAGCCTGACCATCATCCACATACCTCATTTTGACCTATCTTTGCATTTTTGTGTCAGAAATTGGCCATTGTTCTTAGGGGAAACTAGTTTTCGTATTTTCGTATTTTATTAGTATCCCCATTAGCTGTTGCGAAAGCAGCAGCTACTCTTCCTGGGGTCTACACAAAACATGAAACATGACGTAATACAGAACATTAATAGACAAGAACAGCTCAAGGACAAAACTACATCAATTTAAAAATGCCACACATAGCCTATATATCCATACATAGACACAAACTATCTAGGTCAAATAGGGGAGAGGTGTTGGACCGTGAGGTGTTGCTTCATCTGTTTTTGAAACCAGGTTTGCTGTTCATTTGAGCAAAATGAGATGGGAGTTACCCCGTTACCCAATATGTTAATTGATTGTTGAAGAATATCATTTATAAATGCTTCATGAGCTTAGTTTAACTGTCTTACCCCATCAGAACCTGAAATTTAAGCTTGTTTTACTCCAATGTTAGTGAACAATATAAATGTAATCAAATGCTGTGCAGTCTCAAAAAAAATGTAAACTGCTATTTTTATATCATGGATGGTCTGTCCTTGAATCAATAGCCTTGTCTATGAATTTGAGAGTGGTTACATTTCTCCCATCCCTCAGCTTTTGACCTAAACAGAGGTGGGTTGACTGCTTTGTTATTGTTTCAGTTAAGGATTCTGGCTTTAAATGAGGATCATTATCAGATGTCTAGACCACAATCCGGACATTTGATCAGTTGATCTACAGTAAAATGGCCCTGTAAAAATGTTTTGGATTTATTGAAAATGCAGACATGTGCCCAAATACAGTAAAATGTAATTCATAAGAGGCTATTTTGAATGTTGTATCCACTAGGGGGAACCCTTGTTTAAAGTACTGTTTCAAATGTTCTCATGTAAAGGAACACAAAGGCTATATTTACACAGGCAGCCCAATTCTGATATATATATTTTATTTTGGCCAATCAGATCAGAATTGGGCTCCCTGTGTAAACTCAGTCAAAGTCAAGAAGTGTGTTTGTGTGTGCATATTATACATATTCATAATGTTTAACAATTGATAGCACATTTGATGAAAATAAACTATAATGGGCACCTTTTATTAAAAGCACCAGAAATATTTCCACAATGTCACATATCAGTGACCTAATGCTCAAGTTGTAAGTCACTGATCATGTTCAAGAATTGATTTAGAAATATCCAAAGTAGTAACCATCTGTAGCCTACCCACCATAAAATCATGTTTCTTTCCTTATTCATGAGCATGTGAAAAGGCGTCATGTGAATAAGTACTGGGCTGCACTATCAGGATTGGCAAGAGGTTGCGATGGAACGGAAGGTTGTCTTACTTTAGGCTCAATAAAAATGTATATCAAAAGTTAAAGACACAATGTGGAATATTAATTAGCCTACAGTAGCCTAAAACAGCACTATTACATAAGCTTTGGGCTACATTAGTATTATAAAATAATTATAAAACATAATTATATGTTGTTTATTGTTTACTCCATGTGTAACTCTGTGTTGTTGTCTGTTCACACTGCTATGCTTTATCTTGGCCAGGTCACAGTTGCAAATGAGAACTTGTTCTCAACTAGCCTACCTGGTTAAATAAAGGTGAAATAAAAAAATACAAATAAAATAATACGGTTAGTCTAAATCATCATCATCATTGTTTATTATTATTTGACTATCATTGTTTATTATTGTCATTGTTAAAGTTGTTTAACAATTTAGTCAATGTAATTATCCTACATAAAAATATTTGTATACGAGGGCTATTAGGACTACCACCAAAGCAAAATAATACTGGACCTCATAATTACACTATCCCACATATTTTATAAATAATTTAAGTGAGGAAGCATGCAGGCTAATTCATTTACTAGGTCTACATTTTCTCTCGGGTTCTCCCGCGCGCGCAATGTAAACACTTGAATGCACAGAATGTATTCTACAGCATGCTTGCCCCTTGTATCACATTACCAGTCGTGCCTGTTTCTTCCCGCAAGAAAAACCATGCATGTATGTAATGTCAAAAAAATTCTAGGCATAAATGCATGCATTATTTGTAACCTTTTAAGTTCATATTTAGTCCTGGTTCATGTGAGGTTAAATTTTTCCTTCGTGTAAAACCAGTCGCTCCAAAAAGTGGCCTAATTTAGGCAAAATGTTTAATTCTGCATCGGATATGTGACTTTTTTTATAGCTTAGATGGGAAATATAAAACTATATATTTTTTTCTCTAGTAATTTCTTGTAGTATTTTTATAGGCTACAGGCCCATCGTATGGGAAAATGACTGACTGATCTGCAAATAATAATGAGTAGTTAGGATGCAAGGTTCTTTGTAGACCAGTCAGTCGGCTGCACTGTCGGCTGCAATGTCGAACAAGCCCAATGACTGTTGTAAAATTGCATGGATGAATCACTGCACAATGTAGGTCTTGCCTAGAAGGTGGAAAGGGAAAAGGTTACAGTTAACTTGGATAACTTGACCTCTCTCTGAACTAGGCTACTCGTGCATATACAGGTGTTCAAGGACATGGTCACTTGATTAGATAAAATAAGAAAGACTAAATCAAACAATCATCACACCCCTGCATGTTACAGCAAATATATTTTCTCGAAAATAGGCATTCCCAACATTTCAGCACAGTTTAAGTTAAGGAGTTATTATATATGGACACATTAAAATAAAAATCAACTGATGTGCAAAAGTGTAAATCATGTGGTGCACGATTTCATATTACCTAGAAATTAAATTTCAAATGAGAGAAGTTCATTAAAGCCGAATACCCTCTTTGCCTTAAATGCCTTTGCATTATTGTGGTAAATTGAACCTTTCAGTGAGAAGTGATTATTGTTTGTCCAATATCGGGTGTTTACAGGAGAGCTTAGTGTCTCTGTTCACCATAATATGCTGTGAGCTCTATTATACAAGAAGCTCCCTTACAAACTAGGACTGCAGCTGTGCTGTCTACATAAGCTTGGCTCATTTTCTAAAGGTTTTAATAAAACTACCCTGGGTGTGTGTGTGTGTTGAGAGAGAGACATTGGCTCCCTTTAGAACTGAAAAATATCTCCATTCAGTCTTGTTATGTCTTACCCTTTTAATTAATTAATTCCACATGGATCCTTATCCACATGGATCCTCATTTACATGGATCCTCATTTACAGGGATCCTCATCCACATGGATCCTCATCCATTGACGCAGAGGAGGATGCTTGAATTCTATTCATAAATTTGCCACACAATAAACAGTTACCCTTATCAAAAATGCCATGACCATAACTTTACAGGACATATTGGGCAGATACAAATCGTTTGAATATCCCCAGAACACGGACAACGTACCCAACATCATTCTTTACATTAAAATGTTTCTCTTCAGGTGCAGGATGCAGACTTTATGAAAACTATTACAACCTTTCAAATCAAATATTGACTTAACTTTCTGGTATTGTCACTGGCTATTTCCTTGGTGTTCAACCACAGGAATGGCCCAGTGTGTAATCAGTCAAGTTCAAGTATAGAGGAACATTCCCCACTATTACCAGGAAGTGGTTTGACATCCATGACTTGCCAGAGCTGTACGCATGATTCTTTGAAGACTTCGCACAAGCTAATTGACACTCATACCCTGTGGGCTGCATTACAGCATGAATGGACTCAGTAAATGAACTCAACTCTCGGACCCAGGAGTCGCTATGTCTTCAGCTGGTACCCCAAAGTGGGAAATAGCCCTTAAGAAAGGTTATCCCGCTTAGGAAAGTTAGAGTATTGTGTTTCCTTCTAACTGTGTGTCATTAGACTGCCTGTATTTCATCCTCTGCTCAAGGTGTGTTCTGTTTTTCCATTAGGCCGGTAGGTCCTTACAGTATAAATGGGGTGGGTCCGCCACAGCAGGAGTGAGTGATTGAACGAAGGCCTTCTCTTTCTCACAGGACCGTGAAGCCATTTCCTCAGGGAAATCTGACATGTAGGCAACCATTTCCAGTCCTGCTGATAATGTGTGGCTGAGAAATGCCACAAGTGTGACTAGAGGGACAAAACATTACCTCAAAAATATTTTTGGGGTCGGAAAGTGAGTTTTTAACAGTTCGTCAGAGGTTGGGTAAAAAGCCCCCCCAGTCATGTGGGTACAAACGGGTCAATGTGTCTGTCGATGTGGTAAATCAGTGCAGCCTGCTACTTTGGAGTCTTTGCATCATGGTGGAGAACACATACACTCCCCAGGTAGTCAGCATTATTTTCACTTCCTGCTCTTGCCATCAGAATGATTTGAGTACTAAATATCTTCAATGGAAGAGACTGAAGAACATTAATACAGCAAATCTGTTGAATTGTTTTTTCAAGGGCCTTTCAGGCATTATATTTTTGATAGATCTCTGTTTTTTTAATAGAGGAAAACATAGATAAGAGGTTGCTACTGTAGGAGAAAGAGTTTATCTGCCTGCTAATGTTCTGCCTCTAAACCAGTCCAACTCTTAATGTTAGAAGAATTTGATACTTTATATTTATTTATTTTTTATTTATTTTTTATTTTATCCCCTTTTCTCCCCAATTTTCGTGGTATCCAATCGCTAGTAATTACTATCTTGTCTCATCGCTACAACTCCCGTACGGGCTCGGGAAAGACGAAGGTCGAAAGCCATGCGTCCTCCGAAGCACAACCCAACCAAGCCCACTGCTTCTTAACACAGCGCGCCTCCAACCCGGAAGCCAGCCGCACCAATGTGTCGGAGGAAACACCGTGCACCTGGCCCCCTTGGCTAGCGTGCACTGCGCCCGGCCCGCCACAGGAGTCACTGGAGCGCGATGAGACAAGGATATCCCTACCAGCCAAACCCTCCCTAACCCGGACGACGCTAGGCCAATTGTGCGTCGCCCCACGGACCTCCCGGTCGCGGCCGGCTGCGACAGAGCCTGGGCGCGAACCCAGAGATTCTGGTGGTGCAGCTAGCACTGCGATGCAGTGCCCTAGACCACTGCGCCACCCGGGAGGCCGCATTTGATACTTTTTAAACAATTGGACTGAATTGTGTCGCCCCATAGGAAGCAATGGTGCTAAATAAACAAACACAATCAACACCTTCAAAATACTAACTCTTACAAATTACAATACAGTACAATTCCATGCTACAAACTAGCAGTTCTTCAGACATCTGTCTTTTTTGCAATGAC
Organism: Salvelinus namaycush; assembly: GCF_016432855.1. Lineage (NCBI taxonomy): Eukaryota > Metazoa > Chordata > Actinopteri > Salmoniformes > Salmonidae > Salvelinus > Salvelinus namaycush. Next base: position 22,832,243 of record NC_052318.1, read on the forward strand.
AAGTTCTTGATTTATTTGGTTGACCTATCCTCAGACAAGAATTTATGAGATGTTTGTGATGGCAAATCATTCAAGTACTTGAGAGCAAAGAATGAGTTATGGCTGAACTGCTATGTAAAGTGGCTCACAAGATATTGTGTAGGAATATCACATCAGTTATCCAGCAATAGGCTGTTTTCATAATTAGTGGCACGCCTATGTTTACAGGCTGTGCTTTATTATTTATATTGGCCAGAGTACCTGATATCGTTCTACTTTTCTGTGTCCCATCACCAGCTGGACAGTGAGGGGACGATACGTCAAGTCAACTCCCACAACCACCCAAAAACATTCCTATTACCACTCCAAACCACTCCCATAACTTTACAGCTAGATCTACAGCTGGACAGCAGTGTCGGTCTACATCTATACTTTCTTAATGTATGAGAAAAAGAAAGATTGAGAGACTGAGTGTGTGTGTGTTTACAGAAGAGCCTCTGCCTATACACAGACTATGCGCTGCGCATAGGGCCCCAGCTATCTAAACCTTGTAGTAATCATGGCCGAATTACTAACCCAGGGGCCCTGACCTCCAGAAGGCCCCCATTGATTTTGTTGGTCACTCTCACTCAGATATCATATGAACATGACATAAGTCATGGCAAAATGGGTAGAAATGCAGGGAATTAGCTTTAAAATAGCAACATCTTCTCTCCATCCCATGACAAAATGAGTCGAATCGCATGTAATTTATTTTAAAATGCTAAATGTCATCTCTGCCCCTTCGCAAAATGTGTACAATTGCAGGACATTAACTTTAAAGCTGCCAATTTTTCTTTCCGGCCATGAGGTGGGCCACCAAAACATTAGAGGTGCTTATGTATGTGTGTGTGTGTGTGTGTCTGGCCTGACAACCCTCAACATCTATCCAACATTGTACTACTCTCCTTCTCTGATCTCTCCCCCTCTCCAGCTTTCTGTGCTACAACCAATGAACCATCATCATCACCATCAACATTATTATGAACCCCACTAACCTTCCGGCCATATGCCCATTAAGTCACACAGAATTCCATAGCAAAGTTAGTTAATTTGACTTGAATTTCTAAAATGAACATGGAATTTGCTTATAACAAATTGACAAAGCTATTCTCTGCTGCACCACGTACTAAAGTAGGCCATACCCAGAATGTCTTGGCGTATCTAGTCTAATGCTCCATCATTCTAAAACAAGCCCCTTCAGAAACCACAACAGTGCACTGTAGAGTGAAATTATAACTGTTCTTGGCTCCCATGGCCCCTATGGATCAACCGGGTGCCCATGTTCTGTTATTTCAAGAAAGAATAACAGAAAATCAAGTGTTGGTGGGAGGAGACTGATCTCCAGATGTTCATTTTGGCATCAAACCTAGTTATATATATATATATATATATATATATATATATATATATATATATATATATATATATATATATATATACAGTACCAGTCAAAAGTTTGGACACATCAGATGACCTGGCCTTCACAATTACCCGACGTCAACGCAATTGAGATGGTTTGGGATGAGTGAAGAGTGAAGGAAAAGCACCCAACAAGTGCTCAGCATATGTGGGAACTCCTTCAAGACTGTTGGAAAAGCATTCCTCATGATGCTGGTTGAGAGAATGCCAAGAGTGTGCAAAGTTGTCATCAAGGCAAATGGTGGCTACTTTGAAGAATCTCAAACATAAAATATATTTGGGTTTGTTAACACTTTTGTGGTTACGACATGACTCCATATGTGTTATTTCATAGTTTTGATGTCTTCACTATCATCATACAATTTAGAAAATAGTCCAAATTAAGAAAAACCCTTGAATGAGTAGGTGTGTTAAGATACCTTAATAGAGAATGAGTCAAGTAAAAGTGAAAGTTGCCGAGTAAAATACTAAAAGTCAAAAAGTATTTGGTTTTAAATATACTTATTAAGTATCAAAAGTAAATGTAATTGCTCAAATATATTCAAGTATCAAAAGTAAATAATTTCAAATTCCTTCTTTTAAGCAAACCAGACGGCACCATTTTCTTTTAATTTACGGATAGCCAGGGGCACACTCCAACACTCAGACATCATGTACAAACGTGTGTTTAGTGAGTCCGCCAGATCAGAGGCAGTAGGGATGACCAGGGATAAGTGAGTGAATTGGACCATTTTCCTGTCCTGCCTTTGGGTGTCAGGGAAAATACATGGAGTAAAAACTACATTATTTTCATTAGGAATGTACAGTAGTGAAGTAAAAGGAAAAGTTGTCAAAAATGTAAATATTAAAGTAAAGATACACCAAAAAACCTCTTATGTAGTATTTTAGAGTATTTTTACTTCAGTACTTTACACCACTGTGTATATGCACACTATAAAGTTTCAATACAACAACTTCTGCACTCAGAGTCAAACTTGTAAAGCTATCTAATTTAAATGCTGGGAATAACACATTTTCCTATTCACTTTTGCCCTCCAACACCCTCTTCAGTGAAACTAAATGCTCATGCAGAACTGTTCAAATGTTTGTCGTTTGTAGTTAAACTCCATACGTACCTTTGTTCCTGCAACCAACGGCAGCAACAGCTTCCTGCAGGAGAGACTATGCCCAGAACTCAATGGTGTATGAAACAAACCTTGAGAGAGCATGTTCCAGAATTATATTTTACTTCACTTACAGCTGAATATCAACCTTTCTGCATTAGTGAGTGTATGCAGACTAAAAGCAATCTGAGAGAGGACTGACTGTAGGAAAGCAAAATACATACCAATACCATTTAGCCGCAGTTTGGATCCTCTTCACTCATCCTACCTCTACTGTTTATTTTCATGCACTACATATTTTCATAATCTATTTTTCATGTTATTCCACACCAGCCTAAATTAAATAACAAGCAAATATGTTCCACCTCGATTCATCTGAATGTCAATGAGATAAACATTGGCAGTATGGACACACACCCTCGAGAGAAATCCTCTCGTGAGTGGTAGAATCCAAAACAATTCACCCTTTTATAAAGGTGATATGGTATTAAATAATGGCAAATTACATAGGCCTATACATTTCCATGGGCATTTCTCCACATGTTTCAGTTTATTGAACTGCTCCAAATATTGCAATCTACATCTTTGTAATACTCTGCTACCACAGTAAGTGACATCATTAGAACGTAATAATATTGCTGTTGTCCCAAACATATTCTTCCTCTTGCATGTCCGTTATTGCCTGTAATTAAAATAACGTAGTATGGAATAGGAGTGAGCTGTATGGACAACCCACATCTATGTAACATGGAATATCTCTCTCCTTTATCTAGAACAATACTCTCTAAGCATTACCGTGGTGCATATTGGCTGTATTGGTGAATGTCGTTTGATATCAGGTTGCTCTCTCAGTGTGAGGTGAGGCTAAGCCCAGAGGCTGCTGGGAACACAATGACCTGGGCGGGAGCAGAACACCTGGAAGTGTGAAAGTTAAATTAGTGTGTAAATTCCCCAAACAGAGGTTAATAAGGGGTTAACCTACTCACCGCCTCTGCTCCTTTCCACCCTCCAGCACTCTTCAACCTTCCTCTGTCACTCTCTCTCTCTCTCTCTCTTACACACACACAAGCACACGCACTAGCGCACACACCTATTTAGACTTTTATACAAGTTTAGCTTCCTAGAACAACATGTAGGGTGAGTTCATATTTTATCTCTGACACAACTCTCATCAGTGGGCCATTTTGAGAAGTGAAGTGAAGTTCATCAGTCACTTACCATCCTCTGCATGGCAACCCTCAAACTATCCAACCTGCACCCTCACACCCTCCAGGTAATAAAGCACTCACTGTCTTCCATTCATTCACTGTTATTCTAGAATCCAAGAGATCCATATAGGCCAGTCCAGGAACATAGAAGGATGTCTAAGATGGGGAGGGTGAGACGAGTGGGCGGGCAGATGGGGGAAACCACAAGCATTGGCCTTTAGTGTCTCCTTCAAGTTCCTCCTCCAGCAGGATTTTCCATATCGTCCCAGCGCTCTGTTAATCCATCAGCGGTGACAGCCAGGCAGAAAGCGATAGCCTGAGTATCACAGCCAACACTACAACATAAATAAATGAGCTGATTAGGCCCTTTTTAAAAGGCTGCCAGGACTGAAGGGATGAATGACTCCCATGTTTTTTTTTCATTGAGCAATTATCCGTCTCATATGATATAGTGCCATTTGTATGATAATAATGTGTTAACCGAGCTAAATGTTAGGTTAGTGAAAAGATGAGAGGTGTTGAGGACTCTTCTATGTGCATTGGAACTGTATGGGGTGGTTAGCCTTGTGTTTGGTTGTTTACATGGGAAAATAGTCAAGGATGACTAGGACTAGCCTATAGCAAATATTACAGCAACGTATTATTTTATATTTAATTTTGTGTTTTGAGTTTCCCTGAAGGTTAGTTCATTGCACATGGGACAGGTGATGTTCGAACCCTGCTGCTGTCAGTTTGAGAGAACAGAGATCGATTGGGTACCCATGGTCTATCTGTAACCAAGATGTCAAAGGAATATCCATCCACACACACACACACACACACACACACACACACACACACACACATGGACATCCACATGTAGACCCCAGGAAGAGTAGCTGCTGCATGAGCAGAAGCTAAGGGGGATCCTTATAAACTAAACTAAACTAAACACATGCACACACACACGCACGCATGCACGCACGGACACACACACACACACACACACACAGTCCCTGCAACAGAACTGCGTCCAGTTCCCACTCAGCTATTTCCTGTGAGCGCTACAGTAGTGTGCCAGGTATGAAAACCATATTCAGCATTTTTATTGAAGCTGGCACATTGGTATCAAAGATTTTTTTATGCTCTTGAAACAGACCATGAGTGTATGCTGACTGGGTTCATTTTGTGTCAAGTCACGGAGAGGTCTCTAATTGTTAATTACGTTGAAATACACAGGTAAACAGTAGTTGTTTAAAATTGACTTAATTGCTAGAGTAGACATAATTGGGCAAATAACAACATTGCTCAGATTAAATTGCTCTTAAATCCAAATACAGTTTGAAAGATTATTTGTTTGCTGAATGGATGCACAGATCTTTTAAATAAATTAATTTTGAGGTATTTTATATTAGCTTACCACAGTTACTTTAATTTCTTCCTTAATTTTCATAACCTTACCTGGTTGCAGTAACTTCTGCCAAGGAACTTTTTGTCAAACTTTTGGGCTGATTTTATGAGCATAGCTGCAAGTTAGCCAAATGCATGTTCTATTTGACATCAAGCTAGAACATTTTACCATACAGACATCAATAGAACTTGGATGCTTTATAATTATGTGATGATCCTTAAACATAATCTTGGTGTGTTTACATTCAGACATTCACAAATTATACTGGCAACATCCCACTGGTCACAGACATCAGTTCAATGTCTAGTTTGGATTTACATTTGGTTGAGTTGTCGACTAACGTTAATTCAACGTGAAGTCAACAAATAAATTCTCCATGTCATTGGATTTAGGTTAAAGGTTGGGTGAAAAAAAGAAGAAATGCACTTATGTCTATTACTTTTGTCAAATCCAACCAGTTTCCCATGTTGATTCAAAGTAATCACATTGATTTTGGGGGTTGACATGAAGTGGAAACATCGTTGATTCTAGTTTTTTCCCAGTAGGATGGCCGTTAAAGTTGGAATTTCTGTTTAGATGGGACAACCATTCAAAACACTCACATTTAGATTTCTCTGACAGATTCAATCATTTTTTTTATAGTAGTCTGAAGTCTATTTTGAGATATAAATTCAGGCAACAATAGATTGTTATTGGACAATTAATTGCACGAATAGTGGTAGGCCTATGTGAATTATTTTGGCAACAGTAAACATTAACTTATAATTAAAATATATAAAAACTACAAATATTAGGCCAATGCCATTTGTAAAGATATCTAATTAACGTATTAATTAAATATTGAGCATATAAGCACTTTCTTATTTCACAAAACTATAAGGCTATGAATCCGTAATATATATATTAATGAGAAAAGATCTAGTGGCAAATTAGTTGTATTAGTATTTTCAAGTTTATTTTAAAAGGAATATTTCTCCAAATACACAAAAAAGCGAGTGGGGAAATGCTAGTATGATATTTATCTGAATAATGTTTTAGTACATTACAAAGTGAATTGCATTTTTAATTAGGCTACAGTGTTATAAGTAGGCCTACACAATAGGAATATAAACAGTAGGCCTGAAAAACAGAAATTACAAGCTAACAAAATAGAAAATGAATGATGGACCTAGATATATAGCCTCCATAGCAGGGGTCCCCAACTACATTCAGCCGTGGGCCGATTTTTACTTGAGCGGGTGGTCGGGGGCCAGCAGTGGTGGAAAAAGTACCCAACTGTCATACTTGAGTAAAATGAAAGATACCTTAATAGAAAATGACTCAAGTAAAAGTGAAAATCACCCAGTAAAATACTACTTGAGTAAAAGTCTAAAAGTAGGCTATTTGGTTTTAAATATACTTAAGTATCATAAGTAAATGTAATTGCTAAAATAGGACTACTTAAGTATCAAAAGTAAAAGTATAAATAATTTCAAATTCCTTATGTTAAGCAAACCAGACAGCACAATTTTCTTGGTTTTTACATTTATGGATAGCCAGGGGCCCACTCCAACACTTAGACATAATTTACAAACGAAGCATTTGTGTTTAGTGAGTCCGCCAGATCAGAAGGCAGTAGAGATGACCAGGGATGTTATTTTGATAGTGGGAATTTGACAATTTTCCTGTCCTGCTAAGCATTCAAAATATAACAAGCACTTTTGGGTGTCAGGGAAAATATATGGAGTAAAAAGTACATCATTTTCTCTAGGAATGTATTGAAGTAAAAGTTGGCCAAAAGATATAGTAAAGTAAAGTACAGATACCCTAAAAAATGACTTAAGGAGTACTGAAAAGTATATATATATATATATATATATATATATATATATATATATATATATATATATAAGTATTTTCATACAGTATTTTCCACATATATTCATATATGCCTATTTATGCGTGGAAATACTTGGGAACAGATTTCCTAAAGCAAAATCACTTTGAGCTAATTTCCTGGTGATTTTACAGTCTTTTATTTTCGGAACGGAAATAATTACAAAAATAAAATAACAAATTATTTTTTTGCTCAGAAAACTTAGGGGGCCAAATAAAACCATCCGCGGGCCTCTGGTCGGGGAACCCTACTCTGTAGATAATGTGTGTTTCTTGCTTCTGGCCTGGTTTGACTTTGCATGCTGTCTCGCCATGCAATATAGGAGGTATTACGAGTATATCATATGGCAAAGTGTGTTTTGAATAGCCTACTGAATATGCAAAATTATGGGAATACAAATTATGGAAAGCAAACATAACGAGGGGATTCTATAAACGCATATTCAAATTACCACATTGAATCGTTCAGCCAGTGCTCTATGGCCCAGACCTACGAAATCTTTATGCTAATATTTTGAGACTGTTATTGAAAATATACATTTTGTAGGATATGAACATTAAGGAATTCAAATTCTGTAGGCCGAAGAGGTTATAAAGCCTAAAATCTTTAATCGTTCTAAAAACGTTCCTACAAGGCTTGCAGGACTGACTTCATAGGCTACATCACATTGAATTGGACAATAGCCTACAAGATGTGACCAGATGAATTTGGAAGAGACACGCATGCAGTCTATTGTCATGTCAGCCCTGCGCTGCATTTGGTATTGTTTTTAGACTATTTATTGCACGGTTGCTTTGACAGAGGCAGCGGAGATTTCGTGACGTAACTGTTTGGAACCGTGCCCTCTCTCCCACGTACCGCCCTCGTCCGCCTTTGGTTCTGCGAAAGGAATTAACTTATGCTGCTTGGAATATCGGTCTGCCTTTTGGGATTATTGAACCTGAACAACGAGACTTCTTGAAGAGGGAAATATTGCGTTATTGTTCCTACCAATGTCTGAGGCAACTTCTCATGCTCTCCATTGGTAACGTAGTTCCTATGTATCCTTATCCTGGCGTTGAAATTAAGAAATTGAGAACTCAGTTGATGTCTTCCTGAGTCGATGAAAAAAGGTGGACATTTCATGGGAAGGACACATAGGCCTTATTCACTAATCATCCTAACTGCAGTGCCAGTGCGTCATCGAAGACACTTTTCTGATGGTCATGTCAGCGAGCACACGCAGGAATTAAGTGTGAAACATAACAGTCCAGACGCAGGTAACTTCAAATTGATATTTTGTAAAAACGTCCCTACATCATGGACGTCCTGAAATGTGTCTGGGGCATGTGTGCATCGAGGTTTTAATTACTTGGCAAATGGAATAGTTGGATAGGCCTACATTTCCATAACGCACGAAGAATTTCGCGTCCAATTATTTTCAAACGTTAACAGTATACCTACATGGGCTTAATCCACATGCTTTCGTTAGTCAACGATTTAAATCAACTTTCGATTCATGCATATTAATAATATGTCTAGGGGCCTACACATTCACAACAATAAGGTACAGCGAATCTAACCGAATCTTCTGTTGATGGTGTGACTAACATCGGACATTTTCTGATACTTCAAGGGAGTCATTCCTGTCGAAACGGGGCGTTCATCCGTGGGATGTTTGTCAGAGTCGACGTATTCCGTTGTTTAATCGCTCAATAGAGCATCATGTTTCTCATGCCAACACTTGGAGACTAAAGGGAGCCTACCCAAGATGTGTACTCACTGACTCTTTTGAATGAAAAGTAATCTAAGAAAAAGCCGTTCAGATGATTACAGGGCACTGGTAACTTTAGCGTTGTTTACCACATTAATTGTGTTACGCACACGGGTCGCAAAACAACGTTTGAGACCAAGTCCAATTTTTTTTACAACTTTGGTATCTTCATGTAGGCCTAATGGTTTTTAGATTGAATTTAACGAATTACATGTAACAATTTTCAGTGAACATGCACGTATCTGGAATCTACAAGGAGAGGAACTATTTTTCACGTGTAGATCGTTCAAGAAATGAGAATGAATATGCTGCAATATCGTTATGCTTCTATCTAATTGTTAAGTGCATTTTCTGATTCAAAGATAAAAAGGCTAAATCTACGTGTTGAGGGCGAAGAGGAAGGTGTTCTGTTATGCAACAGGCATTACTTTACATCAGTCAGCGATGAAGGAAAAGTCCAAGAATGCAGCGAAGACGAGACGAGAGAAAGAAAATGGAGAATTTTATGAACTGGCGAAATTACTGCCTTTACCTTCGGCCATCACATCACAACTGGATAAGGCTTCAATCATTCGGCTGACAACCAGTTACCTGAAGATGAGAGCCGTGTTTCCAGATGGTGAGTTATGCTACCACTATCAGTTGAAAGATTAATCATAATTATGTCTTCAAGAGAAGAGGAACATGTCAGTTCTCGAAACATAATATTGGTCTTTGTATTATGGTTCTAACAAATACCCATAAAACGGGTCAGGAAATATAACTAAATACATGTTAATTTTGAGCGCAGCAGGACACTCATATGTCCAAAATATAATCACATTTTCGAAGTAATGTAGATTTCCATTTTCACTTCCCAAAGTTAATGTTCCCATATACAATTTGAGTTTTATTTCGAAAATTATTCTCCAGTAAAATACGTGCTATACAAATTATAAATATCAATATACAGGTGGGTAGTGACGGTGACCATGTGTGCGTAAAAGTGTGATTATAAGTGTCACCAACTTTCCCCTTTCCCACCTGGTCATGCAATTAATAAAATGACTTATTTTACAAGTTTGTTTGCATGATTTATGTTTTCACTCCTAAACACGAGGCTCTAGATTATGATTTATGATAAATCATCCAATTATGGTCAATAAAACTAACACTTCGACAGACTAAACCCCAGGAAAACAGCCCTCTTCCTCTCATAGAATTGGTCTGTCATCACTCATAAAGTCACAGAAACCTTAAAGACACGGACTAAGGGCCACCCGTTAGTTCTGGATTTGAGTAGTTCAGTTTATGACCATTTCACTAATAAAAAGTGTGATATCTTGTGGAATCAAATAAAGAAATACACTGTATAACAATATTACAAAACACTATAGGCTACACAACAAAACAGAATATGAATTATAAATTGGGACTAATAAATTATATAGATGAAGTAGGCAAATATCTGCTGGCTATTTCAAAAGTACAGACCATAGGCCTGTGTTTTAAATTGTAGATACATTTTAGTTTAGCACTTTGGTTATAGCATATATAATTAGATAGGGTTGTTTCACCTTAATTACATTCTTTCAAACGAAATATAACTTTTTAATTAGTTGTAGACAGTATCCTTGCCTAAGTAGACCTCGGCTAAAATACAGTCTGCCATACATTTTTTGTTTTTATGTTCTCTTTTGACATCAGATGTAGCCTATTGAATATTGTCTGAGTCTCAATTTAATTCCCGACATCCTTGGACTGAGAAAGATGTGACCGCCGTCCAACGAGTCTATTTCAATGGCCACTCTCCCTCACATTTGTCAAATTAATGTGTAATCTTATTTTGCAAATAACTATTCTGGGAAATCAGAAACTTTGGCAGATTTCAATATTTATGATGCGCAAAAGTTCGTTAAATATAATAGGCCTATCACCTCATTCCAATTATGCATGTTTATCTCGTGTATTCCATGCGCAAAATGTGCAAATTGCACAAAGAATGTATTTTAGTTTGAGGTAGTTCTTTAAAAAATGTTCATAAATAATAAGAAAACACATTTCTGACATTTCCGCGCAGGTGAAACGTCTCTGTCGCTGCCACTTATCGTTATTTGGGACTATAGATCCGGAAAAGGCCTGTCCTGCACATCACCTAATCCTTTAGCTGACGTCTAATCAAGACACAGGGAATCATAGGAAATGGATATTGATGGTGAAAGTATGAAAATATAACAGTAAAAAACGTGAGCTGTTAACTCTGAATGTTTGACCAAAACATTCTTGAAAAATATTTTGTTGTCAGTTAGACTACTTGGCTATTGCAATATTTTTTTCATATTTTCTCAGTTTTCTCAGTCAAATCAAAGCACTCAAATCAAATCAAAGTATACGTTTACATTGAGAAAATGTAGGGTGATGGTATGTTTTTCTGAGAAAACCCAGACTATGAAACAAGTGTAATTGGCTATTGATTTCACAGCATTTTACAAATTCCACCCTGCTACAAATGTATATGATGGACTAACCTGGCATGCTAATATTCAACTTTATCGCACATCATAGTCAATTTCAAATTAAAGTTGTATAATTTTAGATGACAGTTCTGAAATGTTACTAACACTTTATTTTAAAACATGGATCTGTAAAAACATTTCAGGGGTGATTTTGTCAAGTCACAATTTGCTGGCCTCATCTGCAAACAGACATGTTGAGTATAAACACACAGATGTTATTTGCATGTCCTAGTATCTGATCAAAGCATATAATAGCCAAATGAAATCACAGCGAGGGAGAGTGACTGTAGGGAAAATGTATCTTGTTCTTAGTGACTGGTAACACAACAAAATGTGGAATAAGTCAAGGGGGTATGAATATTTTCTGAAGGCACTGTATACATTACAAGGCTCAATACTTCTCAAACTATTATGAGCAGCATCTCAAGGGATATCTGTCATGGTTTATGTACCCTTTAAGGCTGGCTGGTGTCCATCTTTTCTTTTGGCGTAGAAGGCATTGGGTCAATAGCTTAGTATGTGTGTCTCTGCATTATATGTGGCAGTGCCAAAGATGCCTGAATGGCCTTTTGCAGGCTGTGATCGCATTAGTAAAGTTATAGTCCAAGTCAGACACAGCCTATAGGCAGAGCTATGTGAGTCATAGACATAAACCCTTACCCTTGAAATTGCAGTATCCGATCAGACCAGGAAGAAAAACAATGTAAGGCTATATCTTGTGTCCCCTTCATAGTGTCCTCTTCTCCTGGAAGCAGCTCTAGGTAATGTATTCTAAGCCTGTTGTGTGTTTCCTCCACAGGGCTGGGGGAGGCCTGGGGCCAGCCGACCAGAATCAGCCCTCTGGACAACATGGCTAAGGAACTGGGCTCCCATCTACTGCAGGTGGGATATATTCAACACAGATATATAATACAATATACACAACACAATTACATGTATGTAACACAATAAATGCCACATAATATACACTGAGTGTACAAAACATTAACAACACCTGCTCTTTCTATGACATAGACTGACCAGGTGAATCCAGGGCAAAGCTATGATCCCTTATTGATGTCACTTGTTAAATCCACTTCAATCAGTGTAGATGAAGGGGAGGAGACATGTTAAATAATGGGTTTTAAGCCTTGAGACAATTGAGACATGGATTGTGTATGTGTGCCATTCATAGGGTGAATGGGCAAGACAAAAGATTTACGTGTCTTTGAACAGGGTATGGTAGTAGGTGCCAGGCACACCGGTTTGTGTCAAGAACTGCAAGGCTGCTGGGTTTTTCACAGTCAACAGTTTCCCGTGTGTATCAAGAATGGTCCACCACCCAAAGGACATCCAGCCAACTTGACACAACTGTGGGAAGCATTGGAGTCACTTTCGACACCTTGTAGAGTCCATGCCCCAACGAATTGAGGCTGTGCTGAGGGCAATAGGGAGGGGGGGGGGGGGCAACTCAATATTAGGGAGGTGTTCCTAATGTTTGGTATACTCAGTATATATGCAACATACTGTAAATACAACACAATATTATCAATAAGATTATATGCAAGACAATAATTGCACTAGACAATATACAACACACATAAGTAAACAGAAATAGAAAACAAATCTATAACAGTAAATACTACACTGATTCAAGGTAAATGTATAGTGCAAAAATATACATCGTAAATATAGAACCCTGGAGCAGAGTGGTGCTTAGATGTGTATAACACTATTATATGCATTTAGGAAAATTGTCAAGTTCTTAAGAGGAAATGTAGTTGATTATTTTGATAAAATGCACTGTTTAAATGTTTTTGCTATGGAATTCATGTGTAGGCTTTGCCAAGAATTTGTAATAGATTTCATGTCATGATTAGAGCCAGATGTGATAGAAATTAGAATGAGTGTGTTTTTTAAAGACATTACAAAAGAGTAGACATAAAACCCATTATTAATCAGACTCCCATATGCTGATTTATAACTATCACAATGCAATGTATAAAATACAATTCTAAGTGACCTTCTATGCATTTTTTTTAATGCAAATGGAACAGTGTATTTTCGGGTCTAACCCATGTTTCATTCCCCAGACTCTGGACGGCTTTGTATTCGTTGTCGCTTCAGATGGCAAAATCATGTACATCTCTGAGACAGCGTCAGTCCACCTTGGCCTATCCCAGGTAAGACATAACTCTGCCTCCATCTTGGACCTGGGCGGCCATTGCGTATGCCACGAGCTGTCTGCCTCCCTCAACACAACCAAGGTCACCTAAGGGACATCTGCCTCCTGATATGCCTGTTTAAACATTGATTTGACAGTCAGTAAAACAGGCTGCAGAATGCTAAACTAAGGTTGCCTATGTTCACCTAACACAGATAAGTCAGAGGGCATGGACTGGTCACAGAATATGATCGGTGAGTCTATTCTAGGTGTTGTTGACTTCCTTTGTGTGTGGGCGCTGTTCATTTAAAAATATGGGACGTGCGAAAACGTCCAGCTATTCATGCTGTGAGTGTAGCATTGGTATAGGAAACAAAAAAAACAGTTGGTCAGCTCATGCTAATATTTAAGGTTAGCTTAGCTAGCTATTGCTTCTGACTTCTGTCTCTCTGGGGGGTATTTGCAGTTGGAACTTAAGCTAGCCAGGTTGAAGATGTTATTTTAGAATGGTCCTCCCTGCAGCCTTTCTAAATGGAGCAACGTCATCATCGACTTTGCTGGACATCCAAGATGATTTTGTGTTTTGCGTGTGTGTTAATGTGTAAATGTTTGTGTGTTTGTGTGTGTCTGCATACACGTGTGTGTGTGTGTGTGTGTGTGTGTGTGTGTGTGTGTGTGTGTGTGTGTGTGTGTGTGTGTGTGTGTGTGTGTGTGTGTGTGTGTGTGTGTGTGTGTGTGTGTGTGTGTGAGTGTGTGTGTGTGTCAAATATTTGTTCTGTTTACCCTGTCTTAACTGAGGCCCATGCAGTTTGACTGAGGAGCAGTGTATCGTTGCTGGTTTGGCTTATATATTTCAGTAGGACAGCCTATGGCTCTATTCTTTGGTGCCATCAATGATCAGAATGAAGTGTGATCATCACTCAGGAGTGGGCTTTGCTGCTTGACAAGCCCACTTCTTCAGAGTTGCTGTTCCCCCAGAGAGAGATACTGTCTATCTAACACGTGGTGACTGAAAATATCAAGCGAAATGTAGTCTGCGGCAGCCTCCCTCAAAACAAATGTTTATCGTTGAAGTCCTGTCTCTGATGCATATACTCTGGGTCTCTACTTCGAACATATGGTCGTCCTATATGGTTCACTTTCCAAAACGAGCGACAGAAAATATTTTTTGGGGTGCCCTAGACATGGTGAGCCAGACCAACGGTACTATTCTATGGAGCAGTTTTTTATAATGGGTGTGTCCACATAGATTTTTGCTTAGCTACTAATAGGGGCGTTCTGATTCTGAAAGTGGCCAGAACCTACAGTAGGTAACCACTGTCATTCTAACACTGCACTCATGTGAAGTGATTGTGTACTGAGCTGTGGATAGCAAACAGAAATGCTGATGTCTTGAATATACCTCACCTGAGCAAGCATGGACAGACACACTGAAGGCTGTGCTCAGGAAGCATTCGAGAGAACAGGGGGGCTGAGCAACAGCAATAACTCAATCCTATAAAAACAACACCACCACCTACTCTAAATGTTCCACTCTTGCACGCAGCCCTGATGCAAATGCTGCTAGTGCACACCTGTGTACACTGTGAAGCTTATTCAAATGGACCATCCACTTTTATTGATATCTTGTGTGTGTGTGTGTGTGTGTGTGTGTGTGTGTGTGTGTGTGTGTGTGTGTGTGTGTGTGTGTGTGTGTGTGTGTGTGTGTGTGTGTGTGTGTGTGTGTGTGTGTGTGTGTGTGTGTGTGTGTGTGTGTGTGTGTGTGTGTCAGGTGGAGGTATAGTGGGCTAAGGTCCGTGTTGTTTTAAAATGAACTGCGAAAGAGACAACAGCGAATTCAGTGAAAGTCACTCATTACTTGAGTCTGTTGAGAATGTCTCTGCTTTTACTTTGAGGTTAACCCATCCTCCAGTGTAAAATCTAAAGGTCTGTTTATTATCAGTAACCCACATATATTAACTTACATTGGTGCTTGAACACACATATTTCACTTGTTGCTCTCGCATGCTATTCCTTGTCACCGTTTCTACGACACCAAAAAGCATGCTCAGTCCAAATGCTCTCTCACTACAAAGCATGGATTAGTCCAGCCTAACTCCACACTGTTAAGAAACCAATTTGTTGTTGAAGTGGTGAGCAGTGACCCGCTCACTGAGTGACTCCACCCCAAAATTTGGGAGGTAAAATAGATCAAAGTGGGGCCTGGACAGTGTTCTGTGTTCTCATGCAAATGATTGCCTCTTTCATAAATTAACCCTTGTGTTTCCTGACATCATCCCCCTTTGAGGCAGAGCTGAAAGGGATGCAGAGATCGATTTCAGGGGCGGCAAGAGATTCCCCCCCCCTTCTAACACGCACACACGCACGCACGCACGCACGCACGCACACACACACACGCTCACACACACGCTCACACAGGCACACACACACTCACATACGCTCACGCAGGCACACACACACTCACATACGCTCACGCATGCACGCACACATGCACACACACACACACACACACGCACACACAGTCAGTCAGTGTCCCCCTACAATAGGCATTTCTCTGTGATGATGTAATCCCTTGTAATGACAGAGTATCATCCTGCTAAATGATCAAAAGACCTCAAAACACTATTCAGAAAGACTGTCTTCTTCACATAAGGCTAGAGATTACATGTCATTGAAGAAATTATATGTTGGTCTCTAATCTATATTGTCACTTGCCATTTACTCTAGTCTCAGCCTGATGAAACTTGATGTGAAGTGACTGATTGATTTGTTTCTGTCAGGTGGAGCTGACGGGAAACAGTATTTTTGAGTATATCCACCCGTCAGATCATGATGAAATGACGGCTGTGCTCAGCGCCCATCAGCCCCTCCACCATCACTTCCTGCAAGGTGCCTAACATACTTGATTTATTTAATCTCTGTCTTTATATTCTTTCTCTCCCTCCCTTTTTTCTCTGTCAAATTTGTGTCTTTATTTGTTCTCTCTCACGCTTCCTCTCCCTCACCTTTTCTCACTCTCACTTATTTCTCTCCCTCTCTCTCCCAATCGACAGTCAGTTGATCACAATTTTCCCGCATGCTCAACTCTCTGTATGTTTGTAAGCAACAGTAATGCTACTTCATCGAGGTCTACCTCTTCTGTAAGAAGGAAGTCAGTCAGTGTGACATCATCATACAAATAGCTCAAATAGTTCATCTATGCAGCTGCTATAAGAACACATAATACTTCAACGTATAGCACCATGATACATAATACAAGGCAACACCCAGGCAGCCTCTCTGATGGGCAGGTTTTCATTAACATCCTCTAGGAGCAGCATCTTAAGCCTTATGTGATAACAGCACTCAACATGCAGTGGAGTACTGTTTTTGCATTTTCACATGTCAAATATCTTTTTTCACATGTTGAGGTTATTACATTTAGAGTTCACATGTTAACACCACTTTTTCACATGTGAGAAGAAAACATGTTTTCACCTCACGTGAATTGCAATTGCAGATGTGAAATTTGCGGTTTCACATGTTAAAAACATGTGGAATTGCAAGTTCACATGTTAAAATAAATCATGTGAAAATCACATTTTCAGTTTCACATGTAAGAAAACTCCACATGGTGGTTAAATAAAACAATCTGTAATGCCATCCTGTAAAAAGATAACTTAGCCTACCTGAGAATAATAACTGAAGTGTGTTAAAAAAGATATTTCTTATTTCTGAGCCATCCATTTGGAGTGTTACTGCTAGAGGGGCAGGCCTCTCTTCTTCATTTGAAAAGAAGCTTGCGCGCCGTGTCTCCTTATTTATCCTTTTTAACATGTTGACATTTGCGCTGTCAAAGTTATTCATTTTACTGCACAATTTTGTTTTATCGCATTGTCTAAAATACATAATCTATAAAGCTAAAAATAAACAATGTGATGTCAAAACAAGTTGACTGAGGTCAATTGACCAGATTTTGCTAAATGTTACTTTGAACAAAATCTAAATGTAAATATTCATGTAATGCTTTTTGTATAAGGAAATCTTAAATTACAGCTCAATTTGAGTAAATTAGGAATTTGCAATTAATCGTGATCGCAGTAATAAACTCGATCACATTTTTTAAATAATTTGACAACCCTTATTGGCATTCAAATGCGAAAATGCACATGTGAAAGTGTAGCGGACATTAGTCAGTTATGGTTGATGAGGTAGCCCCACCTGCGACTCGTGGGAGGCCCGGGATCTAATCCCACCAGTTACAGAAGCACATGTGAAATGTATAATATCACATGAACTGTTGGGAAACCATATGTCTCGTGAAAAATCCATGTGAAACTACACACATGCGTCCAAAAACCACGAATCACGTGTCTTTTTTTCCTCATGTGACATTTTTCATGTGTATTTGAAACAAAACACGTGTCTGAAAAGTCGTGAAAATCACGTGTGTTCATGCCTGTACGAAAGCCACATTTTTCACCTAATCTTTTCATGTTTTTTTGTAAGGACACACGCACATGCGCACACACACACACACACACACACACACACACACACACACACACACACACACACACACACACACACACACACACACACACACACACACACACACACACACACACACACACACACACACACACTTGTGTTAACCACATCTGCTGCTTTATTTAACCAGGGTGAGTGTATGACTGTGAAGAGTTTTTATTGTGTCTATGTGCTAATGGTCACTCTCCTCGGCTGTCTGTGTGTGTGTGTAACAGAGTACGAAATGGAGCGCTCTTTTTTCCTGAGGATGAAGTGTGTGTTGGCCAAGCGTAATGCAGGACTGACCTGTGGAGGATATAAGGTACATTTTTACATTTTGGTCATTTAGCAGACACCCTTATCCAGAGCAACTTACAGGAGCAATTAGGGTTAAGTGCCCTGCTCAAGGGCACATCGATAGATGTTTTACCTAGTCGGCTCTGTGATTCAAACCAGAAACCTTTTGGTTACTGGCATAACTATTTGAAACTGCATATTATTTGTCTGAGTCTCAGCAGCTGCAGCATTTCCACTCAAATCTTCGACGACAACCACCTCTCTCCTAAGACACTCCACAGTCGTTCCTCCACCATCCTCATCTTTAGATGCAACAGCTGTATTCTTGACTCCCTCCTTCTTCCCTCTCCCCATATAATATAAATCACCTAGCAGATTGCAATGGAGATCTGCTGTAAATTTACATTGGCAATAAACAAGCCATTTATGTTAAGTAGTAGAATAAATCATCCGTGTGAACTGGGCGAGTGCTATTGAATGACCGGGGCGAGGCCGGCTTTGGCATAGGTAAACAGGAAGTGATGAAGATAAATAGTCCCTTTAGCTTCTAGACACGTAGCTGTTTCAGGAAGGGGAGGGGTGGATGGGAGCGGTGGAGGGGGGGGGGGGGGGGCACTTAGTGGGGTGTAAACTGAAGGTTGAACCTGCTCTTTCTTTTGCAGGGTGAGTGAGATAAGAATTCTGCATTACCAACAATGTTGTGTCTCAATTTATCTATCTCTCAGATCTACCTAAATTTGGACACAAAACCACATTCAGGACACATGTTAAGGCAAGGTGTAAAGACTCTGTCTAGCTATATCTATGTACATGCATGTATCTGTATCTATCTCTATATCACTGTGTATAGCCCCTCTCATCTCTGTGCTTCCCAGGTGATCCATTGCAGTGGCTATTTGAAGATCCGTCAGTACGTGATGGACATGGCGCTGTATGACACGTGTTATCAGATCGTGGGCCTGGTAGCGGTGGGCCACTCCCTGCCTCCCAGTGGAATCACAGAGATTAAGCTCCATAGCAATATGTTCATGTTCAGGGCCAGCCTGGACCTCAAGCTCATCTTCCTGGACTCCAGGTATGGAAGGAAAGGAGGGAGGGATGAAACAAACAAATGTACAATTAGACAAAAAAAGGAAATACAAAATAAAATACAAACACAACAAAGGATTTGAACATCATGATTGCAAATGTTTTACTTTTGACCCCTGACCTTTGGTTCAAGGGTGGCTGAGTTGACAGGATACGAACCCCAGGACCTGATTGAGAAGACGCTGTACCACCACGTGCACGGCTGTGACGTATTCCATCTACGCTTCGCTCACCACCTCTGTGAGTCAGTCCCCCTCTGTGGCCACATTGAGACTCTTATTACTAAACAACCCACACTCTCTTTGAGAGGGTTAGGATTTCTATAAGTGGCAGCTATGGAGTTTCTCACAGAATATGCATGCAGGTTCAAGAGGAGAATAAAAATGATACAGTATTAATGAGTCACGCCTGTCAAAGGAACTCAGCCTTTTGCTGGCACTCTCTCCCAAGCATTCTGTTTGTATTCCATCGCTATGTGCACTTCTCTTTCTGTCTTTCAATCTTTTATTCAGGCACTGTCCAGTCTGTGATTTGATCTATCTCTCACCCCAATATTTCTCTCTCTCCCCCTTTCTCCTGCAGTGTTGGTGAAAGGGCAGGTCACCACTAAGTACTACCGTATGTTGTCCAAGCACGGGGGCTGGGTGTGGGTGCAGAGCTACGCCACCATCGTCCACAACAGCCGCTCATCCAGACCCCACTGCATCGTCAGCGTCAACTACGTTCTCACGTGAGTCAACACTTTCCCCTTTCACCTTTCACCTTTGACCTGAGTGGGGCTGTGACAGGTGAATCACTCCCTAAAACACTTCCATTTAATAGTCTTGGACATTTTGTGGCAAAAGGTCTGGGTTTGAAACACAGGCTAATTTGTAAGGTGATGCCCCCGGTTTGTCTGTGTATGTTACATAGTACGAAATGGAGCGCTCTTCTTTCCTGAGGATAAAGTATGTGTTGGCCAAGCGTAGTGCAGGGCTGACGTGTGGAGGATATAACATGTGTGAGATGCTAATCCAAGCTGTTCTGTGCTGTATGTATATGTCCCTCCTCAGGGACGTAGAGTATAAAGACATGCAGCTGTCTCAGGAGCAGAGTCGAGCGGCCAAACCCATCTTAGCCTTTAAGAGTGGCCTGGCCTCCTCTCAGGACCTCCGCAAACAACTCAAAACCAAAGCAGTCAAGATCAAGAGCAAACTGAAAACAGCCCCCTACCCTCAGGTACTACAGACTACTGCTCCTCACACTGGGTTACTAATACAGTTCATATGCAGTGTAGTACACACTACATACTGTACCTGTACTTTCACGCGTACTAAGATATCAGGATGAATAGCTTTATCCAGCTTGGAAAAAAAGGAGACACTGCAAACTCCTCAACGCAATGACCTTTTGCGTTGTATTCACAATCAGTAACTTTCCTTTTGAAAATTCATGAAATATCCTCTTCATAGTTATCCCAAAAATATAACAAGTAGGACTTGATTCTTTGTCTTAGCTTGACAAATGAACTGTACACAACACTGTCTATGTTAAAAAATAACAACACCACCATAATCTGTTGTCTACTGTCTCCACCTCCAGCCCAACAGCACCTACCACCCAGACAAGCTGGACTGCTCCCCCCAGGGAGGAAGTTGGAAGGAGAGCACCCCCTACCCCCTGAACCCCTGTCACGGGCAGATCTCAGGCCCTTCTGGAGGCCCAGAGGCTGGAGAGGTCCTGTGTAGTAGCAGCGCCCCCTATGGCCTCTCCTTCCCCTACCCCTATGGACACCTACCCCACACAGACTCCCAGAGGAGGTTGCGACACACCCAGGGTTCTTCCTCCGCCTCACCATCCCCGTCTTCCCCTGGCCTGGCCGCCCAGCAGCTGCTCAGCTCCCTGCAGGGTCGAGGGAGCGAGGGGCGGTGGAGCTGTGCCAACGCCAAAATCCACCATGGTACTAACCCTGCTCACACCCTGAGACCATTCGCTGCATCGTGCTCCATTACTACAGCCACCACAGCAGCATATTCAGGTATGGCTCTGGCTCAAAAGCATGGGGCTTCCAAATCAGAACTGAGGAACGCAGAGCTCTTTCTGCATGCTTTTGAATGCACTGCTAACTGATACGATCAGGTTTCCAGTAGCATTGCTATATTTTCCAAAAAAATGCTTGCACAGAAATTCTGGATGTTGCTAAATAACCATCTAACACATTTAGAAGCAGCTTGGAGGAAACAACACCTTAGGGAAGTTGAAAATAAGTTAAAACTTAGAAAAGGTGAACTGTCACTTTAAAGTGCTCTATCTTTTACGCCTTTTCCCTTTTTGTTCTCAGGTCAGACATGTTCATGAAAAACATGAAAAATCATTGCTGACTGTAGCATTGGGGAAACGCAGTGTATGCTGCACTGCTCACTTCCCTGCTCCTCTGATGTCACTGTTAAACCCTAATCATTCTCAAGATAGCGTTTTAGCTCAGTTTCACTGTAGCATTTTAGTCTGAATCTCACCGTAGAGTTTAATTTCTCCACGGCAGGCCCCACGGCGAGCAGGAGGTACCCCCCCTGCGAGCCCCTTCATGATGGCTTCTCCAGCTGCTCAACCCCGCGCCCTAACAGCAGGTTCAAGGAAGAGCCCTATGAGCATCACACGCTTGGCCAGAGCAAGACCACAGAGGACCGCCTGCACTCCCAGTCACAGGCTACTAAAGAGGACAGCAAGCTGCCGTTCAGTCGAGACTACCTCCACAAGGCCTCCGAGGGGAGTGGTTGTGTAGGAGGGGAGAAGCCGGTGTCCTGTCCCCTGCTGAGTAGCTCTGTGCTGGGGAAGGTGAGCTGCGAGCAGTCCCGGTCCTTCCATGGCCTGGGCCAACCCTTCCCCATGCAGGTGGTCCTGGAGCAGCGCAGGAGGCTGTGTATGATGGAATCCCCCTACAGCCACAGTGCCACCGGCCCCCTGGAGCACACGGACAGCAATGGGGAGCGGGGGAGCCCCAAGTTGCTGGATCCTGAGGCGGGGGAGGAGGAAAGGAGGATGTGGATGGGGGTTGGAGTTGGGATGGGAGTTGCGGTAGGCCTTCCGACCCAGGCTCCGTACGTGTCTTTGAACCTCCACCACGTCTTGGCCAAACACAGCTCCTTCCAGGCCCCGCCCTATGCTGCCCTCGGCCACTTGACAGACAGCTACGGTTACCGTGGTGACGAAATGGGTTCTTACGACTACAAGAGCCAAAGCCCCGCCTCCAGCTCCTCCCCTGAGATCCACAGGGAGATCCCTCATTACATCGGCACGTCCGTCATCATCACCAACGAGAGGTGACACAGCTCGGGGGTCGAAGGACAAGGAGGGACAGACACCCTGAGACTTCAGCCTTTTTGGTCAGAAACACAGACAATGACCAGAAGCTGTATCAGTGACTTTGTAACTGTGTCAGCCAGAAGTCGAATCACTTTCTGGGGACCCTGTCTGGTTAAGACCACATGGCTCTCCATTTCTGTTTTTCAGATGTTTTCTACGCAAATAAACCAACGTCAGACTCCTCTAAGGAGCCAGTAATTTCAGGTTTCTTGATTATATTATATTTTTGCATACTGTTTATCCAATAGCATAAATGCATTGTCACATTCTAGTTCAAAGCCATTTTTTTGACAAAATCTCAAGGACCTTTGAGCCATGATACAGTACATAATTTGAGGTACAAATTGCCTGTGAAGAATACACCCCTCTAATGTTGTAACTCAGAAGCACCAATCATAACTGACCTGAACAAGAAGATACTATAAAACGGTCTAAAAAAGCAGCATTTAGATTGAATGTAGAATGATTTCAACCCAATTTGCAAGCTAGTTTAAGTGCAAACGGTTTCCAATGCACTTCTTTTTTTGTGACAGCGACATTAAAAAGGGCATAAGATATGCCAGCACAAAATAATAAATGCTGTCACTCCCTACCTTGTATATTGAATGGAAAAATGACAGACGCAAAAGTATTGAACGTGGACACTTTCTTGCAAACATGAATGAGATTAAATATTGTTCACCCTCTTTTGAAGTTAACATGAATTAATTTGGTCAATTATATCAATGGCAGAGATGGGAAACACAATGTGTATATTTATTATTGTGCAACACATAGCAGCTTGCTTATTTATGAAGAAAACCAGGATCTAACATGTATAATGAGAAAAACGTCAACTGCATTGGGGAAAATGAAATGAAATAAAACACGGTAGTTTGCTTTAATTCTGAATGAACAATTCAAATGAAATGTCCTGCCAGACAGTCGTTGTCCGTTTCTATTTTCAGCTCTTCTTTATTCTTCAGAATGCATAGTGGATATCATCTGGTTATTGAAGAGGTCTGGACATTGCTGTGATATCAAGCACATGTAAATGTCAGAATAACAAACACTTTTATATAATAGGTACATATAACCTTACTTTCTTCTATGATGTCATCTTGAAATACACCTTTATGTCCTCCTGCCTGTATCCCTTCAACCTGGTCAAATGGACCCTCCAAATGTCTGTGTATGTGGGAGTGTGTTCTACCAATGACTACAAGAATCTGTCTATCCACTGTGGTCTTCTGTATCCATACACCTCTCCAAATTTCCCTTAGGACCACTGCACCCTCAAATGTTTTACAGCGTTGAGCAAATTTCAGGTCTACTGAGCACAAAACTTGAACGTTTGGAAAATTCTGTGCAACTTCCAGCGCACATTTACTGTGAACACTGAGGCTGTACCCACTTTAACTTCCAGTTTTAACAGTGGCCAAGTAGGCTACTGTGGCTATTTGATCATAATGTAGGTCTACCAGAGTCGCCTACCATCAAAAACAATGGAGAAAAGCCTTCTCATAACATTTTAACATCATTGAGCCTACAGTAGCAGCCAATGTGTGGTGTTCACTGAATGCTATAAAAACAAAGAGTCACACACTCTATTTATAAACTCCCCGTCATTTATTGGGTAAACCACCAACGTTTCGGTATCACTGTGCCTTCTTCAGGGTGATCAATTTATGCCTACATTCCATGAGACTTTTGAAAAGAAAAACATGCAGGGCTTGACATTAACCTGTTTATCCATTTGTCCTTCATAGAAGGAGGTGACTGTTGTGTTGTTTGATGCAAGAAACCACTTCACAAAATAAAATGCATTATTATTCCCATACCATTAATACACAGAGTCAGACAAAATTATGCTACCCTCTGTCTATTGGCTACAGTACTTAGCTTATTCAAGCCTGTCCAAAAATACACCACTGCGCCATTAAGACAAAAAAATATATTTACCTGACTCCCTTTTCAGAAATGTACACGTTTCGTGCTCTTGTAGGAAGCAATCACTCCCCTATTGCTGACTAAAATGATCTATAACGGGGCTAATAACTCACTAACTAGCAAAGGATATGAACAAAATGTGCACACGTGGCTACATACAACACTCGCTTTGATCTCAAAACAAGCCCATTACTGCTCATGCTGTAAACACAGTCCAGTTCAAAGTAAATGGCACAGATCCATATACGGCAATGGTCTATTTGTATGTAGGCCTACTGCAGCTCTGATTGTTTATGCCACACTGGTCTGTGTGGAGTACGGGCTGAGTTGTGCGTGTCAATGCAATAGAATCCTACGCCGATGCTTTATACCTACAACAAAATATCTTGCATAATTCGTTTTGTTTCAGTATGGTGCACTGAAAGTGGCTAACATTGCGTTGATTCGATCACAATTGCCACAGTAAAGGGAAACGTTGATAGTGTTAACAGGGAAAGAACAGTGGTCACCAACCTTTGAGTCAAGATCACTTTCTGAGTCAAAATGCAAGCCGAGATCTACCACTCAGATTTGTTTTTTTACATGATTTAAACTTAAGCCTATGCAACGTTAACCAATTAAAAACAGTACTGTAGCAATGAGGTTTGTGCGGTAAGCCATAGGTCCAATACATCACTGGATATTGACTTTGCTTGAAGTGCCCTGCCGATGCATTGTTGTTAGGGTCATTTTTTAAAGTTATATTTCCCAACTTGAGGTAGGCTATATGATCACACCGGTAATAGATCCGTTGACTGTATTACTTTTACTGGTATGATGGTGCCTGCATCTGATGGTCAGTCTCAGCAGAGGGAGAGAGCAGCAGACTGAGGGTCCGCCTCTCAACATCCCTCCGCTCTCCCTTTCCTCCACTGACACTGACCAAATAAATAATAAAAACAACAACGCAAGCCTATAGATACACTTTCCTAATCATTCATTACTACTGCAGTGCTTGTTGTAGCACTGAGTGGAAATAGGAAGAATGCACATTTTATGGCTTATAAAAGTGTTGAACACAAAGTGTTGACAGTGCTGAGTAAGAATTTAAACATGAACTCAAATCATAAAAACAGCAGCTCTTTGCTGTATTTTTTGACAGTCTCTCCGTATTCATTTGAAACATTTTGAAATCTCACATTATCCACTTTGCTGTAGCTTTAAATTATGCCTGCTACATTACTGCAGACACGATAAACTGAGCCACCCGATTGGCAAGCTGTAGGCCTACAGTACACTTGATTTGCTCTCTGGGCCTGCCAGTAGGGCAGAGTTTGTACCTTCAGACACATGAAATGGTTCAAAATAGCAACAGTTCACCTACCCGGCGCGCAGGGCAGCTGAATCAGGTGCACCTACCGCCAACAGCCGAGAGGAATAAGAAAAATTGTAACAAGGTTTTATCGTTTGGTTTTTACAGAAATGTTTGGCGATCAACTAGTTGATTGCAATGGACCGGTTGGTGACCACTGCACCATAAAGTTGAGTGAAGTTCCATCTTGTTCTTCTCTGTGAGCTGATATTTATTTTGCATGGCAGTCCCAGGGGAGCTGCGCGGCGCTCTCGGGGCTACTGCATGCAGCTCAGAGGGAACTTTGCTTAGGACACAGCCAGGGAGCCACAGTCACACAGCCAGAGGTCCACATCTACACAGTCTGACATTCAAACACACATCAGCAGAAGCTCTGAAAAACTGAATAATAATAGGCACTTACATGCAACAACAAAAATATTATTCTCATATTAGTGTTACGTACACTGAGTGTACAAAACATTAGGAACACCTATTGAGTTGCACCACCTTTTGCCCTCAGAACAGCCTCAATTCATTGTGTTACATTCCCCAGCAAGAAAACCCAAATATTGTCACTCAAACAGAAGGGGGAACTAACAGAGTCACTGACCAACAACCAAAATGAAGTAGGTGGGGTTTTAGGAGAGGTTCTGAAAGACACTCATGGGGGTGTCCACTTAAAGTTGACTTACAACAACAACTGGAACCTAAAAGACACCCACCATAAGTGCCCACTAAGTTCACCCAAGAAGAGGCAAACAAAAGAAAAATCCACACCAAACTTAAAGACGGGAAGCAAACCAAAAAGGTGGAGCAAAACTAAATCTGGGAAATCAGATAAAGGATTGTTTTTCTAGATATCCAAATAGGGAACGGCAACTAAAGGTGTTAACCCTTCGCATCTATCAACACAACTGGAGCACTGGGCCAGCCAGTCTTAAATAGCACCTGGGCCAGCACAGGTGAAGCACCTTCCCATTAACGAGATGGCAACCAGCACAGGTGCAATACATACTAACTAACGAGGTGACACCAATCGGTGCGCCCTACGTGCTAACGAGCTATACATACTAAAGTCCAACCTCAAAACATAAATGGAAAAAAATAAACCTGTAACAGTTGGGACATGGACTCTACAAGGTGTCAAGCGTTCCACAGGGATGCTTATGTTGACTCAAGTTTGCTGGATGTCCTTTGGATGGTGGACCATTCCTGATACACACGGGAGGGAAACTGTTGTATGTGAAAAACCCAGCAGCGTTGTAGTTCTTGACACACTGAAACCGGTGTGCCTGGCACCTACTACCATACCCTGTTCAAAGGCACTTCAATCTTTTGTCTTGCCCATTCACCTTCTGAATGGCACACATACACAACCCATGTCTCAATTGTCTCAAGGCTTAAAAATCCTTCTTTAACATGTCTCCTCCCCTTCATCTACACTGATTTGAAGTGGATTTAACAAGTGACATCGATAAGGGATCATAGCTTTCACCTGGTCAGTCTATGTCATGCAAAGAGCAGGTGTTCCTAATGTTTTGCAAAATCAGTGTCTATCAATTATGCTCCCAGCTATTTCTAAAGCAACCTAAAATAACCATTGTGTCATTTGTGCTTCATGGAAAAAGATGAGAAAAAGTAACACACAAAAAACAACATTTCAAGTAACCACTGGGTATTTTCATGTTTCAAAGAGAGATTCAAATATTGAAATACAACAATACACCTTTCAGTAGTATTCAAAGCCCCTTCAGTGTATGTACATTCAGTATGTCCACTCTATATGCTTTTTTTCACTGCTAGTCTTTGTTCAGGTTTCATCACGATGGGATATGAATAGTCAGTCAACCATTCTGTATCTAACCAGTACACATGGCAGAACGCTTGTATTAAAAACTTCAGCAGACCAGCAGAAAATCCTTCATTCCATCTTTCGTTCTGTTCTTCTATAACTTACAGAATACAGAATTAGCGTAAAAAGACACCAAGGATTACTATCTTATTACCCTTTAAAACGGAGTGTTGTTTTTCTTGAAGAAAAGCTCTGATATTTGAAGGTGAGCTAAAGGGCTCTGCTGTGTCCCTGGGGAGGCTGGATTGAGATTTGATATTATGCAGCCAATATTAAACAGGATATATCAAATTTGACCCTTGAGACCTGCCACTGAAATTGTTTAATAGGATATTGAGGAGGCGCTATTTATGGATCCAGAGGTAAGCTATTTACTTAATGAACTTTAGACTTGAGAAACTCAGGATTGTCTTTATAGTGGATACTACAGTGTACATGCATGCACACGTCATCAGCTACATCAGCACAGTGCAGCTAAGACCTAAATCTCCATTGATCAAAATCGCTACATTGGAATCCAGTTGTTTTCATCAGCATTCAGAGGACTACGTTGATTCCTCAATAAGTAACACAGTATTCATACAACCAGGCACTGTCAATACCTCAATGTTGCCATTGAATACCCACTCTGTTAGCCTACATAATCTTTGATGAAACCATATTGGGTATATTTCCTAAAACCTGAGAAGGTGGAATGAGCTTGTAATGAGGTGAGGGCTGTGTCCAGTTCGTGGAGCTTGCATGCATATTTTCACCTAATCTAGCAGAGATGAGCCCAAGGCCTGAGGTGCTGAAGACAAATGAAGTGTCATTTAGGACCATTGGAATAAGCCCAACACAGTTGAAGAGCCCCCCTCTCCCTACCCATTCCCTCTCCCTACTGGCCACCTGCACCAAAGGGCTCTCCCACACCTCATCACTCCCCCACCGGGAGGCGGAGGAAATCTGCTTCCCCCTCCCTCTCCCACTCCACAGCCACTGCTGGGCAAAGCTGGACTCAATCAACAGTGTTTTTCTCTTTAGTACAGCTCAAGGGGCATGGAGAAGGGAAAGGGAGAGCAAAGAGAGCAATAGGAACCCTCCTTCCTTTCGTTTGAGAGGCCCCTTTTTGTTGTCCAACGACAGGCCTTAAGATGGGAGACTGCGTTGTTGCAAACAGCATTATTTTCAAGCGGGCTTGAAAGCCAATTCCGCTCTAGGGGTATTCATTAATGTGTCTACACCCTCATACCCATGCAAAGTTATCAGAAAAATGATAAATCCCAGTCTAAGTCCAGTACATCTATTTATTTCAGTATAGTGTTTGAATAATACTGTAGCTCTTATTGGAATGACAAGTTATATCATTGACACTTCAAATGTTACCAAATAACTTTTAAGTGCAACCAGTATTCCTTTATCACATAATTACATAGTTATAGAGTGCTGATGTTTTACATCAATTGTGTGTGTTATCAAATATACAGATCACCTCTTTATCTTACAAATATGTATCTTGTCAGACATTGAGTATCGATTATAGTCTCTGAAACTTAAAGGAAGCCTGTCCTAAAGAGCAAAAAAAATCTCTATCTAACCTCCAAAACATCAAACGTAAGGCTTAAAGTAAATATGAACTTATAGTTCTCAAATTGATGAAGTTCTATGATAACACAAGTTAATACATGACTCAGTGCAACAGACTTCGTTTAGCCTGTAGCTCAGTAGAAACCAATGCTTAACAGTCCAGCAGTTGGGATAGGAGTCAGCCTTCGGGCAGTCTATCACAATGTGTTTGCACTTAGTGAATGCATTTGCATCTAAGTGTGACCTCCCATGTCAATAGCATCATAACGTCTTTACGCAAATCAGATTTGGTACATTTCCAAGCGACACGTTAAAGACGTGTTTTAACATGTTAATAGCCCTCACGTCAACACCTCTGGAAAGAAATACTGTTGTCGACAGCTAGCACCTTCTCAATAGTCTTTGAGTGTTGTAACTAAAGATATTACATGGAATACTACATTACAAAAAGAAATAATCAGTGTTGACAATTTGATTTTACAACCTTTGAACAAGATAACTGTTAAATAATACTTAAATCATGCTATTGTATAGCATAATATAAGTGAATTTGGTGAATAACACATTTTGTATTCTTCATAAACGACTGTATTTTAGAAATCCTGTAGCTGCCAATTATAATTTGATAGTGTAATATGAACTACTCAAGTAATTCCACTACCACCACACTACACTAAACAGGCCAACTTCAGATTGACTTAAATAAAGCTTCCTAAATACTATGGGATGGTATAAAAAAAGAATTCAGTTGCTTTAGGCTCCAAATAAGCTTCAGCCAACCTATCAAGTAAAATAAGAGAAAATTTGTATTTTTACTTGCAGATAAGTCATTGATAGAGTAAATTACTTATTCTATCAAGTAAAAAACAATAAAAAAATTTAAGTAGTAATTTTACCTAGCAGGTTAGTTGTGTGAGATCCTCTCACAAACAGTGTATCTCCGACTCAAGCTACGAAGGAGCTGGCTAATCTTCTTTCATGATGTCACTGGCTAAAATGCTCTTCAGGCAACCAGGTGGGCATACTCCATGGGGGTCCTTACAGGGTCCTAGCGTTGCTTGGTGACCACCAGGTTCCTCAGCATGTCGAAGGAGTTGCCATTAGGCTGCACGGAGACCAAACCCTGCTCCTCAGAGCGCACCTACAGGAAGCCTTTGTCGTCGAGGCCCACCACGTCGGCATGGGGGCCGTCCTCGCTCCACAGACACACCTGGGTCCCATTGAGACAGGGCAGAGGGCACATCAAGGTCAATGTAGTGTAAACGCAACCCCATGTTTACATGTGGACATGTTACGTTACGTCTGGAGATTAGGAGATGTTTATTGTTTTGACTGTGGCGAGATGTGGGATTAATTTCCTCTAGAATGCCAATTAATATCATGATCAGCAGCTGCAGATTTTACAGATAGCATGCAGAGTACCGGTGCATTCTCGTTCTCTTTTAGCAGAATTGCTCTGTTGCACAATGCCCTCAAATAAATATCAGGACCAATGAAAATGTTTATTTTATGTGAAAAATTCATGAAACCAAACCCACTGAGGAGGAGTGGAGTGTACCACAGATTACAGTAGGGGTGTTGCAGCTTGTTTACCTGTGCACCCATCTCTTGTAGTAGAGGGGCAGGACGGCCTCTGACCCCTCTCCTGGAAGGCAGAGATGAGCTGCTCCAGGGAGGTGAGGGTGCGACCTATGAGCTGTGCTGAGCTCAGGGCCTCCATGCTGGTGCCACACTCTCGGTTGTGCTGCATCACCAGGTTGTTGATACAGTTGATACAGTTGCTCACATTGAAGCCACAGCCTGGAGAAGGAGATTGTTTAAAGACGTTCATTAAGAACACACTCTTCACCAAGAGTAATATAAATGACTTTTTATCCAAGCCCCGGCATAAACATCAACATAATCTAGCCTTAAATCCATGTTATGATTTAAGGCTAGACTAGGTCATCCATTACCGTGCACTGGCATTAACATAAATATAAGAGGATTCTGACCAATGAGGAGATGGAAGGTTGGTCCCATGACTGTTAATGTCACCAGCACTCTTCCAAGCTTCATCAGGTTACTGTAGTAAATGTCATTAGGCCACTTCACTCCGCGGTCAATGTCCTAGAAAGAGACCAAAACTGAATATGAGATACACAAACATGTATGACAAATAAGTGGCACTCAGAGGTACAATACATTACTAGTATATACTGTACAGGTACATAAGTACAAGTATTATGATACAGTATCCACTTAAAAGACATCACTTGTAAGACATGATGCTACACATACAAACAGCAGATCTAATACTACAAGCTAAATCAGAGATAGAAAAAGAAATCGGAGTTTTACATGGCCTGTCTGTAAAACCAATCTGTACAAGTGTCTCCATGGGTTCAAAATGCCATGCTGTATATCTGTCAACCTGAGCAGCTCTTCTGAGTCTGGCCGGCTTTGAAGGTTAGGTTCTGCCCCATCTGCAGTACATCACCTAAAACGGCCACCATGTCTGTTTATATTTACCCATAACTCATGCCCCACGTCTACATTTCTACAATGGCTTTGACAGGCCTATAGTACCTCCAAAAATGGCATATCCAGCCAAGACCTCTAGTCTTGATTAAGATAAATATTTAGGCAAAGTTAGCATTGGCTGTTATTTCATCACGTCCGGTAATACATCCTGTGCCATGCGTTGGCCTGTTCTACATGTTGGCTGACTGGCCAGAGCCCATAAACAACTGGGCAGTGTGACACCAGAGTGTTTCTCATCAGACTCCCACACTGCAGTGCATATATTTTCTCTCTCTCACACACACACACACACACACACACACACACACACACACACACACACACACACACACACACACACACACACACACACACACACACACACACACACACACACACACACACACACACACACACACACACACACGCACGCACGCACCTGGAAGCAAAATAGGGCCCTTACACCATATAAAATAAATGTTTAATGAGAAGGGGAGAAAGGAGGGTTCTAGCACAAAACCCTTTGATCAGTGAGTTGGACACACCATCCATTTGGAGAGGGAAGTGCATTGCGCTGAATAGAACAATAAGAAGAGGGACACCTGACTGGCTATGAACAGCTGTGTGAAACCTGGAGTCCTTTGTTCAGGATAAGGAGTGCTCCCAATGGAAATGTATTAGTGTAGTAAGTAAGGTAGTCTAGTGATCACAGGCTGAAGCTCAGTGACATGGATTGGGATAGGGTGGGTCTATGGCTATAGCTTGGAGATAGCATGGTGGTACCACGCAGCAGTATGCAGTGTTTGTACCTGGTAACCGGGCAGGGTGCGTACAACCTCCACCACGGCCAGCGCAGCCAGGTGCTGCAGGAAGGGGATCCTCTGGCCCAGTCTGGAGCTCACAGACACCTGCACACTGAACATAGCACATCCCAGAGGACTCAGCCACGCCTTCCCCCGCGGCCTGACATACACAGAAAATACAACAACAAAAACACAAAGAGGGAGAGAGAGGAGACACGATGTAACAATTTAGGTTATTCATTTGGGACGAGGTACAACAATTAACCAATGTAGGTGCATTGAGACAGAGAGAGATAGAGCTGTGGTGGAAACTGACCTCTACCCTGGGTCTGTCGAGCAGCTACAGACATTAACCCCATTTCCTCAGGCAGCTGGAGCATCAACCTGGGGAGGACAGGAGGGAAGGAAGAAGAATTGTCAAAAGAGGAAAGTGTTGCCTTCACATAACTGATTATAGTGATCAAGTATTACTCATACAATTGCAACACAAATGAAAAGCTCCAAGAGAAATGGTAGTTGAGTAGCTACATTAGTTCTGCATTCACTCATTGGTGTCGCTATGAGAAATCATTTCCCAAAGTATTAGGTAGTTGAGGGGGAAGGGCTGAGTCGAGTGGTCCTTCTATCACTCTCTCACACACACACGCCCACTTACATGTACACCCCCCCCCATCCCATCAGTGCCCAGCCCTTAGCCCCTCTGGACTGGAGTTGAACCACTGACCTTCCTATCACCAGGTGCTCCAGTCAAACAATCCCCCCCACCAAAGAAAACAAGTGTCCACTTGACCCCTGTGACACACACACATACACACACATGACACACACAGTAACAAGGTGTCAATGAAGGGATCTAATGCTAATTAATCACATAGTCAAAGTAGTCTGCTTCCCTATGTGTGACGTATGTCTACTTCAACAACTCACCAAAAACATAGGCCTACTTCATATGTGATTACTAGTCAAACACAAATACACAAGCAACTGCCTTTCCATTGAGAGTAAAAAGAGGACTTTGTTTATCAATCATTTTAGAATGTTTCCTCAAGTAGCTTGGCTGCAGGCGCCTGGTAGTTAATGTTTCCTTTCTAGAAGGCCCTGGGCTACTAGTGTCGCGCTGCATGGCCACCCTGCATTAATCACACTCTGTTAAAGATAAACTACTCAGCCAGTAGAGGTGTTAACTCTGCACCTCTCCTTTCACCCCAAACCCACACCACGAATGCTAGACACACACATAGGTCCTGGACACAATCTTATCTTAAACATTTGGTCAGCAAGATGTCTTTGCCATGTAAGGATGGTGTGTGTGTATACACTGTGCAGTGTGTAGAAAATGCACATTAATGTAAGCACACCTAGCTTGAATGACTCTGGAGTCATTCAAAGACTGACAAGACCCCATGGCCAATGTACACCTTGAAAACCACAAACAAATCCACACTGCCAAAATAGACAGCGTTTGACAGTTGGATGCAACACACTGTCAATAACCGTGAAGTGAAATATTTGAACAAGCTGTCATCTCCAGAGAAAATGAATTGACCCAGAGGTCTTAGCTAAGAAGCCCTTCATCTACTGGCCCATTCTCAAAGACTGTGGAGCTGGCAGGACAGATGAGAGAGAAGGGGAATGTGGGCTTTTCTGATGCAAAGAGGCCGTGTCAGCAAATCAGATTAGAACAGTCCCGTGTTAATCCTCCCAAACTCTGTGGCCAAACAGCCTTCATCTAAAGAGCCTTGTTTAGGGACAGTGTTTATCAAAGGGATGGTTGGGGCTACAGCCCCCCCTGATGACTCAATCTAGGACCTAACATATGGTATGTCTGGCTGGATGTTACTAGGGCTCACTTTATTGTAGGGACTTGTTCATTGTGCTTGGATGTACAGCAATGTAGAATTATCACAATACATTTTTAAAAACACATTTTCAAAAAGTTAATCAAAACCAAATAAATCCAATCTCTCAGATGAAAAATGGTAGCCTGAGTGGGTTGGGGAGCTACTGAGCTGCAGACAAGATATATATTTCTTGTAGTCATTTCATAATGTTATTGTTAGCTGCAAATCCCTTGATCTTTGCAAATGTGTCAGAGAGATGCATGGCGGAGACTGGTGGAAGCCAAAAAGAGAAATAAGAGAAAATAAAATGTAAAAAAAAAAGATTCTGATTTTGCAGATGTCGGAATTTGTCCTCTCAAACTGATAGTAATTAAATTGGACGTGGTATAATGGCCCAACGGCCAAAAAACTGCCATCACGTGCTCTACGAGTAAAAACCAACAAAAACAAAAAACTTGGGAGGTTGCTGTGTCAAAAAACTTAAGCCTTGGAAATCTCTAGACACAAGGAAAACATGTTTTATTCTGCTGTACTTTATTTGACAAAATAAGATTAATAAAATGGTGAAGGAATACAAATAAAAAAGTACCATGTAATTCAGGCTAATCAATTAGGATGATGTTGAGTAATGCTTGGCCATGAACCTGTGATGAGAAAATAGTTTCATGGATGGTTTAGTTAAAAAAAGGCATGAGATCCTGTATACTGGCATAGTAAATATGACACTGCTTTTATAAATCTTCCCTTACACAGACACACACACACCTCCCAACCAGGCGAGGGGTGGCAGCCGGCTGCTCCCCGTGACAGTGTGTAGCTGCAGTTTGAGCTGTGTGTATGTGAGAGCCGTGTGTGAGCCCTGTTAGCAGGAGCATGACCTCCCCGTGGCTGAGGCCAGTTAGGAGGTGGCCAGGCTCGCAGCACCGCGCAGGGGCCCTAATTGAGCGCTGGCGCAGTTTGGCAGGACCACCGGAGAACCCTGCGTGCTGCTCCGTGACGACGGCCGCCCCTTCGCCAATCAAGGCTTGAGGGGAGGCGAATGGGGGGCCAGGCTAGCTCTTTGGAGTCCTTCAGCCCCAGGAATTAGCTTTTAATAAGAACATCAGCGCCTTAACAAGGCTAGGAAGACAGGCGCTGACCTTCTCACCAAGCTGCCAGGATAGCGTTGTCCACCAATAAGTGTCGGATACAGCTGGGGGTGTGGGCAGCATGTGGGTGTGCACGTGCACTTCAATTTGTGTGTGTTAGAGGTATGTGTGTGTGCGTGTGTGATTTTACGTTGTTTACAGCCAAGGAGGAAGGTAATGGACTGAGATGCAGTGGACTGAGATGCAGTGGACTGAGATGCAGTGGACTGAGATGCATTGGACTGAGATGCAGTGGGAAGTGGGTGAAAAAAGAGGAGATGTACTACTGGCAATGTGAGAAGATGCATCCAAGGGTAGTACGTTTGAAGCACCTCATGAAAAAAACACTGGGATGAATACTCAATGCACTTTTTAAGTTAGTAAGTGTGACATAAAACGTACACTAAGGTTTAGCTCTAGCTGAAGTGTATTGCAATATCCATATGGAAGTCTACCTTCACAATTGGCAATATTCGCCCAAATCGTGGACCACTGATTCATATGCTTTGGTAATGGGTAAAATAAGTGCAAGTCAATTGCTTGCTCCAGCATCCTTATTAGTCCAATGTCTCAAAAGCAGCTTTTTAAAAAACAGTGGTAAGGTTACTGTGGTGAGTGGTAGAATTTGGAACTGGAGTGAGAGAGTGCCAGAGAGAGAGACAGAAAGAAAGAAAAAAAGAAAGAAAAGGAGAGCCACTTCCAGTCTGTCTCTTCCAGCCCAGCAGTGAGTCCCAGACTGGTCCAGTTTCCACTATAGAGTCAGTCCACAGCCTAGCCACAGAGAGAGGAGAAAGAAAAGCTGCATTGTCCCAAAGCTGGGAACCAAAATGAGCCGTTTCAAAATGAGCCCCCCCCCCAATGTCTCTTTTTCAGGGGCTTTGTCCCCTCTGAAATCAGTTCCCCCTTCTCTCCCTGGGCCAGCTTAGCATTGCAAACCAGCATCAAATTAATTTCTGCAACGCAAATATGAGATCAGCAACGGATCACACAAAACATCTCACTCCTAAACATGGTAATGCTCTTATATGCTCAATGGGAGGTTGTCAATAAAGGAGGTGGTGGGGGGTATGGGTGTTTGTGCGTGTACATGTATATGAGTGCGTAGAAGCAAGTGCATGTGAGTGTATGTGTGTGTGTGTGCTTGAGTGAAGAGCCATCTCTAATAAGGGCCAGCTCAGCCAGTCCAGGGCTGTAAAGCTTGGGGGGCTAATGCATTCCTCTAGAAAGTTAATCTCATTTTGAAAGCACATCCACGGAGCGTCGTTGCCACTGGCTCAGAGAAAAGCCCAAACGCATTAGAAAATTTCTCAGTAACGTCCACAAAGAGGGAGAGAAAAGGCCCACAATTAGCAATTAGATGGCTACAATGGCGGGGCTTTCACCTGCAAGTGAAACAAATGGACAAGGAAACTCTCCTCTCCCTGAATAGAATAAGAGCAGAGGAGAGAAAATGTAGTGGGAGACAAAAGACGAGGAGTTAATTCACACTGTTTTAGATGAGAAACCTCATGGTCTATACTGAAGGGAAGCAACAAGTACTTCAGATCATTTGGATGGTGGTGTCTGTACCGCTGCAATAAGAAATATAAAAACTCCCCATGCCAGTGTACCGCTGCAATAAGAAATATAAAAACTCCCCATGCCAGTGTACTGCTCCAATAAGAAATATAAAAACTCCCCATGCCAGTGTACTGCTCCAATAAGAAATATAAAAACTCCCCATGCCAGTGTACTGCTCCAATAAGAAATATAAAAACTCCCCATGCCAGTGTACTGCTCCAATAAGAAATATAAAAACTCCCCATGCCAGTGTACTGCTCCAATAAGAAATATAAAAACTCCCCATGCCAGTGTACTGCTCCAATAAGAAATATAAAAACTCCCCATGCCAGTGTACTGCTCCAATAAGAAATATAAAAACTCCCCATGCCAGTGTACTGCTCCAATAACAAAAAGAAAAACTCCTCATGCCAGTGTACTGCTCCAATAACAAAAAGAAAAACTCCTCATGCCAGTGTACTGCTCCAATAACAAAAAGAAAAACTCCTCCTGCCAGTGTAAGTAAGTACAGTGCCTTCAGAAAAAAATCATACCCCTTAACTTATTCTACATTTTGTGTTACAGCCTGAATTCCCCAAAACAAAATTTCACCCATCTACGCACAATACCCCATAATGACATGTGAAAGCATGTTTTTAGACATTTTTGCAAATGTATTTCAAAATAAATAAATACATATTTTATTTACACAAGTATTCACACCCAATACATGTTAGTCAATATGGCAGCTATTACAGCTGTGAGTCTTTCTAGGTAAGTCTCTAAGAGCTTTCCTCACCTAGATTGTACAATATTTGCACATTATTCTTAAAACATTCTTCAAGCTCTGTCAAGTTGGTTGTTGATCATTGCCACACAGCCATTTTCAAGTGTTGGCATAGATTTTCAAGACGATTTAAGTCAAAACTGTAACTAGGCCACTCAGGAACATTCAACATGCTTGGTAAGAAAATCCAGTGTATATTTGGCCTTGTGTTTTAGGTTACTGTCGTGCTGAAATGGGAATTTGTCTCCCAGTGTCTGTTGGAAAGCTGACTGAACCAGGTTTTCCTCTAGGATTTTGCCTGTGCTTAGCTCTATTCCGTTTCTTTTTATGCCCAAAAAACTCAGATAATAAGCATACCCATAAGCATAACCAGTGTGTCAAATCGGAGGACCTGTTCTATGGGGGTGCCACAGGTTTTAATTCTCGGGCCGACTCTTTTCTCTGTATACATCAATGATGTCGCTCTTGCTGCTGGTGATTCTCTGATCCACCTCTACGCAGATGACACCATTCTGTATACTTCTGGCCCTTCTTTGGACATTGTGTTAACAAACCTCCAGACGAGCTTCAATGCCATACAACACTCCTTCCGTGGCCTCCAACTGCTCTTAAATGCAAGTAAAACTAAATGCATGCTCTTCAACCGATTGCTACCCGCACCTGCCCGCCTGACTAGCATCACTACTCTGGACGGTTCTGACTTAGAATATGTGGACAACTACAAATACCTAGGTGTCTGGTTAGACTGTAAACTCTCCTTCCAGACTCACATTAATCATTTCCAATCCAAAATTAAATCTAGAATTGGCTTCCTATTTCGCAACAAAGCATCATTCACTCATGCTGCCAAACATACCCTCGTAAAACAGACTATTCTACCGATCCTTGACTTCGGCGATGTCATTTACAAAATAGCCTCCAACACTCTACTCAGCAAATTGGATGTAGTCTATCACAGTGCCATCCGTTTTGTCACCAAAGCCCCATATACCACCCACCACTGCTATCATGACACAAGGCAAGACCCAGATGCAGACACAGGAGGCAGATGGTTGGAGTCTTACAATATTTATTAATCCAATAGGGTAAGGCAAGAGAATGGTCGTGGACAGGCAAAAGAGTCAAAACCAGTACAGAGTCCAAAAGGTACCGAAGAGCAGGCAGAATCAAGGTCAGGGCAGACAGGATGATCAGGCAGGCGGGAAAGTAGTCCAGAGTCGGGCAGGGAGTACGGGAAAAACACGCTGTCACCCTGGAGGGGGTGGAGACAATCACAGGAACAGGTGAAACAGATCAGGGTGTGACAACTGCGACCTGTATGCTCTCGTTTCCTGGCCCTGGCTTCGTATTCGTCGCCAAACCCACGGGCTCCAGGTCATCTATAAGTCTTTGCTAGGTAAAGCCACGCCTTATCTCAGCTCACTGGTCACCATAGCAGCACCCACTCATAGCATGCACTCCAGCAGGTATATTTCACTGGTCATCCCCAAAGTGAACTTCCCCTTTGGCCGCCTTTCCTTCCAGTTCTCTGCTGCCAATGACTGGAATGAATTTGCAAAAATCACTGAAGCTGGAGTCTTATATCTCCCTCACTAACTTTAAGCATCAGCTGTCAGAGCAGCTTACCAATCATTACACCTGTACATAGCCCATCTGTAAATAGCCCACCCACTTACCTCATCCCAATATTGTTATTTATTATTTTGCTCCTTTGCACCCCAGTATCTCTACTTGCACATTCATCTTCTGCACATCTATCACTCCAGTGTTAATGCTAAATTGTAATTATTTCACCACTACGGCCTATTTATTGCCTTACCTCCTAATCTTACTATATTGCACACACTGTATATAGATTTTTCTATTGTGTTATTGACTGTACGTTTGTTTATCCCATGTGTAACTCTGTGTTGTTTGTGTCGCACTGCTTTGCTTTATCTTGGCCAGGTCGCAGTTGTAAATGAAAACTTGTTCTCAACTGGCCTACCTGGTTAAATAAAGGTGATTTATTTTTTATTTATTTTTTAATCATGATGAAGCCACCACAATGCTTCAATATATTAAAAGTGGTATATATATTTAAATATATATTTAAAATGCCTTATTGTTGTGAAATTGTTAGATTACTTGTTAGATATTACTGCACGGTCGGAACTAGAAGCACAAGCATTTCACTACACTCGCATTAACATCTGCTAACCATGTGTATGTGACCAATAACATTTGATTTGATTTGCAAACAGATTGCATGTTCTGGAATATGTTTATTCTGTACAGGCTTCCTTCTTTTCACTCTGTGAATTAGGTTTGTGTTGTGGAGTTACTACAATGTTGTTGATCCATCCTCAGTTTTCTCTTATCACAGCCATGTAACTGTTTTAAAGTCACTATTGGCCTCATGGTGACATCCCTGAGCGGTTTCCTTCCTTGCCGGCAACTGAGTTAGGAAGGACGCCTGTATCTTTGTAGTGACTGGGTGTATTGATACACCAACCAAAGTCTAATTTATAACTTCTCCATGCTCAAATGGATATTCAATGTCTGCCTTTTATGTTTTTACCCATCTACCAATAGTTGCCCTTCTTTGCGAGCCATTAGAAAACCTCCCTGGTCTTTGTGGTTGAATCTGTGGTTGAAATGCACTGCTCGACTGAGGGACCTTACAGATAAATGTATGAGTGGGGTACAGAGATGAGGTAGTCATTCAAAAATCATGTTGAACACTATTATTGCACACAGAGTGAGTCCATGCAACTTATTATGTGACTTGTGTGAATACTTTCTGAAGGCACTGTAAGTAGCCTTACACAAGCCTTGACTTGTGCGAGCCGGAGCGGCTCATAGGAGCAGGAGCCCATCTCCTGTTTCTGTAGCGTGATGTACATGTACACCCTCTGGACAGGGCCTTACCCCCAATCTATCTCCTTAATACTGAGTGCCAAGCAGAGAAGCATCGAGTCCCATTTTTACAGTCTTTGGTATGACTCGGCTGGGGATTGCATTCCGAAGCTTCCAATCGCATGGCGGACACTCTAACCCAGGGGTTCCCAAACTTTTTTGGCCCGCGACTCCATTTTGATACAAAGAAAATCACGACCCACCATGTAAACAAAGGCCAATGTCAACTTTTTTAATTTGGACTATGACAGTCTACTACAAATCAGTCTGACAGTACTTTAGTCCTAATGAATAATGGTTTGAAGTGACTGAAATGCACCAGAAAGGCATTGGGAAGTTCAGAAGATCATCAGGCAAGAATTTTGTATAATCTTCTGTGTAATCTTCTCCAATATATCTGGGTTGCTGGTGGTGGCCCAACGATATGGCCTGCTTCTCCCTGAGCCTGGGCCTGTAGCACAAAACAGCTGTGTTGCTCTAGGTTGGTCTCCTCAAATCAGCAGCATGGCACTGATTGGGAACAACAGCAGCAGCCACATGGAGGGACTCCCTCCTCAACCTGCACCGTGCACCCACACACACTCTTTCCCCGCCCTCTCTCTACCTCTCTCTCTCTCGCCCCCTCCCCCTCCAACCCTCTCTATACACTTTAACCTGTTGGATGCAAAACAATGCTGTGACCTTTAACCAGAGGGAACTGAAGTCTGAAGACCTCAGGCAAACAGTTACAGGTCCACTACTATTAAACCTGAAAGAGCAATACCTTCAAGTAGGGAGAGGAAAGGCAAAAAGGTATTAAGATAAAGAGAGATGGAGAAATAGGGGTAAAGAGCAAGAGAGAGGGTGAGAGAGCGAAAGATAGAGCGAGAGACAGGTAGAGTGAAAGAGAGACTCTGAGTGCAAACACTGCAGCAGTAGTAAAGCAGTAGTAACCCCTACTACTCAATCACCAACTACATCCAGCAGGAGCATCCATTTCATCGCCGCTGACCGGGCCCGGCCAGAACAAAGACATTACAAGCCCAGAACAAAGACATTACAAAGTAGCACATCTGGGGATGAAAGAGAGGACCAACTCTCCCAGCAGAAGAGCAGGGTCCTTTTAAGTCTGGCCAGGCTTTTGTGTGGCTGGGGGGGGCTGAGCCAAAGGGGTCACTTACCCAGGGCCAAGGGGTCAGAGGATAAATAGCCACCAGCCAAGTCATCTGTGGGACAAGTGGGGAGGAGTGGTAACTCACACCCCACTAGACTGACACATAGACAGGGTGTATGTGTGTGTCCTGGATTAGCGTAAAGGCCCAGTATG
This sequence comes from Salvelinus namaycush, assembly GCF_016432855.1. NCBI lineage: Eukaryota > Metazoa > Chordata > Actinopteri > Salmoniformes > Salmonidae > Salvelinus > Salvelinus namaycush. The sequence continues at coordinate 22,874,371 of NC_052318.1, forward strand.
GAGGAGAACGGTGTGTGTGTGTGTGTGTGTGTGTGGGGGTGGGGGGGGGGGGGTGTACCCCATTTTGGCAAGGGCTCCCTGCAAGGTCTGCAAGGTCTGAGCAGCAAAACAATGTATTTTTTTAAACAGCTAACTTCCTGCAATTCTACACATTTTGTCATGGGGCTGAGAGAAAATGTTGCTGTTTTCCTGCAACTCTACACATTTAGCTGCGGGGGCTGCGGGGTTGTGTGGTACACCAGTGGGGGGTGGGGGGTTATACTTAACACATCACACACAGCAGACAGAAAGTGGATTTTAGCCCTCAGTAGACCTAGGGTTGAAGCTTTGCTCTGTTGGTTCTTCTCAAACACCAGATGAAGACTCACAAGGAATGGCTGTTGTGGTGTTGGCAAATAAAGAGCAACCCGTTTTTGACCACACTGACATGGATGACGGCCTCCATGTTACATAAATCATGACAGTAACTTTCAGACAATGTCAAAATTGTTTGATTTGACTGGATTTTCTTTTCCGATAATACAACTTTAATTCAAATATAACTCATCAGGCAGAGTGATATAAGTCGTTTATTGGAGGATATTTTACTGAAAGCCATTTCCCCCCAAATAACTCTCCCATCCAATCCCTATCCAATCCCCCAGATCAAAATATCTAAAATTAAGAGATTATTTCTGCTGTCGATGCTCATTTCCACAACTGGATTTGCCATGGTTAGTATAAGCAAGTTTGCATTGATCATCCGCCGGCAAAAAGTGATGGTCGATAGGAGAGGAAAAACTAATCTGGAAATGTGATTAATTGCGCTAATCCTGTTTCGTCAAAGAGCGGAGCAAATTATCATTTTCAAATAGCACCCTTGGAGGGGTTCAATGGGAGGCGTCGTCCATTACTGAGGGCAGACGAGGGCGGGATGCCCTCTTTTCCCTGACTTTGCTGGACCAGGCTAGACTGACCCTTTAATGGCCCTAATAGAGTTTCAGTCAGAAAGCCCACTCTTTAGAACATATGGAGGGACGCCACTTGATGTCTCTCTTTAGAGTTAGTGCTTTTCTGTGATGTCTTTGTTTTAGGACCTACAGTGCTTTCAGAAAGTATTCATACCCCTTGACTTATTCCACATTTTGTTGTGTTACAGCTTGAATTCAAAATTGATTATATAGGTTTTTTTCCTCACCCATCTACACACAAAACCCCATAATGACAAAGTGAAAACATGTTTATATATATTTTTTCAAATGTATTGAAAATGAAATACAGAAAAATCTAATTTATATACGTATTCACACCTCTGAGTACTTTGTAGAAGCACCTTTGGCAGCGATTACAGCTGTGAGACTTTCTATGTAAGTCTCTAAGAACTTTCTACACCTGGATTGCGCAACATTTGCCCATTATTTAAGTTAAAACTGTAACTCAGTCACTCAAGAACATTGACTTTCTTCTTTGTAAGCAACTCCAGTGTATATTTGGCCTTGTGTTTTAGGTTATTTTCCTGCGGAAAGGTGAATTAATCTCCCAATGTCTGGTGGAAAGCAGACTGAACCAGGTTTTCCTCTAGGATTTTGCCTGTACTAAGCTCCATAACATTTATTTTTTATCCTGAAAAACTCCCCAGTCCTTAATGATTACAAGCATACATATATGATTACAACCATAACATGATACAGCCACCACTATGCTTGAAAATATGGAGAGTGGTACTCAGTAATGTATTATATTGGACTTGCCCCAAACATACATTTTTTGTATTCAGGACATAAAGTTAACTGCTTTGCCACATTTTTTGCTTTAGTGCCTTGTTGCAAACAGGATGCATGTTAAGGGAATATTCCTTCTTTTCACTCTGTCAATTAGGTTAGTATTGTGGAGTGAATACAATGTTGTTGACCCATCCCTATCAAAGCCATTAAACTATGTAACTGTTTTAAAGTCACCATTGGCCTCATGGTGAAATCCCTGAGCAGTTTCCTTCCTCTCCAGCAACTGAGTTAGGAAGGGCGTCTGTATCTTTCTAGAGACTGGTACACCATCCAAAGTGTAATTAATAACTTCACCTTGCTCAAAGGGATATTCAATGTCTGCTTTTTTATTTTTACCCATCTACCGAAAGGTCTGGTATTTGTGGTTGACTAAGGGACCATACAGATAATTGTATGTGTGGGGTGCAGAGATGAGGTTGTCATTCAAAAATCATGTTAAACACTATTATTGCACACAGAGTGAATACATGCAACGTATTATGTGACTTGTTAAGCAAATGTTTACTCCTGAACTTATTTATGCTTGTCATAACAAAGGTGTTGAATACTTATTGTCTCAAGAAATTTTAGCTTTTCATTTTTTATTAATTTGTAAACATTTCTAAAAACATAATTCCACTTTGACGTTATGGGGTACTGTGTGTAGGCCAGTAAAAAAAATTGGAATCCATTTGAAATTTAGGCTGTAACAACAAAATGTGGAACATGTCAAGGCGTTGTGAAAACTTTTTCAAGGCACTGTATGTCTTGGAGAGGATGTTGGTCTTTCCTTGGAGCTTGTGTTTTCATGACATAGGTAGAACCTTTATCACAAAGTGTTGAGCCCATATTGTTCTGCTCCCTGATGATGATACCTATTGAATTTCTGACAACAAAATATGCTCATAATGTTAACTCCTCCGTGTGTTGTTCATGTGTTCCAGAGGGTGTTTTTCCACTTGTGCAAGTGTGTGTGTGTGTCTCTCTCTCTCTCTCCTTCTCCACTTGAACTCTTATCTGAAGCCTGTGCTCTGCAATGCCCTCTCCTCCAGCCTAACCTGCAGATTCCATCTCCTTATAATGCCGACTCACTAGAGATGGAAACTTTAACGCCAGCCTGCCGTGCCAGATGTTCACCAGAATATGAAATGAGGACTTTAGGCATCTGCTTACAATTTTAGATAATTGCAGGTAGAGCATGCAAGGTCAATTGGACCAATTTTATTTTTATGCAGTTATAAGGCGTCCATTTTCTCTCTCTTTCTCTCTCGCTCTCCCTCTCTCGTTTTTCGCTGCACAAAGTTCGTATTTTTCACAGGAAACAGGACCTTAATTCCATACAGTGTCGTTTTGGATTTTGGATTCCCTGTCAAAACAAACAGTGATTGCCAGTGCTTTGGCTCAACAACTGGGCCGCTTTAACCAGAAGAGCCCCTTGTTCGCCGTGTTTTTCTTATTCCCACTTCCAGAGGAGGAAGGTGTTTTGCTCCCATTAGCTAAACAGGGTCCTGTTTATGTCCCTGCAACTCAAACCAAATACATGGTGGGTTTTCACTGCTAAATTACACTGCTGGTGGTCATCTTTCAAGTCATTCTTTTTAGAAAGTATCTCAAATTCAGAAAGTCAAGCATATGCTGTTGGTGGTAATGAAGGACAAAATAATTGTTCTCGCTCAAACAAAACTAACTGAGAAGTATGATAAAGGATAAACCACATTATAGAAGACAGAACATTTTCAGAGGAAATGTTCTGTTTGTATTTTACATCCATCACTTGTTCCTCTCACCAGGGCCAAACTTTGTTTAGTTAGAAAAAGAAAATAAGTTAGAGGAGAGGAAAAGTGGGCCCTTGGGTTTTCTGTACGGGGCCTGCTGCCTGGCCTGGGATAGAGAGAGAAATGGAAGGAGAGACCGCCGGACAAAAGTAAGTGTGGCGCTCCAGGGGCTAGGATCAGGTTCACCAGAGCAGGAAAAGCATCATTATGTCTCTCTGGGCCCAGTGGAGTAGTGTTCAGGAACACCATGGGGTCTTATTCCCACCTTGTTCACAAATAAACACTTCCACGCCGTTAACAACCAGCCTGGCAGCCAATTGGCCTTAACAAAACAGGCTCTTTAAACGGCTATCGGATGCAGAATGCGCCTCCCCAGTGAACTCGAGGGAGATGTCTGTCTGGGTGAGGGGTTGCTACCAATCTGTTTTGATGCCACACACCACCATTGAGAAATTATTCTGACTATCAAACAATACTAACTAGTTGTCACAGTCTGATTGAATGTGGCCAAAATACCACACATCATACAATGCAATAATAAAGATGACTAAAATGCGACAAGAAGCAGAGATATATGCAAGATATCAGCATCCTTATAAAATGTTTCAAAGGCTTTTGGTTTGATGTCTAAAGTCATGAGATAAAATAAGTGTGAGTGGGCAGCAGGCAGGGTTAGTGAGTGTGTAACGGAGGGGTTAGATGGTGTGTAGCGGTGGGGTTAGCGAGTGTGTAAAGGTGAGGTTAGTGAGAGTGTAGCGGAGGGGTTAGTTGGTGTGTAGCGGAGGGGTTAGTGAGTGTATAGCGGAGGGGTTAGTGAGTGTATAGCAGTGGGGTTAGTGAGTGTGTAGCGGTGGGGTTAGTGAGTGTGAGGTGGAGGGGTTAGCGAGTGTGTAGTGGATGGGTTAGTGTGTAGTGGTGGGTTTAGTGAGTGTGTAGCGGAGGGGTTAGTGAGTGTGTAGTGGTGGGGTTAGTGAGTGTGTAGCGGAGGGGTTAGTGTGTGTGTAGCGGTGGGGTTAGTGAGTGTGTAGAGGTGGGTTTAGTGAGTGTATAGTGGAGGGGTTAGTGAGTGTGAGGTGGAGGGGTTAGTGAGTGTATAGTGGAGGGGTTAGCGAGTGTGTAGCGGTGGGGTTAGTGAGTGTGTCGCGGAGGGGTTAGTTAGTGTATAGTGGAGGGGTTAGTGAGTGTGTAGCCGTGGAGTCTGTGAGTGTGTAGCGGAGGGGTTAGTGAGTGTGTAGCGGAGGGGTTAGTGTGTGTGTAGCGGTGGGGTTAGTGAGTGTGTAGTGGTGGGGTTAGTGAGTGTGTAGCCGTGGAGTCTGTGAGTGTGTAGCGGAGGGGTTAGTGAGTGTGTAGCGGAGGGGTTAGTTTGTGTGTAGTGGTGGGTTTAGTGAGTGTGTAGCGGAGGGGTTAGTGAGTGTGTAGCGGTGGGGTTAGTGAGTGTGTAGCCGTGGAGTCTGTGTGTGTGTAGCGGTGGGTTTAGTGAGTGTGTAGCGGTGGGTTTAGTGAGTGTGTAGCGGTGGGGTTAGTGAGTGTGTAGCCGTGGAGTCTGTGAGTGTGTAGCAGAGGGGTTAGTGTGTGTGTAGCGGTGGGGTTAGTGAGTGTGTAGAGGTGGGTTTAGTGAGTGTATAGTGGAGGGGTTAGTGAGTGTGTAGTGGTGGGGTTAGTGAGTGTATAGTGGAGGGGTTAGTGAGTGCATAGTGGAGGGGTTAGTGAGTGTGTAGTGGTGGGGTTAGTGAGTGTATAGTGGAGGGGTTAGTGAGTGTGTAGTGGAGGGGTTAGTGAGTGTGTAGCGGTGGGGTTAGTGAGTGTGTAGCGGTGGGGTTAGTGAGTGTGTAGCGGTGGGGTTAGTGAGTGTGTAGTGGAGGGGTTAGTGAGTGTGTAGCGGAGGGGTTAGTGTGTAGCGGAGGGGTTAGTGTGTAGCGGAGGGGTTAGTGTGTGTATAGCGGTGGGGTTAGTGTGTGTATAGCGGTGGGGTTAGTGAGTGTGTAGTGGAGGGGTTAGTGAGTGTGTAGTGGAGGGGTTTGTGAGTGTGAGGTGGAGCGGTTTGTGAGTGTGAGGTGGAGCGGTTTGTGAGTGTGTAGTGGAGGGGTTAGTGAGTGTATAGTGGAGGGGTTAGCGAGTGTGTAGCGGTGGGGTTAGTGAGTGTGTAGTGGAGGGGTTAGTGAGTGTGTCGCGGAGGGGTTAGTTAGTGTATAGTGGAGGGGTTAGTGAGTGTGTAGCCGTGGAGTCTGTGAGTGTGTAGCGGAGGGGTTAGTGAGTGTGTAGCAGAGGGGTTAGTGAGTGTGTAGCGGTGGGGTTAGTGAGTGTGTAGAGGTGGGTTTAGTGAGTGTGTAGCGGAGGGGTTAGTGTGTGTGTAGCGGTGGGGTTAGTGAGTGTGTAGTGGTGGGTTTAGTGAGTGTGTAGCCGTGGAGTCTGTGAGTGTGTAGCGGAGGGGTTAGTGAGTGTGTAGCGGAGGGGTTAGTGAGTGTGTAGCGGAGGGGTTAGTTTGTGTGTAGCGGTGGGTTTAGTGAGTGTGTAGCGGAGGGGTTAGTGAGTGTGTAGCGGTGGGGTTAGTGAGTGTGTAGCCGTGGAGTCTGTGTGTGTGTAGCGGTGGGTTTAGTGAGTGTGTAGCGGTGGGTTTAGTGAGTGTGTAGCGGAGGGGTTAGTGAGTGTGTAGCGGTGGGGTTAGTGAGTGTGTAGCCGTGGAGTCTGTGAGTGTGTAGCAGAGGGGTTAGTGTGTGTGTAGCGGTGGGGTTAGTGAGTGTGTAGAGGTGGGTTTAGTGAGTGTATAGTGGAGGGGTTAGTGAGTGTGTAGCGGTGGGGTTAGTGAGTGCATAGTGGAGGGGTTATTGAGTGTGTAGTGGTGGGGTTAGTGAGTGTATAGTGGAGGGGTTAGTGAGTGTGTAGTGGTGGGGTTAGTGAGTGTGTAGCGGTGGGGTTAGTGAGTGTGTAGCGGTGGGGTTAGTGAGTGTGTAGCGGTGGGGTTAGTGAGTGTGTAGCGGTGGGGTTAGTGAGTGTGTAGCGGTGGGGTTAGTGAGTGTGTAGCGGTTGGGTTAGTGAGTGTATAGCGGTGGGGTTAGTTAGTGTGTAGCGGTGGGGTTAGGGAGTGTGTAGCGGTGGGGTTAGTGAGTGTGTAGCAGAGGGGTTAGTGAGTGTGAGGTGGAGGGGTTTGTGAGTGTGAGGTGGAGCGGTTTGTGAGTGTGTAGTGGAGGGGTTAGTGAGTGTATAGTGGAGGGGTTAGCGAGTGTGTAGCGGTGGGGTTAGTGAGTGTGTAGTGGAGGGGTTAGTGAGTGTGTCGCGGAGGGGTTAGTTAGTGTATAGTGGAGGGGTTAGTGAGTGTGTAGCCGTGGAGTCTGTGAGTGTGTAGCGGAGGGGTTAGTGAGTGTGTAGCAGAGGGGTTAGTGAGTGTGTAGCGGTGGGGTTAGTGAGTGTGTAGAGGTGGGTTTAGTGAGTGTGTAGCGGAGGGGTTAGTGTGTGTGTAGCGGTGGGGTTAGTGAGTGTGTAGTGGTGGGGTTAGTGAGTGTGTAGCCGTGGAGTCTGTGAGTGTGTAGCGGAGGGGTTAGTGAGTGTGTAGCGGAGGGGTTAGTGAGTGTGTAGCGGAGGGGTTAGTTTGTGTGTAGCGGTGGGTTTAGTGAGTGTGTAGCGGAGGGGTTAGTGAGTGTGTAGCGGTGGGGTTAGTGAGTGTGTAGCCGTGGAGTCTGTGTGTGTGTAGCGGTGGGTTTAGTGAGTGTGTAGCGGTGGGTTTAGTGAGTGTGTAGCGGAGGGGTTAGTGAGTGTGTAGCGGTGGGGTTAGTGAGTGTGTAGCCGTGGAGTCTGTGAGTGTGTAGCAGAGGGGTTAGTGTGTGTGTAGCGGTGGGGTTAGTGAGTGTGTAGAGGTGGGTTTAGTGAGTGTATAGTGGAGGGGTTAGTGAGTGTGTAGCGGTGGGGTTAGTGAGTGCATAGTGGAGGGGTTATTGAGTGTGTAGCGGTGGGGTTAGTGAGTGTATAGTGGAGGGGTTAGTGAGTGTGTAGTGGAGGGGTTAGTGAGTGTGTAGCGGTGGGGTTAGTGAGTGTGTAGCGGTGGGGTTAGTGAGTGTGTAGCGGTGGGGTTAGTGAGTGTGTAGCGGTGGGGTTAGTGAGTGTGTAGCGGTGGGGTTAGTGAGTGTATAGCGGTGGGGTTAGTTAGTGTGTAGCGGTGGGGTTAGGGAGTGTGTAGCGGTGGGGTTAGTGAGTGTGTAGCGGTGGGGTTAGTGAGTGTGTAGCGGTGGGGTTAGAGAGTGTGTAGCGGTGGGGTTAGTGAGTGTGTAGCGGTGGGGTTAGTGAGTGTGTAGCGGTGGGGTTAGTGAGTGTGTAGCGGTGGGGTTAGTGAGTGTGTAGCGGTGGGGTTAGTGAGTGTATAGCGGTGGGGTTAGTGAGTGTGTAGCGGTGGGGTTAGGGAGTGTATAGCGGTGGGGTTAGTGAGTGTGTAGTGGAGGGGTTAGTGAGTGTGTAGTGGTGGGGTTAGTGAGTGTGTAGTGGAGGGGTTAGTGAGTGTGTAGTGGTGGGGTTAGTGAGTGAGTAGTGGTGGGGTGTGTGAGTGTATAGTGGAGGGGTTAGTGAGTTTGTAGAGGTGGGGTTAGTGAGTGAGTAGTGGCGGGGTTAGTGAGTGAGTAGCGGTGGGGTTAGTGAGTGAGTAGTGGTGGGGTTAGTGATTGTGAGATGGAGGTGGAGGGGTTAGTGAGTGTGAGGTGGAGGTGGAGGGGTTAGTGAGTGTGAGGTGGAGGTGGAGGGGTTAGTGAGTGTGTAGTGGAGGGGTTAGTGAGTGTGAGGTGGAGGGGTTAGTGAGTGTGTAGTGGAGCGGTTAGTGAGTGTGTAGCGGTGGGGTTAGTGAGTGTGTAGCGGTGGGGTTAGTGAGTGTATAGCGGTGGGGTTAGTGAGTGTATAGCGGTGGGGTTAGTGAGTGTGTAGCGGTGGGGTTAGTGAGTGTGTAGTGGTGGGGTTAGTGATTGTGAGGTGGTGGGGTTAGTGATTGTGAGGTGGAGGGGTTAGTGAGTGTGTAGTGGAGGGGTTAGTGAGTGTGTAGTGGTGGGGTTAGTGAGTGTGTAGTGGTGGGGTTAGTGAGTGTGTAGCGGTGGGGTTAGTGAGTGTGTAGCGGTGGGGTTAGTGAGTGTATAGCGGTGGGGTTAGTGAGTGTGTAACGGTGGGGTTAGTGAGTGAGTAGTGGTGGGGTTAGTGAGTGAGTAGCGGTGGGGTTAGTGAGTGTGTAACGGTGGGGTTAGTGAGTGAGTAGTGGTGGGGTTAGTGATTGTGAGGTGGTGGGGTTAGTGATTGTGAGGTGGAGGTGGAGGGGTTAGTGAGTGTGTAGTGGAGGGGTTAGTGAGTGTGTAGTGGTGGGGTTAGTGAGTGTGTAGCGGTGGGGTTAGTGAGTGTATAGCGGTGGGGTTAGTGAGTGTGTAGCGGTGGGGTTAGTGAGTGAGTAGTGGTGGGGTTAGTGAGTGAGTAGCGGTGGGGTGTGTGAGTGTATAGTGGAGGGGTTAGTGAGTGTGTAGCGGTGGGGTTAGTGAGTGTGTAGCGGTGGGGTTAGTGAGTGTGTAGCGGTGGGGTTAGTGAGTGTATAGCGGTGGGGTTAGTGAGTGTGTAGCGGTGGGGTTAGTGAGTGTGTAGTGGTGGGGTTAGTGATTGTGAGGTGGTGGGGTTAGTGATTGTGTAGCGGTGGGGTTAGTGAGTGTGTAGCGGTGGGGTTAGTGAGTGTATAGCGGTGGGGTTAGTGAGTGTGTAGCGGTGGGGTTAGTGAGTGTGTAGTGGTGGGGATAGTGATTGTGAGGTAGTGGGGTTAGTGAGTGTGTAGCGGTGGGGTTAGTGAGTGTGTAGCGGTGGGGTTAGTGAGTGTATAGCGGTGGGGTTAGTGAGTGTGTAGCGGTGGGGTTAGTGAGTGTGTAGTGGTGGGGTTAGTGATTGTGAGGTGGTGGGGTTAGTGATTGTGTAGTGGAGGGGTTAGTGAGTGTATAGTGGAGGGGTTAGTGAGTGTGTAGTGGAGGGGTTAGTGAGTGTGTAGCGGTGGGGTTAGTGAGTGTGTAGCGGTGGGGTTAGTGAGTGTATAGCGGTGGGGTTAGTGAGTGTGTAGCGGTGGGGTTAGTGAGTGTGTAACGGTGGGGTTAGTGAGTGTGTAGTGGAGGTGGAGGGGTTAGTGAGTGTGTAGCGGAGGGGTTAGTGAGTGTGTAGCGGAAGGGTTAGTGAGTGCGTAGTGGAGGGGTTAGTGAGTGTGTAGTGGTGGGGTTAGTGATTGTGAGGTGGAGGTGGAGGGGTTAGTGAGTGTGTAGTGGAGGGGTTAGTGAGTGTATAGTGGAGGGGTTAGTGAGTGTGTAGTGGAGGGGTTAGTGAGTGTGTAGCGGTGGGGTTAGTGAGTGTGTAGCGGTGGGGTTAGTGAGTGTGTAGCGGTGGGGTTAGTGAGTGTATAGCGGTGGGGTTAGTGAGTGTGTAGCGGTGGGGTTAGTGAGTGTGTAGTGGTGGGGTTAGTGATTGTGAGGTGGTGGGGTTAGTGATTGTGAGGTGGAGGTGGAGGGGTTAGTGAGTGTGTGTTGGAGGGGTTAGTGAGTGTATAGTGGAGGGGTTAGTGAGTGTGTAGTGGAGGGGTTAGTGAGTGTATACCGGTGGGGTTAGTGAGTGTATAGCGGTGGGGTTAGTGAGTGTGTAGCGGTGGGGTTAGTGAGTGTGTAGCGGTGGGGTTAGTGAGTGTGTAGCGGTGGGGTTAGTGAGTGAGTAGTGGTGGGGTTAGTGAGTGAGTAGCTTTGGGGTGTGTGAGTGTATAGCGGAGGGGTTAGTGAGTGTGTAGCGGTGGGGTTCGTGAGTGTGTAGTGGAGGTGGAGGGGTTAGTGAGTGTGTAGCGGAGGGGTTAGTGAGTGTGTAGCGGAAGGGTTAGTGAGTGCATAGTGGAGGGGTTAGTGAGTGTGTAGTGGTGGGGTTAGTGATTGTGAGGTGGAGGTGGAGGGGTTAGTGAGTGTGTAGTGGAGGGGTTAGTGAGTGTACAGTGGAGGGGTTAGTGAGTGTGTAGTGGAGGGGTTAGTGAGTGTGTAGCGGTGGGGTTAGTGAGTGTGTAGCGGTGGGGTTAGTGAGTGTGTAGCGGTGGGGTTAGTGAGTGTGTAGCAGAGGGGTTAGTGAGTGTGAGGTGGAGGGGTTTGTGAGTGTGAGGTGGAGCGGTTTGTGAGTGTGTAGTGGAGGGGTTAGTGAGTGTATAGTGGAGGGGTTAGCGAGTGTGTAGCGGTGGGGTTAGTGAGTGTGTAGTGGAGGGGTTAGTGAGTGTGTCGCGGAGGGGTTAGTTAGTGTATAGTGGAGGGGTTAGTGAGTGTGTAGCCGTGGAGTCTGTGAGTGTGTAGCGGAGGGGTTAGTGAGTGTGTACCAGAGGGGTTAGTGAGTGTGTAGCGGTGGGGTTAGTGAGTGTGTAGAGGTGGGTTTAGTGAGTGTGTAGCGGAGGGGTTAGTGTGTGTGTAGCGGTGGGGTTAGTGAGTGTGTAGTGGTGGGGTTAGTGAGTGTGTAGCCGTGGAGTCTGTGAGTGTGTAGCGGAGGGGTTAGTGAGTGTGTAGCGGAGGGGTTAGTTTGTGTGTAGCGGTGGGTTTAGTGAGTGTGTAGCGGAGGGGTTAGTGAGTGTGTAGCGGTGGGGTTAGTGAGTGTGTAGCCGTGGAGTCTGTGTGTGTGTAGCGGTGGGTTTAGTGAGTGTGTAGCGGTGGGTTTAGTGAGTGTGTAGCGGAGGGGTTAGTGAGTGTGTAGCGGTGGGGTTAGTGAGTGTGTAGCCGTGGAGTCTGTGAGTGTGTAGCAGAGGGGTTAGTGTGTGTGTAGCGGTGGGGTTAGTGAGTGTGTAGAGGTGGGTTTAGTGAGTGTATAGTGGAGGGGTTAGTGAGTGTGTAGCGGTGGGGTTAGTGAGTGCATAGTGGAGGGGTTATTGAGTGTGTAGTGGTGGGGTTAGTGAGTGTATAGTGGAGGGGTTAGTGAGTGTGTAGTGGAGGGGTTAGTGAGTGTGTAGCGGTGGGGTTAGTGAGTGTGTAGCGGTGGGGTTAGTGAGTGTGTAGCGGTGGGGTTAGTGAGTGTGTAGCGGTGGGGTTAGTGAGTGTATAGCGGTGGGGTTAGTTAGTGTGTAGCGGTGGGGTTAGGGAGTGTGTAGCGGTGGGGTTAGTGAGTGTGTAGCGGTGGGGTTAGTGAGTGTGTAGCGGTGGGGTTAGAGAGTGTGTAGCGGTGGGGTTAGTGAGTGTGTAGCGGTGGGGTTAGTGAGTGTGTAGCGGTGGGGTTAGTGAGTGTGTAGCGGTGGGGTTAGTGAGTGTGTAGCGGTGGGGTTAGTGAGTGTATAGCGGTGGGGTTAGTGAGTGTGTAGCGGTGGGGTTAGTGAGTGTGTAGCGGTGGGGTTAGTGAGTGTATAGCGGTGGGGTTAGTGAGTGTGTAGCGGTGGGGTTAGTGAGTGTGTAGCGGTGGGGTTAGGGAGTGTATAGCGGTGGGGTTAGTGAGTGTGTAGCGGAGGGGTTAGTGAGTGTGTAGTGGTGGGGTTAGTGAGTGTGTAGTGGAGGGGTTAGTGAGTGTGTAGTGGTGGGGTTAGTGAGTGAGTAGTGGTGGGGTGTGTGAGTGTATAGTGGAGGGGTTAGTGAGTTTGTAGAGGTGGGGTTAGTGAGTGAGTAGTGGCGGGGTTAGTGAGTGAGTAGCGGTGGGGTTAGTGAGTGAGTAGTGGTGGGGTTAGTGATTGTGAGATGGAGGTGGAGGGGTTAGTGAGTGTGAGGTGGAGGTGGAGGGGTTAGTGAGTGTGAGGTGGAGGTGGAGGGGTTAGTGAGTGTGTAGTGGAGGGGTTAGTGAGTGTGAGGTGGAGGGGTTAGTGAGTGTGTAGTGGAGCGGTTAGTGAGTGTGTAGCGGTGGGGTTAGTGAGTGTGTAGCGGTGGGGTTAGTGAGTGTATAGCGGTGGGGTTAGTGAGTGTATAGCGGTGGGGTTAGTGAGTGTGTAGCGGTGGGGTTAGTGAGTGTGTAGTGGTGGGGTTAGTGATTGTGAGGTGGTGGGGTTAGTGATTGTGAGGTGGAGGGGTTAGTGAGTGTGTAGTGGAGGGGTTAGTGAGTGTGTAGTGGTGGGGTTAGTGAGTGTGTAGTGGTGGGGTTAGTGAGTGTGTAGCGGTGGGGTTAGTGAGTGTGTAGCGGTGGGGTTAGTGAGTGTATAGCGGTGGGGTTAGTGAGTGTGTAACGGTGGGGTTAGTGAGTGAGTAGTGGTGGGGTTAGTGAGTGAGTAGCGGTGGGGTTAGTGAGTGTGTAACGGTGGGGTTAGTGAGTGAGTAGTGGTGGGGTTAGTGATTGTGAGGTGGTGGGGTTAGTGATTGTGAGGTGGAGGTGGAGGGGTTAGTGAGTGTGTAGTGGAGGGGTTAGTGAGTGTGTAGTGGTGGGGTTAGTGAGTGTGTAGCGGTGGGGTTAGTGAGTGTATAGCGGTGGGGTTAGTGAGTGTGTAGCGGTGGGGTTAGTGAGTGAGTAGTGGTGGGGTTAGTGAGTGAGTAGCGGTGGGGTGTGTGAGTGTATAGTGGAGGGGTTAGTGAGTGTGTAGCGGTGGGGTTAGTGAGTGTGTAGCGGTGGGGTTAGTGAGTGTGTAGCGGTGGGGTTAGTGAGTGTATAGCGGTGGGGTTAGTGAGTGTGTAGCGGTGGGGTTAGTGAGTGTGTAGTGGTGGGGTTAGTGATTGTGAGGTGGTGGGGTTAGTGATTGTGTAGCGGTGGGGTTAGTGAGTGTGTAGCGGTGGGGTTAGTGAGTGTATATCTGTGGGGTTAGTGAGTGTGTAGCGGTGGGGTTAGTGAGTGTGTAGTGGTGGGGATAGTGATTGTGAGGTAGTGGGGTTAGTGAGTGTGTAGCGGTGGGGTTAGTGAGTGTGTAGCGGTGGGGTTAGTGAGTGTATAGCGGTGGGGTTAGTGAGTGTGTAGCGGTGGGGTTAGTGAGTGTGTAGTGGTGGGGTTAGTGATTGTGAGGTGGTGGGGTTAGTGATTGTGTAGTGGAGGGGTTAGTGAGTGTATAGTGGAGGGGTTAGTGAGTGTGTAGTGGAGGGGTTAGTGAGTGTGTAGCGGTGGGGTTAGTGAGTGTGTAGCGGTGGGGTTAGTGAGTGTATAGCGGTGGGGTTAGTGAGTGTGTAGCGGTGGGGTTAGTGAGTGTGTAACGGTGGGGTTAGTGAGTGTGTAGTGGAGGTGGAGGGGTTAGTGAGTGTGTAGCGGAGGGGTTAGTGAGTGTGTAGCGGAAGGGTTAGTGAGTGCGTAGTGGAGGGGTTAGTGAGTGTGTAGTGGTGGGGTTAGTGATTGTGAGGTGGAGGTGGAGGGGTTAGTGAGTGTGTAGTGGAGGGGTTAGTGAGTGTATAGTGGAGGGGTTAGTGAGTGTGTAGTGGAGGGGTTAGTGAGTGTGTAGCGGTGGGGTTAGTGAGTGTGTAGCGGTGGGGTTAGTGAGTGTGTAGCGGTGGGGTTAGTGAGTGTGTAGCGGTGGGGTTAGTGAGTGTATAGCGGTGGGGTTAGTGAGTGTATAGCGGTGGGGTTAGTGAGTGTGTAGCGGTGGGGTTAGTGAGTGTGTAGTGGTGGGGTTAGTGATTGTGAGGTGGTGGGGTTAGTGATTGTGAGGTGGAGGTGGAGGGGTTAGTGAGTGTGTGTTGGAGGGGTTAGTGAGTGTATAGTGGAGGGGTTAGTGAGTGTGTAGTGGAGGGGTTAGTGAGTGTATACCGGTGGGGTTAGTGAGTGTATAGCGGTGGGGTTAGTGAGTGTGTAGCGGTGGGGTTAGTGAGTGTGTAGCGGTGGGGTTAGTGAGTGTGTAGCGGTGGGGTTAGTGAGTGAGTAGTGGTGGGGTTAGTGAGTGAGTAGCTTTGGGGTGTGTGAGTGTATAGCGGCGGGGTTAGTGAGTGTGTAGCGGTGGGGTTCGTGAGTGTGTAGTGGAGGTGGAGGGGTTAGTGAGTGTGTAGCGGAGGGGTTAGTGAGTGTGTAGCGGAAGGGTTAGTGAGTGCATAGTGGAGGGGTTAGTGAGTGTGTAGTGGTGGGGTTAGTGATTGTGAGGTGGAGGTGGAGGGGTTAGTGAGTGTGTAGTGGAGGGGTTAGTGAGTGTACAGTGGAGGGGTTAGTGAGTGTGTAGTGGAGGGGTTAGTGAGTGTGTAGCGGTGGGGTTAGTGAGTGTGTAGCGGTGGGGTTAGTGAGTGTGTAGCGGTGGGGTTAGTGAGTGTGTAGCGGTGGGGTTAGTGAGTGTATAGCGGTGGGGTTAGTTAGTGTGTAGCGGTGGGGTTAGTAGGTGTGTAACCTGCCCACTGGCTTCCAGCTTGGTTGTGACCTTGTGAGAACACTATCCTCTGTCTTCGGTTCAGCCTATTATTAGCTGCTCCTGGCCAAACAAAGCACTAATACTCTGGACAAACATACCGCCTCCTCCCTGAGCTCAGACCCGGCCTGGCCGTCAATATAGTCCCCCCCAACCACCCTATACCAACCCCCTATCTTCATCAGCGCCCTCAGCCAATGATCCAGGCACTTTACCCCCGCCCCACAAATTCCCCTTTTATTAATCTCCTCTTCAATGGCCCACTATTTATCCCCACAATAAAATAAAATCTCAACCATTGAGTTGAAGAACTGATTAATCTATAATTAAAGCTGCGTTTTGGGGAGTACGTTTATATAATTAAAAAAATATATTTTAGCAATTTATTTTTAACTGAAACATGATCAAGAATGTTAAAAAATTTGCAAATGGACAGTAAAGTTTACCTGGAAATTATACAAAGTATAGCCTTTGATTAAATTAAACTTCAGTTGAAGAGGAAGAGGTGCAAAAAATTGTGAGCATTTTGTTGTATACTAAAAGATATACATACAACAATGGCATCATTCTGTAGAAAAATAAGGTAAAAAAACTAACATGTTTTGTTGTTGCTTGAGTAATACATTGGTCAGAACATTTCTTCCCTGCGGTAAGTAATTTGAAATTACATTTCCTTGCCAACACTGACGACTACACCACCATAAAAAAAGCATTTACATAGGAATGTGCAGCTAATTGCTGTTTTATGCCAGTTCAATTATATCCATGAATTATTCAGCCTATTTTTACTTCCTGTCTTTCTTTGGTTTATAATAGGGGAAAAAAAGAAATCTGCTCTATGGATGAATAACTTATTAGTTTTGCACTTACCCTCCCTGCATCGAAAATAGTCCCCCTTTTGAATTAAATAAACACTTGATAATAAAGGGAACGCTTATTAAATCCAGTGTCCTGGTGGACCTCCATGAGGAGCTCCTAAACTGTCATGGATCAGTAGTACAGTATTCCACTACCAACTGCACAAAAACAGGCCCCACATCTAAGAGCACAGGCCGGCAAATTCATTGAGAAAAGCATGTTGCACAGACTAAATAAAGACCTACTGAGTATGACTGAGAGTCACACATACTTGATACCTACTGTAGTTTCACTATCATTACCAGTCCATATCATAATGCCAAAATACACTCAATACTGGGTAGGCGGCCAGGTGCCAATATGGTTGGTGTCGGTGAGTGTTAAATTGACATCACAAGGGCTGTGTTCATTAGGACACAGCGTTGAAAAAGTGTTTTGCAATGGAAAATGAAAACGAGAGTTATTATTGGACAAGTATAGATAATACCTCCCTGTTTCACTCTGTTTTGGAGTATTTTCTTCCATTTGGTGCTTAATAATGAACACAACCCAGGTGCTCCCTTTTGATAGGAGCAAGTGCGGTCCAGGTAAACAATGGCAGTTCCCTCACAGTCATCCTATAATTTCAAATAATAGACAGAACTCCATACACTTGACAGAACTCCATACGCTTGAGGGATAGGCTAAAACAAAGAAAAGCAATCCATCAAGTGGCTTTCCTCTAGAATAATACCACTTAATCAAGACTGGGGACCATCTGGAAATTAAAACGCTGAAAAATCAGAGGGAGAGAAATCAAAACTCAAAACTGGAGACCAGTTTTTTTTCACGTGCCCTTGTCTTTCCTCCCTCTTTCGTTACCTTACAACCTTAATGACAACACTGTCAGTTCCAATCACTTCAGCGCAGGTCCAGAATCCATTTTTCAAACTTTATGACAGCTCTAATAGCTTCCACCTGTTCCTAGGATCCCGCCTGTTGACTGGCAAGTTCCCAGTGAGATGTAGGGATGTAGACAAAGACCTCTATTAGGTGCAGTCTGCCTCTGCTACAGTGAGGTCACTCAGCCATTAAATTAGTTCCAGCCCAGCAGACTGCCCGCCAACCCACAGTATGGTTGGTGGACCAACCACTCTCTCTCTCTCTCTCCATCGCATTTGCTTTCTCTCTCTCTTTTTATCACTCTATCAATCTCTCCAGATCCCCTGTAATGGTGCAGGCACTGCTCTCGCCACACTGGTGTCTGACAACTTCACTTTCATTTAGACACTACTACTAAACCCCCAATCACCTCGTGGCGCTACGCTGACAAGTGTATCACAGTGCGTTTGTCATTGTATGTGTCAATGTTCATTTAACAACGCTTGTAAACTCAAAATTTACCACCCACACCCGCTAAGCCCCAGATGCTAACTGGAGATATGAGTGCAGCCAACTTGTACTTCTGCGTAAATCATGCATTGACGTCAAAGGAGAGTTCTGTGAAACTTCAAGTTGGAGTAAGTCTTAGGTTAGAATTTGGCCCTTACTGACCGGCTACCCCCCCCTCCCTGTCCCAGAGCAAGGTGCAAGTAACATTAACTTACTCCTCTAGCAGGTCTATGGTGGTGGGGGTGACCTGTGC